>NC_044005.1:58455992-59080992 GCF_900496995.4 Aquila chrysaetos chrysaetos
GAAGGTTTGCTGTATCTCACATTCCTGACAGCTTTCCCAAGCGTCATTTTGGTGGCTTATAGGTTTAGTAAGGAGCTGGTAGTACTCAGAACAGTGAACCATTTAACTCACTAATGTTTGTCCACATGTGGCTAATAATTAGTCTTTTAAATGGAGTTTGCTGTCCACACATATGAAAATGCTACTGCCACTTCACAGCAGCATATTCTGTTTTTTGCATGTTTTTATGTGCATCCATAGAGCTGAGCTTTAATGAATATGTGGGATATTCCTTTCTGATACCTTCAAACAATAGGTCAGTGCATGGTGAGTTTTATTTAGATACCTTTTTTACTTTTGGTTTGGGTTGGCAAATTAGAAAAATAAAATATCCATGATGGTTGATTTTATGGTCTTGTTGACAGCAAATTGAAAGAGCTGAGCTTCTACTGGTCTTCCATTTCATAATGTTCTCTTATTCAACAATTGTGTGCCACTGTTGAAAGGATGCTGATATATTCTGGCAATGGGATGGATACCTCTGATTATTGAAACACATTAAATTTCCTCTATATCTTTTTTTTTTCCCAACCTAAATAACTCTTACATATTTTTTAATCAAAAATATATATACCCTGCCATATCACAGGATGTCCCTTTTACTTTCTGAGGGAGATTTCAGTCTTGATAACTTCTTACAGTTTGTTGACCAGATTTTCACACTCTACTTCAAATTACTCAGAATATCAGTTCCTGTATTGATTCAGAGGAAATGCATCCAAGCATCTTTAGACCGTGCAGGCAACATTGCTGAGCCATCCAAATGTTTCAACTAGTTTACATCAGAGATTCCTGCAAGTTCAAAACACTTCAGAGTTTATAAGAAAGTTGGCAAAAGCTAGTCTATAGTTTCACACAGCCTCCTTGCAAAGTAGCTTAGAGACAATAAAATAAATTTTTGAGTGCAGAGGGAAATCTCTCTTTTCAACTTGTCCCACACCTAATTATTCTGTAAGACAAATTAAAACTAATAAGAGATCTGTGAACTAAGGGAATTATTTAAGGTATTAATGTGTTAGGTTACTAGAGTCAGACTGACACAGCATCATGGAAATAACAGTACTGTGTTTTGATGAATCAAGATAACTTTTGAATGAAGGCTGGATTGAATCTTATTACTAGTTTCAGGCATCTGAAGTCACCAGAGTGAGTCTCTGTGGGGGGATTTCTCTCTTTAGCTATCCCCAGAGAGGCATCCTGGCTATTCTAGCTTCTCTCCAAAGTCAGTGGTGAGAGCCAGACACCTCTAGATGGCAATTTATCACATTAAAGATAAATAAAGATAGGTGTTTAAGATACACGGAAATAATTGTCCTCTGGAGGTATTTCTCTCATTTCACTATTGAGGAGGGAGCCCGAATGATTTTAATTAAGTGAATTGAGCCTTCTCCCAGAAGATTGCTCTGCTTATCTTCTTGCAGTGGAGTGGCTTGTTCAGCTCCATCCAGAACAAAACCCAGTGCAACTACGAAACATAGCAAGTTCAGGAAGAAGTTTCATTTTACCACTAATTTAAATTTAGGCACTAATGCTGTAACATAATATTCTCATTCACTATTTCCAGGTCTTGCATTTTATACTCCTGGATTACAGCTTTACTGTGTCTTAAAACAGGAGTATTAGAGTACATAACCCCTGAACTGCTCAGTGGTTTTAAGGGTTTTGCTGTGTCCCTTATCTTGCTATTAACCTTCTTTCACATATTACCTGACTGGCAGATTTCAAGTTTAGCATTACTTTAAGAATTACCTTCTATTCCAAGGTAAACCTTTATAATTGCTATGGTTCTTTGTCCGTATTTCCTTCAGTATTTTTGCATTAAGAAAAAAAAGCCAAAGATGAAATACCTCTTTCTTTTAGATTTTAAAATATGTTGCTGTTAAAAGCCGCTGAGTATCAGCAAATTAGGACTTTGTGGTCAAAGCTTCTGTTGTTTTAATTATACAGTTTGGAAAGTTTAAATCTATTCTGACATAAAAAAATCCATCACACCTGTGGAAGACATAGACAATGAGTTATTCATTCCTTCTTACTAAGGTCAATATTGGTATTTTCCCCACTGTACAACTTGTAGATATTCCTACTTTAAAATTCTCACAAGATATAGCTTTGTTTTTCATTCTTATCTGAGTGGCCAACATTTCTTTTTCTTCAAGTGCATTATCAGAGTTAGCCGTTAGGTAGAGGTATCATATGTTGATGGTATATTTGGATATTCTGAGAAAAAGCAAATTCCACTCTGGTGAATCATGTATCTTGTCTTGCACTTCCAAAGGAAAAAAAAAGGAAAACAAAAAGGAAAAAAAGAAGAAATTTAAACTGCTGAATTTGAACAGAGTATTATAGTCCTGCTGTATTTCAGAAGACTAAGCTAAGCTGATCCCACTTCTAATGTCATAGATGTAACTCGATTTAATCTTTTACAGCAAAACAAGCTGACACATTCAAGTGCTGGGTAGACCCATTTCTGGAGTGCTCAGGAGTACTAATACATTTTTTTACCTGTGCTGGGTTTGTGCATGGCAACCTCTTATTTCAGATACATACTTACCTAGACCTTTCTGCTACTCCATCCAAATGCAGATGATTTTGTAGGGCTCTTAGCAAGGAGGTATGGTGCAGCTTTGTAATTCATGCCAATTTTGTGTAGGAGGGACGCATTTCTTTATTAAATATAATCATGACTGACTACCAGTATTGTCTGAGATACTAATTTTAACATAAACCCCCTATATAGTTTGGAGCCTGCAAATATTTCCTCAGAGGCTGAACCAGATGTTATGCTAATTTTTCTCAGTGACACTTCATGTCATCAACAGCAGGGAGGTTTCACTGAAGGGTTTTAAGGTTCAGGATTAATTTTTCCCTCTTACCTGATGAGACCTTAATGTGTAGGCTCCTGAGAGACTCTGAGATACCACACTGCTAGAAGTTATGGCACAGGACCTATAGGATACCCACTACCTTCTGAAATGGCAGCTGAAGCCCAAGCAGTGTTTCCTAAAATGCCTAAAATCCCACTGGACAACTATGTTTAGTGACCCAGATTGCTCCCAGTCATAATGGACTATCTCTTCGTGCTGAAGGGTTGCCTCCGTGAAGCTGGTATGTATTTTGTGATGGGGTAGGAGAGGGAAAAGGGACTATAACTTGAGAAGCTGCAAGGGTAACTAGATTTCATAACTTGATTTAAGTGTTTGAATACATGTTTCCAACTTGTCGCACACATACATTTTTAACTGTAAAGCGAAAGCAAATGAAGAAATAGTGAACAAAATATGCATCTGAATCAAAGGATTAAAAATTTTCCTTACCACTGGCTTGAGTGGGACTCCGCATAGTTTTAGGATTGGGTCTGTATCATTAATCAGGCAGATTCAAACACTTCATGTAGAGAGTTCATGCCTCAGAAAATGAGGGAGGGCACCACCCCATGACAAACACATGGCTATTCCTGCCTGGCTTCTCAAGAGCTTTCTGCTCAGATATGCTACTATCCTCTTGGCTAGAATCAAGAAACCCCATCTTGTTCCTTGAGATCAAAAAGTAAAGTCCTTGAAATTCAAACTGTGTTTAAAGTTGTCACCATGAAAAACTAAAAAAAAAAGGGCTATTTGCTTACCTAAACACATCTCTTTTCACATGGATTTATTTTTTGCTTGACTTACTTACTGTAAACTTCATTTTTCCTTAATAAGCACTTTCCACAAAAAAGTTTCCAGATGATTTGTTATTTCTTTCCTATTCATTCCCAGATGTGCATATACCAGTGATTACTATTATGTGCCTGAGTTTCTAGAATACCTTACTTATGAATTATAATTTTGTACTTTTATTGTCTATTATTCCTGGACCAAATTCTCAGCTGGTGTCAGTCAGCGTAGCTTCATTGATTTCACTGGTGCTGTTTGACAGGTTGGACCATCTAAATATGTTTCATTTAAGGATCTGATTTTCTGTGCTAGTCATCAACTACAGACTGCTATAGAGCTTAGTTATGCATATTCCAAACTGAATTAAGGTGTTGATCCAACAAAACAGTTACAGACATACTTAAGTTTTATCAGGCTTTGGATATGGCCATGTAGGTAATGTTACTTAGCGTTAAGTAGGTGCTTTAGTGTTCTGCAGAGCAGGAACTAAATATGTTTCTTAAGAAGCCCATAAACTTTCCCAGGATCCTCCAGCTGAGCACTAGATACCAATAGTACGTAAAGTACAAGTGCTAACATAAACAGAGAAGGCACTGTTAAAAATAAAGGTCTGCTTTAAAATGGGATCGCAAATGTGCTTCGTCATTCTGACAACTCCCTGCTACCAGTGAAGTTCTTGAGTGCTGAGTGAACGGAGTAATGTCCAAAAACCAAGGGAGTACCTTTTTGCAAAGCCTGTGCAAGATCTCAACACAATAGTGAGGTGTGTTATGCATCCTCTGGAAAGGAAATAATCCAAAAAGTGACATAGGAAAGGTCAATGGTCCTCTGGGCCTTAACATTATCCTTAACAGTGAAGTTGATACATCGTTACCAATGTCTTGTTCCACACTTGCACTGATCTAATAAGCCTAGAAGATGTAACTTCAGAGAGAAGCAGTCTGAAGTTTAACTAAAGTAAACATGGGATACGTGCTAGAGTCTGAATGGAGTATGCAAGACCTGCAGCAACACCAAACAGAAAATATCAGCTGGATAACAAGTTCTTCAAGATCTCCTCTTTGTCCTCTATGTTCTTGAAATTTTTATTCAACACCCTGGACTCCAGTAAACTACAAATTTTACAAAGGGAACTAAAAAGTGCAGTTATCTAAAAATGTCCCATGAAAGCAAGTAAGCAGTATCTCTGATGAACTTTTGAGATTATTATTTTTATACCTTTGGTCACTGTAAGCATTTTGATTACTGATTACTCCAGCAGTAGTTTAATGAGGCTAAATAATGATTTGATTGTAGAAACAATAAAACATTCTCTTCAAAGCCGAGAAATCTGGAGCAGTAAGATAAGGATTAAGCTGGGCTTCGACTAACACTTCTGGTTCTTAATTATAAAACTTATATTAGAGTGCTATTAATTCAAGTTTTACTACCAACATTGGCAAATATTGATTTGTCTTTAGCAGATGCTGTTTATTTTTATCCTTGGTCAGTAAAGTTTAAAAGATTTTTAAATCTTCAAAAGAGAGAGCTCTTGCAGACAGCCTTATTCAACAACTGCTCAGGAATAGGAAATCAGGTTTAAAAGAAGGACCAATGATATGGAAGGTGTGACACTCTCCATATTACTTATACATGAACTATACCCCAAGTGCTTCCCTCTACCCACTTTCCAATGTTTGTTCCTGCTCCTGAAAACACAGATTAACTACTGTCATATTTATTAAAATTTAGCTTCTTAGTTTTCTTTTGCTCAGGAATAATTTTATTACTCAAATATATCTTTGCAGGTATGACTAAAATAATTACACCTGTCAGCTATATTAATTAATTTATTTGTTAAGAAGTTTTTCCAGAGCAGGAGCAGAAAGAGATCAGTGAGCAAGCTGTACATGAGCTATATGTTAAATTATAGATGGTATTTTTCATGTGAAATGGGCACAAATAACACAGAATTTTAAATGACATTATCAGCTGTGTTCTAAGATGAAAAATTCAGACCAAAACCCAGCCACTTTTGATCCTGAGATCAGAATCTAAGCTGAACATAAAAATCCTAGACAAGCTGGATTCAAGTTGGACAAACACCACCTAACAAGTTCTAAAATGCCCACATTAAAAAACCAAACCAAACCAAAACAAAATGCCAAACCAACCAAAAAATTCACCAAATTTTTTTTTTTTTTTACGAAAGCATATGCCAGTATTTGGCAGAACTTTGCCTGGGAAGAGGATATCAGAAAGTAACACAAAAGAGAAAAAGGACCTACATTTCACCATATGAAAGACACATTCTATCAACTGCTATGACGGAAACTATTCCCAGTGAAATTGTTTTGCATGTCTGCAGAAGTAAAATGTTCACTGTTTGGAAATGTTATTTTCTCCATGCTTTACTTTTGTCTCACTACAATGCAGTGTGAAATAAACTGACAAGTCTTTTTACGATTTTTTTTATACCAGATGGCTCAATCTTTTTACTTAGCATAAGCATATATTTCTCCATAGAGAAATGCTGATGCTTCATGTGTAGAATAGCTCAGTACCTCCAACTTCTAACTGTCTATGGATAATAAAATTAAGTAAACAAAATAATTGTGGGAAAATGTCTTGTCAACCAGTCTCCAGTGATGGAGTATGGAAGAGACAAAGGCAAATATGACCGTTCTCTTAAATTAATTTTATTACAGTAGACTATTTTTCTTCAGGGCTATAAAAAAAAAAATTAAAAAAAAATGCTGGTGCTATGCATAAGGTCACCTGCAAAAGAGCTTCAGTTTGTTATCAGGGCAGTTAAAGAAGCAGGAAGCAATCTGAAGTCAGGTGCCTAAAAATGAAACTTATGAGAGGGAACCAGCCGAACTGTGCAACATATCAGACAAATGTGAATGGTACAAAAGTGGAAAAAACTGGCTAGGACTTGTAAAATTTACAAAAGGTAACTGAATGATGCACTGTTGAGGTAATAAAAATAATTCTTCATGAAAAATTTAAATTCATAAACTTCCAAGCATACATTCTAAAACTGGTGATGAGATTGCTACAAGACATGGTTACATAAGGAGCTGTACTTTGTGGTTTGGACACAGAATTCTTGCAGGCTAGTGTAAGTAAACTCAGGGTCCTTGAATTATTTTGCTGTAGCAAACTCACTGAAAATTATCCGAATGAAATATCTGGATATTAAGATGCTAAATTGAGATGTGCCAAGGCAATGTTAATACAGTATAGCCAAACCCAAAATATCTTGTTGCGAACACATCATACTAACGATCTCGCAGGGACCCTTACAATTTACTGATATTCCAACAAAGCTTGAAGGAGAAACAGCCAGAGGAAGGAGGAAAGAAAACTGCACTGACAGGTTGTTATATTGAGCTACATCACAGTGGAATGTGAAAGTGAAGATACTGAAACCAGTTTGAAAGTAGTGATCAGCATCTGTCCTATGCAAAACATTGATTCATCAACAAATCACAGTATGGCTATGTATAATACAGTACAGTCTGTTCCCAAATAAAATACTTGAAAGCTTCTTCTTCCTTGTACATCTTATTGACATCTGTATCACTGTGTAAAATAAAAAAGATAAAGCAATGTATATGTACGCAAATACAAAACTTTTACAAGAGTTTCTGTTTGGTACTATACAATTTGCAGAAACTTAACAACAAATAATTTAAACCACCTTTCATCTCACACAGAAATTTAGCATGGAGATGTGGGTCAGGAGAAGCAAAAAGTTTTGAAAAATAATTGTAATAGGTCCACTAACAATCAACTATCTTTGCATCATATTGAGTTAGTAGTGTATTTCTACTTCAGTCAGTAAGGAACTATTTTGGTATACAGGTATAGCAATGAGATTTTTCCATCATTTCCTTGTCTTTAAAACTTTGTAAATTTTTGCTGCAAAAACTCCTCTTTAATATTTCTTCACATAAAAGTTGAAATGTTTATTGGTAACCTAGACCATGTTAGATTAGTATATGTAATCAGAAAAAAAGTCTTTCTCAGAAAGGTCTTTTCAGAATATTTCACTAAGAAATTGTGCCAAGGAAACAGGCTGGTAAATGAAAAGGCTGCATCACATACATAGCTGGTTACACCAATATTAGCAATTTATTCGAAAGCTATATAAGTCTATGAGCAGGTTTCACTAATGGAGATATATTTTCTTCCCATTTTTCCCACAAAAACAGAATAGCCTTCTTATAAAATGTCTTGTAATGAAAAACAAGTTATGTATATGAGAAGAAGATGAGTGGAGGATGTAAAACCTAACCTGCCTAAAATATATAGAAATTATCACATCAAAAGTGTTCAGAAACTCATCTTATGTGATAACCTATCTCCCAGGAAATGTTCTGTGACTCCTGAAATGCAACTTTCAGGTTTATTATGCAAACAACATTGAATGAGAAAATTCTCATCCTGAGAGAACTGAGGAGACTGCAGATGTTTTGTCACATGGAGATTTTTTCTATTTGTGATTTTTGTATCTGTATAAGGGTTTTTTTTTGGCCAAAGTATCCCCTGTATTCAAGGGTTGAACATAACTAAAGCATTTCACCAATCTACCCACAAGAAAATTTGTTTTCGGTATAGTTTGACATGACTTGGTTTCAAATGTCTTACAATAGCAGCAAATCATACTCAATTAAGCACTTGCACTACTGTATTTTTTTGTCCTGTGATTTTTAATGATACCATATTTAATCCTTCTATCACTTCAGACAAGAAGAAAAGGCCTCTACATCAGTACAAGCACTGTGTAAATGTCCTGCAAGGCTGGCCTAAAGGGACCATGATAAAAGCTTACTTGAGTAGCTTCAGACACAAGACTTAGGGTGTCATGTTTTGGTTGCAGCAAAACCTCAATTTGATTTTGTTTTCCTAATTACAAAGCCAAAATTGGGTCTGATTTTGGTTTTAGACCCTTGACTGATAGAACTGAACCCCTTTTTAGTCTGAATCATACATTTCTTCCAACGAACTTCACAGACAAGTTAAATCTACCTTATTTTAAAAGAGAGACATCCTGACTTTCTCTTTGACATCTCAGCTGACACTTTGGTTAAAGATACTAACTTTTTCACTAAAGGGTGTGCTCTTCTGCTAAGTTCATGGAATAGTTTATCAAGATAATATTGAATTACACAAGTGATGAAAATGTTCTTGATTGTAGTATAAACATATAAAACATTTTTTCTCACCTTGACAAAAAGCCAGACAATCACTGTATTCCAGGTAATTTTTTTCCAAGTGTTTACAAGAACTTAAGCCACTTTCAGTTCAGTTACTTCCTGTCCGGTAAGTGAGGTGAAACCTTTTTTTGTCAGCCTTTGTCAAGAGTAATTGCAGAACAGACAGATCTTTAAACTTCTTTTAAAATACTGCATATGCAAGAAACTACATGAAATTAAAATTCTTTCTTATGTGTTTTGTCTACATGTCCTCCCCAACAATTTCATTTCTAGGATTAAGAAAGGAAGAGCAAATCTGGTAGCTTTTCAGTGAGAGTATCAGAGAAGAGAATTATGAAGTGACTTGGATATGGGATGATCTCATCAGATCGAAAGTAAGAACCCAAAACTTGAAGTGTAGTGCAGCTTTGCTGTTTATTCAATGTCAGTCACCAGCAGGGCAGCATATCCTTGGCTAAATCACAATCCCTTTAAAAGTCTGTTATTTCATTCCGTGGTGAACTTCAAAGGGAATGGTTCACAGATGATTCAGTGAAGGCCGTCATTTGACAGCTTAGGTTGGTTCTTCGCAAACAAGTCTTTCGATTTAGTTTTCTTATATCCTAATTATTTCTTATATCTAGCATCCTCCCTTGAAATAGGAATTTATCTGACAATCATAGGCTAAAATACTTTCAGTGATCTTATATGAACACACACTCAAAAGGATAAAATAAAAATAATGTGGCAAGAGGCTAAAATGCACTATGCACAAAATTCCCTCTGCTTTGTATTTCCACATGCATAACCCACTTCTCCAGTTCTTGACACTCCCTTAAACATACCAGTCACTGAAGTAAAGCAGTGGATAGCCTGCCCTATCACATAACCTGTAGACCCAGAGGTTGAGGGGGGTTGTTAGGTTGGAGAGAGTTGGCTCTAAGGTCCAAAAGATGGTAAAATGCCAGGAGCAAGGAGACTCCAGAGTAAGGCAAGTTTTCTCTTGTATTACCTGCATCTGTACTGCTCAGTTACATTTCTCTCTACATATACATTCATGCTTCATATGTAAATTATATACACGATATATAAAACCCATAATATACTATACATATGTATGCAGTGTGTATATATGTTATGCATCTAATATGCATTTACTAATAATGAAAGGGGTAAATATACAAAAATATATTTGTCATGCAGCTGTACCTGCAAAGTAGTCTTAATTTGACACTTCTTCTTCAAATATTCAGTTCATGAATTCACATTTTGTCTAAGAAAAACTGTCCCATATAAAAAAACCTGTCCCTTTCATTTCACCATACCAGTGTGCTGGGTAAGAATTTTTTCTGGTTTTTATAGGACTTTAAATAAAGGGAAAAAAATATTTTGCAATTTTACTTCTTAAGATAATTAAAAGGTTGTCCAGAGTGATCTCATCTAAGTGATCACTCCAAACGTCCCTCTTCAGCAATTCACGAGGTTACATTTTAAAACTGGTTACCATATTCGCTTACTGCTGGCTTTATAAAACCATTTAGAGCTTTACCCTCTGATGGTCATGAGAATTTCACCAATTCCCCACTTTAATTATTCATGGACAACTTAAGTTTCTTTATCTTTGAGTCACTATTAATTTTTAGTATTTGTCCCACTTCATTGTTATATATTTGCAGAATGAAATGTTATGTGTACTGAATTGATACAAATGCTGTAGCAGCCAAGGCTCATAAAGAACATAATATCTTTGGCTACAGCAGATGGGCAAGCCCAGAATCTCTTTACTGGGTCATGCCCAAATGCATACTAAAATACTGGCATCAGTTAACACCACATGAAATATTAAATCTATATTCAAATAAAAAGCTTCAGTCGACTTTTCAGGGAAATGTTTTCTGTGCTTGTTTCAGCTAGGATGTCTAAAAATCTGTTATCAACACCATTTGTTGTAAATTAATTAAGACATATTTTCCCAATCCTGATCTATGACTATTACTCCTTCAGCTTTATACAGCATACAAAGTACTAGTTGATTGATCTTTGGAAGTGTTAACTCATCTGAGCTTGGACTCTAATATTTTTGTTCTGTGATATCTTTCAGATTTTCAAACTAAGATGAGCTTGTCCAGGCCACATATGACCTGAGAAATGTCTAAAGAATGGTCTGATTTTGCAAAGAGAAGGAGTGACAGCTCTGCCTGCCTTTGCCAATGGAATCTCTTACTCCTTAGCATGTTAAAGTCTCTGAAACAAGCCCCTGACCAGGGATCCTTACTATGTCAAACATTTCCATCCCCAAAACTTTGTCTCTATGAATTGAAATAGACTGGGGTGTGGGGTGGATGGGGGAGCGTGTTTGAAAAAAAATTAAATGAAATAACTTTTCCACCAAAATACAGATTTTTTTTTTTAGAAGCGTTGCTTCTGTGCTTAATGGGTGTTACAGATTTGTTGGACTCGAGGACGGAAGATGATCGTGCTGCATCCCAGAAGGTAAAGCCAAAGTTCATCCTTTAGGGGTGAACAGAGACAGAGACATGACGCAGCTGAACCACAATTTTCAAGACTTATATCTGCTTGTATTTATAGAGGTACTTCTCTATATAATATTTCAGATGTCAATCAATTTTATTATTGTCAGGCATTTTCTATTTTGACAACAGTAACACAAAAGCCACACAAAGAAGGCAATTTGGGGTGAGGTGGAAGGGAAATATCATTATATTAAAAACCAAATTTTGTGTCAAAGAGTTCTCATGAATACATTCAGCCAATCTAGGTGACAGGATGACAGAGCCAGATTTTTTTCCTGTTTGGAATCTCTGTTCTTCACTAACAAGCTGTATTTCTGTTGTGCTGTGTACTTAATCCTGAGCCAAAACTAAGAACAAAGGCCTTGACTGATACTATGGAAAACTGGGAATGGGTCCTCAACATGTGTTTTCAAGACAATCAGTAAACTTCTGTTACAAAACCATACAAACTCGTTTGACAACATGTCCTTTTGAAGGTCCATGAAGCTGATTCACAAAGATTTACAACTACAGTGTCTGAATAGGAAAATGAAATAATTCTTTGTTACTATTTGTACAAAGAAATACAGAGTTTGATTTGTCATTATTCGTAGAATTCATGACATACTCTTTAAAAATGAATTAACACTTACATAACTCCAGATGTATTTGTAAATCCTCAGTTCTATATATTTTAAGCAGTTTTATCATTGATTTATGTAGAAGTAAAAGCTTATACAAGCTCAGAGATCTGTAATAAAGCACCTGGACGAATGACATAAAGAGTGAACACAGAGCTTTAGATCAGGTAGAGGCTGAGAGCCCTTCTCTCATTTTCAAGACACCACTGATCTGCAGGATCTGCAACCTAGAAGACTCAGCATCTAATTACAGTCACGCACATCACCTGTAAAAGATTGATGACTCTGTTTTTTAATTATTCCATCATGTTGCTAGGAATGAGAAAGAACACAACGTAACTTAGCTGACCTAGCATCATGAATTGTGAATTGTTACATCCAACAGTTTGCAAACAATTTTTAGTCTGAATATTGTGAATAAAGATATTGAGTAAGACTATCAGGACTATCTCATGAATAGTCTGACACCTAAAAAAAGAGAAGCTTTCTGAGTAATGTTATTTGCAAGAAATAAATCAGTAAGTCACAATATATGTATTTCTGAATAACAACCAAATTCCATGAAAGCATATTTAAAGAGTGAAATATCTGATCTGGAATGCTGATCAATGCATATCTGAAACATGCATGGGTTTAGAATATGATTAATTGAAAAGGTTCTTCTAGTTCAAGCTAATATTGTGTGTAAGTTATATAAAAGTTGTAGGGCCAAAAATATATTTTAGTCTTTCTTTCATAAATCTGGAACATCTTATGGAAGATTCAAGGGCCAATCTCCTTCCACCAAAAAAACAAATACCCCCACTCCCCACCCCCACCCTGGTTGTTCCTTTTTCCTTTTTCACCCATTTTAGTTACCTAATATTAAGTCTTTTGATTCTAACTTTTTTTCTTCCTCTGTTGTTGTCCTCCACCTGAAGAGTACATGTGAGCCTTGTGCAGTTTAGGAAACAGTTTCTTTCTGTAAATATACAATTTCCCATGGGTTTTTTTGTCTTATGAGCAAATTCCCCCAAAATATAGTGCCTATTGTTAAAATGACTGCCCACGGCTTTGAGTAGAGGAATACTGACAAGTACTAGGAGATAAAATCTATGGAGTCAGCTCTTACTTCAAAGAGGTTTTTTGGAACTAGACATTGCTACAGAAGTAAATTTCCTTGGACAGGTGACTGTATTATAATCTGTTTGAGGACTGTCGTATATAAATAACACAGTTACATTTAAGATACATTGCATTTCAGAATCATTGATTTCCTCTTCATTTGCCAGGCAATCCGTCAAAGCCATGTACCTAGTACCTCTGCTCAGCAGAGGGGCAGAATCAGTTTCACTGGGATCAGCATTTTCACTGTCTTGTGAGAATGTGATGAATTGAATGGATTATCTTTTCTTCTAGTCTTAATATGTTACTAAATGAGTTCCAGATTTGTTTGTTTGTTTGCTTGTTTGCTATATTTGCATACCGGATAATTAGTTGAAAGTTAATGTTGCACTAAACAAATTGACCTGAGTTTTGTCCTATACCACTTCAAAAAGAATACTGCCCTTGAATTCCCTACTGTCTCCTCTAAAATCGATTTCATTGAAAATTGTAAGGAATTTTTCAGACTTTAAAACTGTATCATTTCCACTGTAGAATAACACATTGGTAAGCAGTCAGCTGAGACGTGGGTTTTTTTCCTACATCTATAGAAACACATGTATATACATACCACATTTTTTACTTTACTATGCATTACCAGCCTAGTCTCTAATCCAAGCATTGCTTACTCACATTCCCTTTCTAGGCTTTTATGAAGTCGCTTTCTTACATCAGTGCAAGCTTCCCAGACAACTGATGAACAATCAAACTGACAGGGTGGAAGAGCAAATGCCCAGTAGTTTTTTCACATAGACACTATTACAAGTTTTTTTAACTGATAATTTCCCTTCAGCCTTGCTTTTTGCAAAATTAATGATTTTATGTCTTAAAATATTAAAATCTCCCAACAGCCCTGTGCATTTTAAATGCCTATGCCATAATATGCCATCGTGTAAGGACAAAGGGTAAACTAAGAATACAACTTTCTTAAATGGTAGTTGTCTTCATATTATAATTCAGCTTGCACAGATTGTATTGTTCCAATTTCTTTTTTCAGAACTGGAAGGAAAAATATATTTACTGTGCTTCAGAAAAGTGGGCCAGATCTGTCCTTGTGTATGTAAAGACATTTAGGCCAAGAGGTTTTCTGGTCTGATGTAGTCTGGTCTTCTTTACGGAACTTTGCAATAGCCTTATCTTGAAAATGTCATTCTGAACTTAATTAGTTCTGGCATGGTGGTTACATCAACAGACAACATGGCTCTGTATGAGCTGTGCAAGGCACTGCTTTGTAGTGTAAGCTCCCACAGAGTTCATAAACTTACTGCTCCTTAGTATTATCTGGCAAACAGAAGGACAAAGCCACTGTTGGCTGATATCTTTTTAGTCTCATTAACATAGCAGGAACTTTCAATATAAACTGATGGCACTATCGCTACCTCATCAGACAGTTGGCCTAGTTGTAAAGATGAAGCTGTGGCACAAGTGCAGCGTGGGTATGTCAGCCTTGGACATTACTGAAGCTATTCTGTTGGCCACGCAGCAATCCTGAACATGAGATGCAGACCCAGAAGGAAAATGTCTAAGAAGCGAGAAATAGAAAATGAGTCACAGAACGTGGAATTTGACCAAAACATTCTATCGCATCTTATGCCCATTATACAGCAGTGAGTAAAAATATATCCACTTCTCAGCAATAGCATCCAAAAGGTGGTGAGCCACACTTTCTTCAAGAGGCCTGTTCCCGTTTTCCTGTTCTTCTCTATAGCTTATTTTTTCTTGGTGTAAGTCTACACATATTGCTTGTATCAAGCATGATTACAGATGCAACCATAGATCTGAACAATTTTTTTTGTCCTGGAAGTAAAGATGAAGAGCATTTCCTTAAAAGGACAGTGTTAGTCGTATTATTAGGTTTTATTCCATCCTGGAATCTCAGAGGGTTTAAATATCCCTCAGCCTCACAGTGAAAAAACAGGAAATAGGGAAAGAAGTAGAGAATAAGAAAAATAAGTAAGAAAGTACAGAGCATCCAATTTTGTCCTCGTGAGAAGGCAGTGCTTAAGTCTTTCCTTTCAAAATCGTATTTGTGTATTTAGCCTTCTTACTCATTCTGTTCCACACTACAGCTCATGGGCACAGTCATAGCAGTAGGCTAAGTTCTTCACTGCTACAGTGCATTCTCACACATTTCTGATGTGAGAGCTGCAGAAATTTCACTTGGAGAAAGGTCTGTGAGAAATCAGATCTCTTCTTAAGAATTTAGGATGATCAAATTTTGATTAGTTAATCTGTCTTTCTGTTGAGTTTTCTGTATGCTGCACTCAAAGGTCTGATATAGTTCTGAATATTCCTTGGGAAGTTGTTCCCTCTGCTATTTTCATAAGGTTACTTCTAGTTCTTAAAAGTCCTTCTTGCTATGTACTCAGGTTTTTTATTTACAATATAAATTATTATATTATTTCTTTGTCTCTTTTGTGTTCAAATCCTATAAGTAATCTAAGAAGGAATACTGTAGGCTGAGGTATTCACCGACCCAGCACATTTCCATTGAAATGTTGAAGTTTAAGGCTTCCGTGTTCCACTTGGTACTTGTTTTACCTCAAGTAATAGCTGACCCTTTGTAGCAAAGAAGGATGAAACTTACTTTCACCTGGAAACAGAAAAGCAAAAAACCCCGTACCAAATACTTTTAAACAAGTGGGTAGTTGGCCAATAATGTCGTTCTTGTTCTAGCACATACCATCCCACCTTATTGGTAGAAAATATGTGGAAATCTATCAATGAAAAGAGCTATATAGTAACTCTGAGGGACGTAATGAAAGGTTTTCCAGAGACCTGAATGAAATGAGGAAAATTAGGAAGATTAATTGCTACTATTGTAATTGGGATGGACCAGACTCCATTACCATAGTGGACACAGGTAAAAGAGTGGATACGGGTACGTAAAACAGGAGTCACACAGATTTTAAGGCAAGTACCAAAACTGTAATCTGTCCAATCCCTTGATGTGCATCTAATCTCAATGGGTAAGGTATTTATTTTCTCCAAGAGGTCTAATAGTGTGCTCCACCCTATCTCCATACACCAGCATCCTTCAACTCAGAGGAATAGCTAACTGAAGCTGGGTTGCTGCCTGAGCTCTGTCAGGACACTCCAGAAATGCCATAGAGATGCCTAATGGGACCAAAAGGGAGATGCTTTCTTCATGTATCCCACACGCATGATATGATGGTGAATTCTCTGTGGCTCAACACTTTTACATTTAAATAATGTGATGCAGTAATATTGTTTTTTTCTATTGCATCTGATCAACTGGTTGGTTTATTGCCTGGAAAAAGAAGGATTAATAGAGGTACATAAATACACTATAAAAAATAAAATTACTTCATGCAATACAATTACTACTGATTACCTTGCATATGTATGCCTTATGTGTGTATACGTGATGTATGATCAGTACTGCCCTTCTTGACTTAGAGATCAAGTTTTATACAAACAAAGAAGTCCCAAAACATTTATACACCTTACTGTTGAGATGAAGACAAAAATGAATGCAATAAAAAGCAAGTAGAATAACAGTAATTGTATAATAATATGTTAATGAAGACCTCGATCCACAAAAGAAGGACCTGGAAACATTTGCAATGTTGATGACATATTTCATAGGCATTTAAAATTGAACTAAAAGATTAAAAGTGGCTAATGATTTTTGTCCCCACAAATTTTTTGCAGGAAAAATAGTTTTCATTTGTAGACCAGCTCTAAGAGAGTAACTTGTACGTTCTGAAACAAATGATCTTTTCTTTCTTCCTTATATAAACAACTAAATAATTCAGTTAGTTTTCTGTCAGAGGAACTTGATGAAAATATGACAATACTGATATAAACTCTTCCTTGCTGTATTCAAAATGAAGCTCCACAATACTTTTAACCCAGTAACTGATTCAATACTGAAATACAAGAGTAGCCCTTATATGCAGATAAGTAATGGCAGGCTCTCAGAAATCTGTTTTGTGTCCTTTAGTAATACAATCCTCTTCACACTCCTTTCACTGGCAAATGACAGGAGACATATATGATCTCAGCTTTCTCAAGGTAACTGATTCATAGGTGAAATCACAGACATTTATCAAATAATAGTAATAAATTCAGCACAATTGTATCCATAAATTTGTCATCTGCTAAACTCCCTGTAAGAAGGCAGATGAAACAATTTTTATGAAAATATTTTATGATAATTCAGTCCTGCCATATGAAAATAGTTAAACACACAATAAAAGGATTTTTCTGCTTGACTAAAATGATAGCTGGGAAGCTGAAACAGTGCATGAAATGCAATCAGACGGGAAACTCCTGGAGGGTTAGGTCTGTATATACAATACCAGCATGAGCAGAAGCACTTATAAAGATGTTCTCTTATATTTCAAACATGAGGCACCTACAAAACCTGAATGTCATTCTGAATTTTATCATGAGTGAAAATTTTTTGCTATGAATCGATTCTTTTCTCCCCTCTGTCAGTGCTTGTGTCATTAATGCCTCTTGCAGACAGCGGTGGGTTGTAATAGCCTCCCAGATCCTTGCACCCACACAGTTTCCATGGCAGGATTGGGCTCTATGTTTTTTCTCATCCTTCAGCTACTATTTTAAGAGTTCATATGACTGTCATCCAGCTTTCCAAAAATCTGTCAAAGCTCAAAGGCAGAAGGCGAGTTTAATGGCAGATAGATACAAATTGTTATTGCAGTAGGGTGTAAGTTTCAGACTGATAAACCGGCTGTTTTCTTCTCTTTTTATAGTAGTAGTGAGAGAATTAGCTTCTCCACCTGATCATCATAAAGGCAATTGTGCCCCTATGTGATGATTAGGATCAAAGGTTTATGTCTAGAAGATCAATAAATAGCATGACTTTGCATCCCTGAAATTGAAACACTTTAATTATTTATAAGCAGCTTCATGAACAGTTACTGGAATAGTAACAAATCTACAGGATTTAGGCAATCAGGTACCAAATCATCAAGACTTTAAGCAGCTAGCGCACTTGCTCTCCATCCGTATTTGAATAAAATGTTTATTAAGTGACTTCTAAGAGCAGATGAATTAATAAAAATGTACTTCTTTCATTGAAATGTTACCCAAATATAAAGGAATATATGGCTTGCTACAAATAATCGGATTCTTTCTCATTTTGTCTATTAACTGGATAGGAGATGTTAGAAAGAGGCAGAGAACTTTCTCATTTCTTCACTCCCATTTATCTGTTGATAATATTGGAATAATAGTATTAAATATATACTATACCTTAGCTGCTGCTGCTGCAAGACCTTCTGAATATTTATAAAGTAGAATTTGAGGTTTTTTTTTCATGAAAATAGCAGCAAGTCGGATTTAATGCTGTAATACTTCTTTGAAATATAATGGTATAGTTTTCCTACTTTCTTATTGTTCTCTGGCACACTGTTCCAGGTTATTCAGCAAATCACAGTGAATTGTTGTATTACCCTTCCATAGGTCGCAAAAAGACCTGTCAAAATCTGTTTCAAGAAACCCTGCCTCTGCCTTTCGAGTCTTCTCCAAGGTGACTGCCTTCCTCATGCCATCTCCAACAGAACATACCCATTAAGGAATCACCAAAACAGAGCAAGCAGTCAACAGCAGTGAACACTAGCCCACGCTTGAACTGATTCCAGCCCCAGAAGTGGCTGGTAACGAGACCATAAGCTAATGCAGACAGGCCTTGAAAGCTAAGAGCTCTGGGGAACAGCTCCCTGCATCTGTGGTTCCATCAAAAGAAATCAGGTTGCACTGTCTAGGAATATTAGTGTAATATCAAAAAACACCAGAGTGGGGACAGATAAATTACGGTGCATTGGCAAAAGTGTAATATACATAAATAAATCCACAGAATATAATAAACAAAAATCAAAAGCAGATAGCCAATAACATTTATTTCCTTTAAACCCCAGATAATGAAGGCAGTAACCACAATAAATGTGAATGGTTACAATGATGATTAACTAAACCATTTAGACTAATCTAAAATATGGTTTAAGTTTAAAAATATATTGGTCATTGCCAGTAAAAAAAATAATTAGAATAAATTTTTAATGCCAGTGAGCAAGAAGGGAATCTCAGTCTAGGAAGGGAAATGCATGAAGTGGGCATGCTAAATGACAACAAACCATCTAAAGTGTGCTGTATCTTTTCCGTGCATCCTTTGCCTAAGGATGTTAAGTGTGGTGGTACACTTTAGCATTAGAATGCATGAGAATGAAGTAACCAATGGGAAGTGCCAATAACAGCATCATGCCTGGATGTCGTTGCTGTGAAATTCTCAGTGAGACTGAGATGCATGATCTGAAACCTTTTCCTGAGCTTCAGGCACCTGTATTTGAGAAGGTTAATTTGTTTTTTCTTTTAAAACAAAGGTTTTGGTAGACCAGTCAGCCAGGAAATGCAGGGCCTAACTGGCCAGTCCTCACGGTCTGGTCTAGGCTGGGATCATTTCTCAACCAAGCACAAAACTTGGTGCGAATCAGGCTATCAGTAGAAAAATGTGAGTGAGCCTTGCTTTGTAATCCTGGGTGTGTTAGTTGAAGGGTCGGTTTCCTTTACTCATACTGATATTACATTTTGTGTTAAAGTCTCATTGGATAAAGTAGTGAATTCAATGGCCATTTCGGTATTTACAAATTCATTTCAGAAGTCCCAATTACCTGAATAACCAAAAACTGAAAGGAAGAACCTACAGCTGTTTTTAAAGTAGGCCTTGCAGTACTTTTGTACATTTGCCTTCTGATTTTTGCTTAATTGACATTAACATCTCTTATGTTTGGATTTGCCTAAATTTACGGAGTGATGGATTTTTCTTTTTTGGCGTGCTACGCAAGAACATGAGGTAGTAGAGAAGTAAGGAAGAGCGAGGACAAGAGAAAAGAGGTAGCTGAAAGTCCCTGGAGATTTCTTGTGATTTCAGAGTACAGGAAAATATGGCTATAAATGGCAGAGAATTTGAAAATAATAATCATTTTACTATTATTAAACAGAATATTTTCTGGACCAAAACGTATGACACTGGTGGCGCTGCTGAAGAAGGTAGCTGCTAGCCCTAATGGCAGCTGTTCCAGGGACTGGAGAATGTCTGTGATATGACGTGAGCTCATAGCAAGAATTAATTTATAAAGTACATTGCTCATTTCACATTATCTACAAATAAAACTTAAAAGATGTGAATTTGCAGCAGCTCAGTATGAGGCCCAGTGTAAGCAAAGTAATTTCTAACAAAGTTACATAAACATGTACGCAGGAAAGCATTAATTATGGAATTCAATTGTGCTGAAAAATGCAAAATTGAAGGGTAATAATTTTTAAAACTTATCACTCATAGGTCAAAATCTACTTTTTACTGTACTGTTTGAAGTTGATTTCAAGGAAAATTGTTTTGTTTTGATTCTTTAAATAGCATTTTATAGAAAGCTAAATAACTAGCAGAAATGAACACATTTCCCATAATTACTTATGTTTGAAATATTTTTTTAATGAATTTAAAATTTTAACTTTCATTTTACTGAAAATATTTATTTAATAACAGACCTCTATTTTTGTCAGCTCTGATTCTCATTTGTCTTTGCACCTCATCATTTTACACTGCTGTTTTAAATAAATCAGGAACAGAAGTAATACTCTTTAATCAGTGACTAATTGTGAATTTTGAAGTTCCCAATGAACAGTTCAAATTAATTTGATAGGATATAAAATGGGAAGAAACTTGCAAATAATTTCTGGTCAGGAATACTTTAGAGAGCTTTGTAATCTGCTTTTGAATATTTCATGGACAAAAAAAAAGGCAAAATCCAGTGAATAAATTATTCAGTTTGAATTATTCACTCATCCGTATTCTGGTAAGAGCTTAAATATCATTTCACCATGTTGTACCATGATGTGATGACATCTAGTGTTACAATATTGAAATCATCTTATTCTATCATACCTGAAAAAATCCCAGCCATTTGGTGTGTGGAATGAAGACTGCTTTCTGACTGAGTTAATATCTAAGCCTCAGACTCATTGGGTGTGTTTTGTAGCTCTTCCTGATGTTACAAATACAAGATTACCATTTAATTCCACTAGAAAAAAAAGCCTGATTAAATGTGGAAATGTTTCTTAGTCTGCTTGATTCAATTATCAGAAATATTCTGTGTAGAAGAAAGGAAAATGCACCAAGTTTTTAGAAAGGATAAGAGCGGCACTAGGAGTTAGCAAAAGTTACGTGGTATTATACCAGCATTTTGTGTTGGGCAGTCAATGACCATCAAGGCACGGAACATCTGTTAAAAGAAAATTGGTTATAAAAGAGGTTAGAAAAATTTTAAAATCCTTTAAAATGAAATTTTATCCATTTAAATGGCAATAGCCATTGAAATAAAAAGAAAATTTTCCACTGATTTGGCTGGACTCTGTATCATATTTAAAATGTACTGATTTTGAAAATTCTGAGAATTCATGGTTCCTTGTCAATAAATAGACTTTCTGTTCTCAGTAATGCTTCATCAGTTCTTGATTCTGACATCTGTACTACACATACTTGTGGCACAATTCCAGTATTAAAAATTGAAAATGCTCTGTACTTTGCAGTAAGGCTGGTCAGTACAATGGAGATTCAAACTGGTCCAGAATACAGATATAGAAATCCATAGCCCTTTAAGTAATTTTTTTTTTTATTATTATTATTCTGAGGTGTATCAGTGAAACCTAGTTTTATAAAGGCCACTAATTTTGTGTCAGGGGAATTCCAGAACTTGCTTTAAATTATCCACATTGCTCTCTATTTTGTTGAATAACAGTGATTCTGCTGAATTGAAGCTTGATCATGGAAAATTTGGCACCATTCAGCAAAGCTGTGCAGAAAAAAAATCTCAGCTTTAAACATTCATATAATTCTTTCAACATAATCAATGGCACTACCCGAGTGCTTACTGCTAAGTGAACACTTAAGTGCTTTATGAAATTGAGCTTTAGCTAGCTGTCCTGGTTTCAGCTGGTATGGAGTTAATTGTCTTCCTAGTAGCTGGTACAGTGTTATATTTTGAGCTCAGTATGAGAAGAATGTTGATAACACACTGATGTTTTCAGTTGTTGCTAAGTAGTGTTTAGTCTAAAGTCAAGGATTTTTCAGCTTCTCATGCCCAGACAGCAAGAAGGCTGGAGGGGCACAAGAAGTTGGGAGGGGACACAGCCAGGGCAGCTGACCCAAACTGGCCAAAGGGGTATTCCATACCGTGTGACATCATGTCTAGTATATTATATAAATTGGGGGGAGCAGGGACGGGGGGATCGCCGCTCAGGGACTAACCGGGCATCGATTGGCAGGTGGTGAGCAATTGCACTGTGCATCATTTGTACATTCCAATACTTTTATTATTACTGTTGTGATTTTATTAGTGTTATCATTATCATTATTAGTTTCCTCTTTTCTATTCTATTAAACCATTCTTATCTAAACCCACAAGTTTTACTTCTTTTCCCGATTTTCTCCCCCATCCCACTGGCTGGGGGGGAAGTGAGTGAGCAGCAGCATGGTGCTTAGTTGCTGACTGGGGTTAAACCATGACACTAGCCATGAAATTAGTACCCACTCACTCAATCAGACAATCAGAAATGCGTAGAAATAAACAAATTCTGAAACTTAGTCAAAACCAGTACTGTTATCCTATGCAGCCAGTTACCCTTCTATTCAGAAAGAGCCAAATAACTTCCAGGCCATTAAATACATCTGACAACATATCTGGCAATATCTTTTTCTTTCAACTAGTTTTAAATTTGGCTTATTTTGTAATAGCTTCCTTCAAACCTCTGGTCACTTGTCTGTGCTTTAAAGGTAGAGATTTTAAAAAATATTGTTTTGGCTCTAAAAACCTTGAGTCATAGAGGATGGAAAGACATTAAACACAAAGTCCAACTTGAGGACATAAAAGAAAACACTGTAATTATAAGGTTGAATTTGAAATAAATTCTTGTTTTTGCAAAGCGTGATAGGTATCACATGACATGGCTTGACATGATAGACAGCTCTGCTTGTTGTCACTTCCAAGTATAACAGATCCTTAGCGTAGATACCGAGTTGTCTTATGGTTGTGTATGCCACCTTGCATAATACAGACCTACCGATTCAAGCTCTGTCACCATCACTGTCACCACTAAAGATCCCTGCCAATGGAGTTCAAAGCTCAGTCTAATTTTCCCACTAAACATTGACTTAGTCTGGAATTTCTTCAAAGGTTTTGAGGTGGAAAAAGATACATAGTCCCCTTGCAATAAGCTTAGATTTTATGCTTGGACCCATTGAATTCACAAAGGGGTGTATGTGTCCTGATGCCCAATCTGGCAATCACCGCATTGAGGCACCTCACGCTCCTTCTGTAATTCACAGAGCAGCTACACATGGACAGAAGAACTTTACAATGGGATACACGGTGTCCAGCATACCAAGAGAGGAAAGTCTATGCCAGCCAACAGGAGCACCACAGGAAGGGATGTTCTGGGTTGCCTCCTCAGACTGAAATACTGGCCTGCGGCCTTCGTCACTGTTTAGGGCTGGAACTGGTAGACAGAAACCCTTTTATGTGTTTAGATACCCGAAAAAAAGCAGAGAAAAAGCACATCATTTTCATTATAGCCTAGCAGTTAGACAGTCAGTGACTAGGGTTCTCTGTCCTCCTTTTCTGAAGAGTAAAACCCCCTCAGAAATGGACGCAATGCGCCACTGCATTGCATTTACTTTCTATCCTTCCTGCTAAAGGATGGTCAGATTTTGGGGGCCTAATGGAGAGCAAAGACCATGTCATATGGGGTTCGGTAATGAGCACATTCTCATGGAAGGGCAAGTCCTGGATTTCAGTTCCTCCTGTCAATTGCAGTTCATGCCAAAGCCTTTTTCATTCAGAAAACCTAAACAGTCCCTGAAGTTAGAGAGCATAGCAACCATGACCTTGATACAGTCCAGCAGTTTTCTCCCTACTATGTTGAGATCATAAGAAGATTTGTCTTTTTATCTTCTATTTTTTCTGTATGCCAAAATAGTTGGCAAAATGATCTTGGACCAGTTTGGACTTCTTTGTGATATAAAAATACATATTTCTTACATTCATGACATTTCCCCCAACGTTATTAAGTCAGCGCACAAATCAGAAAGTCTTCTGTGTCAAAACTGATCAAGTTAACTTTGTTTTTTCTCCCACGCTTATTTCAGTTTCTCATCCTAAAGTCAGCACTTACAACATGAATCAAATCATATATGAAGACAGACCTTGCTTGAAAATTTGGCCCAGAAATTGTCTTTGAGTTCAAGGCACAAAGTCCACAGCTTCTTTTCTGGAAGTCTTCAATGAAAATACTACAATTGCCAGCAACAAAAAAGAATGGGCTTTGAGAACTTATGTGCAGTCTCAAAGGCAAGATCTTTATGATTAGAAAAGCTAGTTCCCCAAATACTTAAGATTTGATTTTGCTAAGACATTACCTACATCAACACCTAAAATTACATGTATGAATATTTTTTAAATAAAATACTAACACACTTACTTACGTACATCATGCAGTGTGTTAGGCTTATATTTGTATGACTTTGGTAGTTTGAGATATCAGAATGTCATGATTTCTGTCATACAAAATTAAACAAAACATTAACACTTTTTAATTTATTGTATCCATTTATTCTTATTATACCAGTTCATTTTCAAGCTGATATAAAAAATTGCAGTATCCTGCATTGCATGGAGAAGCACAGTAGCATTTGACAGGACTTGCTTGTGCTGCATAAATGCAAGGACCAATGTTAATGCTACTGATTCTACTGCTTGAGTTGTCTTTTGGACATATTTTGTGTTTTTAAGTTGCCAGTGATATTCCTTCAATAAACCAAAGGTTCGTTTGTTACTTAATTTTTATTTTAGTGTGCTTTATCTCTTGAAAAGCTACTCCAGGCAGCTGAGGCCACGCAGTCTGGCAATTACTTCACAAGCTCAGTTTGCCAGAAAGTTTAGTACTTATTCTCTAGTACCTGCCACCTGCCAGAAATTGTGTGCTATGCAAGTGGTGAAGTATTATCTTACTGATGGGTTCAAGCCCAGTTCATCTTGACTCTGATTTTTGCCTTGATAACAGTGTAGAGAAAATGTAAGTTAAACCCTTCAGGGGGTTAAGCAGCTTGATAGTCCAGACTGTAACATGCTGCAAGTTATTTCCTTATTCTGTTATTTCTATTATTTCTATGCTTTTTATGGCAAGCAGATCTCTTAATCTTGAAAAATAGGAATGTAGGAAAACCAGTCATCCATGACAAAACTGAATGTGCTTGAACTTGCTCAAATAGCAAGACATTTTTTTTCATTTAAATTTGAAGTTGGGCAAATGTGCATACTTTTGGAAGTGTCTTCTTTAGTGCTTCTATGGCATTAACATTTAGGTGATGAAGATGGGAAAAGAACATTATCATTTACAACATTTATTTACTTTATACTATCTGTTTCTAGCAGCAAAGGAAATTCTGAAAAAGTAAAGGAAAAAAAAGGAAAGAGTAATGAAGCAGGACTATGCCCATCCCACCAGTGCGTTCCAAACAGGGCACGGGTTCATCCTCAGAGTCTGAAATAACAAGGAATGAAATGTGAAGCTCTAAAATCTAAGAGTTTGAAAGTAAAAGTGAGAAAAGCTTTTCATGACTCTGGTTTGCAGTACTCAAGCTTTCACTACAAGCTTGTTCAAATTATGTCAGATTTTCCTACACTAGGAATTACAAAATTGTCATCAAATGGCTGTGAGTTGCAAGATTCCTAATAGTGCCATATCAGGGGAATTCTCAAAAAAACCCCAGTCAAACTCTTTTTTCCACATGTGATGTGTTGACCCTGGCCAGGAACTAAGCACTCACCAGTCACTCGCTCCCCTCCATGGTGGGATGTGTGGGAGAATTGGAAGAGCAAAAGCGAGAAAGATTCACGGGTCAAGATAAAGACACTTTAATACACGAAGGAAAATAAGGAGGAAAAAAACAAGTGATGCAAAGGCAAGTACTCAACACCTCCCACCAGCAGACTGGTGCCCAGCCAGTCTCCGAGCAACAGCGTCTTTGGTAGGACTAGACAGAGCTAGGATCTGCACCTAGAGCCTTAAAGGAAACATAAGGTTTCTGTGGAAATGCTGGTAGCAGCTTCTGCAATGAAGACAAGCAGCTTGAGTTTGATAAGGCAGAAGGGTAAGCAAGTGGAGGACTGTACAGAGTTATGTGACATGGTCTTAGCAGAAAAATGTCTTTTATCACTGCATTCAGAATGGATCTGAGACGATAATGTTTATCAAGGAGGAGGAGAAAAGACACAAGCTGGTTTGAAATTGGAGGAGTTGCATGCTTTAGTTGGAGGTTTACACAGGAAATTTCTTAGGCACATTGTGTCTGATAGAGACTGTGACTGGGCAAAGCCTAGGCAGAAAGACCTATGGAAGAGTCTGAGTCAGAGAGGACTAGCAGGCTAGGGATCAGAAAATATAAGCAGTGGAAATATTATCAAAGGAAGGTGTGGGGAGGGAGATGCTGAAACTATTTTAGCTATCTTCTTGAGTGGCTGTTGGTCTAGAGAGAAGCAGATTAGTCTAGAGTACACATCTGGGAGTCATCCATATTAAGAAAATCATTATATTTGGTTTTGTGATGAGGTTACGGAGAAATGAGTCACAGGGGAGGATGAACAGAGAAGCAGGTCAAAGAAGATGTGGGAGAAGTACTGGTTCTGAGATCTGGCTAACAGCCATTAGAGGCTGAAATGAGAGCAGCTTTATTTTGTGTAAAAGATAAAAGCAGATTTGGGAGGGATGTAGTGTACATCTGACAGAGAGACTGTCAGCAATTATAAACAACATGTTGAGTTGACTTAGAGAGACAAACAATAAAAGAAGAAAGACAAATAGCTGAAGTATTAGCAGATGATGAGGTCTGGAAATGTGTTTCAAATACAAAAGTATTTCACAATAAACAGTTCATCAGATAAATAATTATTTCTAGTTTTCTCAAACTTAGGCAGTTCTAAGTCTTGCAATACTCCCGTGAATTCTTCAGGCTGTATATCCCTCATGACCTGTGCTCCCCTGCTTCTTTTAATACTAGTTCATGTCTCTGGGTGCTTTCAGATCTGGCC
The DNA here is from genome assembly GCF_900496995.4 of Aquila chrysaetos chrysaetos. Taxonomy (NCBI): domain Eukaryota; kingdom Metazoa; phylum Chordata; class Aves; order Accipitriformes; family Accipitridae; genus Aquila; species Aquila chrysaetos. The sequence continues at coordinate 58,483,297 of NC_044005.1, forward strand.
AATACCTTTTACTATGAACCTGCACAAGAGGAAAATTTTGGATATGTCCATTGAACATATTAACATATGTAATTATTTAAATTATTATTTCACTGTGTCCCACAACTTTAATAACACTCTCTTAATTGTGGAAACAATAGCTTCATAGCTAGGAAACTGAGTTATTCAGGGAGATGATGTCTGCTTTCACACTGAAATCTGAACTTTGTGGAAAATATTTGTTACTGAAAAATGAATAAACAATGGCCATTTTTATTAGAAATTAAGAAAAAAAAATGTTTAGTATTCCCCTGAAGCCAATGATATGCCTGTTCTTTTAGTACTATCTTCCAGGATATTACAGAAAGTGTTGGGACAGGGGGGGTGTCAAAATTTGTAATTACTTTAAGCTTTTGAGGTTTTTAAAATTTATTTCTATTTTTCCTCATAGAACATATTTGGACACAGGGGTTTTTTTAAACATTTAAAATACTACTATGCCATGGAGCTATAGTTTTTGTCAAATAAAGATATCACAAGACTGCAGTTTCTAAGACACATAGTTGTTACTGACCAGACATAGGAGATGCTTAAACATCAACTCCTCTTCATCCTCCCTCTCCTATTTTTAATTTTCACATTTGAGAGTGATTGAGTTGCAGAAATTATTTTTCATGTGGATTTCTTCATCTATGGTGCCAGTACGTGTGCCTCTGATTGCCGGAGCCAAGTGGAACAACTCTGCAGTACATCCTCTACTGCCACTTCCCACAAAGTTAATAGTGCTAGATGAATCTGGGACACTGGTTGTCAGTGGTTGTGCTATACCACAGTCCTACTGAAAAAAATCCAGAGAAGAAGAATAATGACAAACAAGCACGAGAAACCTCAAAACCATTCACAAAAATCAAGTAACCACCCCCAAGAAACAGAATTCATATTGAGCCAGTCAGCCCTGCTTCTTACAGGCGGTTCTGGGAAAGCAAATAGCAAACATAACATTCACATTTGTCAGCACATCCTCGACTCTGTCTTTTGTGGTTACTTCTTTAGATATAGGAACGTGTCAGGGCCACATCCATTCGTCCTGTGAATACAGAAGTTTGAGGATGTGCTACTGTAACCTTGATCAAAAGTACATCTGCCACTGTACCTGTCACCTTCTTAATAGATATGTAACTATAAATTAAGTGTGGTTTAGTTTGTTTTTCAGCAAAGACAGTTATGTTAATCAAACTGCATGACCCCTACTTCTCCTGGGGCAGGCATTGAAGATGTTAATGAAGCTGTGCTTAAATTAGGCCCCTAAGTTAGATGGATTCATGCCATCTTAGAAAACCATACATAAAAAGAATACATTAAAAAAAAAATTGGTCTGAAATTGGTATGAACCCCCCAAAAAAGGCGTTAGGTCATGGCCAGAGTCATTCTGGGCCCGAAGGGGAAACGACTGCAAACTAGAAGATGACTGAATAAAATCATAGCTCTGCAGGAAGTATACACCTCCGTCCACCCTAGCCAAAGTACTTTCCGCAACCAGAAGTTGCCTTTCCTCCATCACGTCTTGGTAAGCACATGGGTCTAACCTTACATTAGCATGAAACTTTCTGAATATAGCAAATCATAGTAACTTGCGGCCCCGCCAGTTTATTTGCATTAATTATAAGAGGAAGTTGGGAGGGGAGGGAAGAAATAAACCCAAGTTTCCTAGGCCTCATTCAGCAAATAAATTACAGAAACCTTCTTCTAAAGTAATGCAATTCAACTGTAATTTATTTTTATATCTTTCTAACAAATTACATGCTAGAATCATTTTACAAAATTGAAATGCACAATTACTAAGAGAGATTTAAAAATGATAACAATAGGAGAGAAATTAAGAAGTACTGTTCAAATTTTCAATAAAAAAGTTCTTAACAGGAATATACTTAGTTAAAAAATGCACTTAATCAGGATGTTTCCAGAAAGCTGATTAAAACCTAATGATACTCATCATCAATAACTGCTGCTATTGGGACAGTTATACTCTTAAATGGGATCCTTTGGATTGATTTAGCAGGAATCCAAAGTTACTAAGTATGTTCATTTTCATACAGGTTATGTCTGCTGCTTAACCAAAGTACTGTTGTCCTGCAGTTGTAAGACATGTAAAATATTTCACTAATGCTTCAATTATGGAGTGAGTTGGACGCTGTGCCAAAGTGTCTGAAAGTGCTTGGCAAGATACAGGTTGAATCACTGAGCACTTCCTTCCAGTCCTGTTTGACCGATTGGCTTATGAAGCATCTCCCTGACTCGGGGTCACCTCTAGAGCAACAGCTCTTAGCATAACAAAAGGAGCTGTGTTACAGCCATCACAGATTTGTCAAGAACAGATTTTGTCAGATTAATCTAATTCCTTTCCATGACAGGATATGAGGACAGGGGCAGCAGAGGAAAAGCAGCAGTGTCATACATCCTGACTTCAATGGCATTTTTGATACTCTCTCAGGTGTCCTTCTCACAGCCACACCAGGGAGCTATGGTCTTGATGAAAGTACTGTTGGATACAATCTTGCTGCATAAGTGTACCCAAAGAGTAGCTGGGAACAATTTGCAGCCAGGATGGAGGGATGTAGCAGGTGGAGTTCACTAAGGTTTCACTTGGGCCTTAGTCCAGGCCCGCTCAACTTATTAAGTAATAGGTGATACAACATGGGCCAAGTCTATTAAATTTGCAGAATGTGAAGCTGGGAGTGCATTGGGAAACACTGAATATCAGCAAACTGGCAACAGCACTCTGGAGAGAACTGGATCATTCCAGTTAACCCCAGCAGTCTTTGCATGCTTACTTCAATTGCATTGGTCCCCAAACATGGTCTGTCCTCCCTTGATGTTCTCTGGCAAAGAAGCGAAAAGCAGAGACGGAATGACCTATATTCATGTCCATAGTGGATGGAACAGGAAATAGTGATCTTAAAGTGCAGATAGATGTCAGGAAAACCCTCTAAGATTAGGGACACTAAAGATTTGGAGCAGACTGCCTAGAGCTTCCATCTTTGTCACTGGTTAGAGATGGCTGAACCTGGCAGGATGGAAGTCCCAGCTGATCCCTCCTGTCCTGGCCCCACAGAGGCGAGGATGCTACAGGTCCCTGTCCCAGTCCCAGCTAGCAGTGCAGCTGGGCTGGTATTCCCAGTAAGTGCACGCACACACATGCACGCACACACACACACACACGCCTGGTCACACAGATCCACTGCAGTCAGAGAGAGGTCCTGGCACCAGAACCCATGCAGACGCCAGCAGCACTCACACAAACATGAAGAGTACAGATGGCCCCATCCTGCTCCTCCCCTCCTGCCAGGAGAGGACCGAAACTCGCAGTAATGGAATATATACACAAACAACACACGTCTCTTCAGCAGCTGGCCTTAGATGCTCAGTCTATCTGGTTGCTGGCTCTCAGACCCCGGTCTCCTCCTGTTGCTGGCCCATGGACCTGGGAGTCCTTGAGGGCCCACTCCAGCCGCTGGCACTCAGATCTCTTGTCCTACTCACTATGTAGTTTGCTAATGTTCTCACATGCACAGAATAGAGAGTGCACCCACACGAAATACACTTAGAAATAGGATTTAATGGGTGGAGGACAGACTGCAGTGATCACATGCAGGCTCAGTCAGAGAAGTGTACTGACCAGCAGCCTGTTGCACTTCACTGATCCCTCTTATCCCCTTCTCCCTCTATTATTCCATACTTTTTCCCCCTTGATCCACCCTCACCCCTCTCTTTCCCCACTTTTTCCCCTAAACATTCCATAACTCTGTCACATTTCCTCCAACCCCTTAAAATGTTCAATAGATTTTACACAATTCCAAAATTTTCCAAATCTCTGCTGGCACCCCACAATAAACCCCATCCTCCCAGAGCAATGACCCCCTTTAGTCTGCATGGTGTTCCCTTGACTCCTCTCGGTGGCTTTCCCACCAGGACGACAGTCCTATCGTTCTCCTTTGACAGTCCTAAGAGTCACCAAGTCGGAATGCTCTTTTTGCCCTGAAGAGGTTAGGGGGTTCCCCCTGCCATTGCTCCCCCGATCCTCTCTGAGTCTGTGTTCACTGCAGTTAGCCTTTAATTACATCACCTAACATAGGTACTAAGGAAAGTTTTGATAAATGTTAAGAACGGCATCATAACTGTCAGTTTCTGTTCAGGAGGTCTAGACTTTATCCTGGAGTCTACTCAAGGCATGATTGCAAGCAATGTTATCAGACAGCTTTACCAGGGAAGCAAAATACAATTGTATCTTACTTCTAAATGGTGTTTCTCATTTCAGACTTTATGAAGAATATAATACATTATAAATCCTAGGCAATGTTGTTTGGTTTTTATCTTTTTGTGTTTGTTTGTTTGTTTGTTTTTGGTTTTGCCCTGGATAAAAAGTGTTCTCTAAACTAAATGTAGAGATAAGTCATAGATCGGTGCCATTAATTCCCCGATTCCCACATGCTGTATGGATAAATGGTAGACTTAGGATAAAAGGTTGAATGATTCCTGTCATCTTTGCAGAGTTTTTTTGTCCTCTGCATCTTAAGAGTCAAACAAAAATGGGAGTGAAGTGAAAATTTATAGCAAGACTCTGCAACTTTAATACCTCAACATTTGGCTTTATTCCTTAAAATGTCAATGAAAAAAATGTCTGTGCTGAATTAAAAACTCAGAACTGACTTGGTCGAATAAGAGACAAGAAAAGCTAACCCATCCTAAGTTTCAGTCATTTACCCTAAGCCATAGCCATTCACAAGTTAAAGGAAAATCAATTATTTCAGTTCTCTTTTACACAGTTTGGAGCTTTACCTGTACTGTTCAACCAGTGTCACAGTCTCCTATTATTTTAGTGATTAGACATTTTGAAGAAATCCACAAAAATCCATAAAATCTTTGCAGGAACAGAAATGCACCTCTGAAGTTTTTTCATCTGTAGTGTTTTCAACACTTCATTTTAAAGGACTATTCCAACAGTTCTTTTCCAAGAACTTTACAAAATATTCTGGTACCTTTAAAAATAAAAAGCATGATATTCTAATTACATTGTTAACGGGAAGTGCATTTAGATTATGATCCCTGTCATTTCAATAGTTACAAAATAGCTTGAAGAGAACAGAAAGAGTGAGGGAGAGCTAGAACACATACTTCCCTAGTTTTCTCTGCTTTCTAAACTAAAATAGCTGAAGAACATAGCAGCTGCTTTAGATCACCGAGTATTTCAGTGAAAGTAATGAATGCTGTCTTAAAGGACAGAGAAAAAAACTCAGGTGTACACTTCATTGGCATGGGAACTCCAGAATATAAGTGTTTGGAAGTTTACAAGGCTAGCAGGAAAAGCCAGTGTTACAATTCATGATTATTTTTAGAAAGAAAGTTACACTTTGTGTTTTTGCGTTTAATTATTGCAATAACTGATAGAGATAAAGGTCAGATTTACCCAAAGGGAAGATTATTCCACTCTTCCTGTGTATTAACTTACAATGAAGTTTCAATACCTCTTTCTCTCAACCATCATGAAGTGACTACCATCTGAGATAAAATATCGGATTAGATGGACCTTGGGCCTGGCCAGTTTAGTAATTTTCAGGTTTTGCAGACCTAAAAAAAAATTCAATCAAAATGTGTTGCATATGGAATACTATAATTTTTGAGGCTCTCAGATGTCTTTCTCTGAAAAAGTAGAAGACCAAAAAAAAAAAAAAAGTGCTGATACCAAGCTGAAAAGAATATGCAAGCTTTATAAAGGAAGACAAATGAAGGAAGTAAAACACATTTTAAAAAGCTCCTTAATCCTTTCAAAAATATGTTGAGCTTGAGGGCAGATAATAGTGTGTCCACTTCCTAGAAAGTTATTATGAATTGCTGCATTACTTGAATACCTTCAGCAATATTTTGTTCACCTTAATTTTAAGAAAGAAATTGGTTTTGAATATATTAGGTGGATAAATTGGAAGTATTGCTATTGTTTTAATTTTTCTATTTATTGTACTGTAAGTTTAAAAGGTAAGGAACTAAATAGAGAACGTTCTATTGAGCTTCTCATAAATAAGAGCAACCACCCTTTCTATATCTTCACTGTTCCATCGTGTCAGGCCTTGCCTGCTTGCTAGGGGTAAATCCTTTTCTGTCTTGCCTCTACCAAAGATGGTGGAGTAAGGAAAGCTCATACTAAAGCTTCTTTACCAATCTTATATCTTTGACAATATAGAGGTAGTCCATTAGGTTTATTGCTGTTTTTTTCATCTTGGTAATTGCTGTGACATACTAAATGGTAAATTTTATGTTAGACATTACAAGTGAGGCAAATGAGGAATATTGAGAAATATTTTAGTTTCCTGTTCAGAAAGTTGTTTTTTTTTTTTTTTTTCAGAATACTAATAGGATCCACTGAGAGGTGATCCATTAAAAATTGTTTGCTATTTCATGGATTTTGAATGATTCTTTAATTTGAATGAAAACATGTTGCAGTTTACACTTTCAAAATTTATAAAATCAGTATTTTTCCTTTTGAATATCATGCACATCTGCTCAGTCATGTAAAGTACCTTGCAGGATCAGCAGTTATTCAGCCAATCATGGTGACCTTGGCAAAGTTAAATAGTTCAAATATTCCATGTGGGTGAACGTGTCTTTGACAGCTGTCACACATATCCCCTCTGTCCACAGTTTCCAATTCTTTACATTTATTATTACTTGCAAAAGATAACAGCTCCTAAAATCCGGTTTTCAAGCTAAAAATCCATATATTGACATATACACACATACCAAATGCCATACACATACACTGTTTTTTAAAGGAGTCTTTCCTTGCCAGCATGCTACTGCAGAGAAACTAACAGTTTATTTCTTTTTTCCATTACATTTTCTAAGAATGTGTATTTACACGCATTCCAAGTCCTACATCCAGGGTTTACTTGTTCATCTTAGACATGGAAAATTTCGGGACAGACATATTTTCGTGAAAGGACAGTGGAGAACGCCTGAATTAATGCTGCTGTGGCCGTGTTCCCCTCCGCAGTATTTGGGGGAGAAGGACAGAATTCAGCTAGTTAGTCTGGTTGCTAGTGCAGCTGTGACAAACTCCACAAAGCTTGGTGGGCTTAGGTCTCAAAAAGAACAGAGCTCAGCTGAAAGCTTCAACTGAAAGCTTTTTGCTCAGTATTTAAAAGCGGTCTTTAAAAGGGAACATCAAACCTGTGTGGTTTAGTGCAGGTAATACCGTAACAGGCACTGGACTTCATTTCCCTGCGCCATCCCAACCAACACTAGTACTTAAACACCCTATTTTAATCCCCACAGAAATAACGTCTGTACTTCGAAGTTACCACCTGCTGCAGCCAGTAATGGTTTCCCGGTGAAACCTGGCAGGCTCCCAGAGGCCCCCTCAGCCTGCGTCACCTTTCGGACGCCGCTGCGTTTCTGAGCTCTTGCAGACTCAGGCAGCGGCAGCTCAGCCCGCCCAGTACGGATGTGTTTGGACCACTTCTTCCACTGACACGATCTCTAACCAGAATAGATTTTGGCAAAAGCAACCGCAGCAATTGCCTGTGGTCAAAAGCCAAGCTGAGGCCCTACTAGGGAAAGTTAGGTACTTGAGCAAGTAATATAAAGTGCTGGTGAGGGCACAGGTTGCCCCCCCACTTGCCTTAGCTCCACCTGGGGCTTTCATGAACTTACTGGTGGTTCAACTCCTGACTCTTAAAGCAATATAAATACCACCCTGTACACGAATAGCTTTTTAATTTTCACAGAGAAGAGTAGAAAATCAAAGTGTTGTCTCATCTCCTGATCTTGCAGTTCAGGACCTCATCTTTGATAAAAAACATGCAACGCATGATTTTCACCTCTCTTCAAATAGTATCTCAGGGACCACCTACCATACACCTAACGCCTTGGATAAATGAGATTCCTTCGTCATTTCCTTTTACAGTCTGAGCTCTACTGGGAAAGCAGCTGAAAGAGCTTGCTCTCTTGCTCCCACCCCTCCTCCACATCTATCAAATAGAGTCATATGGCTCCTGGTAGAAACCCAAAAGGAAATAAAGTCATATTTTTGATCAGAGCCAAAACATTGTTTTAGAATAACAGCTGTCAAAACCTGGCCAAAAAGCTTCATTTTAACTGTGTATAAAGTTTCACTCTTCAGTGTGTACAGTGATTTGTAAAAGGGTCAGTGGCATTGTCTAAGACTACAAGGAAGCACTGCTGAAAGCATTTAAAAGATCAGGGCAAAAAAAAAAAATCCTTGTCAATCAGCTTTTCAAACATTCAATGATTTTTTTCTCCTTTCAGTAGTAAAATGTGCTCAGCACAAAAGTCTTTGGGTGTACATGCAATTAAGGACAGGGAAAGACTAGGGGAACATGCTGCGCATCAGGCCTGAACTGGAAAGAAAAAAGATTTCAAGCCATGAGTTTTGCTAAGGTACACTTCAGAATTGTTTTTGTTAAAAGACAATAAGGGCATTGTCTCCTCCTCCTCCCCCTCCACAGGCACTCTGGGCTATTCTCTTCTGCTTTGTTCAAAAACATTACCAATCCACAGCGTATTAAAGGAATCATTGTTAGGTTGTGTACTCTTAATTCTCTTTCCAGACTGATTTTCCCAGCCATCATATCTGGCTGGCATTTTTCTCCATGATGTGGTCTATATACCTCCTTCCAAAGCTCCCAGCCAAATGGCCAGCCTTCTTCGGGGAGAGACCACAGCTGCCTGGGCCTCCCTGCAAAGACGTGCGCTGGAGCATGGCTGGCACAGCTGTGCTGAGTTTATTCATAGGCAGACTAAAGAAAAGGGTCTTTCTGGATGCAAAAGTAGAAGGAATGGGTTATCGGTGGACAGAGGTTAACATCCAGCGGAAGCTGGGATTACCTCCATTTGTTGGTTTGCCTGGAGTCAGTAATTTTTCATTTGTTTGCTTCTTGAAGACTGTAAGTGACTGGAAGAAGCTAAGGAATACTTGTACTCCAGCTTTTACAAGACCAAGTTTTGAACCTTTGTTTTCACAGTCTACAGCCACTAGGTCTTAAGACTCATAAGAAAGTTTTCTGTTGAACAACTTTGCTTGGATTGCATATCACACACCATCTAAGTCTTCTCCATTGCCCGAAGAAAAGAGCTCACCTTTATAGTATCACAGTACTATAGGAAGTGCCCATGAAAGATCTGCCCTTGGGATGTTCCTGTGGCTTGTCTATACCATTGCGACTTTTCTGCAAAGTTATACCAGCAAAATCCTGCAAAACATTTCTTTCTGATAGTAGTGTTAAGACATTTTCCTAAATGACCTCAGTCGTATTGTGAAACAAACTGCATTTCCAGTGCAATTTTTTTTAAAAGATTTTAGCAGTGAAATTCTGTTCATAAATGCAAGTGAAAAATTCATATTGTCAACATTTTATAATGCAGACCTGCCTGTGGTTATTTGCCTTCAAATGGGACAAGCTACAAGTTAATGCAGTAACTGCTAGTGCGGCAAACTCAGATCTGAGAATCTGAAAGTCAAGTTGAACTCATGTTTTCTAATGCTTAATCATCCACTTACAGTTGAAAGAACCCAAAACACTTCATCTCTTCAACAGTAAAGTAAATTCAGTTGTCTTAAGTGGACTTCCTCAGCACGTAATTGCTCAAAATTTTGTAAACAAGCCAGTTGTTGTCATACAAGATGGAAAAGACTACAGCTCTGTTAGGCTCTTTCTGCTGTGCTAAAAGGTTTTAACAAGGCAGTAAATTTGTTTCTGTCAGCTAATAATCCTAACCAGACACAATTCTAAATACACGGTTTTATTATATGCAAAGGATAGAGCTCTTAAATTAGAAGATGCCACTTTTACAGCCAATTTTTAAATGCAGTGTGATGCCTCTATTTCTTTGGAAGAGAGTGATTGGCTGTGGTGACTGATAAAAATACATTTTTTATATTTCTCATTTTTTATAGCAGTTAAAAAAGTAAAGTTTTCTCAGGCTGCTTCATGCAACAAAATAAAATATAATTAGGAAGTTATCACAGAAGCTCTAGCTAGTCAGAAAAACATTTTCCCTATAAAATATCGGGAAAAAAAATTTCTCAAGTTTTCCACACAGTTTTCCATTTAAGATGATCTGTCTTCTTTTCAAGAAAAGAATATTTTAGAAGCAATGAAAATTTTACAGATGTATCAATATCTGGTGAAAAAAAGTATTTAAAAACTTCAGTCTAAATTAAAAAAAAAATCACAGATCACTTGTAGTTAAATAACATCTGCATAAGGCATTTGGTGGATGAGTACTTTTTTGACACATCTAACTTCAGTTAAGAGTATGAGGTCTCATTCCCTGTACACTTCATTCAAAACCACCATTTTTTTTGCTTTGTTTTGTTTTCACTTAAATGGACTTTGCTAAAACAACCATATTGAAAAAGTGGAATAATCTTTTTTGGCATAGCGAATAATTTCAACAGTCTGCTTGTAAATTGTCTGAGTGAACTGAATCCAAGTCAAGTTAAGTTCATGGCAAAAAAAAGAATGATAAAAGTTCACCAATAACTTTATTGCCCAAAGGCTGATTGTACAGTTAAAGTACACAGGCTGTTATTACAAATGCTTCTCTGAAAATTCAGGTGTGATTCCAACAGCTGTGACCAAACCCCTGTGGAGTGGACAGGACAGATAGGGAATTCAGTATGTCAGATGAGGATGAGGATTAGATTTCTGTCTCTAATGTGGTCACTGATTCGTTGGGTGACACTGTCAGTGCCAAAGCCCAGGAAAGAGGAAGAGACTGTTGTATACTCTTACTACCTACATGGAAGGAAATACTCCCTGTCTGTCCAAGTATGTGTTATTTTTCAGACTACTCCTCATCTAGTTTTTTACCTTCTTTGTGTCAATGACTTTTTTCAAGAAGAGTGTCAAAAAAAAAGAAAAAAAAAAAAGAGGAGACGAGAGGAGACTGTATCAGCATAAAAGAGGGACATTATTTTGTGGCAAAGGGTAGAAGTAGACAGCTAAAGTCAGGGGGAAAATATCTTCTTCAGATGGCTTTGTTGCCAGATAAAATCTGCATGGAACTACACTTCTGAGCTCTGGTCCCATGGTGTGAAGCATTTTAGTGGCAATGCTGCCTTAAGGATTCTCTGCTCCTCAGTTTCATTTCTGTCCCATAGTGCAATAATAAGTTTTAAGAATAAGTTGAAGGAAAAAACACTTTTTAGCCCAGGTCATCTCACTGAATTTATGTCTGTGCTACTGAGGAGGAAGTGAAGATGATGACAGGAATCAATAAGTGAGGCAGAAGGGAGAAGGAATGGATGGGCAGTCCTTACTCAGGCTCTGCTCTTTCTGCTAAGGAGTGAAAACCTCTAAGGTCGCTGTCAACAGGTATGGCACATCTATCTGAAGTCAGGTAAAAGACATGTTTTAAAAATAAGTTAGCTAAATTGAGTTTAATTATATCTCTGAAATGGCAGTGTGCATCTAACAGAAGCTCAGCTTAGCACCTTTAAAATAACATTACTTGAATATACTGCAAACTCAATAAATAGCAAAAAAAGGCTTTCTTTCTCAAGATTAGATGCGTTAATATAAGCAATTTTTAAAACACCTGTAATTCATCGGATACAAAACCTTGTGTAGCTTTCAGTCATCTTGAATTTATTGTCAACTCTTTGGATTAAAGTCTACAAAGCAGACTAGGCCACTGGGAAATGTTAGTATTCTACTGCTGGGGTAAGGCAGTTCAGTTGTTCATCCTCTCTGAAGGAAAGGCAAATAAAAATGTGTTTCACTGTGGTGTCCCCTATGTTTGAGAGGCTTGAAATAATTAAACTGTGATCTTGGTAGGCACTATTACTCATATAATTATTGTCTCAATGCAGTTCGTTGTAAATCTTAAATATAGTTCAGTTAAACATACTTAAATTGACTTAATTCCATACAATCAGCAGAGATATGGCTGATACAAAAGAAGATGCTTGTGTTGATGTGTATTCTTTTGGTGAATTGTGTTTGTTTATTTCCAAACCCACATGTTTATATAAAGGCTATGAAGAGATGAACTCATTACTCACAGAAACAAAACAGAGAAACTGCTCTGCAAAACACACCAGCAAACATTTAAAAAAATAGGATTCCTAAAGTTGCATTCCTAAATCCAAATAAGCGGTCTGGTTTCCAACAGAAGGCACTGAGTGTTGAATGGTCTTTTCTTTTCTAATCATGAGCTGAATTTCTTTATTTCTGAAGGTAATTGTGAATTCTGTAGCTTGATTTTTAGCTTGTCATTTTTAAGTTGATAACCAGGTTTTTCCATTTGCCTCAAAAGCCTCACAGAGAAGAAACTGGTCCATACAATTGGTCTACGCTCACAATAAAATTGTTCTGTCTAGATTAATGTTAAAAGCCCTGAGCACTACAAGAAGTATGATCTAAAAGCCAGATTCCAGAATCTTTTTGCCACTCACAGTGGGCATGAATTTTGTAATTAGAGATCCTGCTACAAATAGCAGAGTTTTGGGAGGCTTAATGCAGTTACCTGCATTTTCTATTATGTTGTAGTAAACTGCAGAATTGCAGAGCTCTCTTATTAGAAACATAGAATAGTTTAGGTTGGAAAAGACCTTTAAGATCAACAAGTCCAATCGATAACCTAACGCTGCCAAGTCCACCACTAAACCATGTCCCTAAGCACCACATCTACACGTCTTTTAAATACCTCCAGAGATGGTGACTCAACCACTTCCCTGGGCAGCCTGTTCCAGTGCTTGACAACCCTTTCAGTGAAGAAATTTTTCCTAATATCCAGTCTAAACCTCCCCTGTTGCAGCTTGAGGCCATTTCCTCTTGTCCTATCGCTTGTTACTTGGGAGAAGAGACCGACCCCCACCTCACTACAACCTCCTTTCAGTTGTAGAGAGCGATAAGGTCTCCCCTCAGCCTCCTTATTAGTAGCAGTTGGTGTTGGCTGCCTCAGAGGTATGATGAGTAGAGAAGAGAAATACTTTTATTATTAACTTTTCTATTCTATTATCAATTGTAGGAGAGTAGTGCACAACTGTAGAATTCAGGCCTTGGTTTTCCAGAACTTTTTATACATTATGGGTTTTTAACATTCAAAAAAAAAAAAAATTTTAAAAATAACCTCTATTCTAAGTAAACAGGCTTCCTCTGTCCTTCAGGTGCAATTTCAGCTAAGATATTTTCAAAGCAGATGGTCACAAGCAGCCATGAAATCTAGCTATTTATTGGCCAATATCAAATGCTGGACAGCCCACTCATCTTGTGTAGTTTCCCAGCCCTCAGCTAGAAGCAAGATGGGTATCAGTGCCACTGTGTACTAATAAAGTCTGACGTAGGCTCAGGAGACGTACAAGAATTCTCTTCTATTGCTCTGGGTGATCATGTTCCCAGGAATTCAGATCAATTCAAGAGAAACAAAAAACCACTGAAAAATAGGGATATGCAGAGGTAAGATATTCATGTAGTCTGATTAGGAAAACAAAACAAAATCACAGATCTTCTAAGAACATGTTAGCATAAATCATGAACTGAACTTCACTCTCTGTGAAAAACAGATCTGTGCATTGGATGAAGGGCATGTTTTGCTTTGTACATGGTGAGATGGAGAGGTCGGAAGACAGGGAGTTGGGAAGATGTGGGGAACTCTTTCTACTGACAGCACACAGAGAGCAAGGTGTGCCCTGACAGACAACCTTACTGATTGCTTCCTTGTCTGCTAAAAATGAACTTGTCAAACAAAACACAAGCTGTTTGAAAAGGTGATGCCAACATGATCTAAACAGCATATCAAATTCAGGAGATGCAGGGAAAAAGTCTCATAAGCTTAGGTACTTCAAGCACTTGAGAGCTTTTCTTTTTGGATTGCAATTGTTAAAGGAAATTCCACAGAAGAGTGCAAACTAAAACAAGTTTCTGAAATGTTTTGCATCTTCCTTTGCTTCATATAATAAACCACTGCCTGTGGACTTCTGGTCTCTTAAGGAACTGGGGCAAATCTCACTTTAAGGGAAATTTGTTTTCTAATTCCAAGAAAAAGAATCATTAAAAACATCACCTGGCTACTCAGATCCCCTAAGAGTAGACCAGACAGACTGTTGATTTTACAGCTCCAGTTTCAGGTCAGATGCCTGCGTTTGAATAGGATCATTAAAAAGCCACACAGCCCCATTTCCAGGATTTAGAAGGAATGGCTCCCAGAAGCAATGCCTCAAGGGCCACAAGGGGCAAGGCTAGTACAGCTTGGTTTGGGAACCTGGTAGGTACATGTATTCCTGGTTCGCCCTCTGTTCTGGCTCCACACTTCAGCATCTATTTCTCTGAGGCATCCCATCTTGGAAAATGTGCTGATACACAATGCCAGCACAATTCAGCATCAAGTACGACAGTTATGGTGTCTTTCATGTGTAAGCACAGCTGGCAGAGAAATGCCCACATTTTCATGGTCACTCAGTGGTCAGAGTACTAAGGCAGGAGTGGGGATTCGGCTTCCTCTGGAGCGTGAAGAGGTCCACGTTCATATTTCTCAGGAGGATACACCATGGCCCAGGCGACGGCAGGGGTGAGAAAGTGCTGCTGAAGGTAGGACAACATGCAACCAGTAATGAAAGAGTCGTGAGAGCCCAAGAGTGAACGCATGACACTGCAGCCCTTGGTTAAGGAGGTACATTTGAAAATGGAGAGCTTGACATTTAGACTCTGCTCCAAATGTTGCTTATGCATTTTATCCAAAGACTGCTTAATGAAAAATCCATGGGAACAGGGACCAGGACACAATCCCAGGAGAGTGCCCTTTACATCAGGCAGCGGGAAACAGGCTCCTGCTTGCTTGCTAGCTCTCTCTGTATCCCCATGAATCTTACATTTCTGACTACAGAGTGGTCCAGACATTTGGTTGGTAACATCCCCTGTAGGTTTCCAATGTGATCTTAAATGAGGTTGAGAGAAGCATGACTGTCTCTCAAGTCATCCTGTGACTTTCTTATCCTGTTATCTGAGTCCAGCTAAGCTATTTTATTGCCACCCAAAGCTCAAGTTTAATATATTTTTCCTCAGCTCCAATCATCACATAGTACATACTCGGGAGAACAGATTTAACCAAGGCCCTGCATGTACACGGTATCTTTCTATGAGATTGTTGAAGCTGGGCTTTTATCTGTCAGTTTTCATCTATTATTTGGTAGTTAGGAGAGACACATGCAGGATTTCTTGTATAAATTATTGATTTTGTATTGGGTGAGTCTCATAACTGCATGTCTGAGATACTAAATAGGATAGAACTATCACTGCTAGCTTTCCTCAGCAGATGTGCAGTCTCATGACAGGTATATTTAAATTTTGATGCATAGCTTCAGCCAAATTGTTTGCTCTTTTGTAGGGTTTTGTGATTATTATTTTGTTTTTAAAATGATAAGAAACTATCATAATTTGTTGAAGCTGGGGCCCTTTCCTCCTGAAACTAACCAACCATGAAATCTAAAATCAAAGAGATTTTTGGGCCTGCAATTAATAGATATTTCATCAAGCCTATTTACAAGGAAGAACAGGAAAAGAAACTTGCTTGCTTTTATATTTTTCCTTTCTACCCCAAACCCTCATTACCTACAGAGCAGTACCGCTTAAGCTTCTGAGCTCAAAGAGAGTGCAGTTTCCAGTCCAGTTTTGGCAAATCTGGCATAAAATACTCTGTGTGCTACTGTCCGACAGTGCTTGGAAAAGGCAGGTGAATGCTAAACCAAGAAGGCAGGAAGAGCTAGCAAGGGGCAGAAAGGCTGATATAAGAGATCCCCTCCGTGATTTCCTGGCACCGTGTTGCAATACTAATGAAAACAGGTTTTACATCTGAGAGGTTCTTTGAAAATGGCAGTGTGCACAGAACAAACCCGTTTTCATACACCGAGTGGGGATGCTTGAACCTCCACAGTGCCATACGAACATGGCTATGCGTCTTCTGGAATACAGCTGGCTTAAGCCCAATCAGTTCAGAAAGCTTCTTAAGTGAGATGTGGCCTGTCTACTTTAGTAGACGTGCCCTAAAGGAGAATGTGCTGAACTAGAAAGATTATATTAACAATATAAAATGCAGAAACAGAAGGCGGCTAGAGTATTTGGGTTGAATGTTCTCGAGTCTACCTTGACTAAACCATCAGTAGAGTTGATTTAACTGTTCAAGTGTCAGACATCTTGAAGATCCACCGTATTCCTGCCCAGTATTACCATTTCATTCCCTTGATGTGACTAACACAAATGTTTTCTTGAGGTTTACTAGCATTATTCATTTATTTATGTCTTTTGGAATGGGATGGTTCTGGTACTAGAGCTGTGCTGTGCCATAGGGCAACAAATAATAGATTATTCTTATGAAGGAAAAGAGTGTCAGTCAAGAAACAAATGAAGTAACTGGCAATCTGATGGTTAAGATGATTGCTCCAGTCACAACAGGACCAGATGTATGTCTTTATCAACCCTTCTTTGACTCTTCTTGCCCTTTCTCAAGCTTTTTTTTTCTCTATGTAAATATGAACATGGCTCATTTTCATCCCACTGAGGAATGAAAATGAATTTTGAAACTTTCAAAGTTTCCGCGAAATAAATGTCTTGTTTTCAGCCCCCTCCCTTCTTCCAATTCCAATGGGAAATCTATACTTAACTTTTCCCATTAATAATGACACAAATACCAGAAAAAGTCTAGAAAACTGCATTCAAATTAGAGCTGAGATTTTTACATATATTTTTCTATTCTGCATTTATTTTCTGCCTCTCCCAACTCATAGGGGTCCAAGATTGGTTCTAGAGAAAGGGCAGTGAAAAACTAACAGACTCAGTGGACAGGTCTTCAATACAGATGTCAGGAGACATAGGAAACATGCATGTTTTAAATGTTTTGCTGGACATCGGTACAACTACATATTACTTAAAGGAGAAATTTTGTGATGCTAGGGGGATTTATTTCAATTCCAGTCCCAGTATGGATTAAAAAAGGCTAATTCTGCTGTAAAGTATATTCTCTTAACGGATGTCCATGTCAAGATAGCCAAATTTCAATCCTTTTTGGTATTATTCGGGTTACTTATAACTTGCATGCCAGATTGCAAGGAATGAAGTGACTACTTGGATTCCAAGAGGCTTCTTGGAAAATGCTCCCTCAGGGGCCATGCTCAGACTACGGGAGAAAACTTCATGAAATTAAAACAAAAAGCCACACATTCACCTGAAAGGGATAACTTCTTCAGACCTACCCTGTAGATGTACGCTGAATCATTTCATGGGCTCTACTGTTACCAGGCTTTGCTCACATGCTCATGGAATGAACAGGTTTTGTCTTGCATTACTATTTTGAATTATGCTTTGCTCTGCTGCAAGCACCATGATGTCAGTGTTCCTTTCTTACAGCCTAACCTCAGTCTGCCCATCAAATAATACTCTAGGTCTCCAATGTTTTTCTCCTAACTGAAATTCACGGAGTGGAATTGTGGGAGCTATAATGGACTGTCTGATAACTCTCTGCCCTCTTGCTTAGCAGGAATACCACATAACAGATTTTACAGCAAGACTGGAACATGTAGTTATTGAGAAGGGAAATCTGCTTTTATGCACCTCAGTCATTTTGGAAACCATGATCTTTACGAGATGTATTTTATCTTTGTGTGTCTGCTACAACTGCAACATTTTATTCATTGTCAAAGAAACAAATCTGGCCTATTTTTTTCTCAACCTGTGAAATTTTCTACAGAACATTTGGCTTGGAATAAAAGCTTTATGGTAGTTTAAGAACCAAGTTTCTTCGGAACTGAAATAGCATTATGCCTGGACCTCATCAACTTTAATATGTAGGAAAAAAAATGCAGTAAATGATCCAGCTGTCTTCCCAATTTGGGGAAAAAAGTGATAATGAGAGCTACTTTGGCATCAAAGGAAACTCTGGAGCATTGATTTATCTTTCAATGAAGGACAAAACTTCAATCTAGCCAACAGGATACTTTTCTGAGACATTTTGACACACAATTAGCTAAGTAATACAAAATAATAATAGTAGCAAATGAATTAATAAACAGTAAAAGGCTATCATATTCCCCAGGGGTTCCTTGCATTGTAGTTCCTAATTACCAGTGCATGTACAATAACGATATCTCTACTTTTAACTTGTGGTTTTCCCTGAGTACTTTATCATTATTATGGACTGATCTCCTGTTTTCTTGTATGTACTGTAATCAGACATAGGGGTAACAATTATTCTTATCAGCTGTAAGACTGATAAAAGAGACAGTCCTAACACCTAGGTAAAGCTGACAGCAAAGCTGGGCTTGTACAAATATCACCAGGGAAGACTTAGCAGTCAGGGTGATTCGAAGAAGAAATAGGTTTTCTCAAGAAAAGGACAAGTGAATCAACAGGCCTAAGATTAAAATTTTTACTTTAATAACAAATAAGAAAAGAGAAAAGGAGCAACAAAACAAGCAGTCTTCTGAAGCACCAGAGGTCTTAAATGCAAGCATGTCGTGATTCAAAAGACCCTTTCTTTTGACTGTGTTTGGCAGAGACACTGTGGAAACATATGACCTTTTACATACTCATAGGGAGACAGATGAGTTCCTGCAAACAAAACAAAGGCATTCTCAATGAAATTAACAGGGGAGACCGTCAGTGCTGAGAAATTCCAGTCTAGTGTTTGCTCATCTGGAAAAAATCTAGACATCAGATTTGTTTGATTAATAGTATTTTTTAATATACATTAGACAAATTAATATTTCTCATATTATAGAAGAAGACAGTTGTTTCTTAAAACAAGATTTAGTTCTACTTTACTGAAGTAAGTGAAGCAGGCCAAATGGGACTGTGGGAATACCACACAACATTTTCCATGAAAGTTCATCTGAATTTTTAAATGAAGTCATGTTACAGATATCTGCTAGCACTTTTTTTTTAGCTGTCATTAGTGTGGCCAAATGCAACCCTGGCATAAGTCCAGTTAATTCAGAGGTGTTCCACTAGGATGGTCTGGTCTACTTTTGGTTAATTTGGGGTTTATGAAAGAGGGACAAGGCAAAGGATTGACCATTCAATGTTAAATTTCCCAAATTAACAGCTAGGTTCAAGATTTCTTTTTACAACAAATTATTCAGATATATTATTCCTCCTTCTTTCAGATTCAATCACTTGGCTTGTTTGGTGGATCTTAGAGATTGTTTCCCTTAGAGAAATTGCAGAGTGAGCAATTTCTTTGATGTCCTTCCATTATTCACAAAGAATATACCTAGTCTTATATCCTTGACAAAGGTGGGCTTCAAGAAGAGCTAATTTCTGTGCTCTCTGCTCTGATTCTTTTGTAGCCTACATTTTTTCTGGGTGCCTTAATCTCTGCGCACATCTACTACATGTGAGCTTTGTTTCATTCTGCTTGAATAAATATGTTTTTACACCACTTTTCTCTTGCACTCGGACACATTAACCTGTGACAAAATACCTACAACCGTTACACCAGTCTTGAAGAAAACCTCTGGTACAACAGCATTTCTCATCATATTACTGTATTGTGAGCTGCAGTCCCTGTTACTGGAGCTATTAGTTCTGGAAAACTATGTAGTTTTTTTTCTTAAATTCATGTTAAGTTCTTGATGACAGTTTGTCAGCCTCAGTGATACCCAACAACCTTCACATGTGCAGAACCACAGATGAACTGTATGTATACATTTGCTGCAGTTTCATCGGTATGTAACAAGAAATGCATTTAAGGAAGCTAAGTTTGTCTAAAGTTGTAAAGCAAACACCCCAAAACATAGGCACTGTAAGTGATCATACAAATGTGTTTCCTTCCTAGCTTTACACTTAGATTTGATGTTTAGAGAATTAATTTTAAAAAATGTCATTCTGGATGGGCTTTCAAAAAGATCTGAAAGCGTTAGGTAGAAAGATTCACTAAAATTCAGTGTCAAGGAACTTCCTATAAGAAGGGTAAATGCATCTTTGGTACAGCGTTGTGTTATAAGTCCATGCTTGTTTAGTTGTCTGATGGAAGTAAGTCTAAGGATAAGTGACAGTCTGGCCATCCATTCAACTTTAAAATTACCAGGAATCCTATGGTTTATTTAACTTACCATAAATTATAGGAGTTATTAGACTACAAAAGACAGAAGCAAGGAAGGCTGTCTCTTACTTGCAAGGCAAGACTCAGTGCTTCAAAGAAAACCACTATAAAAAGTTTATCCAAATGTATAATATCATGAAGTAAATCTGTTCCCTCCTCTTCCTTTCAGGCAAAAAGTTTAGGCCCTGGGATATATAGAATGCCTTCACCTGTGTAAAGTCCTTAAAAAAAATCTACCAAGGTCTAAAAATGTGATTCATGCTTAGAAAGGTTTTCCAAACTTTGTTTTAAAATCCCCTTTCTCCCTCCGTCCCACATCTCTGGGAGAGGAAATCACATGCTCTGCTTTTACTTTCCCTGCACAAAGGAGTGGAGAAGGGCCAAAACTGAGGTTCCTTCACAGACATTCTTATTTGAACTAATTTGGATTTTCCATCTGAACACTGGAGTTGGTGGCTAGTTTTGAAGTTTACTCATTTCAGTTGCTCTCCCCTAGCTGTTAGCTCCTCAATAGCTTGCGGAGGATCTGAAACCATAGCCGAGATAAAACATCTTTGTCTCTCGCTCCTACACACATGCACACACGCGCACACGTGAGCGCGTCTTGGAAACCAAGTGCGTTACTTGCAGCGTGCCAAAAAGATTTGGGATTCGGCGAGTTCCAGCATCCTTTTTTTCATACCTGATCTTGGCGTGCTTAAAACCCTGGAAAGTCACAATTTACTTTCCACATAGCCGTCCTGGACGGCTGAGAAGGCGAGCCGTACAACAGGATATCCAGCTATTGAGCGGTGCTGTCACAGGTGGCCAGCAGCGCAGCTGCAAAGAGCTTCCTGCCAGGGGGGCAGAGCGGGTCCACAGGAAGAAATGTTCCTTTCCTCTTCCAATCTGTTTTCAACTATAAAGGAAGGCCCGGGCTCACACTGCTACGGCGGATCTGCCTACGCAGCATTTTTCAGCTGGAGCAAAATCTCAGCTAACATTTCTAACAATAACTGCCCGACGCGGAGCAGACCGTTTACAGGGCTTCAAACAGCGGGGAGCCCTACCTTTAATGCAGAGCCGCCCTTGAGAAATGTTTCAGTTTGATTGTTTCACTGTTGTGCGTAATTGTATCGTCATTTTATAGCTCACTTAAGAGCAGTCAGCGATGTGCAAAAAAAGGACAACAAAAGGAGCAGCTACCTTTCTCTCGAGATACCACAAGAAGGCAACTCATATGTTTCCTCTTTTGTCCTTCAATCAGCCATAAAAACACTTACAAGAGCAAAATTGCTTCCAATCAATTGTGGATTTTTACTGTAAAGGAAGGAGGCAGATGACTTCTATCTGTGAACTTTACAAGCCAACGCTTCAAATCATGAACACTAAAATCCTGGTTAGGTAAAGCCAATGAAAAAGAAATAGGGCGTTTGTTTATAGCAGTGTTAACAGAAAACATGCACAAGTTCACTGTGCTATGGGGTGCTTATTTCCAAGAAGCTCTTGTGCTAAAGAAACACCAAGAACAGAGATTGGGAACGAGGCGGTTGAGAGAGAACGGGTTTTTGACTACTGTTGTAGTGGGTTAAAATTTGTATTGAGACTAGAGGAAAATAGACAGTTGAAAAAAGAGCAAGAACCTGATCATTTTCAATGAATATGTGCAGGGCTCATCCATCTAAAAAGAAGAGCAATTTTAAATGTCTTCAGAACTGGGGCCTTAATGACACTATGAAAGGTCAGTGAGATCACAGGAAAAATTTTGACTGATGCCAGATTTCCTAGCTCCAATCCTACAAGCTTATGTGCTGCTGAAAGCAGCACCATGTACTTTTATCCCTAAGTGGTTCTGTAGTCTTCTGTACTAATAAGCAGCTACTCTGTTTTGGCTTAAAACTCAATTTTTAGGCTGCAGATTCTGGGACTCTTAAACCTATACTGCAAAAATTTTTGTTCTCTGAGATCCAAAAGGTGAATTATCTATAACCCAAAATAGCTAATATTAATCTGCCAGGGTACTTGGAAAGGTAACACACAGCCATTATTTCTAAAAAGGCTGTAATTAAGACCAGTTATTCCAAGAGACCATCTGGGAATGCAAAAAATATCTTAATGAACTTACCAAGCACAATCAAATTCTTTTGTGATTAAAGGGTTCCCTCTCTCAGCATTTGTCACATTCGTCATTGGAAAATTCAAAATATGCCTCCTGGTAAGGGTATATTCCTAAAGCACTCAAGGAATTGAAAATGACACAAACATGGACAGTCTTACCCTATTATACTGGAAAACTGTCAGTTAAAAAGCCGATTTGAATAAATAAATTGCCAAACATTTGTATCTGGTTGCTCTGAAAATGGTATTTTTTTAAAGTGAATGCCACAAGCCTGAGTGTAAGATGAATTACACCATGCAATTTGCGGCATAAACACTATTGATACTGGAGGAATTACTTGTCATTTGATATTAGTGTACCTGAGAGAAAGATCTAAACCTTAGAAGTCCAGCATAAGGTAAAAATGTCCATTTACACAATGAATAGGATCCATTACTACATTCTTCAGTACTCTCTCTCCTGTAATTTTAGAGAACAATGTTCCAGAATGACAATTATTTGCTAACTTGAAACTCCTTGAAAATACATTGAAACAATATTCCCCCACTTTCTCTGAGAAATAAAGCAAAATTACTGCCTTTCCCTTTGACTCGGCAGCTGCTAAGTACCTACCAGCTAGTCTTATCTTGTCATATACCAATCAGCGCTGCAGATCTGAGGATTATCTGTTCACTTTCTCATCCTCACGTCTTAGTTATCAGACAAGCAGATGCAGGAAGATGTGCAGTACTATGAAATCTCATGTTTTAAAGGTAGTCAGGTTCTAGCTGATGTCTTGTAGCATCGAAAACCTTTGCAAACTCCTTCAAAATATGCTGAAACTCAGTTCTGCAAATTCATGTGGAACTTGTGAGACAGAGCCTACCTGCAGAGACCCAGGCTGAGGACAGGGTCCGAGGCTATTCATGGGCTCACCTCAATTCAGCATAGCACTAAAGCATGTGCTTCAATTCCACTGACATCAGAGGGTATTACATTGGCTTTAAAGCACCCTTCCCACGTAGAAAAGCTTCCTTTAAAAAGAACCACAATTATCAGGTTAGATATTTATTGTACACTTTGACTTAACTGCAAAGTTGTTGAAATTGGTGGGTTCATAGTACCGACCTGTTTTTCAGATTTGTAACCTTGCTGCTCCCTTTGTGGTGAGAAATAACAATGAACACCCAGCCAATGCCTGACTGTCTGGTGTGGCCAGTTTTGTCCTCATTGCCATTTCAATATGATCAAGGACAGATTTTAACACATCTTATCTAGACTTAAAATCATGCTTTAGTAGACATAGAATTATATTTTTATATTGAGAAAAGAAGACATTCACTTCACTGTGTTCTTTAGTGTTCTTTTACCTTTTTTCTGCTAGAAACTAACAGTATTTTAGTAGGAGAATAGATCCTTCTTGCTCAAAAAGGAAAATAACAAAGAAGAATTATAAAGATATTTTATTTTGTGGAAAAAATGGTAAAAGTCATTAGTTTAGTCAAGCTGCACCAAGCACACTAGAGCATGACAAATGCAAACATATGCAACCTAGTTCACTAATCTGTTACTGATAGTCATCACATAAATTAGCTAAAGAAATAAGTTTCATAGATATAAGATCAAATATATTTCATACTGAGACATTGGATCAACAAACACATGATCAAACAGTCTAACTCCAGCATCTCAAAGCTTCCCAAATTTTATAAGCCCAATCCGCTAAATAAGTACTATTAAATGATACTACTATATCACTTGAAAAATAATCTTCCTTATCATTTTTTTGTAAAAGATCATTTTATTCACTTGGTGCAAATAAAGAAAAACAGAGTAGTATGGTAATTATTCATATTCTGAAAGATATAATCATGAACCTCTTTTGCAGAATTAATTAACCTTCAGTTTCACTTTGGAAAGATAGTAGAATTTAATGACTCCCCCAAATCATCTCCTCAGTAAGCCTACTGGGAATTAACAAAGCCTGCTCATCTGAAAAAATTACAGTTGGCAGGCTATCACTGCTGCCTGATCTTAAGGTTGCCTGACACTTTCCATTATAAAGCCCTTTTCTCATTTCAGGCAATAAAAAAATTATAGAAATTTGGCTGAAGACATTGTCCCATCTACATACAAGTTATGCAGTTCAACATACGGACTGAATATTGTCAACTTTTTGTACAGTTGACCACTATGCCAGTCGACCACCAAAACAAATACTGAACAAACTACTAAAAAACCACTCTAACAATGCCCACCAAGGGTGTGACATCTGTTAGATTTTTCAATTTCTGATGATCCTCAAACTACATATAAACCAATCAAGCCTTTGAATACCCCCCCCCCTTTCTTTTTTTTTAGTTACTCTCATTTAAACTCTTACAAATCTGGAGCAATGCACTGAAATGAAGTCACATCAGAATTGCAGTCTTATCACTGGGAATGTGTTCTGGGGCAGTGGGAGTGGAGTTTTGCAAGCTGGCTCTACTGTTAGCATGAACTCCTACCCTGAGCAACATGGTGAATTTTGCATGTATTTAGAAATGTGTGGGTAAAAAGCCTACTTAAACTGGTAATCTACATAGTCTAGACGATTGCCTATGATGTTGCAGGATACTACTCACCCACAGACTTTATGATTTATTTTCTCTAAATATGGAAACTGTCATAAAAAGCAATATGCAATGAAATGTGTCCTGCAGAATTCTGAATAGTCTTGTACAGTGGCCTTACATTGCTCAATAGTCTTTGAAATGTAAGATGGAGATAATTTTCCTATGATGAAAAGAGGGATATTTTAATTTACCTTATTAACAGTTTTCAGTCATTTTGATTTTTGTGCATTGCTTTGCCCTAAGCACATTATCTTGAAAAGTGTCCAGATTTGGCTCTGTCAAATACATACTTAACTATTCTTAACTTTCCAGATTGTCTGACATTTTTCATCAAGGGTTGCAGAAATCTGCATTCAGTATCCTTATGTTACTTTTCATTACTTTTATTCACCATGTTTTAGCACGGAATAAGAACAGAGACCATGTATCCCTTCCAGAAACTAAATGACAATCAAATGAATGATCAACATAGTGTTAGAACACAATACGTCCAGATCCAATTGAGTTTTTGAATTCCTGAGAACAGTGTAAGGCAATTCTCCCCCTGAGGGTCTAAGAAAATAAAATGTGTGTGAGGAAATGCTATAATAAACTGGTAATATATTTCCATAGGGGATACATAGGAATTTTCCATACATCCTCCTAGGATGGCAGAAAACCAGACCTAATCGCAGAAAGTAAGCCATTTCCATAGTGAAAAAAAGAATTAGCTGCATAGCAGGGATGGAGGCCCAAGCTCCAGGCTTGATTTTCTGTTGAGAGATGCTGTCACCTGTGCCCAGGGAGCTGCCCAGGTTGAATGACTGATGTTGGCACAGAAGGAAGTTCAGAGCTGTACGGGGCTGATTGATGGGCATTTACTCATCGCACTCTCAGAGAACATAATGCAAGCTCTGCCTACATTAAATATCTCTTGAGTCAGTAAGTGACTCTGTTTATATAGAAATTTCTGGTGGTTACCAAAAAACTGGATAGTCACATAGGATTGACTCTTTTCCTTTTTTTTTTTTTTTTTTTTAGCTTTTTAACACAGGCCTAACACTGATGTAAATATACATCCTAAAGAAAGAGGAAGCATATTTTATCTAAAATCTGGCTTAAAAGCAGGTTTTCCATTTGGCAGGAAATGCTTTCCTTTTCTCTTTTCTTTTCTTTTCTTTTCTTTTCTTTTCTTTTCTTTTCTTTTCCTTTTCTTTTCTTTTCCTTTTCTTTTCTTTTCTCACCTTGCCTTTGCCTTGCCTTGCCTTTCTGCTTCCCTTCTTTCTCTCTTCTCTTCTCTTCTCTTCTCTTCTCTTCTCTTCTCTTCTCTTCTCTTCTCTTCTCTTCTCTTCTCTTCTCTTCTCTTCTCCAGTTTTGAACTGGATTACAACAATTCTGTCTGATGTTTCTGAACTCTAATCTTAGTCTGGATAGCTACTCAGAGGAACTGACTCTTAGCCTTCACTGCTAATATAAGCAGCTAATGACACCCCAGAGACTCTTTACCGTGCTGTGTTATAGCTGGGGACCTAAGGCTTAAAAAGTTCCCAGAACAACGCCTGACCTGCCTGGAGATCAGAAGGTTTTGCTCCTAAACTTGCCTGAGATAGCAGAAGTTAGCTGAACCTTTAACAGTACAGTCCAGCCATTCTGGCTTGAGTGAATTAACACTTTTTTATTCAAATCTGGGTTTTTTTCACAATGTTTCCATCCAACTCTAATTCTCCCTGTAGTAAGCTTACAAAGACACAAACCAGGAGTTGTCTTGCCTAGTTTGCTTTCAGTGCCTGGTCCAATTGGCAAACTTAAGGCATACTTAACCCCATGGCAATGGATCTCCTTTTCCCCACAGCCTCATGACTGGAGCATCTGGGATGCAGGAAACATCTGCTCAGATTCTCTCTTTCCTGGAGGCGATTTGGACACTTACCCTCCACCACAATCTCCAGAATTGGTACACTCTGAAGAGGTGAGGGAAGGGAAAAGTTCTCCTGACTTTTGTACTTTTGCACGCTTGTTATTCTTATATTTTTCATTCCTGTTTTACTTTGTGTCTTGAGGCAAGTGATTCTCCTTACGTACTGTATACAAATGCTGCTATGCTGAAGATGCAATCCTCAGTTGGATCTAATCCCAAATACCAGCACAGAGCACACAGAAAAATAAAACAAAGAAATTTTATTTCTTTCAGCATGTGTTCCTTCAGGAGCAAATGAATTCCTTCAGGTTTCCAAACACTGAGATATAAGACTTTATAAATATTTTAGAGACTTTTTTTGCTAACTTGGTTTGTGAAGATGGCACACACTGAAAAGCAAGGCCAGCTATAAAATGGACCTTCTTAGGTAATCATTGCAAAAGTAGGTAGATGCCAGTAACAATGAAAGTTCAGTACTTGTTCAGACATGTTTCAAGGATTTGCCAGTAAAGCTTCCATATGCTGAAAGCAAATATGTAACATGGGGTCCCTTTCTTCCCCACATGTCTGTCTTTGCAGTTGGTCACTAATGTTATCGGCCAATTCGGAAATAGAAAAGAAACAAACCCAAGTTTGTCTGCAGGAGGCCAGAGAACCAAATTCTGGATATTAACCCAGGGGTTGGCAGTAAGGTTATTCATACTGGAAGGCTCTACGGGGGAAAATGCTCTACAACATGTAAAGAAGAAAAAGTCCATTGTCCTAGAGACGTTACTGTTTAAGGGGAAAGAGCAGAGGAAAGTTTGATTTGTATTTAACTTTTAAACTGTTGAAGAAAAAACCCATGGCACTTATTTTTTCACAAAGTAGTAATTATAACCAACATGAGTAGAAATTAAAGTCATACCATTTGCAGCCAGCTGTGACCCTTTGAATCTACAATTAACTGATTGGTAGGTGTGATTGATAGTTATAATATCTATCAGTGTATATAACTGCAAAAGCATCTGCGAATGAAAAGCTTTCTGACTGGTGAAGTGAAAGACCACTGATATTTACTGATTAGAATCACTTCCTCAGTTGTTACATTCTTGTGGCTTTTGGTTCTTTTATACCCTTTCATTATGTCACGATATCATCTCATATGTTAAATAAGGAATTTATTTCCATGATTATATAATTGGAAAAGGGAGAGAAAAATCCCACCTCAGTCATGCTTACACAAGGTAGACAGACAGTATTTTAATAGCACACTGAGTCAGAACTTATTAGTATTGCCTTCTCTGAGCCTAAAAATTGGATGAAAGAATGAAAGCAATGAAACACTTGGGAATAATACAATATGTGCTTAACTACCAGCTGCTAGAAGCATACTGCATAAGCATATCCAAGTCAGAACTTCCACAGAGAAATCCCAATCCCCTTATCTCCTCCAAAAGCTGGAGGTCAATTGAATTAAATGATGTGAACAAACAGACAAAATGCATCACCTGTTAAACGATATCACTTTTAAACTATAAACAAGACATCATCTGGTACCTCAGCAGCAGCATTTCAGTTTACAATGTCTTGCAAATGAACTTCCCAAAGCTTCCTAAAAAAGTTAAATGACTCAGGCTGAGACCCTTAAACTGTGGCACCACGTGGATTAAATCCAGCTAGTGATATCTAAGTGTAGTGGTATCTCATTCCTTACACATGACCTTCAAAGAGACAAATAACTTGTTTACACTTCTGCTCTTTTTATTTACAGTTTTATAGTAAAATGTCTAAAAACACCTATCTGCATATTTAGATTTAAAAAAAACCACAGAAGACCCTTTGGTCATTTTAATTAAAATGGTTGCTTTCAAGGAGGTATACAGATTTACCCTTGCAGAGACCACCACACTTCCAATATTTTATCCTTACTTGTGTGAACTCTGGGACACAGCATGGTTGTGATATCAGAATGGATGGAAAATTACACAAGAGTTAAAGGAAGAGATTTGTAACCCTCAGCTAATATAACTGCCTTTGGAAAAAATTTAGCTCACTTGTAATCAACTATAAATACCCCACTATTTAATCAACTTCAGTAGTCTCACTCTTGGTTTAGGTCAGTAAAAAGAAATATTCAGTCCATACCATTTAAAACTTCTCGTTTGTTTGTTTGTCTCTATACTTCTCAAACCGTTATACAATCAAACAGAAGTCATCTTCAGGAAAACTTTATTATTGCTCCACCATTGGAGGTAAGGTTCATTTTTTTCTTTCTTTAAAGTCTGGCAAAGAAAACAATTTAAAATAAATGATCTTATGACTTCCATGCTTATTTCTATGGTGATTTCATGTGCTAGCCCCAGTGGGCTAGTGCTCTGTTTGTCTTTATCCAACAAAAGCAAGAAAACCTTCAGAAACTTTCCTTTCCATCTCATCATCAAAAAACTTTATCCCTAACAGTGGGGAAATGATTTGCAGTGCATAACATATTAATTGAGGATTTGTTTTCAGCTTGAAAAATATATCATGATTTCCCCAGATATTCTCACTGGAAATTTTCATATGCCATTCCGTTCTCTGAGCAGAAATCCAAAGAACAATTTTACATATATATAGAAATAGTTGGAAAACAGAATTTCTGTTTCATGGGAAAATATGAAAGTTAAAACCTGATTTTTCTGTTCAGAATTGGACCAAAAGAGTCAAAATGAGACTCCAGAAAAACACATATAAAGTATTTTGGTTTAGGAAATTGATGAAATTAATATTTCATTTTGCCTTTTTTTTCTAGCTCCAGCTATTATATTATTATATGATTACATTACAAAAAGTAAAATAACGTTTGAACCTCATTGAAAGAAAGATGTTTTAAATTTATAAAAGTCTAAAATTTTAATCAAATCAACATATGCTAAACACACTCTGCAAGAAAATTTGAAGTGGTGGAACATGCCACGAAGGCAAAGTGTGTTTTCTTAAAATGCTTCCTATATTTGAGATTCATGTTGTGAGAATACCTTTAAAAGCAGTTCTTGCTTTATGGTCTTTCATGTTTTATGTCCTTCCCAAAAGACGACAACTGGAGCCAGAATCCACCAGCACAATCATTAAGAATGTGAGTTAATATTTGCAGAAAAAGCAAAGAAATCTCCCAGAATGTTTCTGTTTCTCCATTGCTGGTCTAAAGTGAAGTGTACTGAATTTCACTGAGTAGAAAGACGTTATCTTTTAGCTATCAACTCCCACTGCATACGTGAGTAGCTTTACTCAGAATTCCCTCGAAACAGTATGAAGCTTCACTCTTCAAACCATCAAGCAGAGTCTCATTTGTGCTCCAGCAACAGATCAAAGAAGCACAAAGGCAGATGGAGCTGGCTCTATCAGTCTAAGAGTAAGGCATGAAAATGCTATAATTCCTTGGGACCCACTTCTTATTAGCCATCAACACACACCAGCTCCTAAAATGGCATAGTGCAGAGAACATTGTACATTTTTTCACAACTTTGCTAGTTACATGCTGAACTACATGACCACACATCCTCAGATGTTGCCCAGACCTACAATATCCATTTCTTATTAGAGAGGAACAACTCACTTTATCTTCAAGGCTTTTGGAAATTTGCAATGTCCTTAACAAAGTTAATCTAACCTCTGGGAGACGAAAAAAAAAAAGGAGGCAGGATCAGCATCTTCTGCAAGTTAAGACCTGGAGGAAGGGATGTATATGGAAGTACCCATTGCTTGCATTTATTCTTTCAGCTCACTGCCTTTCCCTCCACTTCCCTGTTGCTATGAATCACCTTTATTTGCTGAGTTCTGTACATACCCTCTGAGGTATGGAAAGCAATTCTAATGAATACAATAGATTCAGAATGTTTGACAAAGTGCCTGTGGCTTCATTTGTATTCATATTTGATTATGACAGATCATTTGAAAAGAAAGGAAATACCATGATGATTTCTTACCTCTGTTTACTTCTAATATGATGAAGCTCTGCATTGCTTTTTTCTGAAATACCTTTATCAAACATTCTGTTGTTTTTAGAAAGAGTACACACAAATGTAAGGAAATGCTACCATATTTATCTAATAAATTCTCTTGACAAAAAGAACCAACCCACATTCAATTAGCTTTTAAATGCAAATCAACAATGAGGAACACTAATTTCTTTATATGACATCATGCAGAAAGATTAATTTTATCTGGAATACAACCAAAAGCCCCAGGGGTGCTTATCAACGGTCTTCAGTGGAGGAAATGATCGTTTTTTTGATGCAAAACAAACAAACATCAGCTGTTTTCACAGCTCTGACCTAAGATCTCTCCTGCTGTATCTTACTGTGTTTTTAATCCGTCTTACTAGACCCAACAGCAGGTGTGAGGCAATTGAAAACAATGTAAAACTGAATTGTTTCTTTCACTTCTATGTGAACTGCTGCAATTTGCATTCTTGGAGAGGAATTAGTTGAAGGTCAACATCATTGTCATGTTAACAGGCTGTTTGCCACAGATGAAAATTTGCCAAGGTCATTCGAAGCCTAAACTGCCCAAGTAAGTGCACAAACTTTTCAGAGAAAAAAAAAAAAAAAAAAAACAAACAATCAGCAGACCTGAAAAACAGTGGTTTTATCCAAAACAGGTAATTTTGAAGTTAAACCTTTACATATTCATTGCTGGGAGGCAGGAAAGTGTAGTTGCTAAAATATTCAGGACAATCTTGCTTCTTTTGAAGATGCAATAAAATTGGTTGTACATTCGCAATGCTATAGGTGTACAGGCTGCAGAAGCACGAAGGGTTTCAGGCTGTGCGAGGAGGAATCCAGCTACATGTCATACTGCATTTCAAAAGGCTCTGAACTGTTCAAAACCACAGAGGATCTCTGGTGAGGAAAAGCAGGAACGTGTCACTCTTGACCGCAGGATCCACAGCTGGTTGAGCTCTTTGACCTTGTGTGCTGCACGTTCTACAGTCCATATATAACTGCACAAGATGGGTGGGATGTATACAATTAGGAGTATTACGCAGATGACTAGTAAATTGACTGGACTACTCAATAGTGATGTGCTTGGGCTGGATTAAGGAGAGCTGTGAGTCGGAAAGCTAGAATGATGTTGAGCCATGTGGGGAGCTGCAGGTGAAATCAGCCTGGACAGGGAGCTTAGAAAGAACAACAAGAACAAATGGTGACATGTTTGCAAATTACAACACAGATCTGACACACGTGCTAACCAAAAAAATCTCGTTAATGCTGTAAGGTAGGTTCAATGCACTACAGATTTATTACTGAGTCCCAGTCCAAGTCCCCATCTTCTTCTGTGCTCCATACGACATTCTCATCCTGTTTCTTTGGCTCCAGTGAAGTTGCAGGCTGGGTAGCTCTTTTGGGGCTTGTCTGAACCTCTAGAAAAACATACGAGAGATTTTCCTGTGCTAGAGGAATTTGTCAGAATGGGAGTAGAACACATAGATGCTCACTGACCTCACAGATACAGATGTCAGATAAAGGTGCCAGCTTGTTACCCAGCACAGAAAAGAAATATTGGAGCACAGAGGGACTGAAGTACTCATATTTAAGGGACACAAAATGTGTTTTCAGATTGCTTTAATTTTCAGGCATTCTTTTACTAATTTATAAAACAGTCAGTGTGTGCTGAGTACACTAACTGCTCTGTGCTCTGCTTTGTAACATTCACTTTTTAGCCTGTGGGTTTTCATTAAGCTAGGTTCCATTCAGCTGTATTTCAAATGTAGTCCAGATGACTGCCCACTGCAGGCTGTTAACTAAAGAGCCAATAAAATAGAGTGTTTAGTCCAGTTGGGTCTTTTCCATTAATCAGACTACATAATCTTCCAGTAACAAAGTAATGCTGATTTTATAGACTACTTACATGAAGCCTAATAATTCCCCATTCAGCTTAAGCTAACATATACTTTAGTATGGATTATGATCCCATAGTTAGAAAGAGAAAATGGTAGTATTTTCAACATAATTGATACTGACAAGAATTAACAGTTCCCTTCCATTTGCTTTTATTTCAA
Source organism: Aquila chrysaetos chrysaetos (assembly GCF_900496995.4). Taxonomy (NCBI): domain Eukaryota; kingdom Metazoa; phylum Chordata; class Aves; order Accipitriformes; family Accipitridae; genus Aquila; species Aquila chrysaetos. Next base: position 58,515,996 of record NC_044005.1, read on the forward strand.
GGATTGCTATATAAATGAATTGCTTTCACATTATATAGTTGAGTTGGCTCAAACATTCTGACTCAAGAAACCCATTTGTGCTAGACTTGAATCTGTTTCTCATAGACCGAAAGACACTGAAATTCCTTTCTGTGTCTGGCTGAAGTAATTCAGTACTCTTCATCTGTCATATTTTTCACAAAATTTTGGCAAGTTCTTTTGTATTACCTGTTCTTTCTTGTGTCTGTCTTTCATTGTTATTCAAGAAACCATTTAAGATATAAAGATACTATGCTCTCCATCTCTCCAACATTTTTCCATTAGATGATATCAAGATATATTTACAAACTGAATACAAGAATTTTCCTAGCATCCATATGTGTTACACTACAGGCAGCAAAGTAATCAGAAAGTTCAGAATGATCCAGTAGATGCAAGTTCTAAATCTCAGTAATAATAATAAGAAAATAAAAATAATATCCACAAAGTTAAAAACTCTCAATTACAGAATCTCTTATGTTTGCATTTACATATCTTTATACATATATACACTTGGGCCTGAGATTCTACAGGCAAGAAGTAGAATCTTTCAATTTAATTTTCTCATCATTGTCTTCATAAATACAGTTATATCACAAACTTATGTATTATTTACATATAAATATATGTATTTATTTAAATATATATTTATATAAATATATATTTAATTTTCATTACAGTGATACTTGAAAATTATCATGGATCAATTGGCTATTTTTCCAGATGTTGTATGAGGTCAGGATAAAAAGATGGCACTTTTTTGCATTTACAGTCTAAACTGTTGATGCGTGTCTTTGAGCACATCAGCCTATTTCAACATTACTTTAGACAGCTCCCTGGGGTTGGTGGATTACTTCTCAGAGGTCTGTGAAAGGCTACTAAAAAAAGTAGGTTTATTACCAACACACTTCAAGTGTACAAGGACCCATAACTCCACTGGGAAACTAAAAAATGTTGAAATCAGCAATAATTCTGCAGTAGCTAACAGAATGGTATTTACAGCATTCATTGAACAGCAAAATCTCTCATTATCTTCCTCAGACTTTAATCATCGCTTTCATATCCATAGACTACTTTCTTGTACATGTTTGCCTGGGAAAGAGATGGAAGTTGTTTTTATACTATACACTGCTAAGATGATCTCTTTATAAATATAAATTACTTCTTCTCTATATAAATTAAAGCAACAGTGATATCACTGCAGTATTTTCTTTTATTGCTACTAAGCCTTAGTGATTGAATCATTTTAACTAAAGTTAAACTGATAACTGTCATTCAAGGTTTAGTAAGGGAAGGAGACAACCATCTCCTGAAACTAACACATAACAGTAAATCTAATTGAAAACAAATAGGAAAACTACTTTGAACAAATAAATCTCAGCTGCCAAGGAATTTCAGAGGTGAAGAGGTGAAAAGCAATTTATATTTTGCGGTAGTGACAGAAATTTTCCAATATTTAATGGTGTTCCACAGGGTGATAACAAGAAAGCTTTATCAAGTAGTTTTCTGATTCTTCAGATAATATCACTGAGGACATAAGCTGTTAGAAAGGGATAGTTATATCTTCAAAAATGCATGAGGGAAGATGATGCAACATCATTGGTTGGTTACTGTCTCCAAAGCAAGGGCTTAATTTGAGTGCAAATGTATTTTTTAGAAATTAAAATGTTCTTAAAGCATTTGTTGGTATAAAGCTTCAAGAGAGAAGAATATGGTCTAACCTTCAAGAATTTGAAACCCAAGACTAGGATAGAGGTGATTGCTTTTGTGAAGAAGCAGACCTGATTTTGAATTAGTAATCCACGGTGTGGTGGAGTTGAGAGTCTCCAGAAGAATGCTTCATAGGACAACCGGTACTGACAAAGCCTCACCTATTACTGGCCAAAAGGCAGATTGCTGTCCTACAAATTAATACTTAGATTTTCAAAAGCAGTGGAAGGTGTAGTAAGAATGAACTACCTAACTATCCTGAACTCTTCTGAAATTCTAGTCAGAAGCACAGTTATATTAGACTGCTGAAGAACTGGTGCAATCTTTTTGAGGGTCTTCAGTATTTACATGAGCTCATATGTTCGTGCTCATATATTGTTGTCCAAATAAAATGTACACAAAAATACTGAGTAATAAAGGATGCTCTTATCTAAAAAAGAAAGAAATCATAAGAAGTAATGACTTCAAGATAAATGCAAGCAAATTAAAATGATAAATACAGCCCATCTTAAATGCTAAACATCATTACCTGTTGAAACAAACTTCTTAGGGCCATGGTGGATTCTTCATCTCTGCGTATTGGTCTAGGTTATGTATAAGATCAGGGTCAAATATCTGATTGTACCCTTTCCCTTAAAAATAGTGGTTTTAAATTTGGCTTAGAAATTATAGAAGAAAATGCATCAGAAACTCTGTTCAGATCTGGCAAAGCAGCTGACCTTAATTTCTGGGAAGCAGCACACAGGTGCTGGAAATTATTTTAGCACAGGCTAAAAGACTTGTGCTAGGGCTTCACCCAGAAGGTTATAAAGGAATTTGGGTAAAACTGGCTTCAAGGACAGAAGTACCTACAGAATTACAGAAAGATGATTTTGAAGAGACATTTGGAAGTCATCTAATCTAACATCCCACTCAGACCAGGATTATCACCAATGTTAGGTCAGGTCAGTTTTGTCTTTGCTTAAAAATCTTTGAATATTTTTTGTCTTGAAAACTGCCAAAAATAAATGACTCAAGGCCATTTCTTGACAACTTTCAAGGATGGAGATTCTGTGCTCTCTCTGGGTAACTTGTTGTAGTGTTGCATAGTCCTCCAGGATTTATTTATTTGTTTATTTACTTATTACAACATCCAACCTGAAGCTCCCAAGCTTCAAGTTCTGGCCACTGTCTCTTGTTAGACCATCTGGAACTACCAAGAATCTAGAGTTTGGCTCCATCATTTTTGTAACTGTCCTTAAAATAATTGTAGGCAAATAGATGGCACTTTAGCTTCTTTGCTGGGTGAAATCCCAGCTGCTTCAACCTCTTTTTGCAGGCCACATAATCTAGGCCTCTGACCACCTCCAGCCAGACCCTTCCCCACATATACCTTGAAGTCAGGGACCCAAAGCTGGGTACAGCATTCTAGACATGGCCTCACCAGTGTCAAGTATGACTAGCTAGAGGTAAAATAATTTCTAAAAATTAGTCAGTACCCAACTTTTATTCTATCTTATAAAAGACTCAATGAGAGACTGGCATACAGTTCCTTCAGCTTGCACTTGCAATAAACTGTTCTCCCCATAATCCAGACAATTTAACATCTATAAAGTTCACAAGCAATACCAGAACTACTATAGAAATTGTATGGGATACATGAAGCAAGAACTCAGAGGGGTAAAGAATCATCTTCATGTTCTCCCCACCTTGTTCCAGACTATGTCAGGTTTCAACTATGTGGTGGCTGAATTTGTCACTAGACCAGTCTTGAAGTTTAGCCAGATTAGTTTTGCTCCACACAGGACAAAAACCTCACGTAGTCCTTAGGCCAGTCTTTTCTCTGAGAACTGAGGCAAGTTTAAAAGGTCCACAACCTACCCAATATTGAGAGTGTTATTATAGTATATACAGGACTTTAGACAATGAACGTTGCCTGTACCATCTTTGTTCATTTTGGGATTGTGGTCACTTGCTGTGCTCTTCCAAAGCTTCTTTTGCTATCATCCCAATATGTCAGCTTTTATCCTTTAGAACTGAGACACTTTTTGGTTATGCCAGATTAATTTCTGACCCATTTAGAATAATTTTTACATGAGATTAAATACATTTCTTATAGCTTAGCTTTGCTTTTACTCAGTGATGACGTTCAGAAGAAAGACTTAATCTATTACCTTAGACTGATTGCTGTGTTCAGTAACATGCTGTTTTACTAGAGTGTGTTCAAACCTAATGCTCAGCTGTGTGCCATTTTAATGAAAGCTTTAAGGTTCTTTGGATAAAGAATCTACAGTACTGTATACAAAATACATCTGTTCTTTACATATTTCAAAATTAAGTCAATACATACTTGATTTCAGGAAAGTGAAAAAGAAAACTTGAAAATTACTCAGACAGTTGAATAGTTATGCAACTGTAGAAATAGGTGTAGAGGAAGCGTATCTCCAAGAAAGTCTCAGTGGTAACATGAAATATTGACCCATGGCTTGTCAGTAATATTTCAGTGCCTTTAGACATTGCTTATTACTCCTGTTCATGCTCTTCTGAGACTTTATAATTCAGGTTTATTTTTATGTCTTATTTTATTTGTCTTTCTTCAAGTTACTGACATCTAAATACTGGTTTGAATCTTACTATTATAAAAGAGTAGCCTGATTTTTTTCTGAGAAGAAGAAAAATAAGAAGAGTAGGAGGACAGGTGTATCCTTGCCGCCCCCCCCCCCCCCCCCAAATTTCTCTTCCTTAAGGAAGAAATCTTCTACTTCTACTTCATATTTCTGAAAAAGTCATACAAACAATATTCTTTTTCCACACAGTTCCAAAAGCAAAATGAGGAAGTTATAGGACTACTAGCTTTCTATAGCAATTGTGGGTAGTGAATACATACAAACTTTAAGCAATGGATTCTTCTGACTTCTGTCCTTCACTATTTTTAACTAAGAGTAGAGCCCTTCCACTGAAAAGGTGTTTTAAAATGGCTTTTTTTTTTTTTGGTGATACATCATCTGTAGATGAATAGCTATGACATGTACAGATATCTTGGTGGGGTAGCATAAGTTGAAAAGAAGTTTGCCTTCAGCTGAGTCCAAATTAATTGCTTTTAATAGTGAAAACAGTGAATTAGGAGTGAGATGTTTTCATTTGATACTTTGTTTCTTTGTTTGTTTCTGGGTTTTGTTTTTGTTTGTTTGTCTGCTTCTCCTCTAGTCCAAAGCTCAGACTTGCTTTCTACTGGTTTTTAATAGGGTAGAAATCCAATTTGTAACCTCGTCCAAACTGGTGTGGGTAAGGTCCCTTGACACCTGTCAAAAAATATCTAGTAATGCTGGAAAGTGAAAACACTGTAAAGAGGATCCAGAAGAGAAAAAATCATTCAAGATCAATAGCCTTTTCAAAGTCCAATCCAGCATGAGAAAAACATTGAATTAGCTTGGAAGAAGCTCTATAAAATCCTGATATGAACTGTAAGTTCTCCTTATTGAACGATAAATTGGTACAATAATGCTCAGAACTGAGAGAAAACAAGTGACTATAACAATCTACTGCATCCATTTGTAAACTAATCTACCAGTATTGCTCCTGGCAATCTGTTGAAATGAGAAAATGCAACAACAGAGTGCAGAGAGAAAACTTGGAAATAGGTAGCTAAATATGTCAAATTTCAGCTGCTCTTGTTTGGAGCTAGAAAATACCATGGATGTGCTCCGTGTTACGCATGACCCAAAAGCAGAACTTCAGAGCTTGCCTCACACTGTTGTGGTGGTGGTGTTGTTTAGTAGTAGTAGTAGTATTTTAACCGTGAAATGAATATTGTAACAAGGCAATTTATTTTCAAACTGTAGCTGCTCTCCATTTTCAGGTTGTTTTGAATTACGTCCATTTTGCCCAGGAGAATTAATTACATACCAGGAATACTTAATATATCTACTCTTGATGCTTTGCTTCCTCACTGGACTTTCAATTTGCTGCTCACAATAACAGAATTATAGGAGCAGTGGGAGTGTCTGCCTGTGTCTCTACAGACAGTTTCTGGTCTTGTTCCATGGCCAGAATGTATGAAATATCAGCTTATCCATCAAAGCTGTGGAAAACAAAGCATGATAATCCAGCCCTGATTGGATGTTTAATTTCACCCTTTTCCAAGTTTCAGCAAGGAGCTCCCATTCTTCTGTCAGGAGGCATATTTAAAACCCATGGAATCAAAATAAGATCATCTTCCGAATTCTACATTTCCCTTTTGAAATGACCAGGACATGCTTAACTAGTAATCATTACTTAGGCATGATGGTTTTCAAATGATCATGCCTAAGATATACAGGGAACACCCTCACACATGAAATCTAATCTTCCTCCTATCTGTACTACCTAGCCAGGAACTGGCTTCTTCCCTGCAGCCAACTCAAACAGTCATCACAGAGCTGGTGGCTGTATTTTCAGCCAAGATTAAATTGGCCAAAGTGTTTCAAGAAAGCTGAGCCTGTATACAAAAGCATTTGGATAGAGTGTCAGCGAAGTCAAATGCTGACATAAGCCGACAGCTGGTTACCCAAAGGTTGGGCCTGAAGTTCAGTTCTATCTTATTTTAAAAGGCTCCTATTTTGAATTTGAAGCATTCACAGAACAGTACTTATTAGATGTTTATTTCAATTAATTTACGCCGAGGGAAATTCTTAGTCTACAAGCAAGGAAAAATTGTGTCCCATATTCTGACCTCCTACCTATGGTGTACATTGAAATTTTCTTTGGTGAAAGCGGTGACTAATGCAAACATACCTACAGTCACAGTTAGTATCAGATCTTTAGCCCTAAGATTTTGCTACTAAGCAAGTAACTAGAGTACCGTTTGTCACATTCCCTACTCAGTTGCTTTAGAATTTTATCCATAGGTTGTTTTTAACACTTTTATTAAGCAGATAAATAATAGCTGAATTCTACGGCAATTAAATTCTACCATTCAAATAAAACAAGTATTTAGTAATAGTTCTCTGCAAGCAATGATTCAGGCACTGTGTGTTTTGGTGGAGTGTGAAGGGAGAGAAGGCAGGCTAGTGTGTATTGAAAACAAGGGCATGCAATCAGCTATCTAATTTTAGCTAGCATTTATCTTTAGATAAAGTCCAGACCTAACCTCATACCTAAAGCCTCTTCATAGTCACCGAGGGAAACTGTGTCACTGGAGTCACTGTGGTTTTGGTGTGCGATTATACAGGTAAGGCTATACAGGGGCTGGTAGCATGGGGTCAGTACAAGAAGTGAGAGAAGGGATGAAATATTGCCAAGTAACAGAAAAAGACAGGGTGGAACTGGGGTGAACAAGGTCATCTCACAGGGACATTTGATGAGGAAACTCAACAGCTTTACAAGCATCCTGAGACTATATGGCTAATAGACAGGCAGTTTGTCCAGAACTAAAAATCCCTGTGATCTCAGGGGGATGGAGCTACACACATGGAGTTTGTACTTACAGCATTCATATTCAGCTGTAATCCTACAGTTTTAAATTCAGCTGGAGAAAGACAAATTCTCCTATAGCCTTACCTTCCCTGTTATAGCATAAATGAGGCGATAAAGATTTAAAACGTTCCATAATTAACTCAGAGGCCAGCAGTGGTCTGAAATGAGTGAACTGAGGTGGACACTAAATGATGGGGGTTTATAGCTATTACTAGCTTGATTTGTAAGAAAAGACTAAACATGATTCAGGACCATGAAAGTGATCTATAGCTTCATAAAGTATTGCATTGACACAAGGGAACAATAAAAGTCTTTCCACATGAAAGATGACACCAAATAAATACTATGACTGGCATTTCTTCTGTAAGTCCTGCAGCTTCAGTATATATATGCTGCTTATAACACAGGTAAATAAAGATGTATATTGGTAAAACTGTAAATAAATTTGTATATTGTAAAATGCTGCAGTGATGCACTTGCAGATATATCATTCTGCACAACTCCTGTACAGTGCAGGGACTGTAGAGAAGCAAGACCTACCCATACAGTGACCATTAACTACTTTTTGGTAGCTTTTATGGTTTTATTGCGCAGACCAAAGAAATAAAAGAGTATGTTTTATATAAGAGGGTGCAAAGAGAACACAAACCATCCAAAACAAATTATCAGAGCACAAAGTCTGTTCTTTATTTAGAGGGACAAAGAAAGGCCAACCGTATTTGCAAGCAGCAACAAATGTAACTATTTAAAGTTTCTAGATGTGAAACAACATTGTATAATTCCACCAACATAGACATGATGGGGAAGAATAAGTGGGAAGGGAAAGAGCACATAAAGTAGGTGTATATTGTGTGGCTCTCTCTTTCAACACTTAACAGAGGCATTAAGGTTTTTCAGGGGAAAAAAAAAAACCCAGAACATTTTGCAGCATTTTAGTTATTGAAATAAATGCTTGATCTCAAACTTTGAAATAAATTCTTTGGTCTTGTTAATTTCTACTGTAACTGTAAGTATTAACATCAGCCCCAAGAGTTTGTTGGTGGGTGACATTTTAAGTATTCTGAAATTAATAATAGCTTGAAATAGGTGATAGAAGATGGCCATACATTGAGGCCACATAATTTGGCCCCTAACTGTCAGAATATAACAATACATTAAAAAACCTACAAAATACTGAACATACCTCTGGTGTTCTTAAACTCACAAATCAGAAGAGAGATAACAGTCTGAACCATATGTTGCTTTTAATCACTTTCTCCCCAAGGACTGCAAATCTAGTACAGCCACTATGTCAGCACTTCTAGACTTTTCCTTTTGCTAGCCTTCTGTGCCTGCTTTTTGTAATATGTGATATCATCTCTGTAATATAGGGTGTAAAACTGGGTATGGGAGTCCCATGTTTTAGAATATAAAGCCACATGTATGTGTCTGGAATGATTTCCTCTGTCTTATTTTCCGAGTCCCTGTGTACGCTTTCTGGCACTTTCCTGTTTGACTGCGGAAATACATTTTGCTGACAGTTTTGTGGCTCTGTTTACTGTGCTTACACTCCCAGGTCCTTTCCCTGCTTTCTGCCAAATATGCCTGTCTCTGACTGCTTTTAACCCTAACTCTCTTAACCTTGCACCTACATATTCTTATAGAGATAAAAAAAAGTGGAGCTCTCCCTCCTTCTGAAGAGCGAAATACACGGTGTGGGTTTTCACTTGATAGTAATAATAGTAATCATATTTAGCAGTCTTCATCTTCAAAGCATGCTGCACATCTGATCAAACGAACCCTCTGTGTAACACCACAGACAGCAAAGACTTGTTCTGGGATACAGAATCAGGGCATTATAACCATTTCTCTAGAATATGTTTAGCATTTAATGGTACACATAAAGCTGTTAAATGGGTGAGATGACATTAAGCATAAGCAGAACAGAGAAGTACCTTCGGATCCTGAGCGGGATAGCTGTAGGCAGGGCTGTGTCTAGCCAAAACTACAGATTTTTTTGGATCAGCTCTCTAAGCTTCTACATTATTTGCTAGCCTGTCAGGAGTGTATTTTGTAGTCTCCAGAATCAGGCACCCTACTGCTTGTACTTTCCTTCTTTCTACTTGCTCAATAAACATGGTGACGGTGTCATAGGATCTCCCAAGCAAAGCAAAGGAAGAAGGGATGCAATCCCAGAGCTTGCAAAGGAAAAAGGGATGCAATCCCAGTGCTTGCAATCCCAGTGGTGTAGAGCTGAAGAAATAACATATTTGAGGAGATTTTTTTGTATTTTTAAAATAAATATGGTATTTCAACAAAGACAGCTGATGTGTAAGAAAAGGAGAGTAGACAAGCTGTTTCTCTGATTTTGGGGTGACATACCCATATCCTCCTTTGCACAGAATTACAAAGGCCTATTCTTCTGGCCAAAGATGGTAAGCTTTCTCTAGATAAAGTATATCTAAATCTTGTCAATGCTTTTGTTCAGCTATCTACAAGGGTAACTGTAGAGCAATCACACCAATGGTTGCAAGAGAAATACAATGAATGACCCTGGGGCCACTCCCAGCCACAGTTGTCTGGAAGATCTCCCATGTCTGAACTCACAAGACTGTAATAGACCCCTCTGTATTTCACATAGACTTTGATTTTTCAGCATCCCATTTTCTGATGTGAAAATACTGATAGAGTAGAAATGTTGATAACATTTATTAATCCCAAAGTTGGGTGCATTTTTTCTTGTTTTTCTTTCATTACTGTATTTTCTTCTCATTTAATTTTTCACTTTTCCTCTATCTCCTTTTTCTTATTGCTGCTTCCAATTTTCTTAACACATTTTGCTCTTTAGATTTCTCTCTCTCTTTCCCAGTCCTTCAGCTTCTCCCTTTTCCTGTACATTCTTTCTTTAGTATAGCCTTGCAATATTTCCCCTGTAGGTCATTTCATCATCTTCACCTGACAGTTTTTGTCCAAGACACTAACATCCTCCTTCACTCCCCTTGAACTTCAGCCTCCAAAACTATTGGCTGGGTTGCCAACAAGCGCTGCCAATTTTACAAGATCGTATAGCTGTGACCTGCACCATACTGCACTGCTCATTGGATAGGTCACCCTTCCTACAGACGCTTTAAGCTAGATCTGAGTCACTTCTGTGAAGGCTACATGCTACCTGTGAGCTTTGGGGCCAGGTATGGCTGTGTCCCGAACCATAAAGCCCACAAGGAGTCGTATAGGGTGACGGGAAAGCAGTCATGGCACTGGCCTCATGCAGTCTCAGGAGAGGTGGTCCCCAGTGAGGAGAAAGAAGCAAGAGAGGCATTGGAGACATGTTGGATGGCAGGGAGAATCCCAGACCAGTTTCAGAAGTGAGAGCAAAGCTAGCGGAGTTGGAGGACGCCATGGCTTGCAAACCTTCACATTCACAGGCTTTTCAATATGACTAGCCGATGTTTATAGCACAGGGTGCCTCAGGAGACACTGAATGTCTGAAAAACTGCAAAAACAGAAAAAAACACCATGTATGTAACATCATCAGAGAAATATTCAATCCCATCTCAGTCATACAGCATTTTGAGCCAATTTTACAACAGTTAATGCACTGGACGGGGGGAGTTGGCTGCATAATTGCTGTTAATTATTGGGGAAATGGAAGAAGGTTCAGCTTAGTTTCACCTCTCCAAGCACACTGTTGATTGGAATAAATTACCACTGTTGCTGCTTGTGTCTACAGCTTGTTTTTTAAAATCACTGCCAAGTGACACTAGCAAGAAAACTTGTGATGTTTTTGTTAACATGGAAGCAAGGGCACTTTGCTGATACACAAGGGCTACTCATCTGAGGGCAATTTCTGGGGTGGAAAAAAGTCATAAAAAGGGGTGTAGACGTGATCAAAACTCTTAGCCTCTAAAATGTGCATCTAGCACTCTTTTTTTACCCTGTACAGGTCATATTTGCTAGGCCAAGCCACAGGCAGCTTTGATCCTTCCCCATGTATCCATATAGGTAAAATAGATAGCTGCCCAAAATCTAGTTCAGGCCACTTAAAATCCAAGCTGCATTGGTGACCGTTCAGGTCAAATCAAGACATCAGGAGAGTTCAGATAAACAGCCAGCTCAGGTCCTAAGTTGTGTACCTGCTTTAGACAGGGACTTCCTAAATATAGCAGGGGTTTCAGGCAAAGTGATGCAGCAGTCTATATTGCCTCAGGAGAGGAGGTGAGTGCTAGGACTGAAGACCTAGCACACAGTGACCCGTCCCTAAAGCAGACGCAATTCAGAAGGGCCACGCTGCAGCGGTAGGTTTACTCAGCTGGAAACAGGACGGCTGAGTCTGGGACATGGGCTCACCCGTGCGGGAGCCCTTCACAGCCCAAGCCAACAGCTGTGGGACTGGAGGAGGCCAGGGTAAGTCTTCTGTGCCCGAGTCCTCTGACCCTGTGTGGGCTTAAAGGGGGCACAAGAACCCAGTTCCCTGGCATAAGCATTTTGTGTCGTGCCCAGCCTTTTATTTCTAGATCAGGAGATAACCCTGAAGCTGACTTCATGTCCGCTTTCTCATTTAGAAAATGGGACTGTGCAAGACTGGCAGTATTCACTTTAGGATCCATCCATGAACAACCATGCAGATAAGATCACATCAGTTATCTCATCAGTTTAATAATTAGAGTCAGAACGGATTTTGTTCCTGTTTGCGGTTAGAATTTTCTTCTTCTGAATTTCAGAGATGATCGGAAAATGGAAAACATATTTTAGAACCATGTTTTGTCAAAGATGTTTTCTTCATTTTTTTAAATCAAATTTCATCTTGATCAAGATTTTCCAAGTAAACACAAGAAATTATTGGGCCAGATTAATCCCGAGTGTATCTTAGCCTCTTGCATTGAAGGATTTAGTACAGAGCCAAGGACTTCAGGATGTTGGAAGAAAGTGGTTTTGGAGTTACTGAATTACAGTCTCCATAGTGATTTTCTTGCCATATGTTAAACAAGCAAGAAGACAAAACACACTGGGGAAGATTCTCCTCTAGCAAAAGTAAGCATAACTATAATGGAACAACTTTCACTCATATGTGTGGAGGCATTGTTTCAGTGAAGAATAGATTATACCCTAACAAAATACCTTCAGGTTTCTCTGGTGAGGCATCTCGCAGTAGGTGTGAGGAAGGATGTAAGGAAAAGCACCCAGGGAAAGGGGCAGAAGCAGGAGAATGGGGGAGGGAAAGTCATGGCAAGAGGTACAGACACTTTTTTTTTTTTTTTTTTTTTTTTTTTACTATGGAGCATAAAGTGGTTTAAAGCTGGAGTTCAAAAGTGCATAAAGTTTCAAACAAACCCTTGTTGCTGACATTTTAAAGGTCTTTGCTTAAATTATGGGAACTACAAGAACCACCTGCCTCCTTTGTGTAACAGAGATACTAACACTTACATAGCTTACTGGAATATTTTGAAGGTCAATTTCTTGCTGTCAGTATAGAATTTTAAATGTCCAAGAAATAATACAGTTACTTATGCTTATATTTATTTCACAAGTCAATAATAATGTTTTATATGGACTACTATTATAGTCCAAAAACTTTACAGACATGTTTAATAATAACTACACTCTTAAACATAGATTTTAAGTTAAGGAAAGTAGAATTAGGATGCTTTGAAAAGTTCTTCCTTAGAGATCTGCATCTGGTTAAGAAATAGAGAGGTGATGTTTTCACATTAGTACTTTATTTTATGGGATGTATTTTACTTTAATTTGTATGCACTTCAACTTGTATTGCATTCATTCTGGTGGACTCCAGGGCATCACACAATACTTGGAGAATTCCTAAAGAATGCTTAAAATAACTCTTAATCTTCTAGCCACTATATTCCAAGTTATACCGAATTCCTGAGATGACTGCCTGAAGTATTCAGGCTCTAGAAATCAGGCATTTATTTTCAGAAAAGCCTGGTAGGAAGCTGTTGTTCTTTCTTATTTTCTGTTTTGTATTGTCGCAATATGATGAATGTATTATGTTGGTTAATGATGTAGTCATAGAAAACCAATAGTTTGCCTGGATAGTAAAGAATGAGCGAAGAACTAGAACTTATCCAAGAACTGTATTGTTCTCCTACTTTTTAACCTTATTTTCTAAAATTAGGAAAAGGAGAAAACTTAGACAAGGAGAAAGAGGAACATTGAAGAGTAAATCTCAAAAAAAAAAAAAAAAAGAATAAAAGAAACAATTAATTTTCTGGGAGCATACATTTAGGGGTCTGACCACAACACCTGTAAGAAAAAGTTACATTTGTGTACATCCAAGACATTGCCTTAAACACTACTAGGACCCTCAAAGTTAATTTGTTTTTTGCTATTCGTTTATTTCTAAGATAGAGAATTTTTTTTCACACTTCCCTTTTACCTCATGATGCACACCTTCTGGGAGGAAGGAAGGAACAAAGGAAAGAAGGGAGGAAGGAAGAAAGAACAGGAGGGAGGGTTTGTATTATTTTTCATGTACATTAGTGCAAAGGAGAAGGAACTTCTGAGCAGTCATTGCAGCTATGCTGCAATAAAGTTTTGAGGTCATGATCAGTTTCAGAAAATACCTGGCTTGAAGAATGCACAAACTGTGTTTGGGTGGATTGGGAAAATCAGTGTCTCATTAGGTTTATGCCTTGATGCAGGAAACTTTCTGGCCAGACCTGACTGTGTTATAGCCAAGGCAAGGACATGTGTGTACTCAGACAGCAGATGCAAAAGCAGAGCATCTCAGACAGCCTCTCAAGCAGCCTGCTCCTTGGCTATTGAGCAGTTCTACCATTCTGGAGTAGACTCATGTTGTCTTCAACCACTACTGTAATTTATACTATCAGTACTGCAAACTAAACAGCTTATGTCTGCTGTTTGATTTTGCACTAAAATAGAACAATGGATGCTGTGCGTACAGACTGGGTGGGCATCAAGCTTTAGGCTGCACTAAGCTCTTCAAACTGTATTTATTAGTATACAGAAAAAGTTTTGACAACCAGTTGTGAAGCCACAGGCTTGGGTCTTAGGGTACAGAATGCTCTTCAAATGACTTGCTTTATAATTTGCAGAGAAAACTATTTGGAGATTTCCAGCTTCTGGAAATGCTGAAAATACCTACCCATGAACAGCTTTGCTTACAGTATGTCACATCTTCATCTTCTCTCCAAACTGGAGATGTGGAGTCACAAAAGGGTAACAGTAAAAGAAATAACATTGGTATGATATTTAAAGCATCATCTAGGTACAGTTAGCAGAAATAAGAATATATATATATATTTAATGAAATAACATTCAAACCCAGTAATTAGGGTCCAGTCTCCCACAGCTCTAGGAATGCTGCAAAAGCGGTTATAGTCCTTGTCCAAAATTATTATAGTATGATGCTAACTGAGAGCATATCAGACCTTGGAAGTAAATAGGAGAAACAAGAACAACAGCAATGAAAGAATCCCATGTTTAGCCTAAATAGCTGTTACATAGCCATGAAACTCTGTAGCACTGGAAGATAGCCCACTTTCATGTTTTGATAGCTAAATATAGATAGCTATTGCTGACAAACACAATATTCATCAGAGAGGTATTGTGTCTTTGTTCGCTTATTTTTTAACCAAATTATTTGCATCCTGAAATAATTCTCTTTGCAAAGCCCAATTTATGGTTGCATAGGCATGTGGATGAAAAGCACTCGCGTTATGATACAGGACATACATTTATTTAGAGTGAGTTAGACTAAGGAAAGCATGACCTATTTAGAGCAGAAGACTGCAGGAGTAACAAAATGACTACAGCCACTATGTTGCTTCTGCCTATACTGGAAGAGGCAGAGTCCAGCCATTCAAATACTACATATTACCATAGTAACCGGTCTCTGCCTCCTCCATTTTCTTTCCATGATCACGTGAATGGGACTCCAGCTCCCACTGCAGAAGGAGGTGGCTGGAAGCATGCAGAGCTCACCCATCGCACTCTAGACATGGGTCTCTGCCAACGTTGCAGCAGGTGTGGGAGAAGGGGGGTGCTGGTTGCAAAGAATAGGTATGAGGAGGAAAGTTTCTCCCCCCACAAGGCTCCTGCATCCACATTCAGCCATTATAAGCCTTCTGAGCCTGCTGCTTGGGTTAGAAAGTCCTGTTTTTCTGGAGAGCAAATATTCTCTATATTATTTGCTGAATCTGTGCTTATTTTTCCTTTCAATATTATCACTACTTTTATGTTGGCAATGACTAGTAAAGGTGTATGGCATAGCCATATCAGATTCCTGTTGGCTGGATCCCAACAGAGTGAATATTGTTTAAAAAAGTTGAAAATGTAGGTTAAGTATTATTACCAATAGCTTTGTTCTCTTTGCATTTATTAGTTTTCAAAGTGATGACCAGGTTTCAGAGCAATCACAAGCTAAAAAATAATTGAGCCAAGCTCACTGAAACTGTCAAGATAAACACAAAGAAGACTTAAATCATTGGAGTCATAAATCTTTAACAAGCATATTAGTTCAGCCATTTGCTTCAGGTATGTTAATAATATTCTATGTGTTCCTAGAATTAGAATACCTCATGCCAGAAAACATCTGACTGAAAAGCAGTAATGGGTTTTGCAGCTTTTAAAACTATTGCATTTTTTTAGAAATGCTGGCAATCCCTAATTTAATGGTTGCAATGCCACTAAAATTAATTACCATGTAAATATCCCAAGAGACATCCACAGAAAAGCCACTGCTTGCAATGTGAATTTATTCACATATCTGGAATGGTAGAGCAACTGAACCACAAACTGAGGTTTCTCAACTCCAAATGGAGCAGACTGTGTGATTTTACAAGTGTTTTGAAAATTGTCACCTAATTTTGGCTTAGGTCTCCCTCTGACATTGTTACATATCCCTTTCATTACTAACTGGAAGCTTCAGCTCCAAAATTGACTGTGCCATTTTATACCTGTAACATTTTTCTAGCAGAGGTCACCTAGGGTTTGGATGAAGTCAGACAGTTGCAGACATCCTACACAGGCTGTGAGATGGCTAGATAAGAGCTGGTTCATAAACCAGAGTGCATGAGCAAACAGAGCCTGCAAAAAGATCCAGGAAGACCTTTGCTCATCATTGTGTTTCTCCTTGGTTAACAATGCATCTATGCAAACAATTTGACTTGTTCAGGCGATCACCATTTTAAAACAATTCTGTAGAATGCTGATAACCTCCTATGGGAGTGCAAGGTAACCTAAAAGGGGCTTAAAATAAGCTGTGGCCTTCCCCACCCCTTCTTCCCATTTAAAAAAAGTCAGTTCAGGAGTCAGGAGTAGCTTCCCACACAATTTCTCCCTTCTCAATATTCTGTTCACAGTTCACACAACTGCTTCCAGGATCCCAGCAAATGTATAGCTGAGCCAGTTCAGACACAATTGCCCCTTGAAAACTGGAATTGTTCTCATGAGCTTTGGATAGTTGACTAATTCCTGCTGAGAATAACACTGCTTACCCTTTCTTTACAGTCTATTTATACTCCCACTTTTCTTAAGTTTAAAAGTCTTCTACTCCTTAGCACTCCCAAAGACGAATGCCCTACAATATTCAGCACAATATGCTTCTGATTTAACTTTCCCTTCCTTTATTTTCAAAATGAATAGTTTCATCTGCTTTTCACCCATAAGAACATCTCTGCAGTCATTCCTCACTTCATTTTGTTCAGTTAAGGGGCTCAGTGACATCAGGTTAAAGCAAAAGGTGAATGGGGCCATTTGAAAGATTGTTTAAATGCTGCCTTCTTGCATCCCAGACTCTAAAGTGTCTCCCTGCATCGTTTGCAAAGATAATCACATGAAAGAAGGTAGAAACAACATTTTAATAGACACACTATGGTAAGATAACTTCAGCTCATTTCTGTGGCTTATCTATTATAATTTTCCCATTCAGTGCCTCTTTACCGCTTGGGCTAAAACACAACAGAAAAAAAATTACTTGCTGATTTGCACTGATGGAATGATATGTTGATATCTCTATATAGAGTTTATTTGTTAACTCCTGTTACATCTTACTTCTGCCATGTAAGGTGAGTGTATCTGTTTCCATGTTTTGCTCTGGACTCAAATAGATGTAAGAAGCATTTATCAGGAACAAAATGACTAGATTATCACCAGGACCTTCTTTCCCCATTGAGCACATATTTCTGTAGAACTATTGTTAGAGAGTTACATTACGATATTTCTTACTACACTGGGAGTCCAAAAGCAAGAACACATTAGTCTGATGAGCTTGGGTATAGTTTCCTCGATCAATACTACTTCTTCAGCGGAGACGTAGTGGCAGACAATTGCATAATGAAGCTGTCTGTCTTTATTTACACAATGTATTTCTGTATTCAGCAGGCCAGAAAGAATAGTTCTGTGTAGCAGCTGTCATTGTGTTTTTTGCTTATCGCTGTCCTGTCTGCCAATGTTATAATTCACCAGCTGACACCCGCCTTGGCAGAGACCGAGTGCAGTGACTCGGTGCCAAAGCGACAACAGTGCTCTGAACTATGACACGATTCATCCCCGTCCCAGTCAGCAACAGGGCACTTTTTTGGCTTTTTCACTCATTTTTTTGATACACTTTGTGGCCGTGGGGCTGCGGCGAAAGTGAGCTCTAGGAAACAGTTGCGGCTCTGTTACACACCACGGCAGGGGGCTGCGGGAGGGAAGGCAGGGTCGGTTGTGAAGAGTGATGGTGAGGGGCTGGACACCCTCTGGATGGTTTGATTTTGAGGAATTGGGAGGGTATGAGGTCAGGCTGGAAAGGCAGCGTTCAAGTCACTCTGTCACAAGACTTGAGGTATAATGTTTGGTATTTCTGACTCTGCCTTTGCTCAGAGGGGCAGAAGCTCATTGACTCTAGTGGGAGTGCTGGCTGCGTCAGGAGCGAAGCAGGGAAAAAAGGCACCAAGTAAAGATTCATTCATACTTTTGAAAATGAAGCATGCAGACCTGATGCTTTTTTCCTCTTTTTATATTAACATTTCTATGAACATTCTTTCCCCAAATTCTAGTTTTGTTCTTTGAATATTCATAGAAAATAAAAATAGATTATAACATACTGATGAAAAAAAATGCTTTTTTGCCCTTGTTTTGGGTATTTTATGCCAAAACCTCTTTCTGTATCGGTTCCCCAGAGGATATAAAGCTAAAACAACTGTCAATTGTATGTTCATAGACTTGCCTGAGTGAGAAAGTTGCACTTCAACAGGTGTATAACCCACATGGACTGTTATATCAGTTTAAGAACTGCATTTGTTAATCAACTGAAGTAAATCTGAAATATAAAAGCTTGAAACTGAAATCGCAGCTCCAGACAAGTCTGTGATTCACAATTTAAGACAAGATTTTCTCTTCTATGCAACACCCTAGTTTACGGAGGGAATCTGAAGTAGATCATGGTTTCATTGCTAGGAATCCTGTACTGAATCACAATAGCGACCAAAGTAACTCTGACTTTTTTTTCTGGCCATTCTAAGTCCTATTTCTGAAGAAGGAGCAGGAAAAGAAAGGAGAGCAAGAAAAAGAAAAAGAAGAAGGAAAAGGGGAAGGAGATGGAGAAGGGGAAAGGTGAAGGGGAGGGGAAAGGGAAAAGGAAACTGAAAAAGAAAACAAAAAGGAAAAAAGGAAAAGGAAAAATGACAACAATAGACAATGAGAAAGAAAAGAAGAGAAGAGGGAGAGGGGAAGGGAAAAGAATGAGTTAATTAAATTAGAGTGAGCAGGAGAGAGTCAGCGGAGTAGCCCAAATACTAGGGGCACTTCTTGCACAAGGGCATGCCTGACCACAAGGAAGTGTGTTGGGCATGTGTTGAGAGAGGAGGGAAGTGAACGGAGCAGGATGTGATCACCCTGGAAAGCCTCCATTGTGCTGCATCCTGATGGGTTGCCACTGCCAAGTGCAGAGCAGCATCCAGGTACCCAAGTGAGCACATCACTTGGAAAGGAAAAGATCAGAAATGTCAAAGAAGGAAGGGCATGGGGCCACCCGGACAGGAAGAAGTGCTTGTGAAGGATCTGTCTTCTGCCTTTCATACACATCTCCTGTACTAACTCCTGGGAAAACAAAGGGTCCTTAAATACAGGGAAAGGTGTTAGATGACAGCTTACCTGTAAGGGAGAGGAGTTTCCTTGCTTTTAAATGTGAGTTAGCTATGCAAACAAACATGTTTGAGGGAGGGGGAGGAAGGGGAAGATCATAGAAGACTAACCCATCATTGACGCTCTCACTGGCAGGGGAACTCAGATGTCAGAATTAATCTAAACCTCTGAAGTGAGCTGTGGCTAATAGGTGGTCAGCAATTTTTTGTAATGCACTAAAGATTAAACATTAAGTTCTGCAGAACTGGCACTGATTTTTTAAATGCTGCAAGCCACCTTCAGTCTCACTGCTCCTTTCTGAGGACATCAGCTGAACTGTTCAGCCTGGACACCAAGGCTGAATGAGACCAAAACTGTTCTATCATCTGGTGGCAGCATGGGGATCTATGAGAACACTGCATATAGGATTTAGTTGGTTGAGGAAAATTAACTATGTCCTTAAATGTGGAGTATGTCCTGAGCCCCCTGCCTACCTCAGGATGTGAATTACTGTAGGCCTTTGGCACTGACTTGTCTTGTCCAGAACGGCTCCTGACATTTCAGTTAAGTGGAAAAAGTGGGTTACAGTTCCTATTCCTTGTGAGAACATTTATTCTCAGAGTTTGATGGAAGGTGATGTTGCTGATATGATGATATAAGCAACACAGTTTCCACCAAGACCTGTGACCTTATGAGAGGAACAATTACATGAGACAGGACACCTGCAGTGAAAAACAACACAAAGAGAAAATATAAGCCTTGGAACATAATGAATGGAATGATAAAATGACTGCACTGAAAATTATCATATAGTCTTGCTTGTCATTTTAATAGGCCTGTATTCACGCTAGTCTAATGGACTTAATAATGGAATGAACAAGCTGGAGAAAAGCACTATAAGAATCACATAATTGCACCAGTTGCCAACATATGATCAAGATTTCTCTTCTGATAATGAATTCATGATTTAAAAAAATAAAAACACCCACAACTTTTATTTTCAGCATTAGAGGATTTTAATGTCAATTTCACTACAATCTAGATATAATTAAACTGCACTTTCACATTTATTAAATGCATTTGCTACTGAATCTCACTCATACAACCCAGTTGAACTGAACTAAAAAGAGTGGAAGATTCTTTTTCTTCTCTGTTTTGATGATGCTTCCTAGTAGCAACAGCAAATAAAACAGTCTAATCCCAGAAGAGAGACCTGGAAACCATCAAAAGAACCCAGAGGGGAAAAAATAGCAGTGGAACAGGAACACTTGAAATAGAGGGTTTCCCTGGCACACACAGCTTCCCAGTGACTCCCAACATTGTTTCATTCTCCCAAAGGCACAGAGCCCAACGTCTGTGGCAGACTTTTGTAGAAATACTGACTCCCACCATGCCAAGGCGAAAGAAAAAGGAAGAGAGAGAGAAAAGACTATGCTGCTGGTCTCAGCATTATAGGCCAACTTGGAAACTTTAATTATTGAAATGAAATATTCAAGGGCATATGGAAAGGCTTGGGAAAATGGAAATGAAGATGAGAGGAAACAGTCATGAAGAATTAATCATTCTGGCAACTTATATACACATATAATTTGTATTGTTGCTAACAGAAAATGACCAGAGAGTCAGCAACTCAAGTGGAGGATGAGGAATGGAAAGAACGAAGAAAGGAAAACTTAAAATAACACCATTGGAATGAATGCAAATATGTGGTTTAAAAGCTGGTTTGGGAGAGGAATCAAAAGACTCAACATAGGATGCTCGCTGTGTGAAGAAAAGGGCACTTCCACTCTAGAATTGAACAATGATAAATCTTGCAGGAAGTAAAAGTGAAACAAGTTCAGATGCCAGACTCTTTCTTTCTTCCATTCCTATTCCTAAGGTAAGAGGAAATAGCTGATAATTAGCATGCAAGAGCCATGGCTTACTGTGCTCAGGGAACTGTACAAAGCTGAGGCATATACATGGGGGGAGATGGCATAACAGAACGCAAAACAAAGAACGCAATGAAAAGGAAAAGACACAGTAAAAGAGTTCAGTGAATAAACCTCTAGCTCTGTCTGAATTTCGTTAAATGCATAAGAACAGACTTTGGGCCTAAGCAGAGACCTGAACAAGGGCTGATATATGAGCTACACAACCCCAGATCCAGAGATACTGTGACTCAGAGACACCACCGAGTCGTACTTCAGTCCAGCTGAACAAGCCCTTGCTTGTGTGAGTACTAATTTACTGCTAGCTTATAATAACAGAAAAATTTCTGTTTCACTCTGCAGTAGTCCAGTTGTTCAGTCAAGCAACTGCATTATCAAGCAACTGAATTGGATAAAAGCTAAGTATCAGCCGTTTCCTTTTGACCTGCTCTGAAGAGTAAGTGTACAGGTGATTAACTATCCTTATGTCCAGGGCTAAAAGCTGAATAACCTGAATGTGTACTTCCTGTCATGTTTCCTTGCATTAAACCAGTGAAAATTTTGCCTATAAAGATTGATTTTTATTTGCTGAATAATGAATTCAAATAATTCACTATCCAAATAAGATTATCTGCAGCTACACTCCCAGATCTGGTGAGACAAAAAAACCTCATATGGACCTTTTCTGGTATATTATGGTTTGTCTGATGAGTTCTTAGAGATCTGAATATGGAAATGCCCTTAATGTTAGTTTAACTTCTCTCCTCATGGGCTATAATTTCATAACCCCATATTGCTATTGATAATGGGGACATGGCTTTTGAAAATTGCTTCCTGGAATTTAGTGAGAGATGATATACAAAAAAGAAATGAGCTGGATTCTCAGTAGATGAAAACCGGTGTAATTTGCCTAATTCCGTTAAGTATCTGGCTCAGATAATGTAAAAGCCACACAGCTGACAGGCTGTCAAGGCTGACACCAGTGATGAGGTCTGAGGCTCAGGCTCAGATGTCCATCTCTGTTTACGTGATCCATTGACCAATATGGTTATATGATTTCCCCAGGCAAGGTGTCTAAGCAATCGGCCAACATAGCTAACTGTCTTAAACTCTAGACCACTGATCAACAACCCATTTCCAGCTAGCTTGATTCAGAGCGATCTTTGACTTGAGTGCGGAATGAAGTTTGATTTCAAGCACGCAGACCTGTAGCAAGATGTCTAACTGTTCTTTTCCCATACCTTGTCCTTGAGTGAAAAATATACCATTCCCTGTAGATGGGGTTGCTATGTTATTTTATTCTGTTCAACTCCATCCTGTTCCATGCTCATTACCTTAATACTTGAATGCATCCAGCTGCTCTATATGACAGCCATATCTGTAGTTTCTTTTGTCTTCCCAAGGGAAGAAGGACAGCTAAGGGGTTATTTTGGTTTGGGGATGTGAGTTTATACTAAACACAGAGGATGAAGGGAGGAGGAGGCTATTAAAAGCAGTTTTTAAGAGCCTCATTTTCCCCCAGGAGTACATTCTAGTCTCTGAGAAACACCTTTGAAAGAGAAAAAAGTTATTTCACCTTCATTTTTGCTCTTCCAAAAGAGTGAAAATCTACATCTTATACTTTCAGTTAATTTTGATATGCCTTGGAGCCCTTCAATGGTTAAAAGATAGTGACATGCACTTTGAACTTGATTCAGCACCTTCTGTGAAGCCAGTGTAAACAACAGAAGATGCAACTGATACTGCTCCTGATTCTTCAGAGATGCACACTGCGTTCTGTACTACTTAGCATTTCTGATAGTGAGACAGCTTCATTCCCAGATCTGCTCTGCTTTTGCTAAGACGAGAAATTATAAAGACGGCTGAAAATGAGGTCATCACTTGCCATGCTGCAGATGATACAAAGTATTAATTGCATGTGAATCTTCAGCATAAACAAAGAGTTTTGCTGAGCATAAAAAACATTTGAAAATACATGTCAGCATGCATTTTTCACCAAATGAGGGTATAATGTGGCTACATACTCCTTCTGCAGGACTCCACATACTTCCCCTCCCTCTGAAGACCTGAGAGAGGGCAGAACATGACTCTTGAGAGCAAGTGTCTGGAATCCAGCTTCCTTCACCTGCTCACTGTCTCCCTCTGAATCCCACTCCTTTAGTGGGAATGGCTGCAATTTGTCCTGTGCCAGTGACAAAGATGATAAAAATAGCAAATACTGTTCAATTACTCTACAGGCTCTACAGGGCTGCCATGAGGTCAGTCTATGAACGGTGTGAGCTCCCTGCACCATGCTGGGAATACAGTATTCACCCTGCTCATGTGAGCAACTGTTACGGATAAACAAGGTTTAAAGACTTACAGGCAAAGGGAAGATGACTGTCAACAACTCAGCTCTAAAAAGCATTCAAAAAGCTCTCAAAGAAAGAGTTTCTTGCAAGACCCTCCTTCCAAGCCTCCTACAGAAACCTTCCACAATTTAAAGATAGCAAGCATACAAGCAAAAAAAAATCCAGATATTTAGTTAATGCTACTTAGTGCTTGGCTAGCATTTTACTCTTCTTTCCTTCTTCCATCTCCTAATGTGTTAAATGCTTTCTACCATGCAACTAGCTGACTCTGAAGTATTTGCAAATAGAAACCTTTTCTAAATCAGATGGGTTTAAAAAAATAAACTGGAAGTTCTTGATAAATTTCATCTAGCTCAGACCCCAGTATTTGTTGTTCTACTGAAATATTTGCACCATAAATTAAAGCTCAAAAGTTGGGACATCTGCAAAAACAAACTGAACATTGTTTTTAGCTTTTCTTCTGAATCATTCTTTGATTAGCTTTCCAGTGAAGAACCTCGCTGGGAATATAAGAAGGTATCCTTCTCTTTCCATCAAGCACTTTATGTTTGGTTATTTACTACCAGCTGTTCATGTGAAGAATTACAAAGATTCACAGGGATCTGTGAGTGTGTGGTAGGTAATAAATCTGCCAAAGATTATCGAGGTTTGTGTATTTTAACATACTGTGATGTGACCTTAATCTCGCTAAGTCTAAAGAAAAAGAAATTCTGTCTCTTTATAAAAGATCCATTATGTACATGAAGATAATGCTGTTTGCAATTTAATTCTGATGTCGAACCTTATTTTTGCTGATGGATTCTTGGCATGTACTACAGAAAGGTCAAACAGGAGATATGTCTTTGTGTTGTACAATCAGACAAAACCAGATATTTTCAATGTGATGGAACTACTTCACAACATCTCGAGATTCTTTTTTAAACTGGAATTTTACATGTAAAAGTAAAGTATAATTTGTGAAATTATCAACGCTTCTCACAAGCAAAAACATTAGTGTTTTTTTTGCATTATTGTCAAGGATTTTCAGGTATGCATTTTTTAGTTTTTTCTGATCCTAGGTTTACTACAATAGTGGAGGCTTTACTGCCTTCATGTTTCACAAAATAAGAGTGATGCTAAATCCTAAATCCCTACATAACACTAATCAACAAGGAAAAACATTTAGGAGGTGAAAAAGAAATGAGGCAATTTCTTCATGGCCTCATGTCATGCCTTTAAAATTTTAAAGGGAAGTTTGTCCAGGTTTAATCTTTAGAATGTGGCTTCACGTTCCTTCATTGTCAGTGTAAATGCTGGCTATATCATATGGCTTTTGTCATGGCAGTTAATCTGAAGAAGGACGATTAGTAATTTGCATTATTTGTGCTAGAAATATGTTGTTCTATTATTCCATATTATTAGATGCTGGTTCTTCTCTTCACATGAGCTAGCTCTTTTCCAAGAGAATTGTCAAATCTAGTCCGTGGCATATTACATGACAGAAACACTATAGAAATCCACAAAATGGCTGAGTCAATACTTTTTTCCCCCTCTCTGTGAAGGAAATAAATAATGGAACTTGCATCTCTGCATCTCCTTTTTCCCCTGCCTCTTTATTTACATCTTGTGATCTTAAGTCAATAACCATCACTTTCATCTTTAAGCACTTGCAAACGTATGTTTATTTTGCTAGATTTTGTGCAGTATTGCACATTATTGCACAGTTTATTGGAAATATAATAGACACTTCTTTAAAAGAATTGCTCTTATCTCTATTAATTTATCAATAATGTATATCAAATATATCCTGTCCTTGAAATGTACTGAACTTGTTATGGCATGTCCTTAATTAAGCTATAAAATTCAAATGCAAGCAGATATTTCTCCTTTATTTATGGGTCTTTTTGGAAAAAACAAAACAAAACAAGAACACAAAAAAACCCAAAACCCAAAAACAAGCCCAAAACATTTCTCATTAAGGTGTAGGAAAAATTGAAAGTTTCTTACTTCTGCCATAGCTTGTCTTTTGCTGGTAGTTAGCCACTATCATTACACAGACACCATAACAGTTTGAGATCAGATTGCCACTTTATGTTTCTGTATAATATTTAAAGCATTAACTGCATCCATTTCATGGATAAAGGGCTTCTGCTTAAAATCCACAATTGCAATATGACAAAATCTTTCATTTCAGTTATGGATCTTGTTAGACAAATGGTTCTCAGATCCAGGTCTACATGCTTCCAGACTGAGTTCAACCATCTTGTTCCCTCTTTTTTTTTTTCTGCAGGCTTCCCCATTGCTCAAATACCTCCAGTTTCTTACCATTGGTTACAACTGAGGATGAGTCTTTGGTCAAAACTGACTGTATTGAGCTCTGTTGTTGTGGTAGTACTATTCAGATCGAAACACCTGCTCTCCATTTCACCAAGTAGTTTGAAGTTATAAGGAAGACAATGTTATAAGGAAAGACAGGCCTTAGTTAAAAAGACTCATAATTCACCCTGATTCTTGCTTAATTAGGTAAATCTATCTTACATCTCATGACATATGGCTTACACCTAGAAATCAATAGGAAGATGGGATCTTACTCTTCTTCAAGCCTATTCCTCAGGTGATTACTTTGACATAAATGACCTCTACAGGCTAATCAAGTATTATTTGTTCTGACCCATCCCCAAAGGATGAATACAATAAAGATAAAATAGAAATATTCTCACACCACTGTTTAGACCTCACAAAACCCTACCCTTGAAACAGAAGTTGTAGGTGAACGTGCCTGTTGGTATTCCACCTCTGGCTGTGCATCTTTGTGGTCTGCATTTTTTATTCCTGAAAATCACAAGAATTTACAAGAGTAATGTTAGCCCTTTATCACTAACTACTTGTGTTGTACATCTGGTTGAGCTTTTCCTGTTGAACTCTCAGTGAACTACTTCACTGAAGCTGCCTGAAGCTGAGCAGAATTCAGAACTGAGTGCACCTTTAGGGTGCAGATCTTCTACCTAATAGGATGGAAATAGAAAGCAAAGACTATTCCACTGTTTGTAAATAACTGAATGTTCATTTGGAGAGAGAAAGACTGTGACTGCTTTTGTGGGAAGCATAGGAACATAACAAAACCCCAGTTCATTTATGTCCATTGAACGTAAAGTGAAAGAGATGTCTCAGGAGAGGTTTGAAAGAGACCCAGAGGAATAGTCAATGTCCAGAGTCAAAGGACTTAGGTGATGCTCTGCTCCATATAGAAATATAGGTAATCAAATGGACACAGTCCTCAAGTGAGCTTCAGAGTCCTAAATCTGGTGTGTATACTTTCCGTTACTGAATGAAAGAGAACAAGGCATTTACTAGCATTCAGCATAGACAGCACACAGGGAAGCTTAAGCCAGCCATACAAAAGATTGAGGAACAACTTCTTCAGGCATCTGTGTCAGGACTACTCTGACATACTGCTATGGAACTGAAATCTAGAATTTGAGTCACTTTCTTATTTCAAGTGTCTACAGGGTATTACTTCCTACTAAAATGGCAATAGCCATCTTCTTCATAACAGCAGTGGAAGTCCTTTTCCAGGGAGTGGGAGACCACATTTCCACAACTCCTGTGTCCACCAAAAGACCAAAAGGAAACTTCGATGTTCCTATCTTGAAGCTAAGCTTTATGTGCCTCCAGGGAATTAAGAACCGTTTATTGTAGACCTTTAAGAACAGTAAACTTCAGTTAATTTTTGTAGCTTTCCAGATCATTTTACTGTTTGTGAAAAGTGTGGTTAGATTGTTTCTATCGAGGAATGATAAGCAATTCTGCACTTGCTTAGACTGTAAGGAAATGTGTCAGTTCAGTAACATGTAGACTTCTGCACAACATTGAGCCTCTAATGGTGCTGCAACAGCTGTTAATCTTACTGCCTTAGCAGTTTTCTCAGTGAAGTAAAAAAAGCATTAGGGAACAGACAAAAGTGATGCAATTCAAGTTCTCTATAAAATAATTGTTCTTTGCTCACTGGCAGCCAATGTTTCTACATTGTTCATTGGTAAGAAGTGGCTTTTTGACATATAACACTTCTCTCATGCTAGCTTTAGCACCAGAGGTGTCAGCAACTTGCCCCTCTAATTCATGTTTGCATGAATATCCAGAAGAAATTGCAGAGATCCTCTTGGACAGCCTGTGGCCAATTGTGGTCCTGTTTCATAACAATTGACATTTGTAACAGATATCTATTACAGACCATGAGCATAATCTTGATTTTGCACGACCTCTTGTAAATCAGAAGGAATTCTGTTGTGACATTCAATGCATCTAGCTGCTATATTATTGTTGTATTATTACTTACCATTTGTTTTCCAGTAGTCCTAGAGGCACTGTGGAGATCTAAGTTCCTCTAAACTAAGCACTCTGCAAACAGAATTATGGTCTCTGTTGAAACAGTATGTAATTTAAGGACTTGTCTCCCAAGGGACACTGGAAAGCTAAAATGAATTAACTCAATGTGTGAAATTAAACTCTGTTTGTTAAAATATACCAAACCCTGCAGGTTCCCCCTTAGAAGTAATGTGCTTCTGCTCACTACCATTTAAATCCTGGAGGAATTAATTACAACTTTCTTGTGTATTCCTTTTGCAAATTTCAACATCCAGCTGAATGCAGGTGAATACGTTCAGACAGAATGCCACCAAAAGGAAAAGCAAGTCACTGTCTGGTCAGGTCATGAGACTGCAAAATCTGGACTTGGAAAGATATGCAGGAAGACTAGGACAGGAGGCAAATAATTAAAAAAAGAGCCTTCTGCCTTTAGTGTGTTAATTCTCCAGCTTATTTTCTGGATGTGATCTTTGTACTGGCACAACGTCTTCCTTAGGATAATCAGGTATGGATTTACTGAAGGGGTCAAGTTGTGTGAGAGCCCCTTATTAGCACACCCCCAGCATGACTACCTGCTCAGAGCTGTGGCAGCTCTGTGTGTGCCGCTGCTGATCTTCGTGGGTCCCAGCCAAACAGCCACAGTGCCTGCCCAGTCCCAGTATGGTGAGGATGAACCAGCCTTACACAAAGTGCACCCCATATGCAGACGGTTAAGACTATTCTGGCTCACTAAGTAGTTCACATAAAATAAGGCCAGTGCATCCCAATGGTGTTAAACTCGCAGATTATGAGCTGAACAGTCTCAGTTTCTTCCCAGATTTCCTGAATGAAATATGGGAGCCTTAAGTACATTTAATTAAGTTCATATTAATGTGAATGTGGACACCTCTCAGCATAGATGAGTTCCCCATTGGTTGTGTTGTGTCTATTCCTATTAAATTTCTTTGCAAGAAGATTGTCCTTGTTCTGAGCTATCAAAACAGTCCTCAAAGTATCTTAATATCCTTACAGAGTCCTCTCTATATTTTCAAATATTTGGTTGTTCACACAGGCAATAGTAGGACTACCAGCTGTCTAGATTTCTGTGACAATTTGTGAGTACAGTTGCCATGGGTGTGATAGATGTTTGGAATGGTAATGGTAGTCAGGTAAGCAGAGTACTTGAAAATGTTACTTTTATGAGAAACCATGATAAGCATGCATTAAAAGCTAGTCCAGAATGACATAAAATAGGAAGGCATTAACGGACAAGATATAACAAAGAGAAACAGACCCTATCACAAGAGTCACAGAATTCAGTGAGAGTCTTTGGCTCATTTCAGTGGGATTTGGAACAATCCCAAAATACACATCAACACAGATAATTATACCTATATTTATCTCTTCTGGAAAAAAAAAAAAAAAAGAAAAAGAAAAAGGAAAAAAAAAAGGAATAACAGAAGTCAAAGCCCCAGGAAATCTTATACAGACACTAGAGCCATGTTCAGAGAGAGTCTTATCGCTAGGGTACTATGTAACACTGCATAAATACATCTGCTGGTATTTGTTGGGTCTGGGGATGTATGTTGGTTTGCATATGTACTGCAGAGTCTTTTTTGCAATAGCCAAAGTGTTTCCTATCTGCAGTCTATGAACTTCTCCCAGCTTCATGGCATTTAATACCTCAGCTCATAGAAGGTAAAGACAGTAATATTTTTTTTTAAATGTGCTGTTCATGTTATGCTGAAGTTGATATTAGATATTAGATCACAGAGTTGCCTTATGGCCTTAAAAACCTAGTAAAATGTATGCAGAAGAAAAAGATAGCAATGACATAGTTACTCAGTTAGATATCACTGAGTTAGGTACTGCTCTGGACTGAGATCACTCTGCCTGGATAACCTGAGTATACCAGGCTGGAACATGATTTTTCAGGATTCATAAAGTTTAGGACATGGTCAAAGACACAGAATACATATGTATATGCATAGGATATGTATGCATTTACACATATACAAGAGCTCATTCACACTTAAATGATAACCATAATATGAGTTCCTCTCAAGGCAGTGCATTTTGTGTTCCATAAGCCACCTTCCTCCTCCTATGGCTTTTTCTGCAGTTCCAAATTACCAAAGGGAAATATTGATGCAGATTTCTGAATACCTAGAAAGGTAAAAATAACATGAAGAAAGAGAATTTGAAGAACATGAGAGTCATGTTCTAACTGGAGGTACTTTTCAAGACAAAAGATGTTGACAGCTTTAATGTCAATTACAGGAAAGAAATCAAATCCTTGTCAGTGTGGTATGAAATCACATGAATGTTTCTGTTACAGTGACTGAGATTTTTAAAGTCATCCCTGAAACAAAGCTAATATCTAGTCATTATGTAGAATCAGCATAAATAATTTCATTTGTTTATTTGTCTGAGTTTTCTCTCTGACATTAACCTGGGGCTTAAATGATTTTTTACAGTCTCAAAGCATCAGTTCATTGTATAGGTCAAAGATCAAAAGTACTCTTACATCAATTTCAGCACTCTGTAATATTACATCTTATATTACATGCATTGTGGAAACCTAACTTCAAAATAAAGACCAACAGTTTACAACTGGTAGTGGGTAATTATGGGAAAGCATACGTGCACTGTGGTATAATGAGTCTGCCAAAGCAAAGTGGAAAAATCATAGTCCATCCTGACTACGAAAAATGTGAGGTTTTCCACCAGATCCACAATCATGTATCCAAACAGTTCACAGCTTCAGCCCAACACACTTTAAAAACTCTTTCTTTCGAGTATGATGAACTTATAGGCTAAAGGAAAAAGTGTTAACTTAAAAAAGAAAAAGATGTACTTTGTAGAAAGAGCCAGAGTGCTTCTCTTTTATAACTAGAGAGTAACACAGGAGTAGGACCAGAACCATGAAAATTATTAAATATCAAACAAAGGGTGTCAAATGAGTAGTGCACTGCTTATGGCTTATATAAAGAACACTATGCTGCAATAAGAATGCAACTCTTTTTTGTACAATCAGATGTGCATTGTTATATGCATGAATACAGCTTTCTGTGTCATGTATCTTTTTCATATGTTTAGAGAAATTAAACAGTTAGTTCATTAAAATATCACTCATCAGAATGACTGTTAGCCCACAGTTTTACCACCCAGGAAACTAATTTAGTTCATATCTACCAACACAGCAAACTGTGTAAGGGCTTTGCAGTGCAAGAAGGCAGGCAGTGGCAGCCGACTTCCCTTGTCTTTAAACTTTCAGGTGGCTGAAGTGTATACTATATATATATATATCACTGAGGTTGCATTCATAAACTGTTGCATGCTTGCGTGGCCAGAGTCATACACTATCAGAGATTAGGCAGAGTTAAAATTAAAAGCATGATTTGATATATGTATGTTTAGTGCATAGAGAGGACAAGAAAGTCAATCAGGGCCCAGTTTTTAAATGAAACCTTTGAAATATCTGGTAAAATTCTGTGGAAAAATCCCTAAAACTTTGTGGGTTTTTAAAATGGTTTTGGTTCTACATGGTTTGCACACCACACATGTCTTTCCGTTTCAGCCTAAGCTGATCTTCCTAGTGAAGATAAAGGCAATCAAAATGTTCAGGCATTGCCCGGTTAAGGATCAAAACTGCTGGGAATCAGTTTCCCTTTGAGGCCATTCAGCCCTTAGAGATTCCAGTCGGAATGCTAGAAAACTCATGCTTCAATTCAGATGAGTTGCTATGTCATGAACCCTGCTGAACAACCTTTCAGTTTTGAACTGTAATAAAAATGAGCACAAGGGAACTTTTATCCAGAGTTGTGGGGCTTTTCTCACTTTCCTCGTATTCTGTCATTTGACTCGTTCTAAGGACTATCTGTTGATTGACATACACAGATATCCTCCTCTGCTCCATGTTTTAACTTGTTTTGTTCCATGCTGGGAAAATCATCCATTTTGTCCTGTAAAATTTGGTTTCCACTTCCTGCTACAATAGAAGTAAAACAAAAAAAAAGCATTTTCTGGCTTCTTTCTCTTCCATAGACTTGAAAGAGTGACACTTAAAAGGTAGAATAATGCACATCTCACACAGATCAACAAAAATTTCCCACTTTTAGTCATTTCACTTCTTCAAACTCTGCATCACTACAATAGGATGGGTTTTCACCTTAGGCTTCCATTTATATAATCAACCTTTCTAACTTATTTTCCTTTGCAGCCAGTGCCTGTGCTTGTGTCACCCTTAAAAATATACATCTTATTTAGTGATTTAAGCATCAGATTTATAACTGATTTGTCATTTTTTGTGAAAGCAGTTGCTGCTTAAGTACCATTGCAGACTCCATGACATGATGGGGTTTTTTTCCTGCATCCTCTTGTAACTGCAATAATTAGAGTGCCCTTCCAGAACTTCTATGAGACTTTCTACTTGGATTGTATCTTTTTTAGAAGACATAAACAAGCATGTAGAGCTAGTAGACAGTAAAGCATCCTTTGTCTTTGCTAGTTCATTAACATGAAATGGAAATTATCTCTTTCTAAATGATAATGGTTGATGTTTATTACAGTTTCTTTAAGCACAGCCAAGATGCTTATGGTGGTTTTACAATTTTTTAGTAAACTTGTCTTGACTAAGATGTGTTTTGTATTTTAAAAGTCTTCTAAAGCTGCAATGTTTCATTATTTAACATTTTTTTCATATTACGTAGAGCTACTAGGAAAAATTTTCCATGTTGTAAGCGGGGATTTGTCCACGTGGTTCTCATTATCTTCAATGAGATTCAGATGGCTAACTCTCTGCCTTGACTTTGAATATTTGTATATACATGTACACATACTGCTGTGTTTCACTGGAGCTGTTACTCTCCAAGGAACAAGAATGCTTATTTCTACCTGGAAATCTGCTAGTGCTTGCTGAATTTTTCTGAAGAGCATTTCAGGCAAATTTTGATCCACCAGTGATTTCACTGCACATGTACCCTTATTATTCACTCCTCACAAATACTTCTCTAAGGAAGTTTATTTTGAGCATTTGGGGAATGAATGCCCATTTTTCAAGCAAATAACTTGCTAAAATAATAGTCATTCACATATGTTAATAGTTACGGTCTTTTAAAAAAAAAGATATACGATCACCATTATGTGAGCTAGAAGATTAATCAAGCACCAAGAAGAAAGAATGGTGGATTTTCACACAAAGCCACCATCAAAGAACTTATGGAGAAGTTTTGCTGCTCTTTGTGAAATTATGTGACACAATAATTATGAACATGCAGACTAATTCTGCATTGAAAGCAGAGCTATTTGGAGAATAACAAGCTCCACTCCTAAATAGTTCTTGTCCACCTTACTGTAGGCCAGTACCGGATCCAGTCAATAGCTCCTTAGGCTGCTTTTCTCCTACAATTCAAAGGAATCAGACTCACCCTGGAATAGAAAACCTCAGACAAAGTTCAGTGTAGTGGTCATAGGTGTTACTGCACCCAACTCTTGGCACCACCAAAAGTTGCAGTCTCTCCGAGTAGGGAGAGTAGGGAGTTTCAAACCTTTGCTACATTTGCTCAATGAACCTTAGTCAGA
The DNA here is from genome assembly GCF_900496995.4 of Aquila chrysaetos chrysaetos. Lineage (NCBI taxonomy): Eukaryota > Metazoa > Chordata > Aves > Accipitriformes > Accipitridae > Aquila > Aquila chrysaetos. Next base: position 58,549,390 of record NC_044005.1, read on the forward strand.
GTTCTTCATTAAAGTGACTCTGTACTATTCAATGGCTGACAAGATGATTCAAGAGTAAATCCATTGCAATTTATCACCATTTGTAGTCACTAAAAATTGACCTCTCAAATGTACTTACCTGGAGATGGGCTCCAAAATGCACCTTGACTCATTTAATGAAAAGGCACCTGCATTTTTTGAATTGCTTAGGTTTCCCAAATTCCAGTGAGGTCAACATGAATCATAAATGCTTGGGACATGTAAATACCAGGAAATGTTTACTGAGATGTGATAGGATCCTAAAGCAACCAGAGTGGAACTACATCCTCCCTGCTTTTCTTTTGAAATGATTGTGCCAGATGACACTGACGCTATTTGATCTCAAAAAATATGCCTGTTTAAATTAAAAAACCAAACCCAAAAGAATGCAGACAACCCCCTAAACTTAATGAGAGCAACTTTCTCTTCAAATACAGAAAGCTCAGTGTTTCAGACATAGTAAATGCAATTCTTAAAAAGAAATCCGTCTCTTACTTTGTAACAGTATCGTTGTAAGATAGGTCCTTTCCTTTCCTCCTGCTTTCCAGGTGACTAACTTCCTTATTATGAGAAAGGCTCAGCTATGAGCCTGTTCCCAGTTGCAGACAAGACAGCTAACTCCTCTCAGGACTATCTCAGCTGCCTTATTTCTAACCCTGCCTGCCTCTTGAGGCAACGCTGAAGTTTCTCCACGCCAAGCCCGAGCTGCTCTCAGAGCACCTCACAGCGCTCCGAGATGCTCGCTCCGACCCCGCCAGCAGCAGCCGGGTCACGGCACGTGAGCACCTCTCCTCCCGGCTGCCCACTCTCACGCCCCTTCAGCAGTATAGCCCGTACGCAGTATTTACACAGCGAACTGAAAACAAAAACATTGAACAATTTTGCCCTCTGCTATAAGGTGCCTAAATGTTTATTCGGGAACCAAACATCCAAAAAGAACCAGCTTTAAGGATTACAAATCCAAACAAATTCACAAAAGAAGCATGTGCTTGTAACTGCTGCTGTTCAGGTAGTGACCTGACACGACACTTTAACACTGTAAGTAATGTCTTTGTCCCTGACGTGTCTTCACCGACACCATACGAAGCAGCACGCTCACAGGGCACGCTGGCTAGTGATGAATTACATTTTTTTGCACAGGGCGTGTAGAAGCCAACGTCCTCCCTTCCCCCTCAGGTGCAATGATGTCCCCTTCCTCTTTATTTGAGGAATTTGCCCTCACTGGCTCAATTTCTCTCCCTCCTCCTCTCAAATGTACAACCTACCATGTGTATCTATAACATAATCCAGACATGGTATTTGGTTTTCATTTGGTTTTTTTTTTTTTTTTTTTCATCCAGTGAGTCCTGTTTTCTGCAGCAGAACCATCTCTGGCCGCATCAATTACACAATCTTGCATCAATTACACAAACATTTAGATTGTTTGCCACATTGACTGAACACTAAGCGAGAAAGGGAAACCTTCTCGCTATAATACTGACAGCAGACACCACATTCTTGAGAATGTCCATTTTTTTAAAGGCATTTAGCTTCACACAAGCCCAGACATCTATAATGAAAAAGGTCTATTTGTTCCTCCCCTATCCAGTGCAAGAGCTTTCCTTTACCACAAAGACACCACTGTTGCAGACAGTTTAGTTTTAAATGTTCCAGAGGGAATCTCTCTTAAATCTATTATTATCATTACTACATCCACATTTTCCTGTAGAGTGTGCTAGGCTTTATCCGTATACACAAGATCAGAGTCCTTACACCTTAAGACACTATTTAACCACCAAATGGTTGTTTCCATCAACAATTTTTTCCCTAATGTTCAGACCTACTTTCCCTGTCTTCATATCTTTCCTTGGGTCACAGTTCTAACCCTCTCGATTAATCAGCATCACACATCTCATTTTCGGATGTTGATGCACCCTCAGTACTTGCAGTATGTCATCATGCCTATTCCCTTCAGAACGATGACACTCTCTGGGTTATTGCCTCAATAAAGTAAGTTTCTGGGAGTCTCTCAGGGTTTTCTGCTGCAAGGTACTAAACAGAGAAATGTGAGAACTGATTTTTTAGTTCAGCAGACAGACACAGCAAACAAAAACAAAGACGACAACTAAAAAGGCTAGTTTTCAAAAATGGGTTTACCTTTTGGCACACTCTTGTTTCCATGCCATCCTTCTCTCACTACAAACACATCAAGATGAGTTACAGGTTTCATTTTTCATATATTTCCCAAAAATAGTTTCATTCACTGTAAAAAAATAATGTAATAAAAAAATAAAACCTCAACCACAAAATTTCCCCTACCTCTAGAAATGGGAATCAGAACTTTAAAAACTTTAAGCTGGGTGAATAGTTTCCATGTGTTCAATGGTATTTATTGTATGTTTCAAGTTAATTAATTAATTTTCCTTCTAACTGCCTTGTTTTTCCCTTTTTTTTTTTTTTTTTTAATCTCTGTAAACATCCCAGTTATTATCTTTTTGATAATACAGTGCCCAAATTTCAACTATCAAAGATATATCCTGCAGGGTAAGATAAATAGGTAGTATTATATTCCTCCTTCATGACATGATTTCTCCATGGAGACATTTTAAAATTACATTGGTGATTTTCTTCCATATCATAATGCAAACTCCTACTATATCTTGTTTGCTATCTAATATCATCTCAAAGCTACTTTTGGCATACCTGTTTTCCAGTTTCTCTTTCGCAGTTGTGCAGGGATTTTGAATTATTTTCTTTATATCTATCAACTTATACTGTACTAACGTTGTTCTCTGTGCATTTATCTAACAGTTCTGGGATTTCTTTCTAATTTTCTGTGTTCTCTGTTTTCTACAAATTCCCATTGTATGGATTCACTAATATATTCAGACTCTTTCTTCTAGATCATTAATGAATTTGAAAAGCAGAACTAAAGCACACTGATGGAATTTCTCAATATGTAACAGATCCCAGTGGAAGTCAGTTTATACTCAGCATCGTTACTTTTTTTTGATCACCATGTCTATCTTCAGGTTATTTCTTATCTTAATGTTTTGGGTTTTTTTCTTTGAATCAGTTCTGTAGAGATACACAGTGCTCACATACACACACAGTACTTACAAAATCACAATCATATGCTAGGGAAGTATGAGAACTGCAGTTTACTAGGTTGCAATTTGTGTTTTCTTTCCAACTTTCAAGTATCAAATGTATAACATAGAATTCTAAAGCTCTGAAGACTTGGAGAGTCCAAGAATGTCAGGGAAACAGCATTAAAAGGTAGAAAACAATAAAACTCCAGATGGGTTTATAACAATGAGAAAAAGACAGGGTTAAAGACTGAACATCAGTTTCTAGTGGATATGGAAGATTTTTGGGGCTTCTGTGGGGACTGGACTGTGATTGATTTTGTTAGCTCACCTCAAATTTACATTTGTACTTTGTAAGTCTGAATTTCACTCCTGATCTTTGATTATCTCTTTCGCTATTTTGTATTACTTCATGTTGAATTGCTTTCTGTAAAAGGTGATACTTTTCTGGAGCTAGACTGCAATTAATCTTTTACAAAATCCATATCAGACATTTCTTGATGTAATGAAGGTAGCAACATAATTAATCAATAAAGCAGTGTGTTATCATTTAAGCAACCAGTTCTAGCCATTAGAATGATGCTTGATTACCCTGGGAAGATTGCCATTTAAATAGACAGAGGAAAATAGTTTTTATATACGTATATATTTCATCTGTTTCATATGTTTTTAATCTATGCAGCTCTTTTTTATTTTACAAAACAATTAATAAATGCTCAGCCATGAGCTTACAGTAACGTTATATACTTCTCTATTCACAACTTGCAAACTTACTAGAAAATATTTTACAGGATTTGATAGTAAATTCTTTCTGTAACTCTTCCATAGGATTCTTAATGCAACCACCATGTTTACATATTGTATATCAAAATTAAATAAGACAGTTAAACTACTTTTGGCCCTACTACAAACACACCACAATAAAAATTAACCATTAAGGATTAAGTCTTGGATCCATCAAAGCAGTTAACCACATACATAATCTCATGGAATTTATCAATTCAACACATAATTAAGTCCTTTATTGGACCAGATCTCCAGATTGTAATAGCAAAAAGATGGATAAATATAAACAGGCTCCATTGGGGTTTTTTTTTGTTTTGTCTTTAATTTAGGATATACGATTTACTTGTTAGCACTGTATTTAAATGTTTTTCTGTCCTAGAACCTGTACTTTTTGTAGTCCTGGTGTACACAACAGTCCACCTCAAAAACTGGAACGTATCATGAGCATCCTATATGGATGGATATATGGATATAAGTGGACTGATCAGAAAGACCATGAAGCAGGGGGTTGTAGAGCCAATTCAGACTGATTTATCTACCAATTGAAAGTCATAAGTGGCATGTGCTACAGATCCCACTGAAAGTCTGACAGACCTTTCACTTCCTCTGTTAAAAAAATATTTCCTGAAATTTGTACAGAGAGGAAAATTTGAAAAGCTGAACGCATAATTTTTCAGAAAGACTAGTTTTAAGGTTTCCACCATTTAAGTGAGTAACTTTCACATAATGCTAACTGACCTTCACAGCCTGGCCTTCTCATATGTATTAAATAGGGTACTCCAACACTGAGGCTGCAAAGTCACATTAGTCTATTTTAAATAACTTTCACATCAGTAAAATTTGTCCTAATTGTCTTATATTAACCACTACTTGAGTGGTTATCAACTTAGGAGTTCAAGCTAAAACATTATATCCAAGCTATATATCTTATATTACTTCAATATATTTAAGATATCCAAACACTTTTAACCAAAAAAATAAACAAAAGCTTAAAAATTCAGGAAGGGGAGAAAGACATCTTCAGCATTTTCACTTTCTGGAAATTTAGGGTTATATAAAGCATATTTCCGTGCCCATGAATGTCATCACAGCCAAGATTTCAGTGCATTCTCTGTAACAGAAGCCAATCTGAACCATTTGAACTTTTATTAGTGGAAAAATTATAGTTGAACTCAGATGATTGAATGCAAACCCAGATTGCAGAGGCATTCCAACTGCATGTGACTTCCCTCCACACGTTTAAAAAATGCAGTCACAGTTTTCTCTGCTTATTTTGGTGGCCATAGTATCACCAGGAGTAAAATTACCACGGTAGCTTGCTCCTTTTTCATTGCAGAATACTTGCATTACATCTCTATTAAAACTGTTCCCAAAAAGTTCCCATTACCTTTATACAAACAAACAAATAAAAAGCTTGGAGGCAAGCGTTTTTTGTTATTATTCCTTTTCCAGCTCAGGATTTTTGTTGTGCTGCACAAATAGGAGGAAGCATCTGTCCTAGCGTACTGTAAATTCAATCAGGAATTAACTTGTACAAATTCAAGCATGCTATTTCTGATCTACTACGGAAATGTGTTTTGTAATTAAGTTGCCAACAGTCAACTCCACAAATTGGTTTTGGATGACATTCAAATCTTCCCAAGAATACCAGAGTCCATTCCTAATTGGCCAATATTTCATTATTTAATATAACATACAGTCATTTCTTTTTATGCATAAATCATTCAGTAGCAATGAAGATTTTTGAGATCATTTTACCCAGATTTCATCCTCTGAAACCTTTATTACACAGCTGCTTCCACAAGATGCTACCAATTAAGCATGAGGTAACAAAGTCAGTGGAAACCCTTCTCTTATAGTAGACAAGCTGTGCAGAAGAATGTCCTTCCTAATGGAGAAACCCTGCTTTGCAGAAGTTTCTTCTTTGATTTCCAGGAGCTGCAAAATTAGACCCATATGACTGAACAAACACTCTGTGGCCATTCCTAATGTCTTTTGCAACAAGGGACAATTTTTTGCCGTTCAGTACCATCAGAGTCACAAACTGTTTTTTCTTCTTTGGGCTCCTTTTCTGCCTTTGCTTAAATGAGTGAGGGCAGACACTTGTATTTAGAGATTACACCATACAGCAAACAGCATGTCAAACAGATATTTAGGACTCTCCTTCACAATGTAGAATTGATTCTGGCATTGAAGCAGTGTAAAAAAGAGAGAATCAAGGATGATAAAATTGCCATGTCTTTATTCCTCAGTGAATAACAATGAAAAGAAGCATAGCTATTATTCGCAATAGTGTGGCCAGCAGGAGCAGGGAAGTGATCGTCCCCCTGTACTGGGCACTGGTGAGGCCGCACCTCGAGTCCTGTGTTCAGTTTTGGGCCCCTCACTACAAGAAAGACATTGGGGTGCTGGAGCGTGTCCAGAGAAGGGCAACGAAGCTGGTGAAGGGCCTGGAGCACAAGTCTTCTGAGGAGCGGCTGAGGGAACTGGGGTTGTTCAGCCTGGAGAAAAGGAGGCTGAGGGGAGACCTTATCGCTCTCTACAACTACCTGAAGGGGGGTTGTAGCGAGGTGGGGGTCGGTCTCTTCTCCCAAGTAACAAGCGATAGGATGAGAGGAAATGGCCTCAAGCTGCACCAGGGGAGGTTTAGATTGGATATTAGGAAAAATTTCTTCACCGAAAGGGTTGTCAAGCATTGGAACTGGCTGCCCGGGGAAGTGCTTGAGTCTCCATCTCTGGAGGTATTTAAAAGACGTATAGATGTGGTGCTTAGGGACATGGTTTAGCGTTGGACTTGGCAGTGTTAGCTTGGACTTGCTGATTCTAAAGGTCTTTTCTGACCTAAATGATTCTATGATTCTATTACTGCGACTGACACAGGAAAATTAGCATGGATGAATATATGAGTTGGTTTATAGGATGGAGATTGCTCAGTTGGAGGTTAGATGTTATGCTTAGCTGTTGAGTAAACAGGGTCTAGTAACTCCTGCTGTATTTAAAAGATACTATAGACAATAAAATAAAAGTGTCTCTTTCAATTGATGCAATATGGTTGTTACAAGATGTATAAAAGCAAAAATCAATATGTGGACTGACTTGTCTGTCTGTAGGTAAGCAAAGAAGATGGGATTCAGCTGACTGAATGGATACATCTGCCATGTAAGCATTTACAGCAGAGCTGGTCATACCTCTGTAGTCAGTGGAAAGAAATAAAGACACGTAGGATTTGATTCATCCTATTCTAAAATAGATGTCAGAAACAGGACACGTTCTGAAAATGCCTTATAAGCCTTGACTAGCAATTTTTTTGTCCAGAAATGCAAATCTAAAGCAATGAAATGGTCATTTGTGCCGAATCTTAGCTTCCCTTATTGTCCAGCAGTTAGGTTTGTGTTCTTGTGCTTTTCCTGGCTCCTGCTGAGATCAGAATTTAAAAGTGCACAAATAGTAGGAGAAATGTCATGTTTACAATTCTTTTCAGTGTGGTGAGAAACAGGAAGTGACAGAAATAGTATTCTTGGCCGATATTCTAGCAAAGGGCTCTCAGACATTATTCTTGAGGATTTGTCACAAATGCCTTACATTATGGTTGTGTGAGTTTGCAGAGTGGTAGAAATGAAAATCTGGGGAATCCATCCATTTTGTTTTTCCATTAAAACAAAAAGGGTTTCCTACGACAGGAACAAGCTCCAAAAAGGAAGAAACACACTTAGCAAACAAACTTATGTTAAGAATGCTTTGCTGGAAATATTTATACTTTACTCCTGGAAATTATACAAAATACAGTTTCACAGTGGTATCACGTGAATCAAAGTGTCTCTGCATGTTAAGATATTGAACGGGGGTCCAAGGTTATCCTTTCTGATGAATTTTGTTTAAAAGTACTTGACACATGTTGAAATCTGTTTCTTCCAAAAGTCAAACAAAAACTGGCCTTTCTAAAAATTGCATGAAGTTCAGAAAAACAATATCTTTTATAAGGTTGAAGTAATACACAAAATGCACAAAGTGCACAAGGATGATCCTCTTTCTAACTCTCCAACAGTTGTGTTATCTTTTCATCATGTAGCCTAGTGTTATTCTATATCTCTTCAATGAGGCGGCATGAAACATACTTTCAGTCACTCTGGTTAAGGACAGTGAAAACCTTATGGCATGGTAGGAGTACCAGCCAACCATCCATAGCCTGGGTTCTCTTAACGAGACTTTGAGATGCAGAATGAGTGCGGGGATCACTTATCTCAAATGTGGGTTATCTGTATTTCTTGCTTTCATGAATGGTTGGTTTTGATTCTGATGTAATAAACAAAAATATGCCTTAAACTGTTATGTCAGACAAAAAAGCTCATCTAAAGCTGCTTTTTTTGCCACATGCTGACAAAATTACCTCTTTTCCACAATGCCTACTGAACTGCTTTGGGGAAAACACCTTAAGATGCTTTAGTCTTCATGGGCCAAATTAATAACTAGTTACTATTTAAACTTTTGAAGTTAGCCTGTGTTTTTTTTATTTTTTTCCTTAGAGTGGGTTAGAGAGAGCTAATGTAGTCAGTCAGCCAGCGTAGGGTGTCAGTAGCCTTGGGGGAGGCACGGTGATGAGTAGCTGGAGTGGAAAACTCTCAGCACAGCTGAGCCTGGAAGAGGACAGCTGTCCTCAGCCTCCTCCATGCAGGGAGCCTGCTAAAGGCAGACGGAAGGGCTAAACCTGGGTGAGATGTTTGTCTCTTCAACACACACTCTGACCTGTGAATTGCTGAGTAAATGGGAACACCACCAGGCACCCTCTATGAAGAAAAGCCTTCTTCTGCATACATGTGCAAGGTCTCCTCCTTATTCCTTTTTGCCTTCTCTCTCCCATAAAAAGAAAACTCCAACTGAATGGCATAGTTTGTGCAGATAAAAAGTATTTGGGGAACAGGAACACTGATTTTTGTGGGTAGATTTTAAATGAAACATCTTCAATTTTGTTAATTTTTTTTTTCTTTTGTATTTTCAGGTTGACAATTGAAACACCACTGCCACTAAAAGACCTGAACACTCTTGTGATGAGTTCCTCTGGCCACTGAAGTGCATGACATACTTTTGGCTCTGTGTCCCTACCATCATGTATGAGATGCTGGCCACCAGTGACCTCAGAATTAACCCTCTGCACAACCAGGCTGACCCAGCAAGGTAAAGCTTTGACAACTCTCTCAGGCCTTTGTTCTCAGTTCAGAACTACAGCAAGGAAAGCTTTCTACACTCGTCTTTATAGTGAACCAACTGAATGAGGAAGGAAGAAGAAGGAACTGTATAGATTAATTTCACTAGGTTTTCCCCTATGTCCCTGATTGGTCACTCAAACCTCTTTTACTTATGCTTGTTAAACACTCACAACATACTTGAACAAAGTTAACTCCTGGCTACTCAGCTTCTCTTTCCGCATAACTCATGACAGATTTTCTGTAGGTGATTCCTGACTTCAGCCCTGTTTTCTTTCTTTCTGACAGCCTCCTCTGTTTTCATCAGACACTAGAAAGATTGATTCTTTTTCTCCAAAGAACAGGTTTCTGGTATGTGGCTTTGTGGCTTTTATGTGAATGACAGGCATCTGCATCCTTAAAACCACTATATATAATTGACATTTTTGTTAGGAAATTTGGAAGGGGTTGGAAGCTGAAGGATTGCTATTTCACCACTAGAAATGAGTATGACTGATGAAAATTAGAAAATTTTGACTGCATAGGTTTTCCACAGATTGTTCTGTAGATGACTTGAGAACTTTGGATTTCAGTTTTATCAGTCCAACATATGTCACAGGGGCAGCTCATTTTATGAAGGTGTGCTCTTTTAGTATGCATTTTATGCAAATGCATGCCTTGTATCTCTAAAAACTTTTGTTCTGTAGGTACAGGTACAGATCAGAATAGTATGGAGGGAAAGGAAAGGAAAATTACATCTGCATAGTTGCAAACAATTGTAAAGCAAAGGATGACCTGCTCCACAGCTTTTACTGGTTGGAGTGGACTTAGAGCCCAATTCTCCCCTCCCATGGCAAAGCCATGCTTGCTCTGTGCTTTCTTTTTGTGGTTCTCTGCTTTGGAAATGATTTGTTATTAAGATGGACTGCATTTTTCCATGTAGGATTGACTTTGTTATGTGAAAATTAATCTTACAAAAAAACCCCAAAAAACAAAACCAAAAACAAACCAAGGATTTTTCAGGGGTAATTGGCTTATTTGCCTGTGGCAAAGATTCTCAGGCTTGAATGAGTGTAACTCCAGGCCTATAGAGCAACAAAGGAAAAATAAACAGAAAAGCAAACTTTAAATGAAATCTTTTCACTTTATAGACAATATTTCAAGAGTCTGAAGTCGCATATGACAAAATTAGACAGGCTTTTTTTTTTTTTTTCTCCCAAAGCCTTGGGCCACAGTGTTATCAGCTGTTGGAAATCGAAGGAGGTTTTACATCCACTTCTATTGGCTAAGCCAGCTCATCAAAACAGAGCACCCTTAAGATACCAGGAGTGGTTCATCTATGTGAAATCTCTCTCAAGTGTGTGTCTTAGCTGCTGAAAGTCTTTTTCTCTGGCCTTGACAAAAACAGTATTGCCTCACCCATATTTCTTCATAAACTAATTTCTGTAGTATTTCTCTCCAATCCTAATCCTTTTCAAACAGTATTGTACTGGAATCAATGGGTAGAGTAATGTTTATGAATACATTTTCCTTTTTCTCATCTGCCCTTCTTGAAGATCTCTATATTGTATTCCAGACACTGTTGCTTTTCACCTGTGCTTTAGTACAGCGCTTACATTTTGAAAAGTGACCTGTGGTTGTGGCTGTTCAACTTGAACTGGTGTCTCAGAGGTGAATGATTTACTCTCTACAAGTGCCCTCTCTCTCCATGTGAAAAGGGAGCTTGAACAAGGAGTTCAGACAGACACTAAACTTTCACACAGCTGAAAATAAATATGATGAATGTCACTATATGCATCTATATGCTACATATGAGCGCCTTGTGGAACAATGTGAATAAATACACATTAACAGGAGTAGTATGCATTCCCAAAGCTGGACTCTACCCTCCACAGACTAGCCGTGTGACCTACTGCACAAACAAAGTTTCTCCAACTCTCACTTTTCTTTTTCCCTTGAGCTTGTGCATATGTTTATTTGTGTCAATCTGCTGCTTGTATTCTAAACTTAGATTGCAATAGTGAGGTTTACCTCCTGATTAAGAGACCTACATTTAATTGGGGCTGGCTCTACTGGTAACTTAGGGACTTGCTTGTAGGCAGCTAGTTGAAGACAACTAAGGTATCTGCCCTCATCTGGATCAGGCGCTTGACCAACAGCAAACATACATTTTAGCCCTAGTGTTTTTCCACCACACAGCCCACTCAGGATTCAGCTCTCTGAAGTACTTAATAACCTCACCAAATTTGACAGACAGATATCCATCTAAAACTTTTGGAAGAAGAAAGTGGATGAAGACTTTTTCCTCATGTGGCCTTTCCCTATATCTATTTATACATCTGTATTGGGTTTGTGTGGCAAGGTTTTGGTAGCAGGGGGGGTTACAGGGGTGGCTTCAGTGAGAAGCTGCTGGAAGCTTCCCCCGTGTCCGACAGAGCCAACGCCAGCCGGCTCCAAGACGGACCCGCTGCTGGCCAAGGCCGAGCCCATCAGCGATAGTGGTAGTGCCTCTGGGAGAACAGATTTAAGAATGAAAAAAAGTTGCAGCAGGCACAGAAATGGCAGCCAGGGAGAGGAGTGAGAACATGCAAGAGCACCAGCCCTGCAGACCCCCAGGTCGGTGCAGAAGGAGGGGAGGAGGTGCTCCATGCGCCGGAGCAGAGATTCCCCTGCAGCCCGTGGGGAAGACCACGGTGAGGCAGGCTGTCCCCCTGCAGCCCAGGGAGGTCCACGGGGGAGCAGATCTCCACCTGCAGCCCGGGGAGGACCCCACGCTGGAGCAGGGGGATGCCCGAAGGAGGCTGTGACCCCGTGGGAAGCCCGCGCTGGAGCAGGCTCCTGGCAGGAGCTGTGGCCCCGTGGAGAGAGGAGCCCACGCTGGAGCAGGTTTTCTGGCAGGACTTGTGACACTGCAAGGGGACCCATGGTGGAGCAGTCTGTGCCTGAAGGACTGCAGCCCATGGAAGGGACACACACTGGAGCAGTTCGTGAAGAACTGCAGCCCATGGGAAGGACTCACGTTGGAGAAGTTCGTGGAGGACTGGCTCCCGTGGGAGGGACCCCACGCTGGAGCAGGGGAAGAGTGTGATGAGTCCTGCCCCTGAAGAAGATGAAGCGACAGAGATGACATGTGATGAACTGACCATAACCCCCATTCCCTGTCCCCCTGCAACTCTGGTGGGGGTAGGCAGGTAATCTGGGAGTGAAGCTGTGCCCAGGAAGGAGGGAGGGGTGGAAGGAAGGTGTTCTGAGGTTTGGTTTTATTTCTCATTACCCTACTTTGGTTGATTGGCAATAAATTAAGTTAATTTTCCCCAAGTTGAGTCTGTTTTGCCTATGACGGTAATTGGTTGAGTGATCTCTCCCTGTCCTTATCTTGACCCACGAGCCCTTTGTTATATTTTCTCTCCCCTGTCCAGCTGAGGGGGTGGGTGATAGAATGGCTTTGGTGGGCACCTGACATCCAGCCAGGGTCAACCTACCACAGCATCACTATCCCTCAAATGTCCTTTAGCTTTATACTCAGTTTAGAAGGGCACTGGGTGTGGTAGGACAGACAGGAACTTGTTTTAAACATGATAGATATTCTGAGTTAGTTTATATATCTCTAAGTGATCATTCAGACAGAATTATAGCTCAAGGTGTGCTGAGATTTTGTTTGCTCTGAAGTTTTCTATATTTCTATATTTCCTACTTACATCGTAACAGACAAAATGACCCCTTGGAGTTCAGTAGGGATGAATTAACTCAATGATACCCAGTGCCAAAGCAGTACGGCCGTGCTTGTCTGTGTATGTCTGGGTTTTTTTAAAGCCAGGAATTTTTCAGAGCTTCATTTCTTTCTCCATCAGTAATTGTTATGACATATACAACACACCAAGTTGCACTAGGTGACTTAGAAATGTATATCACTGACATCTGCTGCTGCTGGATCCTTTCATGGAACTAAGAGACCTGATCAAGAGAGGACATAACCTGGACTGAAGAAAGGGGATGTGAGGAGTGCTCCGTAGGGGCAAGTATCACATCGTATTGAATTGTATCATAACATATCATATCATATCATATCATATCGTATCATATCGTATCATATTGTATCGTATAAACAGAATCCCCTGAAGTCCCATCCAGGAAATCCAAAGCTGTTTTTACCAGGGTCTGTGTAGAAGCCACATCCTTTAGAAATTACTGTGTTTTCTACACAGGGTAAGAACACACTGCAGAGATATCATGAACTAGGCTGTAGCAGTCCTGTATTGTGTACATTAGAAAATAAATCCCACATTTTCTAGAAAGTGAATTCACTGAAAAGAGTTGTGATTTTTGTATTGAAAAGAGAAATGTCCTATTTTTTTAGGCAGAATGACAATTCCTGCTGACAGTCATAACTGAATATCTGAAAAGTAGAACACAAACAAATTACTATGGAAATAGCAATTAGACAGACAGATCCTTTTTTGCCAAGCAGTGTTCACAGTTTTTCACAAGCATTCTTCTTTGAGTTTCCCAAATATCTATATTTAGGTGTACATATAAAGAACAAAGAAAAAGTTTTTTTCTTTTGGATATTGTACCATTTTTCAGACAGAGGCACTATGTACAATCATGAATACACTAGGAAAAGCCTAGAAAGTCAGCAAGTAGAATGTAAATGGCTGACCTCCAAGATCATGAAGAAAATCAAGAAGCCTTTTTTACTTCAATGAAATAATTCATCTCAACAAAATGTTGGGCTTGCTTTATTCTGGGATCAATGCATTTATGATTAGGAGTCTCTCAGATTATTCTTTTGATTTGTTGTTGTTGTTGTTGTTGCCTTTATCTTCTCTGGCAAACTAATCCTCTTTTGTTTTCAGCTTGCCTTTGTCGCCATAGTACATGTCCAATTAATACCTTCTTCAGTGCACAGCTACAATGAGGCAATAATTGCCCCTTGACAGATGGTGAACTGAGGTCCAAAGGTGCAGAAAGAAGCTTCAATACCACAGTGCTGAGCACTGGGACAGCTAACAAGGTGACTTGCTTCCCCAGACCTGGGCATGTCTGAGAATGAAATCCATCTGCACATACTAGTAAAGTCCTGGGCACGGGTTAGATCTGAACCCTGCCCCGTGCTGGGGGCTTTAGGCTTTAGTCCACAAAATACAGTCCAGTGCCTTCTTCTGAGAGAGAAAATTTGAACCTTTTATTTGAAAAAACATCACGGGCTACAGGGAAACAGCACAGAACAGGAGGAATATTTTTTGTTTTTAAAAGAGACCGGGGGGAAGTGTTTCCCCATAGATTAATGAGAAAATACCTACACACAGTTCACAGGTCTGTGTCCAGGGCTCATTTTGTGACTGAGGGATTTCCAACGTGCATTTCCTAAATTTTGAGACAAATATTAAGGCATAAATTCAACTATGAGACCACACATCACGGTTACTTTTGAAGAGCTAGATTACAAAATAATTTTTCCCAAGACAGATCCAGGAACACCTTTCTGAAATTGTCATGAAAAATGGATGAATAATGGGGAAATGTATTCAGGTTCCTCATATAATTTTTACAAACAATATAATTTTGAAGTGATAAGCAGTTTCCTGTAAATGGCCAAACATCAATAAATACAATAAAATCTACTCAAAACAAGTGACGGACTTGGTAGCATACTGAATGTCTTACATCTGTACTTCATGCTCCATCTTGATATAACTAGGATTAGTATGAAAGATAGTAGGCATTTCTGTCATAAAAAGGCTTTTCACTGCAGTTTCTGAAACAGCACCTTGCTATATCACTTCTCAAAGAAAGGAACAGACTAAGTTGTAATTATTTCACCCTGCAAAGTCACCCAGGGACGTCTTTGTTAGCTGAGTCTTCATACTTGGACACATTTCTGGGAATTATATTAATTAAAAATGAAATTACATGAATCCGTACAGAGGAAGTTTTCAGGCTGTTACAGCAGAGTGGATTGTTCCTTCATCTTATGATCCATGATGCTAATGAAGCAGATGATTTTAAGTAGTACTTCTCATATAATAACAATAAAAAAATCACAGAAGTGTAAATGACTGAGCAAACCATCTTCTCCAGAAAGCCATGTAACATTAGACCCACAATTATGCTCCTTCTGTAAGCCTTCACACTGGAGAAAATTCCTTCAGAGCCAACACTTGGAGGCTTCTAGGAAAATGTGTTAGGAGTGTTTTATTTGCTTTCTCAAACTGCACTTGCCCTTTTCAGGATGCGAAAACGTGAGATTGACAATAACTCTTGGTAATTAAATGAACTACAGAAAGTACAGAATAGATTAAGCAGAGAATAATAGTTTGTGATTTGTTTTCACAAAGCAGTGTGTCTTCAATTTCTTTTTTGCACACTACAAATCCTCCACTTGCTGTAAATTATGTCACGTTGTGGCTGCCATATGAGAATAAGCATGCATGACATTACAAAGACACCACCTAGTATCACTGCAATTATAGTGGCTTGCGTATTTTCATTACAAAATCAATTTTAAACTCCTCGTATATTTCCTAATAAAATACATGCACCTTAAGAGCTGGAACCCTACTGATTTAAGGAACTCTTTATAACACAGACAACTGTGATTAAAGCAAAATTGCATGTATTTGGCAAGCCATTATATTTTTAATGGACTCAGTTGTGGCTTTGCCACAAGTTTTGTGGAGGAGCTGCCTTTGTAGCCCTAGAAGCCAAGAACTGAAAAAGGAAGGGACTCTATGGAGAAAACATAAAAACACAATCTTCTTCTTAGCTCCTCTTATCTAGGTGGGAAAGAAAACAGACTTTTCTGCAGCCAGAGCCAGCAAAGTCCCACCTGCTCCCTGATGCCATCCGCGTGCCTGGCTGCGAGTCGCTCACGGACCTCAGTGCGGGAGTTCTCCTCCTGCTCCCAGACCCAAGGCGGGAGGCAGTTCTTCCTCTTCTCTTCTCCATCTAGCTTAGGGTAGGAGGAAAAGGAAGGGAGGAAAGGAGGAAGAGATGAAGGGAGGAAGGACAGAGGGATGGAAGGATGGAAGGACAGAAGGAAGGATGGAAGGAAGGGAGGAAGGGAAAGAGGGTCTGGCATTCCTAGCAGCCTACTCTGCAAATAAAACACATCCATTTTCAGAAGCCAAGTGAGGCAGAGATAGTGTTATTATCAGTATTGTTTTCTTTAAACATTCCTCTCTTTGTTTTGTTAAACACTTCACAAAGCATTCCCTGAACATTACATCTAAGGAATTTGTACGTCAGAATCTTTCTGAGATTTACAAATATTATCTACTGAGTCATCCAAATGTCTCCACAAGTGTCATTTTAAAAATTAAAAGAAAAGAAATATAACAGTTAGCTTCGTCACTACATACACACAAACTAACTGTGAGAGTCTCCAGCACAACCAACCACCTGATGAAGAGTGTTAGAAGAAGGAATCCTCTCATCTTGAGAGAAATGCACGAATTAGCATTCTTCCTTTAAGATCCTTCCCACTGCAACCTTGATGTTCTCTGGGTTGCAGAACAGGACAGGTATAATCTAGGCTGTGCTCTACCTTTATGTCCCTTGTACTACCTTTGGTGTGCTTTGCACCCCTGAGGAGTAAAAAAATGTATTCCTAAGAGATAGATTAAGGAAAATAATAACACCAAGTAAGACCCAAGTATTGTATATGGGTGATTTAACCTTCTGGGTTTTGTACCAGCTGTGACTATGCCTCTGCTCAGAATGTGGCCACTGAAATTGAAATCCTGTTGTATAAACTACAGATGATAGCCCTGGGGTTACGGCCATTGATAAGGCTGATATTTTTTTCCTCGCTTTCTGAATCATGTATAAGTGGTGTAGTACCCGCTGGATAAATAACAATTTTGTAGTTACGTCAGATACATTCTGTATGCAAAACTATCTCTTACTACTCTTGATTTTAAAGAAGTTCATTAAACACTAAAAAAGCTGAGTCAGCAGAAGCCAAGTCAGCAAATACATCTTTAGTGCCTGTCTGTAATTAGTTTAGACATTCAGACAACAAAGGATACTAAGTTATTCCTCTTTGACAGTATCATAAAAAGGGAGAGTCAAAAGAAGCCAGAGCAGGTTAGTGTACTACATTGAATGATTTCCATGGGGAGAAACACAGTCATTGTGCAACACGCTGCTGAGACACCTGAATGTTACTGCTAAAGAATTCATTACTGAACACATACTCTTTTCTCAATGAACTCACTGTTAGCTAAGTCTTCACCTAATCCATTATGACATGACTCCAAGCTAATGAAACCTTTTCCTTTGGGGTACAGAAGCTTGGGTACCTCAATAGTAGCTTTCTAATAGAAGTAAGGGAGTTAGCTTGTTCACGTAGCCACGCCTCATTGTGTTCACTGGAATAAATTAGAATGATGTGTATCTATCTATCATCTCCTTCATCATCCATGCAGTATCAGCTTCACAGGTACCTAGTAATTAGGGCTCATAGAGCTTGCTGATTAATATCTAATTTTAAAGCTTCTCATGGTGACTCATCTCACACTCAGCATAATGCAAGTATTCCTGTGTAAGTAGCAGGGCTCATTACAAAGTATGCGAACTGATTTAAGGGAAACTGAATTTTCCAAGTTTATGGACTTTCACTTAAACAAAGGACAGAGGTACAAACTCAGGAATAATCCTAAATTCTTAATGCCGCACTAGTAGAATTGAGGGAGCTGAGTCTAAAAATCATGATCCCTTTACCCCTCCCTGCTTTCCTGCCATTTATGTTTCAGTCACCTAAACTCAATAAATACCATCGGTATTTAATATTTCAGTTCACTCAAGAGCACAGGTTCTACAGATCCCTAGCAGCTCAGTGTTGTGCATACCGATAGCTGGTTCATCTTTAACGCCCTCTTTAAAGGGGTGCACAGACAAGTCATTTCACTGCCAGACTTATCCAGGCAGCCTGTGCCAGTAAGTGTCTTGGGAGTCCACTGAGTAAAAATGCTCTCAGTGACAGTCGATGACGGTTATCACTTTTTTATTTGAATGGAAGAGTGATGATTTCCTATCAGGGAGTCCTTCAGATATCTGGTTCGTACTACAGCTGAGGGGTTTGGGCTCTGATGTAGCATGGGAAGGGGCTGCCTGCTTATGCCCTCTCCCCCATCAGCAATTCCTTGCAGGAACCCTTACATGACTGCCCACTCTGCACGCTGGCTGTCAAACAGCTTGTTAAGGCGTGTATAATATCCCTGGGTGTTGTACAGGAAGCCCTTATAATTGTATTTCAGGGATACAGACTCTACTGCAAAGACCAGGTTCTAAAAGCTGAAACGCAAGAACATTCTTGGGTTTTTTTTCTTAGATCTGGGACAAAGTTTCTGTTTATTTCAGTGGCACTGCATACGATCTCAGGGGAATAAGATCCAAAGGAACTGCACCCCCATCACCATAGGCCAATGAAAATACGCATGCCCTGGGGATCACTGTAAGTATAGATCTTCTTTCTCTGAACACAGAACTACTACTGTCATCTGAAGACGTGAGGACCTAGGCGGTGCTCCTTGCATCTGCTGTACGGAAACAGATCCTCAGCAAAATCACAGGAAGTTGGTAGCTCCATTCCTAATTACTCAAAAAGAAAGTAAAAATTTTTTTAGATGATTCTTTCAGTAGGCTTGCTAACTCATTTAATATAATCTAGAAAATGCAGTCTTCTCACCAAAGAATGTTTAGTTGATATGTAAAGCTTATTTACCACATACCTAAATCTGATATTGGATATTCATGAACAAAAAACATTGATGTCAGAGATTCAGGGGTTAAGAGCATAATACAAGAACGAGAAAATAGGCATAACAAATGTATAATGTTCTTCATATTACTTGTAAAGAAAAAAGCTTTGTCAACAATTTCTTTAAGTAAGACTGGGGGGGGGGGGGAGAAAATTATTGTGGTATTGGTGTAAATTATCAAAACTGTGCAGGCAGAAATTACACTGTGTGTACTGAGGGATGCCTTGTCTAGCCCACAGGAATATGCTGTCTGTGACACAGGAAGCAGGTTTTTCAACTCTGGTATTTCTGAGTCTGCCATTTAAGGGAGCAAGGATTGCCTCTCCCATAGGAGAAGGTGTCAACCCTCTTCATAACAGAGAATTTCAAAGGACTTCCATTAAAGGGGTCATTGATGTCAGTGTCCAAGAATGTCCATCATGTCAGTGTATTGTTTTTATCATTAGTCCACATGTTCTATCCAGACTCTTAGGTGCCACAGCTTGCCGTGTCCAAAATAATTAGGATTATAATTAGTAGGTCTCATTACCACCATAGACCCTATTGGTTGCAAACTCAGGCAGGGAAATAGCATAGGTAAGACAATATTTGCTCTGCCTGTAGGAATTTACACCTGCTTCCTTAGCAGAATTTGGGGACAGTTGTTTTGTCAAGTCTTGGGCAGACTTCTCACACTCCTACATTGTAGGTCACCCATGCTGCATGCTATTTAGAGATGGCTACTTAAGAAACTAAAAGAAGAGTATATCTTTCCATGATGGAAAGTTTCCCTATTCTCTCATCCTGAGTCTGAGTCTGAGGGTCCCTCATACATATGCAAAGCATACAGGAAAATCTGTTTCTCAGTGCTGTTAGAATTTAGATGTCCTGGACACAGTGCCTGTTCCAGATTAAGCCTAATCCTACACACTTCAGACAGGAAAAACTTCCATAAAATATCACCTCCAGTTCTTTTCCTTCTCCCTTTCCCATTAGACTCTCCTCTTTTCTTCACTTTTTATTTTTCTTTTCTTTGCTATCTCTGTTTCTACTACTAGTGTAGTAATGGACTTTGCACAGGTATCTTCTTAAGCATACTGCAGAAGAAAAGTGTTATTTTCCTTCGTTTTAACCCAGTCAACAAAATTTCTAGCTATGAAACAATCTTTCATCCACAACGTATCATTCTGCATGTGATTTCTTGGCGTGATGAATACAAACAGTAAGAGAGACTCCAAGGCTGATCCTCTACTAAGGGAAGTTTTTTCCACCTGGTTGAGGCAAGTGGGGCTATGGAGTTTACAGCAGCAACAGATTCCTGCTTCACAGCTCAAATCCATCAAATGTTTTATTTCTGCTATTTTGTGGCTGGGCTTTCTCCTCTAATCCATAGTGTAGCAAAGATCAGAGAAAGAAAGAGACTCTGCATATTAAGTGTTGTTTGGTTTGGTGGGTTTTCCCCCCCCGCCCAGTATTGTTGTTGTTGGTTTTACTCCTTGCATCACAGCAAGGCCCTGAGTTCCCAATGGAAAGGAGGGACTCTGCTGTGGCAGGCACTGTACAAGGCAATAATGAAAATAGTCCCTGCCCCAAGGGCTTACTTAACCTTTTTTAATTACTGATTCAGTTTAAGATTGCAGTCCTCACAACTTGTAGTATTCTCTCTCTCTCTCACGCAGTCTTTTCTAAGAACAGAAAGACTAGACTGTCCTCTGGCTTATAAAGTAACAAAGAATTTTTCTGTGATGCTCCTTTTTCATCACATTTTACATCAGTTGTTTCTTGCATGGGTTAACCCTAAACCCCATATATTACTCACTGAAATAAATAAAACACATGACACAATACTATGAATTCGTCCAGCCCCCAACAAAACCCAAGTCATTTGAACTGCTTTAATTTTTGCAGTTTTTGCCAATGAATTGCACAAGCTCAGGCATTGAAATTCATCCTGTGAATACAGTATGCCTTGCAGGGTGTTCATATTGCAGCACAGACACCAATGGGGTCACTACTAAACCAGAAGTGTACTCCACATATAAAGGGTTCTTCTTCTTTTGTGGGTTCTCAGAGTCTGCAAAAATATTACTTATTGGAGGTTAGCAGCCTGGCTCAGCCTTACTTTAATAATTCAAGCTTCATTTCATTCAGAATTAGGAAGTTAATATTCTACTCTTCTGAATAGAAAATTGAAGGGAATTACTATTATTTCACATCTGAAATATATTTCGGTAAAAAAATCTGTACATTTGGAAATAATGAAATGGTTTTCATTTTGGTTTTAGAGAATGGCATGGTGTTTTTTCCTGACTTTCACTGAAAAAAATTGAAAATTTCCAAAGAAATGAAAATTTCCATTTAGACCAAAAAAGAAATTAAAAGCTTTCTTCACTAAACAAAACAAAACTGGTTTTCATTCCTTTAAAGTCATGAGCTGCTCTATCAAACCATTACTCATCAGAATCTGTTGTTTGCTGATATTGCAAATATAAGGAATCTTTGTCTCAGTGTGAAATTTGCCACAGGGAGTATTCTTTCCATGTCTGAAAAAGTGTTCCTTTAAAGAATCTTTTTTAAAGTATTTTATTTTCTGTACATTTAATTAAACCCAACTTTTCACCCATTTGAATGAGAAACCTGAAAGGGAACAAATGCCCTATCCCTAGGGTACTTATTTTTCAAGAGTGGTTTATACTGAGACACTTCAGTCTCAGTAAGGGAATCTTGGATTTTAGAGTCTGGATAAGACCAAAATTTTCATTAATTAAAAACAACAACAGTAACAATACCCAGTATAAACACTTTCTTCAGTTGACCACCGAATACAGCTACACCTGGAGTATACAGTATCAATATACCTGGAGTATACAGCATCAAGCTGTATCAGTGTTAAACAACAGGCTTTTGGTTGCCTGGTTCAGTATTCAGTAATGTTATCAAGTTACAGTAAAGATGTATTTACTGGAAGAGGGGAAAAGCTAAGGAGAAAGACAGACTTTTTGCTTCCCCAGCATTAACACTGCCAAGTGTACAGAGCAAGCTACAGTCCTTACTGCCAGGACATTTGAACCAAGCATCAAACCCACTCTAGGCCTTCAAGCAGTGCTCTGAAGCACATCTTTCAAATGTCCTCTTTTTTAGAGCAAATATTGATTAATACAAGCCATGGAAATGACAAAATAGGCTGAACAGGCTGTCCATTTGATTTGCAACATTGTCTACTACATCTTTGCCACCCTCCCCAAGCACTTTTACCAGGGTGTGCTGGTTTTGGCTAGGATAGAGTTAATTTTCTTCACAGTAGCTGGTATGGGGCTATGGTTTGAATTTGTGCTGGAAACAGTGTTGATAACCCAGGGATGTTCTCGTTATGGCTGAGCAGTGCTTACACAGAGCCAAGGGCTTTTCAGCGAGCAGGCTGGGGGGGCACAAGGAGTTGGGAGGGGACACAGCCAGGACAGCTGACCCCGACTGACCCAAGGGATGTCCCAGACCGTATGACGTCATGCTCAGCGTATAGAGCTGGGGGAAGAAGAAGGAAGGGGGGATGTTCAGAGTGATGGCGTTTGTCTTCCCAAGTCACCGTTACGCATGATGGAGCCCTGCTGTCCTGGAGATGGCTGAACACCTGCCTGCTGATGGGCAGTGGGAATGAATTCCCTGTTTTGCTTTGCTTGAGTGTGCGGCTTTTGCTTTACCTATTAAACTGTCTTTATCTCAGCCCATGAGTTTTCTCACTTTCACCCTTCTGATTCTCTCCCCCACCCCACTGCGGGGGGGCAAGCAAGTGGCTGTGTGGGGCTGAGTTGCCGGCTGGGGTTAAACAATGACAGTCCTCTTTGGTGCCCAATGTGGGACTCGAAGGGTTCGAGATAATGACAGATCTGATTAGAATGTGCTAGATCGGATTTATAGCTGTTATTGCAGTTTAGCTATTAACTGGCAGGCTTTTGTGCTTGCCATGGGGCTTGGTTGCCTCACAGTATATCACAGTCTAGTGCTTGTTAGTGGCTGTTTTTTGCTTTCGCTGCTTGCTGCTTGCTGTAGTGCTTATCATCTTACTCTGCTGTGCCTGGGAACATTCTGATAACAGCAATGGCGATGCGCCTGGGCTGGCAGATGGCCAGGGCATCGCTGCTGTTCCTGTGCTGCTGTACTGGGCAAGGTGGCACTCCAGTGTGAACCCGAGTCGAAGGGATTGTGACCTGTGGATGAGTCCACATGGGAGCAGAACACGCCGAAGCGTCTGTGGCCGTGGATAAGCCCATGCCAAAGCAGGTACATCTTGATGCATCTGCGGCCATAGTTATGTCTGTGCCGCAGCAGGTATACCTTTGAAGGGACTGTGGCCCAAGGATAAGTCCACGCTGGAGAAGGTACACCTTGAAGCATTTGTGGCTGTGGATAAGTCCATGCTGCAGCACGTACACCTTGAAGCATCAGTGTCTGTGCATGAGGTCGTGCTGGAGCACCTCAAAGTGTGTGGCCATGGATAAACCCACGACAGAGCAGGTACACCCCTGGAGGGACTGCAGCCATGGGTAAGGCCATGTTGGAGCAGGTTCACTCCTGAAGGCACTGTGGCCGTGTGTGAGGCCACGCTGGAGCAGGTACATCTCTGAAGGCATTGCGGCCCATTGATAAGGCTGTGCTGGAACAGGAACACCTCAAAGCAATGGTGGCTGTGGATAAGCTATGTTGCAGTGGGTATGCCTCTGAAGAGACTGTGGCTCATAGATAAGGCTCCACTTGGAGCAGATACACCCCTAAGGGACGGCAGTCGGTGGCTAAGCCTAAGCTGGAGCAGAGGCAAGGATAGGAGTTCATTGCAATGTTAAACCCGATGGTCTGGTCCAAAGGGACCAGGGGTGGAGATTATAATGGAAATACCTTTAAATTGTTGTAACCCATGATTTGAGTTGCAAGTTATAGGAGTATGTTATAGCAGGAACCGTCTGAACCAAAGGAGGACAAGCCTTACAAAAGGCAGTGCAAGTGCAGCAGTGACCCGACCTGAGCTGGCTTTGGTGCCCAGTAACTCCATGCAGCACACCACCTCTGCTGTCCTCAGTGACCACCATAACAGATGGAGCCCAAAGTCATGGACTGAATGAACTCAGTGGACATTTGTGAACTTTTTAAAGACATTTTATAGAGATGGTCCATAGACTAAGGCAATGATATCTGTATTATATCAAAGGATGGGAAGGGTGGTGGTGGTTAATGAGGATGTATTGGGTAGTGTGGGACCTGAGCATGACGTAAATGGTATGGAATAAGGGGTGGAGAATGTGCTGGTTTTGGCTAGGGTAGAGTTAATTTTCTTCACAGTAGCTGGTATGGGGCTATGGTTTGGATTTGTGCTGGAAACAGTGTTGATAATACAGGGATGTTCTCGTTATGGCTGAGCAGTGCTTACCCAGAGCCAAGGGCTTTGCTGCTCCTCACCCCACCCCACCAGCGAGCAGGCTGGGGGGGCACAAGGAGTTGGGAGGGGACACAGCCAGGACAGCTGACCCCGACTGACCCAAGGGGTATCCCAGACCGTATGACGTCATGCTCAGCGTATAGAGCTGGGGGAAACAGAAGGAAGGGGGGATGTTTGGAGTGATGGTGTTTGTCTTCCCAAGTCACCGTTACGCATGATGGAGCCCTGCTCTCCTGGAGATGGCTGAACACCTGCCTGCCCATGGGCAGTGGGAATGAATTCCTTGTTTTGCTTTGCTTGCACGTGCGGCTTTTGCTTTACCTGTTAAACTGTCTTTATCTCAACCCACGAGTTTTCTCACTTTTACCCTTCTGATTCTCTCCCCCACCCCACCGGGGGGAGCGAGCGAGCAGCTGTGTGGGGCTGAGTTGCTGGCTGGGCTTACACCACAACACAGGGGAAAAGATTCACAAATTAAGATTTATCTCTCTCAGTTCTTGAATATTTGTGGCTTTAAAAAATGAGCAGCTACAATGTCAAATGACTGCAGTTTGTGTTTTAGGGCAAGCTGCATTTTTGGTGTTGTCTGGTTTGTTTAACGATAGGAATGTTAAGCACAGTACAATTGCTGCTCCATCCTAACCTTACATAGGCATACATCACATTTGACAGGCTCCCAGTGCTATCAGAAGCAAACAGTACAGGACTGAGTAGCTGCACGGTTAATGAAAAGCTGTGTAGTAACTCCACTGTCCATGAAGACGGCACTGGGTTCTAATAAGGCCTCCCAGGGCTGCCAGGAGTTGTTTCAGGCCTTCAGGCAAGTACCATCCCTGCTGCTGTTCATCTCGGCTATTTTCTTTCTTCTCCTCTTCACATCTTGCTTGCTGCCAGGCTCGACACTCGTTCCCTCCCTGCAGTGTACAAGCCATGCCCAGGTGGCAGCAGCCACCAAGGAACAGAGGGGCCAGGACGAACGGGCAGAGTGGCAGTACCGGTGGCAGCGAGCGGGGTAGAGGTGGTGAGGCAGAAGCTAACCTACCAAGGCCTGGTCCAAGGGAGTTGCCTTCCGTTGCCTTCTCCCCTCTCGTGCTAGGACCGACGTAAAAGGCGTTTGACACATTGTCTCGCAGGCCGTTGCACTATAAGGTTGATAAAACAGAGGGATATGCCGTCATCCCGGAATATTTTTTGGTGGTTTGGAGATGACAGGCTTCCTCCTCTTCTGATCGTTCTTCTCCTCCTCTTTTGATCCTTCTTCTATGTTTGTGTTTCTTCACACCCTGCACACATGTTCAGAGTAAGAGCTGAAAAACAAGTTAATAAATAAAGTCTGTGTATTTCTCTTTTCCTGAAATAGTCTTTGCCATACATAAAAGATGAATGATTTATTATACGATGAAACTCTCACAGCAGCAGCAAATACAGCAATCATATTCACCTTGAAAATAGGTGTGCTTTTCTGTTATTCTTTCTAATGTAAAATGGATGAATATTTTAACCTTAAAGACAACAGGAGTCACTTTTGGAATCCCTAGTGAATAACAAAATGCATACTTGCACTTTCTTCCACATCATGATGTTACAAGAAACAATACATGCCATCTTCTTTCTCTTCTTAGCTTCATAAGAAAGCACTGTCAAAGTTGGTAAAACAAAACTGTGAATGATTTCACTATCCTGCACCTATTTATAAATTCACTTAGTTCATCTCATGGCAGTCAATGACATGGTAGCAAAGGCTGCTATGTACCTTGTAGGGCTTTGAATCAGGCCTGATACCTTTGTGTGTAGGAGAGTGTGAGGGAACAGGGGCAGGGTGATGGTTCTAGAACTAGTACAAGTTAGCTTGGCCTCTGGACTACTTTAGATCATTTTGCTGCTGAAACGCTTAGCATTTGGGTTCTCGATAAGTATG
Organism: Aquila chrysaetos chrysaetos; assembly: GCF_900496995.4. Classification (NCBI taxonomy): domain Eukaryota; kingdom Metazoa; phylum Chordata; class Aves; order Accipitriformes; family Accipitridae; genus Aquila; species Aquila chrysaetos. The sequence continues at coordinate 58,575,531 of NC_044005.1, forward strand.
GGGAGAGGAAAACAACTGATACTGGATCGTCATGTCCTTTCCAAAAAACTCAGCTAGTCTCTAGCATTCTTTTTGGTTTTCTGTTGCTTCCTGGTGCACAAGGGAACAGACCTGGCTTTACTGATGCTGAAAAGAGGATAGTCTTGGGGACCTGCCCTTCTCCTGGTTTTTATATTCTTTCCCTAAGCATTCACTTTCGCTAGCTGTTACAGAAGAGATACTGGATGAGACACAGTTCTACAATAAATAAGTCACGTGTATTCTAGAAAGCAATTATTGTGCAAAACTTGGTTTAGAATGATAAAGACTTATTTTTTACAAAAGATGCACCAGTGAGAATTACTCAGTGAAATGTTTTCAAAATCAAGTAGCTCTTCCTTAAGAGTAGCCTCATTATCATCAGTTGCCTTTAGAAATATTAAGGGCAGAAAGGCTACATACTATGTTGGATGCTGCAGGACAAATGCATAGCACATGCATAACTGCCTAATCTGAAATTCAGTTGCAGAAATACATATGTATTCAGTGATAAAAACAAATAATGGAACCAGAATGACTCCAAGTAGGTATAGCTCCCATGCGTTCAGTGAGCTACACTGACAGGAACCAGCTAAATATCTGTGCCATCAGTTTCTCAGCAGTTTTATCTGATTTATATCAGTGTGTAACAGGAATAGGATTAATTTTATCCCTACTATAACTACAAAGACTTCAAAGAGGTTTTGTGAAATATCCAGGAGGAAATGAGATACTCCTAAGCATATATTCCTCTCAGAAATTCACTGGATTCCACTTGAAAAGCAATGCACAACTCTGAATGTCTCTTTAATGGAGTTGTCCTACAATAAAATATGCCTGATTAAGTGCTCTAAGAAACATTATCGTTAAGGCTCTGTCTGGTGAATATTATTCTCAAGGCTTTTCTTTTCCTGATTGTGATGAAAAGGACATAATGGTCAGTTTGTGATGAGTTCTGAATGAATGAACCTGATTTACTGTTGAATTGCTGCATTTAATATGAGCATTAAGTCACATTTTATTCTGCTACATATTTTCCAACAAAAAAGATATAATAAGATTTCTTGGTTTTGTCGGTGCTTATATCAAAGGAGAAACAGAGGCTAAGATGTCTGCACCATCTGATAGTCTCTACATGAAGAGGTTGCTAACAAAATTAAAGTTGTTGTATTTCTCACATACCAATTAGCTTAGATAACAAACAGGGCGAAAAAAAGAGTATGATTCATTACTGTAGTCCTTGAAAATATTTTTAGAGTGCCATCATACACTAAATATAAACTCTGGGATTTCCGGCTTTTAGGTTCAGATATTTGCACTATCTTTTGGCTGTATGTCGAACAAGGTCCAAAAATTATCACCTTCCCACTGCCATGCATGTTGGTTTCCATTGAAAGCAAAATCAGTCATGCCAGCAGGAAAGAAACCACAGCATACTTCAAAACCAGGTGTGCTCATCTGGCTGATCAGAAAAACTTATTTCATCACAAAGCACTATGCTGCTGAATATGATCAGAAGCAGTCCCAGCCTTTCAACACATGCCCAGGCTATGAAAATCACCAGAAGGTTCATTAGAAACATAACTCAAGTAAAAAAATTTAGGTCGGTCTAGACTTCCTTTAAGTGCAAAAAAAAATGTTCTTTTGAACATCCATGTCAAGATCTATGTAAAGGTGGATCTAGTTCACAGTTTCCAGTCAAATTTGGAACCTGGAATTAGAGATGCTTGACTCAAGTCCATGACTAAGATGTGCAGAGCTTTTAAATTGTATCCAATTAGTAAAGCTCCAGCTATTGCTCTAGAGAGACACAATCTCTTCAGAGGTTTACATGCATACCTGAGCATGTCTTATAATCTCTTACGAAGCTTTTGGAGGGGTACTAAGTAGGTAGATAAGCCAACCTTAGCCTTCAGACTTCCAGATAACCAGGGTATTAGAAAATCATTATAGATTAATTGGAGGAATAGTTAAGAAAAAAAGAAAATTTAGAGCTTAATTCAACTCATTCTCAAGTCCATTTTTTAATTAGATCAGATAGGTTGTCTCTATCCATTGACTGTAAGGGGGAAGGATCAAGGGCTGTGCCATCCTTCCTCCCCATGCCACACTCCAAACAGCCACAATATAATGAATGTGTTAATCCGTGCTAGCAGTCTTTGAAAGTGGGATGTTTTATAATGAGAAGATATAGCCTTACAGATGTCACCAAAGAAAGATGAAGCAGTGTCCCATGATTAGGGGTGCACCTTCCCAGACTGACTGTCTCTGTGCTAGACAGAAGCACTGCTTGTTTTAGCACAGACGCTTGGTGCTCACACATGTATGTGTTCATTGTGTTTCCAAAGCTTTTCTTAGCAGAAGGCAGGAGAAAGACAGAAGGGTGATCTTAAAGTACTCCATACCAAGAACTTCTCAAGTTTGCAGGGAAAAATAATAATTTGACAAGGATTAAAAAAAGAAAAAAAATATGGAATGTTTCTGCCTGACAGTGTAGTAAAAAGAAAATTGTATGTCCAAGTTATATTCCAACAGTGGTGTGAGTAATTCCATAAAGCCAAACTGGTTAAAAATATGAATAAGTTGGTATGAGGAAAGGCTTAAGCCTGATAACTGAAAATAGGAAACGGCAAGTGTTCATTATGGTGGAAGAAAAGTCATTATAAAAACAGATTTTTTTTGTGTGTGATTTAAAGCCTATGTCTTCTGAGTTGGAGCTAATGTCATCAGCACAGAATTTTCAGTCACAGTGTATTTTGTTTATTCCAGTCAAAGAGCAGCTTATCAAGACAGCATCTCTAGGGAAATGCTAGTGTCTGAAAAATCGAGAAATCTACTTTGTGTAACATGCAAAGAAATGCTACAAGAATGAACGTTTGCTACTCTAAACCATTTGTAAACTAATGACCAGGCCAAAATTTATAAGAAATTTTGAATGTAGTATACTAATTATAAAAATATAATGTACTCTTTGAATTAAAATTATGTGCACAGGCACTGATGTAATTAATTGTGGGAAATATAAACTTCATTAGATTGACAAAAAAATTAATCAAGTGGGAGAAATGGAAACACCTTCAGCATGCGGTCAAAAATACAGTGTGCAGAAATATTTGGCTAAGAAAAATAATATAATATCTGACTATAAAGAAAAAGAAATGAAACTACAGACAGCACTTGCAATGTGCCTGTAGCTTGAAATGAAACATTTCTATAAGAGGAAAAGATTGATAATACTATTTGCAGCAGGGCTTCTTCAGAAGTGTTAATGCTTTTCTGTAATTCATCAAATCCATCCATAAGGCGATTTTCAACCTTTTTTTCTAAGTTGACAAGCATGTAAAATTTTCCAGCAGATAGGCTAAACCTTCTGAAGAGAATTTAAGCTTATTGACACTCCTCTTACTTTCCTTAGTTATCTTACACAAATCCTTTGGAAATAGACCACAAACATCAAGGTATCCATGGTTCCCAGCCTGAAAATTGCTGTTCAATATTCAAGGTAAGATGGTTCAGTTTAGTATGGGGGTGGTGAAGGAGGTAATTTCTCTCAAGCTTTTAAAAAAGTTATATCTGATATTCTAAATGGTGAAGGTCTGTACAATATCATATTAAAGGTGTGAACATGGGTCAATTCTATCTATTATGTAGAAATATAGGGTCTGTTATTGATCTAGATAAGGCATTCATGCAGGGAGTGGTGGCCTGTTTTAAAAATTGAACAGCTGTGATTCCTACAATATTAGGTATCCCATGAAATAAAAATAAATACTTGGTATATAGCCTAAATATGGTAAATATAGTAAATATGGTATTGGGGGGCTTATTAGAAACATAATCTTCTTGTTTTCAGGACTTGTACAAACTGCACTTCATTTACTTTATTGTGTCAACCTAACTGGAAATATAGATAATACTAAGCACAACTATCATTTCATGAAAACTTCAGTGTCTTTTTGTGCACACAATTCATAGACACACAAGTGGCTTTAATATATCTAAAACTGACCATTGGCATAAAACCAGTCTTCAAGTCTTTATGGTCAAAAATTGCAAATCAAAATAGAAAACAAAGTAGTTCTGTTAACATTTAAACTGCTAAAAAGGCACTTACATGTGAGGATGTTTTCTACTTTCTCCTGGTTTCTGAAGTGTTTACACTGAATATACTTCAAAAAAACTTCACGGCCAAATGAGAGAAACTGAAATTAAATTCCTTTCCTCTGCTCTTACATGTATTCACAATAAATGACGCAAAATATATTATCATAGGTGGTAAAATATCAGGAAATTCCTGACCACCAAAATATCAGACAGATATGGATCTAATTGTAATACGGGACTATCATAGATAGACAGTTTGTTGTAAAAGGTTAAGGTTACCATCTGGAACAAAGTTCCCCTGAGTCTATCTGAAGTAAATCAAAACATATTCTTCAATGACTCTTCAAATATCTTTGACCCTATTCTGGTTTGTCAGGAAGGTTAGAAAGTTAGAAAAGGCTCTTTTTGTTTTGTAATTCAATTAAAATCAGTTTGGATAGGGATAATTCTTTCGTGGATCATAAACAAAACATACGAGAACTGAGATGAGTAATATGACCATATTGACATAATGCTGATGGAATGTTTGTTGTTAAAATTTTTAGAGAAATAGTAATTTGATTGAAAATGTTAAAAATGTGAGTTTTATCTTCTTTGTTCTTTTTTGACAACACAAGACATCCTATTATCGCTCCCAACAATTTCACAATTGGTATAAATCTGCCTCCTAAAATATGGCTAAGGCTGTTATACCTATGAACATCAGTAAACAAACTAGTCTTTTATTCAGCATTTTTATTTCATCAAGGCCAGTTAGATTATTTTTGTATGTGACTAGATTCCCTTTCCTCCAAAATGCTGAAGCTCTTTGCTTTCTGATTCTTAGTACATCCACATTCTTTAATAAGCAATGGAAATGTGAACTTTCAGACCCTCATGAAATTCCCAGTTTCTGCATTCAGCTTAGATGTTGACTGCATTTTAGGAGTTCTGATGCTGTATGTTTGTCATGGGCAGTTATAGCAATGGATGGTCAGCTTCTGCTTAAAATTAATAATTATAATAATGATAATGATAATAATATAAATGAAATTAATAAAAATAATAAATATATAGTATAAAGTAGACAATGCTCCAAAGTTTCCGATCTCCAGCAAAGCAGAAATCATAACAAAGAAAGAAAATAAGGCCCGGTATTTTAGCAATTGGGTTCAAAACTTGCTTCACATTATTCCCAGCAAAATATGAACTGAACTGTTCAGTAACATGAAGGTAAAGGGGAGCAGGTAAAATTCAAATACCGAATTTATGCAATGAAATACCTAAATGTGGAGGCTGGTCTCTTCACAGACCTTTGCCAGCAGGGGTGACCCATATCCTGGATCTATGAGTCATATACCAAAATACTCCCATGGCTTAGAGCTATGGTGTACGTGCAATATGTCTTTCAGAGGTAAAGGCACATTAGGAACAGCTCATGAGCGGAAAAGACAAAAAGCCATTTCTCCTTAATGAGATGGAGCTGGTCTCACTTGCGTGTACCGTCTGCCTGACCCCTGTGGCCAGGAATTTGAAGTAGCCAGCATCGCCCTGCCAGCCTGGCTCCGCTACTCATGTAACAGCCCTGCAAGAGCGACGGTGAACTGCCTGCTTGATGACCCAAGAGCTGGACACCCCTCTGCTACCCTCAAAGAATACTGAAAGTCTTCTCCAGAGCGCAAGTCAGAGAACTGGGAACACGCTCCTGCCCTGCGTTTTCCTCTGGATGAGCCTATTTCTTTCCATTGCCTACAGAAATACCTTAGTCAGACTAGTCCCCTAAGCTGGGCGCAGAGGTCAGATACCTAACGTTAGTAGCACTATCACGGAATGTACTCCACCAAAATGATTGCATACCTGTACTGCAATAAAAAGCATTTTGCCAGAGCATGCCAGAATTAGTGACCGAGATAGACTAAAAGACAGAAAAAGAACTGGGAGGGAATGGCAGGGAGCTCTTCAGAAAGCAGCAGTTGTGCAGTGTTTAAAGGCTTTTAAAATAAAATACCTCTTTCAATGTCCTCCCTCAGGACTTTTAATTGAAGCCTTATGAACGAGATGACTGAATTTGTTCCTTTGGGAATAATAATTGTTGGGAGTGCCCAAGAGACTGGAGCAGAAATGCTAATCTCAAAGATGGTTAAATGAAGCAGTGGGCATGAGCCTGGGTCATAAGCAGAAAAGCGTAATGCCTTTTCCCAAAGGTGCTGCAAAAGGAATGCAGGAGGAAAACTTGTACAGTACTTGAAATTTCAGCCGTATTTGCAGTATTTTGCAACATGCCATTAGTTAGAAAGTGAGGTCAGTTTATAGCTAAAGAGAACAGGGCACAACAATGGCTTCTAGCGTAAATATAGTCCCAGATATTTTGAAATGGTGGATACAACAGGTTAAGAAAAATGTAATTTTTTTTCTACAGGAACTTTTGAAGAAGCTGCAAACATTTTCGCTCTGATATGTTTTTTTCAGGGGGAACTTCCCAAGCTGCCACTAGAACCTCAGCCTTGAAAAAATGTTGGTTGTTAAAATGAAAATTTGTTTTTCTGATTTTTTTTTAAGATATAAAGAAAACAAAAAAAAGTTTAGCTATGAATTTTTTTTTTTCTTTTAGAAGTGTCTTACTCACTTTTTCATATGACCAGGACTTTGTTCAGACTCACAGGAATGAGCTGTTTTCAGAGAGGAAGGGAATTAGGCAAAATGTGCCCCTCCTGGGCATTTTTCCTTTCTCTGCTCCCAAATCTTACCTAGACAGATCCTTATCAAGGATTCCCTTTCCCATTGTAGATCTATTTCTGATGGAAATTTATGCTGTTGCTGACCATTGTCTATCTATTTAGTTTGCTTAAGTACAGGAACATTGGGCCATCCTTCACGGGCTGCCATAGGTCCAGAAATTGAGATGTCTACAGCTTGTAGAGATTGTAACTATTTTCAACACATTCATTGTAGTTCTGAGGCTTTCCTGGCACGTGCAAAAAAGTTGGCGTGAGCACGCACTGTAAATTCCACTCTTTGGAACGGCAGCAGATTTATTGCATTGGGATTACGTAGTCAATCTCTGCTAGGGCAGTAGATCAAACTCTCCCTAGAAGTTTTGGGCTTGGGGACGCTGAGCTTGCCAGTGCACGCACACTCCCATCAACTATGAATTGAGATATAGCAGCTGTAGAGAGTGCAAGTGAACAGATTTTTTCTCATGGAGGGAGGAAGGTGTCACCTTCCCATTAAGAATCAAAAGGGATAGGAAATTATTTACTCCCCTGTGATCTCTCGATACAGAGATGTTTTAAGACTCTTATTCGTTGTGACATCCCTGACGTTTCTGTGGCTGCAGAATACAGGCTGTTACTGATTGCTGGTCAATGATGGCTTGGTTTTGGAAGATGAAGGGCAGTATCTGTACGGAATTTTCATGTTAGGTTCAGTATTGCCATGTTTAAGCGTTGGATTTAAAAATTAGTAATCTTTGGTTGACAGGAATGTTTAGCTCATCATAACGTATAACTGGTGTTCAATGTAGGTTAAAGAAGTAAAAGACTAAATGAGAAATTAGATTTTACCAGAAATATTGGCCTAAAATATTTCCAGAAACCCACTTCAACACCTTATTTCACTCTTGAGATTAAACTCAACAATCCTATTTGTAGGCCAAGATACATTTAGATCAGAAAGCTTGTTGTGAGATTGATGCTATATAAATTCCATGCTAGACCCTGTTGCTGTATTAAGCAAGGTGGTACTTGCAGGGAGAAGCAACATCTTTCATTACACCAACTGATTGTCAGGCTCTCAGAGCTATAAAATGTTGCTATTGCTACATTAAACCAGCTGTTGCAGCCAGCCATTGAAGTCTGTATCTGTCTCCATCTTCCTGTGTGTCTGCATTAATCACAAGGGCAAAAACCCACAATGAAAACATTTCTATTAATTGAAGCTTTCTCATTTTCTGGAAAGAAAAGAAGAGTTTTGTAATACACTGGTTGTTCTTGTTTAATGGAGCATTGCTCCTTGGCTGTGCAGATGAACTGCAAAACCAGAGAGTGAGCCTACATTTTCTGATTACAATGACACTGTATCACTTTCATTAAAAAAAAAAAAAATAAAAAAAAAAATAAAAGAATAAATAGTTTCTGCCAACTGTAAAGTGTGTGGTGTGTCTTTTAGTGTTGAGCTTTTTTCAACTCTTGGCTGCAAAGTTATTTATTTGATTAGATTCTTATGACGTTTGGAATATGTATACATGCAGGGACTGCTTGGAAATGTGTGACAGTTCATAATGGCAAGACAGTAAGATACAGACACATATAACCATTCACATAAACATATACAATCAATCCATATACATTTAAATATGACTATATTTGAATATGGATATGAACTGTTTTGTTATATTATTTCTTCTATGGATCTGTTCTGACTAACAACCGAATTCCTTACAATCTTAGGTCAAGAATTGGATTCTTACTGTTTACTGTAATGGTTCCACTTTTCACCCTGCCATAGCACAAAAGCGTCCTTGGCATTCTATAGCCAACTTAATAAAACTCTTTAAAAATAGCAGTAAATATTGGGGGAAGCATCATACAGCACAAGACTAAGAGAAGGAAATTATTACACGGAGTACTTCAGAAATACATCCTTTCTTTTGGGCTCTGACAGATCCAAAACTTGGAGAAGGCGCATTTGTGCAGACAGAGTTATTGCAATGTCTCTACAAGATTTTGGCACTGAGTCTGGGAAAAAAGCATAAAAGGCAATGGTAAAAAGGCGCAGCAGGTGATGATGCCACTCAAAATTCCAGTCTGGTGCACTGCTCCATGGCAGACGTTTCTGCCTGAAGCCTTCAAGCCTGGTTGCTACATTTACAACCTTTGAAGACAAGGTAGCTGAGCCAAACACAGGAGAAGGAAGAAAGTATTTAGCCCTGGGAGAAGCACCCCAACTGGGCTGTGGCACAAGAGTGAAAACAGGAGGCAAACAGACAAACAAACTACAGCTACATCTGGAAAACGGGTAAAAGAGTCACACAATTGGATCTGGGGTTGGTAAACAACTGTAAGCAAAAAGGATGTATAAGGTGTGAATTTCAGTAGATATAAGTAGGGAGACCTCAGTTACTTGGCTTTCCTGTGCTTTTCAGTCTCTTCCCTCAAAGAACACAAAATAATACACTGCAGATTAGGAATCAGATAAGTGGATGCATGAAAAACAACAGCAATAAATACATCCCCAGTGGAACTCCACTGAGATTACTGGAATTATTCCAAGGCATGAACTAGGGTCATAATTTCATATTTATATTAAAACCTTGGATATTAATATAAACTGTTAGACTTGAGTTTTGGAAAATCTGACAAAATCCTTTGTACAACCCCTTCAAATCCCACACTTGGCATATTGTTTATGTTTTTGGATAGTAAAACGTAAGTTTAGAAAGCACAAAGCATAGGTGATCGATGTTAGTTTTGTCACTGTACTTATTACTGGAATGTTCTAAAATATTATTATAGTAAAGATGATACATGAATAAAACAGAACAGAATAGACACTGCATTATAGAAAAAAACCCTCAGTTTTATTGCTCTACAACCACAGATTTTGGACGGTTTTAAGAATGGTAAGTCTAATTTCCTGCCCATTTTCTTCTTCAAGCAATCTTTTTAGTTTGGTTTTGTTTTGTTTTTCCTGAAAATTGCCCAATCATTTGCACATCCAAAACCAGTGTACCCATTTCAAGTAATTTCACATCTGTAATTTTGTAATCATTGTAATGTTGCATTAAAGAGCAGCAGGAATAATGTAGTTTCCTACCTCTAGCTGGTATCACTCTTGAAAGAATACAGAAATATCAGTGCCTTCTCATATTTTACTCTTGAAACACAAGCAAGACAATGGAGCTACGTCAAAAGTGAAAGATGAGAATTTAATAGCTGTCCAGGGATGCACAAATTAAAGCTGCGGGCTGAATAGCAATTTATCGTGCATAAAACCCAACAGAGAATGAGTAGACAATAGGCCCAGGGAATTGTTGGACAACACTGAATAGTCGAACGTGAGTTCGGCTACCTGCACCTTAGCTGCGGCTGCAGCATGAAGTGAGCAGGGCAGAGTGGTGAGTGTAAACGTCTCTGACCTCAGAGAATGCTTGAGATGGTTCTCGGTCGTTTGGAGGAGTGCTGAGCCAAATGCTGAGGTAGAAGTCAACTGTAGAAAGATTCACCCTTAATGTGCTCTCTGCCAAATACAGTACTGTTTTCCCTTTCACCTATCACAAAATATTGTAACATCTTCAGATTTATTTACTGAAATTGCCATTTTTCAACAACAACAAAACACCTTTTTCTAAGACAGTGACATTTTGGATGAATAGGGGCCTCCTTCCTTTTCAAAGGCCACACATTAACTGTCAGTCAAGAGGAAAGAAGATACCTCCCAATCTCCACAACTGAATGAGGTCTGAGGACAGACAGGCTGACGGCTTCAAGGAAAGGACTACACTTAGTGAAAGAGGCCGAAGTGAAAAGGTCAGAGTTGCAATGCTGAGTGCTAGAAACCTAAAGTTGCTAGCAGCTCTGCTGGAGACAACTGTGTGGACAGATTGACTGCAGAGGTGAGGAGCTGTAGGGCTGTAGCCCGCAACCCTTTGGTAAGCCCATTGCCTCCAATTGACTTCTTAGAGGAGCAGCTGCACCCATGCCCAGCATCCCTCCACTCTGTCTCAACACTACAGGGAGTTTTTTATAGCTGAGGCAAATTATCTGCCTTAATCATAACAGGCTGAAAGCTCCAGTGACTTGCTCTTGAATGGAAGTTGAAATAATAATAATAAAAAAAATCTAAAAGGAAAGAAAAACCTACGAGTGAAGCCACAAATGTGTATTTTGCTTAGAGACCTACTGAGTTTGAAAGCCAGCAAACACCTCATAACAACTTGGTTACTGACTGAAAATAGAACAAATCCAGTTTAATTTAGGTTAGTGGAGCACCAATGATTCATGGCATTAGTCAGCCATGTACATTCCAGCAGAAATCAAACCTAGTAGCTAGAATTAATACCAAAATTGAGTAGCTTCATAGGATTTGAAAGATTTAATGCATTTTTGTCTCAGCAGAGAGCATAATACTCTGGCTACTCAATTCACAGGAGTTTTTCATGAGCTTCAAAACCCTGGAAAAGATAGCTAGGCTGCAAAACAATCTGTGCTTACATTTCTAGCTAAATCGTTTGTGCATGTACTAACAAATTTCCTCAAAACTGGATAATAAACTTAAACTAGAATAGCATACAGCTCTCAACTTTCAAATATTGACAACCCCAATTATTGTTGTTATTATTTACCATTTGCATAAAGCATGGCAGGTTAGACACTAGAGGTTTTAAGAGATACAAAGAAAAACTTTAACCAGTAGAAACTCATCCAAAAGATGACCATACTCTACAGCGCAAAGTTTGCCCTGTTGTCCATGCACAATATGGGCACCAACAGCACCTTCAGTGCAAGTCCTCAGTTATCGGGTATGCTGATTTAATGCACTTGCAGACCTGCACCAAAATTTTTTACTGCCATGACCAGTCTTATTGAAACTTAGAAAAGCATTTACAAAAAGAGGTTTGAAAATAATAAAAAAAATCTAGGAGAAATTGCATTTCAGGCAAATGGAGAAGGCATAGGGAATCAAGAGGATAAGCAAAAGCATGAAATAAAGCTGTCAGGTCAATGTGGCACAGAACTGATCATTGTTATTTCTTTTCCTACATTTGCTTTGATACTGAATTCATTATTTTAGATACCTGAAAAACCGTAAGAAAAAAGTCCTTTGCAAAACAGTTTGAAAAAAGGGGAGAAAGGCAGCAGAGAGTGTTACTGTAAACATATATAGAATTTAGTGCTAGACCCCAAGATATCATTAAAGCCCCTTTACAACCCTGAATTAGCCTGCGGGGGAGAATTCCCTTCAAATATACTTACAGTTTGAGAGTAAAATCTTAATCATTCTACAGTATATGACGTTTAGTGCACTAGGAAGAGTTTGCAGTTATGCATGTCCCTCCAATCTGCATAAGGAAATGACTGTTTCTAACACGATGCCCCTGGCTGAAGAAGGCTAGAGGATTAGAGTGCAATAGCAGCCACGGAAGATTGACTACATCTGTAGTCAGTACACGCCCAATGTAAACTCAATGAGTTTAGTGAGAAGTCCAGTATTTCTACATTAATGCAACAATTTTAACTCTTAATCATATGTTTTGATGAGAGCTGTATTTCTCAGGCTCTCTATCCTTACCTACACACACATACATATGCAGTCTTACAGATGTTATTGTATTTAGTTCTAAAGCTTGATATTTAATGTTTATTAGTGCAAATTAATTAATTTTTAGTTGCCACTATTTTTCTTAATTTTTACTATAAAAATGGAAGAGTTGACATATGTCTTGATAGGAGGTTTGTTTGTGTTTTTAGGGATGCTCCTTTGAAAATTATTTTGAAGTGCTTTTTTCAGCAGAACAGTAAGGGTTTTTATTAATAACCTTAATCTATTTAAAGGTCCTCTTGGTGTATGCAAATTTGCTTTTATAATTAATCTAAGAAAAATGCTTGATCGTTTCTAAATAAGAGTCTAGAAGTGAGAACAAAAAGATTCTTGTAAAACTCAGACCTCGTGCCTCATTAACTTTTTAATGGGGTTTTTTTTTGGTAAATAAATTTAAACATGTTTTTTATAGGCAATGTTTGAGTGGAAAATAATTACAATAGAAAGATACACTAGCGATGCAGATTTTAAAAAAACTTTATTATCTCAATATGACTTTTGAAGTTGATATAATTCCATTTTGGTTTAATGCTCTCTTATGAAGACATAGCAGAACATAAGAAGTTTGAAAACTGGTGTATGCTTTGAATAATTTTTGCATTGCCAGAAGCACAGTAGCAGTCTTCTCTGGGTAAGGAATGTGCAGCTGCTCCAGAAATAGGATAAAAACTACATGGCAAACCCAGCTGCTTCATGGAAATCCTAACGATAGCCAGAACTAAAGTGTTTCCACACACTTGAGTCCTACTCATAGCACTTCAGAGACTGAACTAAGTAAGGCCTTAAACTTGATCTTGTTGGCCCGTTGAGGCACAGATTAATGGTTAATGATGCTACCCACCTTGGCAGTACAGCAGAGGGGTGCCTGTTCTCTGTTCCTAATATGTTTCCCAGCAGCAGTAGCCTTTTGTAGATGGACACCTCGTCCTTGAGATAAACACAGGGCTCTGATTTATAATTGCTAGGCTCGTAGCAGTGGTGGTGAACATGCTCATGACTTAGGGCGATATATGCCCCCTCTCTGCCAAGGGTGCTGCACAACAGTAGGAACAACTGATTAGGAAATGCATCAGCCTCCCCATTTGCCATGTTTACTTCCCAGCACACAGAAGCAGCCCAGCTGGAGACACTTTCAGCAAAATCCATTCTCTGTGATTGCAAATCAGGTCCCTAATTTGAGTGGAAGTAACCCAGGAAAACTATGCAATAATGAAACACCTTGAGAAGCACAGCTGGCTTCCCAACACTCTCTTCCCTCCTGGCAAAAGTAATCTCCACCAGTCCAAATCTTTGGCAGACTTTGTAAAGATGGACTTCAGGTTAGGTCTTTTTGCTTCCAGCTTTGTAACAAACCCTAGATCAGCGAGGGGCAGTCATCCCCTTAAGTTTGCTATCCCACTTATGCAGTGCCTTTGCAAGAGAACACTTTTCTGAAGACTGAGATGTTTGTCCTGGTGAATATTTACTCGTGTCCGTAATTAAAATGTATGAAATGTTTTTGCGTTAGCATTAACATTAGAAGATGCAGTTACAGTAGCTGAAGCATTCCTTTGGCAGGTTTGCCTTTTTTTTTTTTTTCTCTTATAAGCTGTATCTCAGTTGGGGTTCACCTGAGAAAGCCACAGTATATCAATCAGTTAGGTCTGAGGTGCTGTTCATGCAGTTCCAAAATTGATGTGACCTTTTGACTTCTAGAAATGCAATAGAAAATAGCACAAAATGTGTATGCTTACCTGGACAGGTCCACTCATGTTTTGCATTGGTGGTGATGATTTTAAAAGTGAGGGTGAGTGAAATAAAATAAAATAAAATAACATAACATAAAATAACATAAAACAGAATAGAAGGAAGGGTTAACTCTTGAAAAATAATAGATTTGTCATTTAGAAAAAGGCTTTTAATGATTTCAGAAAAAAATTAAGAAATTTTATATATGCATATAATTCTGTTAATTATGCTAATACATATGTTCCATGAATAGCTTCTACAGAAAAATCAAGAAATAATGTAGTGGTTTTGAAAAATTGTCTCTTTGAAAATAATAAAAATTTTGAAAATAAACAAGGAAAGCTATGGCAAAACTACAAAATCTAGGAATCTGAATTTTGCAGAAGCAACAATGTACTTGAAAACCTCAATTTCTTGGTTTGTCCCAATAGTCTATTTACCAGTGCACTGCTTTATTTTACTTTGAACATTAATCTTCTCCTTTTATTCTTCTTTGGTGGTGTGCTATTGCCTTTTCCAGAGCTTCATACCATGCTCTGTTCTGGGTAATTCTTGCTTGGAGTGATTTGTGTCTGTAAAGCAGAAAAACTTTGGTGTTCACTTCCTGAGCTTTTATTTTAGGGCTAGGAGTTGTCATAGGTGGAGATGACAGTGATTTTTTGTTATGCTGTTCTTGAGTTTTGACAAGTTAAAACAAGTAAGTGTGTTTCATTCAATTTGTATAAATGACTGACAATAACAAGATTACACTGATATGATTTTAAAGCTAGTCTATACTAACTGTAATTTGAAGCAACCTACTGCTACTTTGATATCATTGCATTGTACCCTAATATAGCACCTTCTAATTTATGACTGTTGTGTTAGAGCGACAGTCATTGACTTATTAATGTAAGAATTTCTCAACTCCTCATATTTGTGCCTGATATGGCACAAACACAGCTGATGCTGTTACCACTGTTGGCTCTTTGTCAAGCACTAATGTTTTGTTAATGCACAAGACATAAGAGGCTGGAACATAATAATGGTATGTTACAAAAACAGCTCTGAGTTCTTACACCAGCAGAAAAACTGGTCTTAGATTACCTCGTAGTATAGTTGTTGGGATAGTATTTATTGATTCTGGTGAGGATCGGGTCCAAATCAACACTGCCTTTCATGGGGCCACAGCTTCAACTTGTAGAAGACATTATTTTAGAGAATAATTATGTCCCTCTATCACTTAGTAATTTTTAAAGGTATTTCATTTGTAATCATTATGAAAAAAACACATCTAGAAGGATTTGAAGGTTTAGCACCTGTAAAGAATTTTTAAGCACATGCTTAACTTTTAGCAGATCTGTCCCATTTATCTTTCCTAGGAATGAAAGTTCATGCTTAAAAATTTCCATTGAATCTGACTACAACAAAGCAGGTTAAGGGCTAATTGTGATGCAAGATTTTTCAACTGCATTTCGCTGGAGAAATTTCTGTTCAGTTGATGTCCAGTTTCAAGATGTATCCATCAGAATGATTCTTTTGTGTTTTAGGTTGTTGTTTTGGGTTTTTTTTTTCCATTGGTGTATGTGGAAGTCCTGAGACATGGAGACATGGAGAATGGGAATTTATCCTGACCCAGGGGTTGCACACAGAAATTTTCTTCAACAGGATCAGTCAAAGAGAATAAAAGAAACATGAGAGTGGGAAAACCACAGCACACTCAGTGTAAGATAATGACACAGAGCCCTAGTTATTGGCATGCAAAGCTAAACTTTGCACAGTAAATGAACAAATACGATCTGTTTTTTATCTATATGTTTAATTAACTATTTCTCAGTGGGATATGTTGTATAGATCTAAGTTAACTTTGTTTCCTATGTGTTTTCAAGATATTTCTACAATTAAAATGAGAAATAGTTTTAAGAAAAATAATTTTTCTTGCGCCAATAACAGTTCTAATAGTAAAATTGATAGAAATTGGTATTCTTATATGCTGTAATGATGCAACTTATTATGTACATCTATGAAGATCTATCAGTTACACTACATCAAATAGATAGCTAGATATTTAAGTTTATAATTGTCAGTGTAATTACATCTGAGTAAGTGGGGCTATTAAAGTTAGAAGTGGATGTATGATCAGACCTAGAATTTGGACCTTTATGTATGTTTGAAGAAAAACTTAGTCTTTAAACCAGAAGAAACCTCTCTGAGCTGAAACCATAATTCAATATTTCAATATTCACCACTTAGGGATGGAAGACATGCATCAGGTCCCATTCATTTCCATACCACCAGACTATTATAATTCTGCTAACATTCAGTATAATCAAGAACGACCCAGAACAATTCACATTGAGGAGGCAAGGTATTAAAGAATTTGCCAATGTTCAATTTTTATTTATGTTTGAAATTGTGAAGCTAGGATTAAGAACACTACTCTGACATGGAAGTACGTGCAGACTTTATTTTCATGTGATGTGTATCCAAGACACATACAAGGGAGGAAAGTTTAATAACTATTCTCTCAACCAAACAAATGCATGACAAAAGTGGAGCTGGGAGAAGCTGCTAATATGTTTTTGGTTTCGGAAGAATGACAAATCACGGAAATAAAAACCAAGATGCTGGAGCCACAAAATCACACAGGAAGCTTAACCGACCAAACAAGTTCTGGGAAAAGAAGGTGAGAAGAACAAGAAGGGGAGGAGAAAGGTGATTAACAGGGCAATCAGCCATGTCCAGAGTAAGTAGGCTGACTTTAAAATATTCTCTGTTTCTAAGTATTTTGATCCCAGCCCAAAGCGATAACAAAACAAGGAAAATGTATGTAGGAAAGAACTTTGATTATTGTAATTAATTTTTTGTTATTTGTTACGTGCTGTGCTGGTAAAAGAGAAACAGCATTCCTGTGTATCATTTCATCTGGTTTTACCTTTCTGCTGACCCAGAAGGTATAAACCAAAAGAATAGGTACCACTGGTAGGCTGGGAAGTTTGCAAGAGATGGGCAGTTTCTGGGACTAAAGAGAGTTAGTCACATGTTGAGGCTAAGGAATCAGAGGATATTCTGTCTCTGAAGTGATATGAGAACCCCACCACAACCTCACACCTATGGGTTCAAAGCCAAAACCCTTATCTGAGTTCTTTTTTGTTGCAGTAAACTGAGATTTGCATTTGTGTGAACTCAGAGTAGCTGCCTGAGTTTCCATTAGGGGGATCTTAATCAAATTTATCATTAAAATGGATATGTAGGGAGTGAGCAAGCCTTTTGTTGATCAAAGAGTCATCACAATTCACAGGGAATTACATAGCGTCTTTGAAACTCACAGAATACATGAGGGTTAAATAAAAGTAACTGCTTTTTTGCTATGCTGTTTTGCTTTAGCTAAGGAAGCCTCAATACCTGTCAACAGCCCTTCTTCCCCACCACCTCAGCACTGGCAGCTTGTCCATTGCCAGGGTCTAGGTAGGACTGTGGGATGAATCTTTAGAAATATTTTCCCTCTGTTGCTGCATATTCTGTGTATCTGTGTGTGTATGTGCAAAAGGTAGGGGATGAGATGAGTAGGGCAGGGATGGAAGCTGTCTTAGTTTTCTTTTCCTTTCGTGCTTTGAGTGGATGGATGCGACAGGAGAACACCTACCCACCTGGGCTGGGAGCTATGCAGCCAGGTGAATTTCCAAAGAAAGGAAGAGTCTGCAAACATCCAAGAAAGTGAATGTTTCTGAGTGTATTACAATTGTTTACATCTGAAAATTACAACAAGGTCAATAGGAAAAGATGGTCAAAACAAACAAAAAGAAGAAAAAAGAAGAAAAAAAATCTCTGAGTTTCTCAAACTTTCTGAAAGGTTAAGACCATTTTAGCACTTAATTACAAACCTTTTACTTCTGCTGCAGCACCTATTTATCTTAGAAGGGACACATTACTTCTTTGGCCCTTTAAAAACTCATTTCTTCAAAAGTATTTGTAGCAGAAAGTACATTGAGATATGTTGCTTTATAATCACTCCAAAAGCCTTTTTGCACACATACATCGAGTTACGGATCTTGACTCCTCACCCCAAATAAACCTGAACCTTTGGCAAAACTGGCGTACCAGAGGGCTTAATGATTTGGTACTGCAGTTATTTTAGCAAGCGTCAGTCAGGTAACACATACTTTTCAGTATGGGTGTGCTACCACAGACAAAACAGTAAGAAATATCTGTAAGCCAACTATTACTCTCCAGGGTGAGAGATGATATGTCAAACACCCTAAAAGTGGAAATCTGTGCTGTTTCCCCCATGACAGGAGCGGTAGTTTCCCAGACTCAGGTTCTTATTTGGCATCCTTGCCATTTGACATACTCGCCATTCAAACTGGCAAGCTTCAAGTGTGATCACCGTTTCTGAGTCCAGGACTCTGCTCAGCTTCTCACCCTTTGGGACACAAGCATTTTGGTCCAGGCCTTCCAAGCTGAAGTGTTTGTAACCTTTATCCCAGGCTCTTATTTTTTTCAGAGATAAATCAGTGATTTTGGAACTGTTGCCAAGTACCTCCTTAATCTCCTTGTTAACATCCCCTGGCCTCCAGTCTGAAGCTTGGCCCTTACCATCTAATCTATTCTTTGTTTCCCAGGAGAACTTCGAAAAATATCAAAGGAGAAAGCAAAACCCTAGTGGACCACTGTGTCCTGAAGTTTACTGAGGACTAGGGCATCATCAGAGTCTTTTGTGTGATTACTCCTCCTCTGCAATTTGTGAAGAGAGCAATCCCTGAACAAAAGGTATGCCAACACACCAAAAAGCAAACAAGATGAACTACAGGGAACAACGTAATAAATATGAAATTTTGATGGGGAATGTCTTCTCTCTACTTAATATGGTACTGGGAAGAAATGACACTAAATTTTATAAGCTGCAAACCCCAAAATTCTTCTTGCTTGTAATCAAACCTTGTTAACAAATATATGAGCAAAGTGACAGGAAATTCTTTGACCATCCTGTACTTATTTACTTATTCAGACTGATGTAATACTGGTATAAGCCTGATTTTTTAAAGGAAGCTCCCTGAGCAAATACAAAAAATGTTGTTTTGAACAAAGGTATCTTAGGAGACATTTATTTTATATTCTCTATTTCTATGACTCAGTGAAGGAATACAAGTATGAAAGCAGCGTAATACAAGCAAAATAGATCACAGAGAGTAAAATTAATAGAAATTATGAGTGGAACATCAAAGATTTTCTGGGGCTTGCCCTTGTGATAGCCATATAGATTCATAGAATAAATGTGTAAATGGCCAGTCAGAAAACCTTTTTGAAATGTACTTAATGCGTGAGGTAGCAGCAGCCCATATGAAGAAAACCAAACAGCCCCAGGAGGCTTTAACATAATTGATGGCATAGAAAATAATTCATTAAATAATTGCATGGAATTATACATGACCAAATCAGTGCAAAACATTTTGAAAGATGTTCCTCATCTGTGTAACCATCTCTGGTGATTATGCACAAAGACATCTTGATCTATGAACTTCCCACTTATTCTTTCAAGGTGCAAGTTCTGCTTTTATCACCTTTAGAATTTAATTAATAGCAAATTCATATTTGTTTTCAGAGCCTAATCCTCAAGCAGTTATAGAGGAGAGGTTTCCTAAAAGAAGACATCTTTGAAATTACATTTTGCCTTTCAGTAGTTCTACAGTGTTCGGAAAAACTGAACTTTATTGCACTTATGTTTGTTGATCAGGGATTTCACAGTTTAGTACTAGAAACTTTTGATTTGTGAATTCTGGGAAAACAAAATAAAGCAAGGAAACCAGCTATGTTTGCCTTAACCGGCAGTAATTTTGTAAAGGAAAACCTCAGTCTCCTATTGTTTGCAAGTTACAATTCTTCAAGGATAAGTCAGCAAACGAGTACAAGATTTTTTTTCTCTTTTTTTAAGGCTTGATAAAACTACTTTTTTTTTTCGTTCTATGACTACATTTGCAATAACATCTGAGTCTTTGGACTTAGGCAAAGTTTATATTCTATGACATGGCACTTGGTAACAAATTCTGTTCACACAAAAAATAGCACTTCAGCTGTAATCAGTGCTTAAAAAATTATGAGCAGTTTGTGTAAACCTCTCTTTTTTTGGCACTACTAGAAGTCAGCTGTGATTTCAGAGTATAATAAATGCATTTGGTTGAATTCCCTTCTTGTGCTGTGAGGAGAGCTTGTCTTTGGCTCATTTAGATTCTGAAGACTTTGTCCAGTGTCCAGATGCACTTTTAAAATGTAGTTAAGAGAATAATTACTGAATATATTGAAGAGCCATTCCTATTTTTTTCAGTTTATGCCCAGTAGATTTCACAATTGGCACAATTACTGCAAACTCATTTGGCAAAGTGCCATTATCTTCAATGGGAATAATGCCTACTACACTAGTTCTCAGTCTTATCCATTATTAACAATGTGCATTTAATAACTTGCAGCTAATGGTCTTCAAAGCAGTCCCAAAATTGCTTAAGCTGCTTCTCACAGTGTTTGAAGCAAGTTAACAGATTCTGTAGGAGGCAAAGGCAGAAATACAGCAATCAGTGCAATAACATTGATGGCTTTTGCTGTATCTGTTCAGGAATAAGGGTGACTGAATAAAGCTGTAGCAAGAAGAAATAATAAGTCGGATCAAGCCAGTCCTTCCAGCTACTGACTACTGGAGCAAAAATCTGCAGTGACACTGAATTGAATATGTGCTGTGTGGCTGTCCTGGTTTTGGCTGGGATAGAGTTAGTTGTCTTCCCAGTAGCTGGTACAGTGCTATGATTTGGGTTCAGTATGAGAAGAATGTTGATATGGGTGAGGGGGAGTGAGTGAGCGGCTGCGTGGTGCTTAGTTGCTGGCTGGGGTTAAACCACGACAGCGGCACAGAGAATCGTTCTTCTCACCAGCAAGTTCTTTTGCAATAGTATAGCTAGGGAACTCTAAGATGGTGGAAGTTGGTAGGTAAGATGGGAAATTTTGTTTTAAAGATCGAATTTAAATGTGGATAATTTTCTCAATGCAGAAGTCAGTCAGACTGCTTCAGACCAGAAACATTTGCATGGAAACTGTCCAAAAAAATTATTTAAAATTTAACTCCAGATTGTTGAACTATTGCCAAACTTTGGTAAAGCTAAGGTGAATTCCAGTTTCATAACCAATCAAAAACTCAATAAAATGCTCTTCGCCACATTTTTTGTTAGAAAAATATCTTAAACCCCCATGTTACTCATTAGGATTTTTGTTAAATTAAAGCCATTTGATCCCTCTGACCTTTGGCCAGTGTGACTTCTTGACTAATTCCTAGTATTTTTGTGAAAGCAATTTGAACAAAACATTTCTATGGAAATATCTTTGCCAGAAAAGAAAATGGCTTATTGCATTATTGAAAATAGAAGGAAGCCGTTCACTAAGATCAAAGGCCTTTTATCACTGTGAAATTGCCTGCCAGCACATGAGAATCCATGAAAATTCAAAACAACATGTCAACTTTTTGTTTTCATGGCAAGTCTGTCTCAAATATATTTCCTTGGGTTTTCACAAAGAGCAAGAATTTTCTTCAGAATTATATACTGGCAATTAAATGGGTGGAAGATTGCGGCTGAGCATTCCCTATACAGTATGCTGATAATGACACAGTTTATCTTCCACCTGCAAAGCAATGCAGGAGAGTTCATGCAGCTCTCCAGAATGTCTGTGCAAAGACTCTTGACAAAAGCAAATCTACTTGCTGCTCATAAACCAGACTTATATTAACAGTATGGTGGGAAATTCTGAAAGAGATCATATTGTGGGTGCAGAAAACCAAAGCACATAAATAATCACCCTTTTCTTCTTGTGTGGCTCCGTTTGTGTTTTGGGTTTAGTTTTTGTTCCCTTCTCTAGTCAGTACTGCACTCTCTATCAATGTAGGATAAGAATATAGAACTCCTGATAACAAGATTTCCTTGAAAAGGAATAGATTTCTTCTTGTTTAGACAAGAATCTGCATGAAAGATAGGAAAGTGAACACAGATAACTTGCCATCTCTGCCAATTTGTGTAGTCTCTTATTTTAACCATGCTGCTAGGAACATGTGAAAAATAACATCCCAATTGTTGGCATTCTCATCAGAAAATTAGTCCTCAGTACCTAGAATGAATACAAATATTAGCTTTTCACAAAGTATTATAATTTTCAGGCAATTATACTGGTGCACTGCGCTTTGATGCTGTCACTATTATAATTTTCTTGGCTGGTGACTACCCTGTTGCTTCTATGATGTCCTGCCTGAATTTGTAGTGAAAGGGCAGCCAACAAGACCACTAAACGAGAAGGTTTGCAACTCGTACTCCAGTGCTAAGGCAGGAACTGTGTGTTCTAGTTAATTGTAGCTCAGAGATGCTTTTAAGGACAGGAATATTATCTCCTTGCTCTCTGGTTAACCCTCCTACCTCCATTGCTATTACAAGGTTAACTGCATTCCGCATCTGCTCAAAGACAGCATCCCCGAGATCTCAGGCATGCTTGTTGCCCTCCAGAGTGGGCTGATACAATTTTCCCAGCTCTGGGAAATGGGCTGCCACTCTCTGCTCCATGGACCAGCCATGATCATGCAGCTGGTCCCAAGGTACAGAGACCTGAACAGACCTGTGAAAGCTTTCTCTCTGAGTTTGGGGATCATGCAGCCGGTTTCTTTCCCGCTTACTCTTACAGCTTAGCCAGCAACTCTCTTCCTCTGCCACCCGCAAGCTAGGTACAGACTGCCAGCCTTGCGCAGAGCCCACCAAGCAGGTTTTCCTGCAACTTGAGGCACGGAGTGGGGAAATTCTGCGGCACCGAGCTGCCCCTGAAGCTTCTGCCGGGAGCAGCTTCTCTTAACTGCAGCCACTCACATACCCACAGCAGGGCAACAGTCTGTACCCTCTTTTTGCTAGCAGACAGCTTGCAGAGCCACCTAGGAAGCCAGCTTTCCTACCTGAGCTTCAGCTTTCCATCTGCCTGAAACTTCACTGCTCCCCTCCTGATGGGCTTAAGAATTTAAATCTTCCTGGAAAAAAAATATGGTCTGCTAGGTTCAGTAGGCCAGGCCAGGCAACCCAAAGTCACTTTATCACTTCCCAGCTGATGAGATGCAAAAGACAGGAACCATATCCTTTCTGTAGGTTCATTTCCCAGAAAACCTGCTAATGAATTAGTGTGATATGACACAGAGAAGCCAACATAATAATTCAAGCAGAATACCAGTTATTATAGGTGATTTTTTTTTTTCCCTCCGATGTCCTAGTGATTTAAATCTTGGTTCTGAATTTTCTAGGTGTGTTAACAGCATAAACTGAAGCCAATTCTGCTGTATTTCAAAGAACACTGTGGTAGCTCAGATTTTCCTCTTGCTGGAACTCTGCAATTCTTCAAAAATTTCTTCAAAAACTTTTTCTCAAGAAAGGAAATTGGTTGCTAATGCTCGGGCTGCAGGGAAAGTCAAGCCTCTGTGGTTCAAGCACTGAAGAGACAAATAAAAAGAAGCCCAGCTAGTGCTTTTGAGTTTGTTGTTTGTTTGCTTGTATTTAATTGCCATGATTCTGAAGCCAAATTCATGACTTCTGCAGACCAAATTCAAGGGTTTGGGTTCTCTTTTTAAAGTTGCAAAGGTTGCTCATACTTCCAGGACCATTAAAAGGGATTCAGAGGAGCAGGTGATGCTTGGCTGTGACTGTTGACCCCTGAGTAACCCGACGGCTGTATCTGAAAGTGTATCCTTGTGATATCTGAATGAGTTTACGATTTTCCATAAATGATTTCTCCCCTTTCAGCTTCTAACCTAATGCCTTCAAGACTTTCTTTTCTTCTTTTTTTTTTTAATTTTTAAAGATGTAACAGACTTTTTAATGGATCATCATGTCAGTTTCCCTAGGCACAGGGATCCCATAAAGCTAAGAGACACATGATTAAATTAGGAGCTTAACTACGCCTCGGTGTCAGGCTCTGAAAAAAAGTAACAGTAAATTACATAAAATGGTCAATATAATCTATACCACCCAATGCAGGATGTGACATCCTCAAGCAGCATGCATTAACTTTTTAATGCAATCCACTGATTGCCTTATAAATCACATATTTGTGTATCAGTGATGAGAAAAGCCTATCCAAAAGGTCATCTACTCCAGGGTTTTTAAAAGGACTCTCTAATTGGTTTCTGAGAAATTCACAGACCATTTTGCATGGTGTTTCCAGACTTATTTACAAGCCTGTTAAAATTAGCCTACACTTTGTTTGTTTTCTTCTTTTATTTTCCCTCATTTTGTTTGTTTGCTTGAATATGCAGGAATGTTTGTGTGGGCTTTTGAGGAGAAGTGCTTTACCATTTTCGCAATTGTTTTGCACATCACACAGGGTACACAAACCACTATTTCTTTCCCTTTTTAAGGTGTTTATTTTTATTTATAGTGCCTTCAATGTTCAAGCCTGATTGTGTCTTTAACACTGTGATATTTATTAAAGTGCCACCAATAGGATTGTGAAACCCTGGGCTGTAGCTTTCAATATGGACTGTGTTCACTCCCTCGGACTGATGGGAGCTGCACTCCTTTCTTCCAGCTGGGTGTCTGCTGGTCTGCAGGGGGTGGGGGCAACAATCCCTTTAAGCACAGAGGAAGGGAAAAAGAAAATAAACCCACATTGTTTCAGTATTAGCAATTACTAGGTTTTTGTCTGACCATAACGCAGTATCATATCAGCAGCTGGACTCCTTTCCTTTCTTTCTCCTCTCATTTTTCAGTCCCCTTTCTGAGCCTATCCTTTCACGTCAAGACTTGCAGACAGATGGGCAGCTCCAGAGAAAAATCCCCTGGGACCTCTCTGGGTCCCTGAAGTAGCTGTTTGCACCTGACTCTTCCCACAGATGACAGGGTGCAAAATCTCCGTCTCCACAGAAGCCGTCAGGTGCAGTTTAAAGCTCCCAAAGTCACATTTCCCAGGTTTGTTCGGGGCTTCGCCAGCCAGCAGGTACTGCCCTTTTTTATTCTTTGGTTTGTTCTGCCCTTTCGCTCTCGGAGACTTTTACTTCATCGTGTTAGGAGACGCCCAGTAAACCTTTTAAGGGGCTCCCCAAAGTATTGCCTGCGCCTTTGTATTCCTAAGCCTGTGCAGAGAATCGTAAGCTTGTTATTAGTATAATGGTCCCAAGCGCAACAAAGGCTCCCACCTGCTCCTCCATGGAAGGGCGCCTTGGCTCCGTAACAATTAGCATCAATTACGGCAGGGCTGGTCGGGAACGGCGTGCCCGGCCCTCTCTGGGCTGCAGGTGCAGGATTATCCCCCTGACCTTTCGCTCCCAGAGCCCCCTCTGACGATGGGAGCAGGAGGCAGGCAGATGAGAGCCGCCCGCCTTTCAGCGCTCGTGGTGAGCATTAGCTATTCATGTCATTTCCAGAGCGCCGAGATTAGTTTCAGGAAAGTACACAGAGAGCAGGCTCCCTCTCCTTGGCTCCGGTTTGCCCTGCCGAGCGCTCCCATGCTTGTACATCCTCTCATTCCTTGGTATCCGTGCTCTTGCTGCAGGAAAAGTAAATTCATGATAGCATCTGTGAAGGAAAACAGGGTTGTAATAATAGTAATAATAATAATAATAGTAGTAGTAGAAGTAGTAATAAAAAAGAGAGCCCCACAGCTGGCTGGCTGAGTGGCAGACAATGGCATGCATGTAATACGCTTGGATAGACTTCTCTATTTCATTGCCTTGGCTTTTAGGTGCAAATGTGATGCCAGACCCTGCTTTAGTTTCAGCGTGCACTGTTAGAGCCACTTGTGAAGGCAAGCAGCACAAGGCCAGACATACTGCAGATAGCATAGGTAGCATGCTGTCACGACAGATCATTTTGAAGAGACACCAGCCAACTCTTTTTCTAACAAAACTGGTGAATTTACAAGGTGAGTTATACCTGAACACAGAAGGCACAGTGTCTTCCAAGTAGCAAAAAAGTACTTTTTTCTTTATGCTTAAACATCGTTCATTTTTGGTATGCCTTCAAAAAATAAAGGCAGGCTTTCTTCCCATGGACAAGTCTTTATGCATTGCACGTCCTATATATACTGAATATTTTACAAAATCAGTATTTCTTTTTCCATGTACAAATCTACATACATACATATATCACCTTGTTGTCGTCTTAAAAATATTCCCCAACAAGTAGGGGAAAAGCAGGGAGAAATCAAACAAATCAATTACAGAGAAAAAGAGTATTTTAAGCTGTTGCCCATCAGAAGAGCAGTGCAGAGCAGAGCTGGGAATGATCTCAGAGCGGCACAGATCAGCTGGACCTGGGCTGGAGCTGCTAAGAGAGAGAGGAACCCTTTGAGTATCCAAGTCCATCCCCTAGAAAGACAGAGAGAAAAAATATCCCCCAAACCTGTCTGTTTGATTGAAAAGTAATTATATACTTGGAGACCAGTGTATGGTGTCTATCTGTTGGGTTTTTTCCAAAAGTCTCTGGCATTCTACCTCTGGAAAAATAGGTTGCTTTATGAGTAGCCTGAATTGAGGCATTGGATATCATGTCCATAGTTTCTTTATTTTTTGGTGTGGAAATTTGACAGGGAAAATAGAATTACTTGAAACTCTAAATGGTGAATTTGGCATCCATGATCTGAAACGTTTGCGTAACTTACCCCAGTGATGTTGCTACTTTAGGTTATATGGAAGATGACAGCAGTAAGGGATCAGGACAAGTGTTCTCAAAGAAACTTACTTTGGTTTTGTCTTAGGCAAAAGACCACAGCCCTGACCTTCTTACATATTTGTGTGTTAGATACAACTCTGACAACATAACAGTGTAAAAATAGCATGAGTTAGAGGAGAATTAATTGTTTGGCAGTTAAGTTGAATACATTTACTCATGCATTACACTGATGATATGTCATTCTTAAAAAACAATAACATAAGGGCTTGGAATAATGTCTACTAATAATTGTGTTCTTCATCATGGAGGTTTGTCTTTTATATTTAGTTAGAAATCATCACCATTGCTCACAGAAAGTGTGATTTCTTCAGCAGAGAGAAGACACGGTAGGTCTCGCTAAAGGATGACTATTCAGTCCATCGTGTCAATAGCCATAGCATTTTTATGGATCGGGAGATACTGGGGGATTGCAATCACTTCAGTCACAAATGTTTTTAATGGCAGACACTGTAAGAGCTTTAGAGTAAAAAACCCATAGACTTCATGCCAGCTGGAATCTTGCATGTGAAGGAGGGAAAACACGTAAGGAAGCTTATAGTTCAAACCTTCATGGTAACAAAACAGTAAAAAAAGACACTACACTTTTCTCAACAGAAGAGACACATGAAATGTCACAAATCTTCCTTGGGCCTAATACAGTGGCTGAGAAAGAAGGCCATGTGTGAGGACTGGGAAGGTCTTTTCTACTAAGATTTTGGTGGGGGGAGGAGGGCAGACCCTTTGTTTTTGGGAGGAGAGGGGTGATTTAGTTCTATCCTTTATGGGATCTTTCAGCAATAGAGGAGGGAGGTTTCCCAGTGATAGAGAAAATTTTGCACATATACAGGGGCATGGATAAAAAAGTAATTTTTAACTGACTTGCCAAACCAGTCTGGGAATAAGTAATATCAAAATAAAAGAGAGAGGGGCCTTTTTTGCTATAAATGCTATAGTCTCACTTGTAAAGGCATGCTGGCAAATTGAAAATAACTAATCGTGATGCTTCAGCTGCTGGGAAAAGGTAAAAGAGACAGAAAAATATCCCCCATTGGAGGGGCTGCTCTCCTCCGAGCAGTGCCTGCAAGGATGCTGAAAACACTTCTCCTGCATGGCTCTCGACCCCTCCCAGCCAAAGTAAATAAATAAATAAGTCCATCTTTGACGGGAGCGTAGCTGTAAATACAACACAGACAAAGGCTAGTTGTTGAATTACTGTTCCAAGCACAAAGAGGGAATTGAAGCGAAGGAGAAGGGAGGGGAAATCCCTCCGTGTTTATGAGCACACATCAAAGAACCACTTCTAGAAATCTGAACGCTCAGATAGGAGGGGAGGAAACAAAGCCTTGATAGGAAACTTGAAACAATTCAATAAACGCCATTGTCCATACCCATTCAGCGGGTTCAAGTTACACATTTACACAGGCATGGGGACGTTTATGTGCCGATACTCAGTACGCGTGAATACGTGTGTGGTGGATCCAGGCAGTATGCTAAATCAGTACAGGTGTAACATCGACCTGTACATGAAAATATATTTTTATGTTTCCCATTTTCCTACAGACGAATTGTGGCCCCATCTTTTCATTCACTGGAGTTTTACTTGATTAACTTTAGTCAGAACTTTACTTAATTTTTATTGATTTTAGGCATCGTGTAAATTGTTTTTTATAGGAGATTAGTTAACTAAGAACTTCAGCATGCAGTCTGGTGCAAACAATGTGTGTCATTGCAGAATATATCATATAAACTGATAAATATTAAAATTGATGGCAAAACAAAATCATCGACTTAACATGTTGGTTTTTCCTCATGTATATGTATTTATACACACCTGCACATATCCATATATATGTGTAATATTTCTCCAGCATATATGTAAGCATATTGTCATTACAGCCATTTCTGCCACTGATCTTAATGAATTCAAAATGTCTTCTGCATCATGCCTAAGCACTTAGGTTGGAAAGGTAGCAGTGACATTTTTTGTTATTATATGCAAAATACCATATGAATATCAAGGTAAACAGTTAACAGTTTTAAACTAGAAAAGTTCATGGGACTGTGAGCAAAGACTGCAAATTCATGCTGTCTTTTTTTGGCTCTAATTAGTAACACCTATGAATACAGGAGCACCTGGATCATATTATCATCTGCAAATACGACACTGGAGGACATGAGTTTTATTCCTGCTCATTACAGCATTAGATTTACTCCCACTTATATTCAACCTTTTGCTATATAGCATAATACCAAAATCACACCTGGCATATAGTTTCCTTCTTTTGCTTTGAGACCTGCAGATCAAGGTAGTTTAGGATTGAAATAAGACACTCTGGTTCCAGTTACTGAAATCCATTCTTCAGCTGAGAAGAAGGAAGGAACAGGCTATTCATTAGTGACAAAAGAGCTGAATTTCATTGTTTTTCTTTGGTTCAGGTGTTATTAAACTTTTTCAAGGTTTTTTTGTTGTTGTTTTTAATCAAATTCATCAGCTCCAGAAATATGTTTCATAACTAAAATAGTTCAAGAGCTTAATAAATACCATGCTTCAATAAAATTAGTGTTTTGTAACTATTTGCCAGACATGTTTGTTGTTCATCATAAAAAAAATAATTAAAAGTCAAACTGCCCTTATTTAATACAACTGAAATGATTATAGATTCATAGGCATAGTTTATGGAAGTAGAAATGATGCTGCTGTTATCTCTTCTAGTGTCTACGAACATTTCTGAAATTTTATGACTCTAGGTACTATATCTAACCATTGTGAAAATGTAATTATTGTCAATGGCCACAAGTGAACAATATTGACCTCTACAGGATGGAATTCCTTTCATCACCAGTGCCAGAGCTGCTTAAAACCTCACCTCTTGATTGAAAGAGACTATAGTAACACTGTTTACAGCTGATCCTCAAGTTTCGCTTCAAATTCTCAAAGCAGAACTCCATCTAAACCCACTACATTTGCCTCATTTTGTTAGAAATCCGTGAATCATCACCCAGTATTGTGAAAATGGGTTTGAGTTCTCTTGAAAGCTCATGGTTATTACAGTCCTTTCCTATAAATGCAGTCTGAGTCACAGACTTGAAACCTGAAATGAGAGGAGTTTCCCCTGAAATGAGGTCTTAATGGATCT
Organism: Aquila chrysaetos chrysaetos; assembly: GCF_900496995.4. Classification (NCBI taxonomy): domain Eukaryota; kingdom Metazoa; phylum Chordata; class Aves; order Accipitriformes; family Accipitridae; genus Aquila; species Aquila chrysaetos. Next base: position 58,605,502 of record NC_044005.1, read on the forward strand.
ATTTCTGTTTGATTCTCTGCGGGTTTTAGTTCACATGTGTCACCTAGTGTCTATGCCTTATCCAGTCATGTGATCACTGAAATGGAATGCTTTACTGGAAGATACATATATATGTCCATACACATATGAGTATATGTACACATATAGGTATATATTTTTTACTTGTATATGTCTGCCTGTTTCCTGTGTTACAGGAGATGGAAAATGTTCCTTGCACCTAGAGCGAAAGGTGAAGGTAATGTAGCGAGATGTTTACGTACTTCCTGTCAAAGCCCATTCCAAATTTTCTGACTACCTTTGGGGATGTACTATAATCTGTAAGGATAAACCTGTAGTTCATTACAGATAATTTCTGTGCGACAATAAATCGTTGCTTGATCTTGCTCTTATACCACTTTTTGATGTGCTGTTTCACAATGGGATACAGCTCAGCCTGAGACAGATGTCTATGTCAGTGCCAGTAGTTTGATCCAAACTATCTGTCCAGGCTCCTTCTGCAGAGAATGGAGGCCTTCCAGAAGGCAGGTTCTTCACCCTGTCTGAGACAGTTATCATAGGGTTGGGATGAAGCACCTTCCAGTGGTATTGATCTGTCCCCATTAACTCTACAGGAAGCTTGCAGGACTGTTAAATACCCAACCTTTATACAGTACCTCAGAAATCCTGAACTTCAGCCACTCATTATCTTTAAAAGGGCTGGGGTTAGACCTTCTGCAATATTTGTTGCTTTTGCCTAATTGAAATCAAAGACCATTAGGAGTCTATGCACCCTTGAGGAACAGTACCTGTGACTTTGGACTGCATTTGACGCTGTCTGAGAAATCAAAGGAGGACAGTTCTTTTATGTTCATTGTAGCCTCTGCTGCTTAGGAGACACATGAGAGAGACTTAAACTGCTTCAATTTCCTATATGGATAGAACTCATCACCTGCAAAACCATGCCTCCAGGCAGAGGAGTTTCGTTGTTCATGAATGCCATTTCCAAACTGGTTATGGCTGCAGGTCTGTCCAATTGCAGCTCCTTTGCTGAGGTTACTGCAAGTCAGGATAAGCTGTGGTCTGACCTTGCAGTGTACTTCCTCAGCCAAAAAGAAAGAAAAAGGAGGAACAAGAGCTCTCAGGACAAGAAACGAAAATTGAGACAAGTCACTTTTGAGCCAGGTGAAATGCTTATAGTAGGAAGAACATATTGCATCAAAAACTATGTCTAAACTGAACGTGTAGAATAATGTATTAATTTATTTTTTAACATACTCTATGAAAATTTTTCAGAATGGAATTCAGATCTTTGCACTGATATATCATAAATATCACCCCAGAATTTATAACACCACCTCTGAAAATATGGCAATGTCCAATTTCCAGGTAATTTACTTCATTTTACCCCTTTAATGATTGTTTGTCTTGAGATGTTTCTTTTATGAACATGTTTCTAAATCATAATCAAGCCATAACGTTTCTGCTTATTCTGATACATAGACTGGGTCTATTCATCTATTTTGAAGTAGATTTCCAATATTTGAATTATTCCATTTTCTTTTCCAAGCCCTCTCCAGCTTATCAACTCTCTTTTAAAATTGTTCTAGTGCTCATCAGAAGTGGAGACAGTAATCTATTGGACTCACTAGCCTGCATGTACTGTAAGAAGAGCATCCTCCTTTTGTTTGAGATTTCCTACTTCTACAAATATGTCCTATATAAATTTACTCCCTTAGTCTTCTCATTCCCCTGGGAAACCATCTTCAGTTAGTTATTGAGTCCTCAGCCTTTCTATCCTTGCTTTCCAAAGTCAGACCATAAGTCAGTCACATAGGAATGCAACTTATATTTCTCTGTCCAGAGAGAGCTTTCTGCTATTGAAATGTATAGTTTTACATAGACTGCATGGTACATGGCACTACTTGACAGGCTTTTTATAGAAGTGCATGGCAAGAGAGTGAGAGACATGGGTATAAACTGAAATAGCAGAGGTTTGTACTGGATACAAGGAAAAAGATCACTGTGCAGATAGTTAAGGGTGGAACAGGCTTACCAGGGAGGTAGTGCATCTCCACCCTCGGAGATTTTGCAGTCCTCCCTCAATAGTGCCATGAACAAGCTGGTCTGAGCTCACAGCTGACCCTACCTGGGCAGGACATTAGACTAGAGACCTCCTGAGTCTCCTTCCAAACTGAATTATCTTCTGATTTCAGGAGAAAAATGCAAAATTTACCAAAGGGAGCTGAGACAGTCTACACAAACGTACATCTTTCCCTCACCGATCCTTGACCAAAAGAGGATTCACTGTGGGAGAACACGGAGAGCAGGAGCAAGGGACTCGGCCACAGAGAACAGGAGCAGGGAACTCTGCCACAGAGGCTCCTTGGCAGATGTAAACAGAAATTTGAGTCCATTTGTTCTAATCTTTCCAAAAGCATTTTGGCCATGATATTCTATGGGGAAATGGCTGTAAGAAACTTAAGTCTGTTGTGTGTTATGCTAGATGGAGCACTGGAAACTTTTCCATGAATATTCATTCAAATTTCAACATGAATTTAATTCTGACCATGCTAACGACCTTGTCTTTCTAAAATTTGCCTAAAATAAGTGTGTACATTCAGATGGAAATTTTTCAATTTACGATTGCAGTTCGTATAAGTTATTTGCTTATAATTATACGTTTAGCTGAAGTGAAATGCAAATCAATGTACTTTCCATTACATAAAGATGACAAAGGAGCTTTTAATGGTCTGAAGAGGACTGTGTTGGAAAGACCTTGTGTTTAAATGCAATGGACAAGAATAGATGACAGAGAACACTGCCATTTCACATCTTGCTATATTATTGATGATAAAAACAAAGAAAAAAGGGAAGGATTAGGAGGCTTGAGACAATAAGTTAAATATTTGATATATGAAATGTGTGGTGGCAGCAAGGTGTCCACTGTAAATGTCACTGTAGGAGTGACTTGTTTGCTTAAAAAGTAAGACACTAACTAGGAAGAGAGGAGTTTTGATTTTAACAGCATCAAAAAGCTACTTGAAATAATGGTAATAAATGAGACCTGCCTAAAACTGTTGGCCCTAAAAAGGACCTTGTCGAATAGGTTGAGCTTAGAGGCTATGTTTATTGCGATGGGATAGATAGAAAGATTAAATACTTGAATACATCAAAGTAACAGTCCAGATAAAGGACTTGATTCCTTATTCTTTTTCACACATTCACATCATTGACTTTAGTGGAGATAGCTTACATAAGGGTAAATCAGTGGAGGGAGAGTGGCCAGCCACAATGTCAGTAAAGAGCAATTGGCACATCACTGACAACATTGTTTGGGAAATTGGCCCTTAAGTATTGACAGTATTACTGGTGATCTGACCCTAATCTGTCTGTGCAAATGTCTGGTGATAAAACCAGGTTCATGTTTATCAGCCAGAGCTGGTGTCTCTCCATCACACTATTGCTCACAATAGAGTTAGATTCTTCTCACTGTACAAAGAATACTATACATTTTAAGACAGTGATGTTTCAAGCCAACTTTCATGTGTCTGGTTTGGATATCAAATTCCTACTACATGCTGTACATGCCGTAATAGGAATGAAATGTCTCACTATAACATATTGCCACAATTTACTGCACTAAGTTAAAGGTAATGACAATGTGTTTATGAACCAGTGTGCTTTCGTTGTCCTTAATCCCTCTCTTTCCCCTGTAGCTTACCGGACAACTTTTTTTCAAAGTCAATTCAGATAGCTGCATGAACGTTACCGATGCCTCTATGCGAGCTATATCTTGAGCGAATAATAAATAGCGAAGACAATTGGGAAGCAGAGCTGCCAGGAGAAGGCTGGACTGGTGCCCTCCGCTGATGAGGTTAGGCTGTTGCACATGCGCTGCTGGTATGCCCGGGGAGGGCTGGGATGCCAAAAGGGAACACTTGTCGGCATGAACCGGCGCAACCTTCTAAAAAATCTTGGAAGCATGTAAGGCCCAGTAATTGGGCGTATTCTAGCTTGGTTTTCTTCCAAGTGGGTTCTTCTCCAACTCTTCCTAGCTTGGAAATATTAATGAATTATCCTTATTGCTGAGCAATGCATTTTCCACAGAGAGCTGTTCCAGTTGTTTTAATGCATTTGCTTCACATTCATCCACATAGGGGTGTTTTTTGCCCACTTTCCACAGCAAGTCTAGCAAACAAGCTTAGTATCTGCAAAAAAAAGAGTGCTAACCTCACACATTTTTTGAAAGCACTATTCAAATTGGGGACTTAATTAAACTTGGCCAGACAGCTCATTTGATTTTTTTCATCTCTTTGCACAATGAAAGTGTACTGTTGTTGTTTGTAGCTACATAAACTTTAAAACTAAACAGTGGGATATACACATGATAATGCCTCTTCCCGATCCCTGACCTTTAGGAATGGAACTGGAGAAAACAGGTTAAGTTTTGTTCTGTTTTCAGGATTCCTGTGTCAGATGTGATGCCCATGAAATATCTGACACAAGGCAGGAATAGTTCTGTGAGGCTAAGGCTAACAATGCATCATAGGTTTTGGATGGTAGGAAGTGAATGGTAAGCTTAGCATGAAAGAAATACAAAACCAAAAGGGAATCTCTGAGGAAATATCAAGGCATTCTGAACAAATCAATAGAAGAATTTCACTTTATTGACAGTTTATAAAGAAGTAAATTGGAAAATGTATTTAATCAAATTATTGTTGACAAATTAGTCACTCTCTCTAATCAGTATCTGCTGAGTGATGTTTTCTTCATTTGAAATTCCCCCTTAGACTCCTCTTAGCTTCAGCTACAGATTGCCCACGGGGGGAGACAGAAGTAACCTCACACTATCCCTAAGTGGCCAGCTTTCCAGCTCAGTCAGTTTGACACTCAATATCTTCATTCATATTTGTGATTATTATAGTAACAGTAAATCCAACGGGCAACTAATTTACCAAATGCTCTCCAATAAATGCCTGAAGTTCGTTCTTCAGATTTTAAATTAATAACTGTTAGTGGCTACTTTTAGGACTTAACTCAGGAGCCCCATTTGAGATGCCTTACAGGAGCCCGAATTACAGAAAATGTGAAGTCTTGCACAAGAAGCCTGGTATTTATAAAGCAAAATGCTTATGACGTCACTAAAATTGAAGCAATGTTGTATGCCTAAATGACATATACAATAGTTTTGCTGTGATAACAGCACTTAGGAACCCAAGCCACATGAAAAAAAAAATCTGCAATGCTTAGCTAGTTGTCAAGGATCATAAAAGTGAAACACCTGACCCCATCACGGTGGTTTAAAGCCCGTAGGTCTCTCTAGAAAGCTGGAGAAGTTTGGTACACATGAAAGCTTATATGCTAAGGAAGCCAACAGGAAACCTAGACAGGACTGCATCTGAATTCCTTCCTCCTGACAGGTATTAGGTAGACAAACCGTTAGGTGAGTTCTTCTACAAGAAGACCCATGGCATAGGATCTACTCCTGCAGTGTGATGCCAGACCGAGCAGTGCGCATGCTTTCTGAAAAATGGTTGCTACGGAAAAAGTGTTTATGGCTTGGGCAATAGCCTAGTTATTGGGTCACTTGTAGTGAAAGTGGAATATCTCTTTTCATTTCCTTCCTCACCCTAAAGCATTTGAAACATAGCTTTTTCCACCACATAGAAGACTGACCTCATAAGTCAGCACGGTGGGTTAGAGTATTCTGGGAGGGAAAATCAGCATTGCTACAGATGCAGGGACATTTACTAATTCAGTGCCAGCATCCTTGGACTTAAACTCGTGTAAAGGGAAAATCTGAGCAAGTCATGTATTATAGGAAGAGCAACAACTGCAGATTGTCATTTGCTTTTATTTTTATTTCAGAATAGGAAAAAGGTTAAAAGTAAGAGATTCAGCATGTTCTTTGAAAAAAAAAAAAAGTGATGTGTGTCAGCATCATGTGTTAGGAAACTTTTAGGCAAAAAAAAGTGGCAAGTTTCTGCCCATCTGGGAAGGAGAAGGAAAAGAAGTACTGTCATATCAGCAATTGCCAGCGGTATTTTTAAAATGCCATTATGGCAACATTTTTCTTCTGCAAGCTCATCTGTTGAAAGACTGGTTAAATAAAAAAAAATAAAAATAATAAAAAAAAAATTGCCAACTAGTCTGAGGGAGAAAGTGGAAGCAGAAAAGCCTGACTGGCATGCAGCCATCAAAAGGTCAGAAGTTCAGATCTTGCTCTTGTTTGATTATTTCTAATCCACCCCTATACAGAAAGAATGGCAGCTTTCAAAGGGAAAATGAGTGAACTAAAGATTGATAATTCCCAACATGATTCCAAGTTGGAGAGCAAATAAATTCATCAGATAAAAATAATCTCACAATGACAATACTGTTGAGTTATTACTCTAAGAGCTCCAGACTGTGTTGGTGTCTGGCCCCTGAATTTTTCCAGTAAGCACCTTTTCCCTCCTGTTTCCCTTTCCCTTTGAACTGTTAATTAATCATTTTGAGCTCTCCTGCATTTAATGTCCATCTTTGAAACATGTGGCCTAACACATGCCTCTTTCAATTAGGTGTGATGGCAAGGCGGGCTTGAAATAAAAACATGAAATCAACTACAAGCAGCATTATAATTAGCAGTGGAGCTGGACTGCTCACTACAGCCTCTTGCCCCTCCATGTTGAAGCTGTGCCTGATACAAGACATAAAGATTAGAAGTAGGTCAGTCGAGTAACTCATGAATAGTTAATAACTATTTAGCTACTGTCTTGAGAAGCTGTTGGGAAATGCAGTGGGGGAAACAACCACAAACATTAATCTATGGCAGCAAATAATCCATTGCCTCAAATGGTTCCAAATGGGCCAATGGACAGGAGCCCACTTGAAAGGGTAATTTTTAAAGGAGTACACTTCTGAAAAAAGCAAAATGAGACTCCCTTGACTGAACAGTAGCTGAGAAAAATAGCTTTTATATGTACAAAACACAGGAAAAAAGAGCAGGAATATGCTTGCTTTCTGGAAAAGGCAGTTAACATTGAAACCATTAATGTTCCCGACCTGTTATTTAGTGGTCTGTTCAATTAATGACTAACGCAAAGAATGAAATGAGAAATATGACTGCCCTACTGTTTTGCCAGAGAGTAAGTTAAAAGATAACCTGTCATGTGCCATAAACATTCATCACACTTTCCTTCACTTATTGCATGTTAAATTGCTGATTAATAATACTAATACAACTGAACATAGGTGCAATACATGCAGTAGGTGATTGCATGAAGGGTGGACTAGACACTAAATTCTGTATTCTACTCCTGCCTCTGCCACAGATTTCTCAGTCCTCTGACAAGTCATATACTGTACATGAAGGAATTTTATTGCTAAATAGGCAGAAGAGGAACCAGTAATATCTACAACAGTGCACAAACAAGCTGTGTTAAAATTTTTAAAAAGAGGTGACTGCCTAGCTTTTACTGAAATTACAAATTGGAAAGTGTCTGTAAAACAGAAAAAGCCATTTGCTAAAGTGAGACTGAAGTTCCTAATGAATTGTGCAGCTAAGTGTCTTCAAAATTTTTGCCTGATGTCCAGAAGTTATCAAGTAGTAGAGCATGGTGTAATTTAAGCCAAGTTTACTCTGCAGTGATTTCCTTATTACTATGATGTCCGGAGTTTCTCCATCTGTAAAGTGAATATTGCAAAACTTAACTCCCTCCTTCGCAAGCTTTTCTGAGGATTACTTAACTGTGAAGACTTTAAATGCTGAATCAGTTCAAGTGGTAACTCTCCCCCTAACATTTGTTGAGCTGCAAAAGCATCTGTACTTCCACCCTTCCCATACATAACTCATACATATCTGTGTTGGAAAGCTACACTGAGACTAAGGGGAAAGATACTTCTTCGTGAAGCTATAGGGACACAACAGGCTCAATCTATAATCCCCCACTCAGCTCCAGGGAACGAAGTAGAAAATCTGTAGCTGATTAGAAGTCTTTTTTTACACACATTTTGGCCAGAGCCAGTGTCTTATCCAGCTTTTCCCCTAAGCATACTTCCATCTTAAACAAAAGGAAGGAAACTCTGATGAGGATCAGACTCTGTTGTAAAAAATTTTTCTATTTTGTTCCAGTGAATATCATATTGATTTTATTGTTTTATGTCTCTGTGCTTAGAGAAACAGAAATTTCCCCCAGGTATTATTGTTATCATCCTCTCTTATGAAGTCTTTGTCAATAATTGCACCATATTTTTCCTAGTGTAACATGACACTATTAACTTTTTAGGATGAAATGAAGAGAATGCCCGAAGAGATACTATAAATTTCTAGAAGATATTAAAACTGCTGCTGAATTACATATATAACTATTTAGTTAATTATCTTAGTGAAAATAATAGCTCTGAGTATTCTGTCTTTTAGATGAGAGAAAACCAGCAGTTGTTATATGAAATCAAGGAAATTGCACATTTGTAAAACCACTGTGAGATAAGTACCACTTAGAACAGACGTAAAAGGCTCTTGTTCCTTTTTGTTAGGGAGCTTGGGTTGGGTTTAGGCCTTGGATTTTTCTTTTTTTTTGGGGGGGGGGGGTGGTTTTTTCCAAAGGTAAACAGATTTTTCAGGTTTGGAGAAGAGACAGATGAGGGAGGATATGACAAATGTTTTGAACCTGTGGAGGTGGTGGACAAGCCTCACGATAAAAAATCTGGTAGGAGCTCTCACAGCACAGGGGAGTTGGGAGAAGAAGTAAGAGCAGTACCTCTTCCCACTAGGGGTTGTGAACCTCTGGAGAGTGAGGTCCGCCACAGGGAGCTGAGGGAGGCAGGCACAACCAGCACATTCAGACAGATGCCTTCAAGCATGGTAATTGAAAGGATGGGCGTACAATCCTTGACACAGCAGACATGGATGCTGAGAGAGTGTCAGGCAGCGAACTGCAGGAAGCTCCCATGGTCTCCTCAACAACAGCTCCTATGGCCACTGCCAGAGACAGAGTATTGTGCTAGAGGTACACGGATCAGCTCCAGAGGAGATTTCTTAAGTTCCTCTGTTCTTGAAAACATTTTACTTCATACTTTAATAAACAAGATTCTGTGGAAAAGGTGAAAAAAACAAAGTTGTATTTAGATATGGTGAGATGTGAAAAACAAGATCAAGGGAAACAGAGTATTTAAAAACATCACATGCATTTCTGATTTAGCTTCACTCTGGTATAGACGTCTGTGGCTTTTGACCACAAAATTACAACACAACCCTCTGACATGGTAAGAATTTGTGCTGCCTGTCAGATTTTACCTGGTAATATGCAGAAGGTGTTAGCTACAGCATGCTCTTAATTTTATATGAAAGGGAAGGAGAGAGGCCAGACAGGAGAAACAGCTGCAAAAGCAGCCAAAACCCAGTGTGCTGGGTGGCATCTGTAACATAGCAGCCACCCAGATCACCTTTCTTTCCGTCAGCCTCAGACAGCCACCCCCAGTGACTCTGGAAGCACTCAAATCCCAATTATGCCTTATGATTGCCAGTCACGTTAATTTTGGATGACCAGCCAGTAGAGGCAGATTCAACAAGCACCTTTGGCCAATTCTGGTGCTGTCTGCACTGTCATTTTGTCTCTTTCTGGTTTGTGTTAGGGTCCTAGTCCTTTGATTATCCACACTGTCCCAGGGCAAAAGCAGCACTGCATGGGTCCTAAGGCAAGTGCTATGCCATACGAATGTGAATGAATCTTCCCTTCCCTTCCCTCCCCTTCCCTCTTCTCACAGTTAAAACAGGATATTTAGCCTGCAAGGATTCAGTCTCTCACCTCCATACGTGCCAGAATATGCTCACGTGTTGAGTTTGAGCTCTGCAAGTCTGCCAAGTTCAGCCTTGTCAGTGCTAACAGACAAAAATGTTATACTTGCCAGAATTCAGGCCTTTATTCGAGAGTGAAGTTTCAGTATTTCCATCAACAAGCACCTATCTAGCCATAAAAATGATGAAATTCACAATTAAGATTTTTTTTTTCTAATGGATTTGTCCCAGACTGGACATTTTCAAGAAAATGAAAAGATTTTGGATGAGAAGAACATAGGATATTAATGGAGCATAAACAGAAGGAAAAGGGGGCTTCAGCAAAATAGATTCCCTCCCTGATCATAATCTCATGAATATATTTGAAGCTTCAAATATTTTACTGCCTAGTTTCAGAGCTAATTAGCTTTATGCTTATGGCTTGGCAAGATATGCATTCTCCAGGTAGATGGATAGATGGAACAGGGATACAGCTTGTTCTCCAGTGGTTTGCAATAGGATAGAAAAACCTGCTCTGCCTCCTCACAGTTTTTACTGATTCATGTTCTGCCACCTACCCTGGCATTTCATTCTTATTGCAACTGGGTGGAAGGGAGGGTTGAGAGATCCACATGGCAGGACTGTCTTGAACATTTCTTATAATGGGGGAAAAACCCTGCTCTTTCATTTGTGTAGGAAAGAGGAATAAAAAATGGCCTGAACAAAATTGCTGGAACATGTGATATCCTGTACAGGAGTGAAATGTGCAATAACAAACTTGCTGTTCTCTCCAGAAAAACGTCTAGCTGGCATCGGCACAGAAGACATTCACAACCAAAATAAAATGGCAGAGTGCCAGATAGTGCTTCAGTGCTTAAGGCTGTTGTAAATTTTTTATTAGAGATGTCTGCGCATCCCAAAGGTCAAAGCCATTTCCAGGGACCTAGCTGTCCTGAGTCTATGGCAGCTCTCAGGTTTGCGCAGGAGCAGTGGAAAGGCCAGTCACTGAGTAACTCTGTACTGCATGTTGCTGTTGCCATTTCAGTCTTCCAAAATTTATGTTAAAGAATGCCTTACTTTAATAATTTTCCTGTATGGTGGTCATAGATGAAGAACTGGCATGCCCCACAGTGACAGTCAATTATCATCTCACCTTCCTGTCATGATAGATCATGCTGTTTTGTGGCAGCTGTCATATTTTTCAAGAAGCATTTGAACCTGAGTTCCCATCTTGACACGACGTCTCCAAGAAGACTGTTGGATTGAAGTATTCGGTATCTACGATGAAAACCGTACCTCTGCAAAACAAGCAGAAGTGATTTCTTACCCCATTTGAAGTTGTTAATAGTGGGCTGGAGAGGATGCCAAATCAAAGAAGAAAGGTAGTTTACTAGAGAACTGAGGGACCACACACATATATGACATAGAAAGTTAACAAAGTGAACCAAGCCAAAGTTAACTTCCACTTCCAAATAAAACTCAGCATCTAAGAAACCCACTCTACCATCTTGTCTTCAACTCTTCAGTACAGCTTTTTTCTTTCAGCTCAATATTTCAAACTGCAAAGTCATCAACTACTCTCAGCTTCTACAGAGTGAGGTAAAACTTTGTGTCCCTTGAAAACCCCAGCACCTCAAGGGGTCAGAACCTTTATCCCAGAAATAAAAATAGTCTGGAAGTTCAGCTCTCTTCTATGCAGTCGGATGTACCACAGTTTTAGATTTACGGTCAATATTTCATTAAGGAAGAAAATGCCAGGATTTGTTGGTGCTGTTGTTTTCTTGTTTTATCTTTCTTTTAAAAATTCCAGAGCCCTGCTGTGAAGCCTGTGAGATCCCGTGAGTGGAAGCTGTGCACGATGAGAAACAGAAAGTTCCTTAAAAGACTATCTGATAAGCCCTAAAGTAAAAATGAATTGTATTCACTTTAAGGCTATCTGCAGAGATTCCACTGCTGAACAACAAGTTCTCAGGAAATTGTAAATATAAAAGCCAGGCATTTGTGATGATTTTAGGAACACATGTGTGCTGTCATGAAGGAGAATCATTCCATCTTCTTGCAGTCACAGACTTTAAAGGCCAGAATTTACTCCTTGAAAAACACGAGCCAGAAAACTTCACCCAATATATTTTGTGCATGGTATTTCCTTTCTTTAAATGAATTGCCAGTAGTCCTAACTTGATAGGGTGATTAAAATAGTTTCCACAGACAGTTTTAGGGAATGCTGTCGAAGGAATACATACATAATTGGTCAAACCCTTCTCTGGTGGACCTGCACTGAACTGGAATTACAGATGCCATATGGCTGCCCCAATGGCTCATACTGGGAAAAAGGACACTGATACAGAATGATTTGTTAGTAACTATACCCAGTAAACACAGGGCTTGCTCTGAAGCAGCATCAGCTCATACTGGTAGGAATGTGTCTTTTGCGTTAACATTATCTTCCCTGTAACTGTGGAATTATCAGATTTACATCAAGGGCTTGTGAAGCAAAGAAGGCAACAAACACAAACAAACCAACACTATATATTTGTGAGTCAGTGGTCAGCATATCAAATGGCAGACAGGTGAGGAAGACAGCATGCCATCCAACACGCTGAACTGGTACGGAGAGCAGGGAGCAGGGCTGTTTGTTTTAAAACCTTATCTTTTCTACCTTAGAAAAGATTTTCTGGGTCTTATCTACGAAAGCAGATTTCTTTTTTTCCTCAGATTATACACTCTCAGTTTCTAGGGGTTTTTTTGCTCCTAGACAGTTTGCATTTTTCAAATCGTAACATCTCCAGTACAGTGGCTCTCTGAGTACATCCTCCCTTTGCTCTCTTCCTGCTTTGCTTTAATTAGCACTGTCTTTGTAAAATGGAAGGGTCCTTTCCTCAGCTGTCAACAGACTGAATTGGTACAGTCTAACACTCCGATTTCCCCTGCTTTTCAACAAGAGATAGCCTGCGATACAGCTGAGCAGTTGCCTGCAGACGGCTACAACTCTCTGTCTTTTTCGAGAGCTGATGTAAATCTCAGCTGGAGAGGATCCTGGAAGAGCAAGCGTCGCTGTACAATCACATAAAGGCTGCGCACTATACATGCCATCTAATGCACTGTCTGTGGGCCTAATGTTATACCCCCAAAATCCAACGTTTTGCTTTCACAGTTTCGCAAGCAGAGCCCTCCCTCATCTCATGAGCTGGATTCATCGCTGCCTTGCCAGAGCCTCGCGCGGCGTGTGCCCAGGGCGCAGGCAGAGCCCAGCCGCGAGCACGGCAGCCAGGGAGGCTGCTCCTTCCCCGTCGGTGCCTTCACACGTCCGCAGAGCACAGAAGCCGTTTCCCCCCCGGATTTCCATGCTCCCTCCTGGAACAGGCGTATAAACTCTCCCCCTGGCCCAAGAATAAGAAGAAACGGGGCGGGGGGGAAAGTCCTTAATTAGCTAGGTGTCTGGGTCAACTACTCCATGAGCTGGGTTGAAAGGTTTATTACTTTTATGGCTGGTTTTTTATCTAGGGAAAAGGGAGTCGCAGCTTATTGTGAGAGGTGGTTGCGGTCGCCTCAAGGAGAAGGCACGAGAAAGATTGTCATGTGTCTTAATTTCCATGTTGTCTCAGAGAAAGGTCAAATGTCATTATTTATTTTGAGACAAAAAACTTATGGGGAGGTGAATAAATGATTATGTTACTTTCTCTCTCCTTGCGCTCATTTCCTGCCCTGGAATGGAGGCAGATCAGCTGAGCTGCAGCACAGACACTACAACATTCATCTCGGTGGGGATGAGATGTTTATGTAAAGGCAGAAAATGTGCTGTTTGTTTAACTCAGACACAGCCATGTGACCTTCAGATGGCAATATCATGATCAGTTTTGACACAGGAACAGAAATGGTCAGACAGATGTAGAAAGTCCAGAAAAGATGTTGTAATGGGGATCACTCCTTCGGTAGAGGTTTCTTCACTGTCCACAGTTTGCAGCTGCAAAACAGTTCAGTTTCAAAATGTTTCTAATAGCCGTAGGTGGGATGCCTCCCAGCCAATATCTGATTAAATGGCATGGTACATTTTAAGAGAACTAAACTCAGCTGTAGCACAGAAAGTATGAAATCTTTGTTCTTCATAAAAAAAGTGATTAATTAAATGGCTGTATTCATTTCTATCGGAATCCTTAGAGTGTTAAGAGCTCTCCTTATGAATCAGAATATTTTCTGAAATCAGAAAATAATATTAGCCATCTAAGGGAACCAGAAACTAGTGATGATTATTATTAACTTACAGTGCAATGCTTTAGTGCTTTTCCAGTATACATTAATACGATGCTCTGAAGTGCAACTCATCATTTGGAAATGAAAAAGGAAAATGCAGCAGCAAAGAGCCTAAGCATCCATTTGCATTTTGTTTAAGTCAGCACCCATCTAGTCTTGCATATATATATATATATACACACACACGTGTATGTATATATCTATATATTTGTACTATCACTAGATAGAGAAAGTATACGTACAAATATACAAGGCTTCAAATGGGAAAATATGGGGGAAAGTTCAGCACCCAAAATGTGCCTCATTTGCTTTGCTTACATAGATTGGGTAAACAGAAATATGTGTAATTGGCATTGTAATGCTTTTTGTAAGTAAAACTCCGAAGAACAGAGAGTTTTATACAAGGTCTCAGAAGTCTTGTCTTTGCTCTTTTCTGGATTCCCATTCTGTAGGACTACATGCCAAATTCTCTGCTGTGACAGCCAGGCAACACTGTAGGCCTAGAAGGTGCTATGATTTCCTCCTGGAGGGAACTGGCCCTTTCCTGACAGCTCTTGATCATCTTCGTTTAAGCTCTCAGTTGCCATCGTTTTGAAACTGAAGCCCCAGCTTCAAATCATGTCAACTGCACCCTCCTTGGCCTTAATATTTAGCATTCCAGACTAGGTCTTTTTTCTTTTTTTTTTTTTCAACTTAAATGCAGTCATGATGAATTGTCTTCTCTTCTGGCTATATATTTCTCATTCTCACAGTACTCCATGAGGGGCCTCTACAGGAGGTGAGCAGAACTCGGTTCTGATTTCAGGCTCTGTGCAAACTCAGGCAGGACATTGCTGGTTTGGTAACAGACAGTTCATAGCTGAAATCATAAACAAAGCTTTCTTTATTAAGTGAAAATCGAGGAAACCAACTGTGAGACCTAGTATATCCTCATGTTTCGTACACATATCCCCAGAAACTGCACCTTATATTTAGGGAAATTGAACATAACTGTTATATATGTATAAGTGTGTGTGTATACATATACATATATATATATATATATTTAGCCTAGCAGTTGAATGTCATAAACAGAAAGTGAATCTGACTCCAGCCAGCTGAAATCCCAAGAGACAAGGATGATGGATTCAAGTGAAGCCTAAAAGTTATTGGGGCAGAAAGTGCTGCCCAGCGTACTCTGAGGGAGCAGTCTCTCCTGAAAGACAGGCTGCCCCTGCATGCAGTAGGAGCTCTGACTGCTCCCGCCTTAAGGTCTGCAGCAAAGGGAGTGACAGAAGGCTTTGCTCGAGCTAACGCCTTCACTCATCATCGGCATTGCACCCTCAAAAACACCTGACTTCCAGGCAGGCTGGATGTTTAAAGCTTTTCTTGCCGCTCTCGACGTTCATTTTCCCCAGCTGCCAAAACCCAGCGGTGTCCTGTCCTTCCGTGAAGTCGGGTGTAGCACAGGCTCAGAAGTGCGACGCAGCCCTCTTCAGCTCCGTGCAGGTGGCAGCCCTGGCCACAGGTACTCGCTGCTTCACGCTGTCTGTCATCCCTTCGGCACGGTGACAGTAATGCCTGCCCGTTCCTATCGAGTGCAGCCTGCCAGCTGTGAGGTGTCAAAGAAAATAGCATGTTTATGTTTCTATCTGCTCTCCTAAAGCAGCCCTGCTGTAGCTATCAGGTGTCTCATAGTAAGGGAGAAAAAAGACAGCATTAAAGGGTTAAAACCCAGGAAGATATTCCT
Source organism: Aquila chrysaetos chrysaetos (assembly GCF_900496995.4). Classification (NCBI taxonomy): domain Eukaryota; kingdom Metazoa; phylum Chordata; class Aves; order Accipitriformes; family Accipitridae; genus Aquila; species Aquila chrysaetos. The sequence goes on from NC_044005.1 coordinate 58,621,218, forward strand.
GCCTGAGCATTTTAAGAAGTCCTTTCCCTGCTTTATAGACCACCAAATAATTTTACATAGCATAATAAAGGGGAAATATAGCTGGGGTTAGGCTGATTACGGTTTCATTAAAACTGCAAGTGTGTGACATATTTCTGTGGATTAGAGAGCCTCTCTTTATTGGACAAGCAGTGCTCTCGGCTGAGGTGCAGCAGCAGCAGCACCACCGTTGTCACAAATTATGGACCTGGAGTTCCTGAAATCCTATTAGACTTGACACTGGCTGCGCAGTCCCTAACTGGGGCCAGTAATGAGAACCTCTATTCCTACCAGAAATTTATGCCTTTCCTCTGCAATAGACAAGTGAGGGCAGCAGCTTCAAGAAATTAACTGAAAACAGAACTGTAACTAATCTGTTTATCTAATTTTTACCAGATGTGCTAAGGTAATCTCGCAGAAGGAATCAAATGAAATCAGCGCAAGCACCGCTGCTTCACTGAACTTTGGGGACTGCTGAGCATGGAAGTAAGTGTTCAGAGACCAGAACAAAAGGGTAGTAGATTGTAAACCTTTTTCCCTGTTATGAGCAGGGCAATGAAGTGAGACTACCTAGTTTTTCCCAAACTGTTCTTTTTTACTTACCTTGCTGGGCAATCTTACAATGCGAGATCAGATCACATGTTCAGTGCCGTGCAGGGCAATTTGCTGGATGTATGATGTACAATTATACATTTCAGAATATGAAACGATGTATGAAATAAAATATCATAGTCCACTGCACCGAGAACAGAGGGAGTGCTGCATAGTCACTGGTAGTGGCATTGACAGATTGAAGAATCCAGTTCAACGTAACTTGTATTGAGCTCTTCAGCTCCCATAAATCATATGGAAAGTCTTCTCCGACTAAACCCTCCTGGATTTTTTTTTTTTTTTTTTTAAAGCTAAAAAAGCCTAGCAGAGAGAATAGCTTATTGTCATACTTTTATTCTGAAAAAAACTTTCTCCTCCCCAGAACCTTTGCAAAGAATGTTAAATGCCTCGCCCCAATGCTGTATTTGAACAACATGTTCTGGTTACATATTGCTCCTCAATATTAAATCAACACAATGATTTTCACATTCCGTGTCTTCTCCAGTACCTTTTAGCCTTCCAGAAGTTTGTTGGCAAACTTCATATCCCCTCATGTCTTGCCAGAATTAGGCCATACCTGTTGCTGTAGAATTGGAAGAGAAGAGAAAACAGGCTATGAACCATGTTGTTGATGGACAGGGTGGGGATACTGGACTCCACAAAATCAACTGCCACAGCCTGGTTATGCTGGACAAAGGATTTTATTTCATCCAAGCTATCAAAACTGAAGGGTGAATAAATGGCTGATAATCAAATATTCCCATTTGTGCAGGATTTCTTCATTATTCTGGAATTGCGAAATATGTATGAAGAGTGGGTTTAGATCCGTATCCCAAATCACTTTAGCTAAAAGATGTGGGTAAAGGCAATCTGGCTTTTTAAAAGTTCTTGTTTTTGCCTTTCTTATTCATCTCATCACCTGTCACATCTTTCTGCCACCTTGCTAACACAAAATATTGCTGACAGAGGTGTACCAAACAAAGGTTATAAATATGTCTAAAGACATAAGAGAATTTCATTACAAAAGATGCAACATGGGATTAGTCTGTAAAATGATTTCATTGATCTACCAGCAGATTGATAGAATACTATTAAAGACTTCTGTTCATTTTGTCTGATACAGTAACAACCTTTTCCTCAACTTCACTCACACAAATTCCAATACTCTATCATTAATTGTTTTTTCCAGGTGATAGGTAACAATTAAAACAAACTATGTGCACCTTAAAGTAGAAGTATGTAATTTTTGTTGCATGAAATTTCCTGTTTAGTATGTGGGAAAAAAATACTTAGCTTCAGACCTGACTGGAAGCATGGTGTTTTAGTTGCATGGTTAGGTAACCTTCTGGCTAAGCAAAAAATGATTGAAAATGAAATTTTGGTTAAGAATAATATTTAAAAGACAAATTAATAGGTAATTCTAGCAGTAGGAGAAAAAGAAAACAAGGTCATTAACAGTGTTGAAACTTTCTTGACAGGTTAACAAACAATTTTATTTCGGAAATGCTGTCACCCTTAGTTTCAATACACAATTTTACAAGTACTGATTTTGAATTATCTTTCCTTTTCCTTGAAAACCAAGCTGTGCTACTTAGGAAAAGGACAAGAAAAAAGGCCCAAAAGACCCCCAAACTGAAACCTTATTGTGGGCTGACATGAAATTTTTCAGGTTTTATTTTTCTTGAAAACTTGAATTGTCGGTTTGACCAGGCAGTTGCTAGTTGCCCACCTTTACTTAACTGCACAATAAATACACGGTATTATATGGTGCTTTCCACAATACAATGTCTTTTCAGTAGTTCACTGAATTTCTGAAGGCACTGAAGACACTTTGGCTGTATTCACTTGGTTTCCTACAGGGATTATTGTGTCTGTGACATGGATATTATATACGTAGCACGTTGGTGCAGTAGAATTAGTGAATAGCTTCTTTTCCCACTGGAAGTGTAGCTAAATTAGAAAGAGTAGTGCCTGGCTTTTGTATCAGATGTGGGAAGACAAATGAGCGCTTTTCTGTCAGGAACAACAAAAAAAAGGACTTCGTCATTACAGAGTGGCAATTGTTCTGTATTTTATTTACTGATAATGTATCTTTTTACAGCAGGAGTTTTTGTTTGTGAGGGAATTACAAAGAGATCTTTCAGAGCAATTTCAGTCTTTATTTTGGCCTTGGAGCTTGTTACCTTCCCCTTATTTTTTCTGCTCTGTGGTACTTGTAGCAATGGATCAGCTAAAAATCTTAGTTCAAAAGGATTAATGTATGATAATTATGAATGATGTAAAAAGCCGACCCAGCCCCTTTTTTTACCTGCATCAGAATACAGGCAAAAAGAAGTGATGTTTGAAGAAATGTTTCTTTTTGTCTGTGAATCTACTCCATACGATGTCTGAGGTCACATTGACTATACAGCCTGAGATAAAAGTAAATTTTCTTTAAGTGACTTTTCCCTACCTCTCATTTTTTATATTACAGAAGTGTGTTTCTTTTTTTATGTCAGGTAAAGGTAGAATAAATAAAAAGAGATATTGGACTGTAGGCACCATTTGGTCAGAGTTAACTGCAATAACTTTATTTTTTTAAGTGTGGACTAATTTTATTGCCAGTAACAACATTAGTGGTTATTCGTGCTAAGGGCAATAAAAATCCAATGATCCAGGATGTATGATTGACAAAAAGATCACGAAGGAATTTCCCTTTTGCTTACTTATATTTCACATTACATAAATGGTCAGATACACTACAGGATTTTGGAAGCTGTTTCTGAAACGCTGAGTCTGATTTATTGCCAGAGGCAAGATGCCAGACTGGATGCATCAGGGATCTTGTCTGCTAAGAAATGCTTCGCTTTCTTTCAAGAGACTGTCCATATGCGCATTCATACCATAAGCATATGTCTACTTCTCTGAGTTGAAGGCTTCTTGGTTTCAGCAGTATCCACAGGATCGCTATCATGTCCTGTCCCTACCTGACATAAGCTGACTGACGCTGCCTCTGCTTACTCAGGAGTAATTTGTGGATAGGTTCTGACCAGCCACCTTAGCAATTTAGCCTTCTCTTTCAATCTAATTGCTTCCTTTTGTGATTTGTTTGTCCTGCTTTCTTTTCTGAATGCAATTTAGTTCTTACATAATGAATCTACCTTGCCTCCTTTCTCTACCCACCTGTGGGCAGGGATTTCTTTTATTTTTATTCTTACCAACTGTGTCGCAGCTTGTTCATAGTTACGAGGAGACGTGTCTTCCCTGAGGGCATTTATGGCCCTTGTTCCAATGCACGTACAGTTGGGCTTCAACTATAGACCAGGCAGCTGCAGTGCCTGCCGCCTCACACGTGCTTATTCCTCTCCATCACCTAGAGATTCGCATTGCAGGTGTCTAAATTTGGGTGGGAAGAGACCCATCTGAGGTGTTTATTTGCCTACCTGGGGCCTCAGAAAAAGTCATGCTTTCAGCACGTCTAGCATTTGCAAGAACAGTGGGCTCCTGATGACCTGGCTGGGATCCCTTAGGTAAGCATTTTCCGCCGCATTTCTTTCATGGGCCCTTAAGAAGCCTAAAGATGGGTAGCTGTCATTTCTCTACCCAGACAAGACAGTTCTAACTGCATGCCCCACTCTTTTTTTAAAGTGTGGAAGTCCTACACCCTGCCACATCTAGACCAAAATATCCCATAAGATACACTTTGTGTGTCATAGTGATCCCCTTTTAAAAAAAAGACTGTGCGTGTGTGTATGTGTAGATGCCTGAGTACGTGTATCCCGTTTCTTCAGGCTGTTCCTATCTATTTCTGGGGTTTCAAACTTTTGTCTTTAAATTAAAAAATGAAGTGTAAGTATCCAAAAATGGTGGGGAGCTGATTAAAAATGGAGAATGACTTCCCATTTACCTTTCAGTATCTCAGAGGTCTTACTCAGAAAGGTGAAGGAGGAAGTGGTACCTCACCCAATGTTACTGCCACTTCCAAAAGCAAGGCACGAAGGTGGTAAGGCTGTGCCTCAATATTCTATTGAATCCTAATTGCAATTATGTCTGTCATAATACAGCTGCCATGTTTCTGTAACATTTGCATATTCTATATATGTGCTCATGTCCAGGAAATATGAGCTCCAGCACATATGTTATGTTCTGTTCATCTAGAAATGACACAATCCTACTTTTCTTCACAGTTTTTTGTGTGGGAAAAAAGGACGTGTCAAGGGAAGTCTAGACATATGGTAACCTTAGCTCTCAGAGACACTGTATTCCAGTGAGACCAAGATTGGCTGTGTGTAGATTTTTTCACTCCTACTGTAAAATTAATGTTATTTTTTTAGTCACTGAGGTTAATAATCTAGTAATATTTTGTTCATCACCCACCTTTATTTCTAGTTTTCTTTTTTTTTTCTTTTAGTCAAATCCCTAACCAATACATTTTGAATAATGCATAAGCTAAATTGCATAAATATCTATGGGTATTTTGCTACTACCCCTAGATGCATAGATTGGTTAAGTATTTTGTTGTGGTTTTTAATCACAGCCAATCTCAAAGGTGAAATGACCTCTTTAATTTGGAACAATTCATTATGAGTGTTAAGGAGGAATGTTTATGTGGTTTAAGTAAATTAGTGAGAATTGGAAGTCTCTAGATAATTCTCATTTTCCTTTGGCCTTCCAAAATGCATTATCCAAGGATGCTTTCCAAAAATTCATTATGGTTTTAATCCAATCCAGTCCTACCAGATCTGCACATTTCTTTGATGAATTGTTGTTTGCATTAACTGACAAAGCAGAGTCATTCTTCAGGCCATCGTTGAAACCCTTTTCACAGAGTCAGAACATACTGTCAATATACATTTAATGTGGATCTGTAGGAACAGGATCCTGAGCAAATGTTACTGTGAAGGCACTTTGTTTTTAAACAAGTGCAGAGAAAGAAACACTTCACAGTTCTACTTCTTCATACATTTATAGAGTAATCTAGCGGTCAGTTCACTCTCCCATGGTTTTTAAAAATCCAGATTAAATTCTCTCCTCTGCATTTGAGAATTTACATCTATATTCCAGGTCACTATGCAAGCTACTAGAGTATTCTGGCTTGATACCAGAATACAAAGATATTTTCAAGTTCTTACACTGCACAGAAAATAATTCTGAAGTAATTAGGGCAGGAGTAAAGAGCACAAGTTGAAGCAGGACACCCTAGTTGAATAATTAGAAGAACTTGCTTGGAAGAAACAAAAATCTCATCTCCCAGCTCCATTAAAGCCAAGGTGAGGTTTCCTAAGGGCTCTTTAATATGAGATACATGAAGTGTTTTGGAGTAGAGACTGGTTTATAGGATGCTCCTATCAGAACTTCCACTCCTTTATAAAAAGAAGTTACTACCAATATCAAGCATTTTTTTAGAGGAGCTAGCCCCTTTTTTTCCTAGTTTCCTAGTGTCATTTTTCCTAGTTCACCCAGCATACTCCCAAATACAATACAGGAAACCAGCACACTACTGCACGGTTCAGTAGTCCTCTCAGAAGAGCCTAAAAAGTAACTAAACGTGACATATTGCAATATTAATTCAAGGCAACTTCCAAAAGATAGTGAAGGTGGTTTTCCTAGGCTCCCTCTGTAGCCAATAGCTGGAGATAGGTTCCTCCACAGCATTTCAGACCAAAATGCTGACTTCAGTGTTCCTCCCACAAGGAGACTTTCTGCTATTATACGCTACAGGGTGACATTAGTTTTCTTTGGCTAACTTTTTCTTTTTATACTGTCCCTCAACAACCTGGTCATTTTTTTGATTTAGCTTCTGCCCAGTTTTGCAGGGTTACCAATGCACAAAAGGTGCTTCCTTATAGGAGAAAGCTATTTCAGAAGTAAGGATGTAGAAATATCTTACTCAGTCCAGTTTTAGACCACTCATTCAGGTCAGTATGTCTCCTCACCATGCCAGCTTCTAACATGCCTTTGCTTAGTGAACATACTGCAGCTGCCTGCATAGATCAATCATTTACAAGCTGATTAGAAAGGGGTCTGGGGCAAGGCAAAGCACGTCCCAGTGAAAATAGAGATATTTTTTCCTGCACCACCCACACATTTGGAATGGGGATATAAGTAATTTTCTTATTTCACTCTCAGGCCAAAAAAGTTAAAACACTTAATTACAAGATACTATATGTAACTAGGGAAATTAATCTAAACCAGAGAACTCTGATATGGCCAAGAAGAATGGAAACAGTCAAGCTAAGTGTATGTAAAGAGCACACTTATTTTACAGTGTTGCTTCTCAACATGTGAGGCATGCCTTTCTCAGTGAGGTGGATGGAAATACAAATGAGGTATGTGCTGTGATGAGGCACAAAGGAGATGCTAACTGGTTGTGAGTGAAGCACAGGATAAATTAGTTGTGATGTACTGTTTGGCAGTGTTTAAATTCAGGTGAAGCTGAGTTTTTTTCATTCCACCATGGTCCTACACACTAGTATTATACTCAGTAACTGCATAAGAGTATTATTTTTGATTATACCAAAAAATATGATAGCTTTTAGAAGGTCTTTTTGCCTAATGGCATTCATCCAGCCTTCAAGAAATGTTCTCCTTTGGGGTTATGCAGTGTTTTCCACAAAAAATGATTAAAGGCTGTAGTAGGTTTACTCATATTAGGTTGAGTGCACCTCATTTTCTCTAAACCTGGAAGCTATAATCACCCCCAGGTCACTCTAACATATAGATGGGAGACTGCCTTGAAATACTATGTGTTGTAGGCACAAGGTAAAGAGCTACGAACGAACCCTTATTTGCAGAAATCAAATGAGTTTGTCCTTGCCAATAAATAGGGGGAGAAAAGAGGCAAAAGTTTATACCGAGTATAAAATCTTAAAAAAACTTGCATCTAAGCACAGGTTTAAGGGTTTGGTTCATACTGATCTGTTTCAAACATTCTTTAATAAGATGGCTTGAATCTAAGTAATCAAACTGAAAAACTGGACTGCAGACCCAGATTTTGAATTGTTGAGTTTGGAAGCACATAGAGCTTTGGTTTTAATCTTGTTGTAAAGTTCATAACTGGATCAAAGCACAAAGTCTGGGGCAAGATGATTTCCTGTCCTAAATGTTTTTCATGATCTATAGTATCAGAAATAAACCTTAAAATGTAGTACATCTACAACCTACACTTCTCTGTTAGATTTCTGCTCCAACATAAACAGATGCATTGTCTCCTTTCAGCCTTCATTTAAAGGTACAATTTGCCTTATTGCTCCATCACATTTCCAGATGTCAACAGTGATCTTGGGAATAGTGCTGTACAAGAGTCAGGGTTTTTTGCAGTGATATGCATTAGAGGTTACCTGCATTTTCACCCATGCAAAGCAAACTTCCTTCTGATTAAATAAATCCCTTGAATGTCCTAACTAGTAGCAGTTCCTCAAAAGCAGGAAAGGTGCAAAAATCAAGCTAACTAGTACAGACTAAGTCCATTCACGTTTCTTTGGTGCTCTGAGTAGTGATAATGCTTACCCTTGGTCACGTGCAAGTGTAGAGTATCAAGTCTTCTCTGTTATTGCTCTGTAATTGCTATAAAATGCTGCAATATTTGTGTGGGTTTTTTCTTAGCTTTATAACATTTATGAACTGTACATACCTGCTGTTTTCCAAGCAGCGATATCATTTAAAGAAAGAAAGAAAGACCATACTAAAGCTGCCTTAGCAATGGTGGGTGGTACTGTGCTCTCGTACAAAAAACACTTGACTCCAAAACAGCTCAGCGAACCATAGTTCTGGAAAAATTCAGAACCACAGGAGTTTGGATTTCTTTTTCAGTGCCAAACAGCAGGTATTGGAAATTTCCTCAAAGGCGAATCCTTTCATTTCTGAAAGTTGAGTTCTGCCTCCTTGTCTCATACTGCTGCACAATTTACCAAGTTGCACCATTAAAGCCAAGGTGAGGTTTCACATTACGGTTGACTTGACAGGTTGTGCGACCAAAAGAGCATTCTCTCCCCGTACCAAGGCCCTTGGCTGTGTGCCCGTTCTTCTTCCCTTGTACCAGCTCTGGTCCCAGCTGACCGCACGGTGAGCTGGCCCACGAAGCACAGCACAGTCAGCAAAAAATTATCCCACTCCCCCTTTTTTTTTTTTATTAGTTCAGTTAGGTTTAACCCTTGAAAATGGTTCACCCATTAATGCCAGGGAGGCAAAGGGATGGTTTTGCCAGGAATGGAGAAAAAGCGGCACGGGGGGAGGCAGGGTGGGTACCTCTTAGAAGAGCACATGTGAAATTCCACGCTGAAAAGCAGAATAAGGAACTGCTCACTGTAATGAAAAACAGGGCCTCTGACTTGTTTTGTTAATCATAAAGAAACAGCAAACACTTCAATTGTGAACCCTTCGCTGGGACTATATTCCGGCATCCATACACTCTGAAAGGATACACACGCGGGCACAGGGCTGCCGCACCGTTTGTGCACAGGGACCCAACATGAAGAACGGGCAAAGTGGTCCCTTTTTGCAAACACACGGGTACTGAAGCTCTCCAGCCGTGCTACGTGTGTGCTGTCGGCTTAAGGCAGCTAGCCCCAGACCTGGGCTACGCGGGCTGCCTGCCTGCCCTCCCCGCGGGGAGGGGGCTGCGGCTGGGGGCCGAAATGCCCATCCGTTCCTGCTGACAGCAGTCGCGTTGCTTGGACGGCAAACGGCAGAGTCTCCTGTTAAAATACTCCCTCTTTCATTTAATAACAACTCTCTCTCTGTCAGAGATGTGTTTTCATGATTTAATGGCTAAAATATCCCATAGTGTAACAACATTCTGATTCTCAATTATTTGTGGAGTTTCTTTCTCCTGGTTTTAGTCAGAAGGAGGAGCTTGCATCCTTATTTACTAAGCACTGCCATTTGAAAGAAGAATGAACACTGCTGAATATCGCTGCATGGTACTGTCGGGTTTAGTATGCCCACATTATACTTCTTGTTATTCTTTTTATTATTCTCCCTGATGTTGCTGAAGCGCTTAAAAGTCCCAGTAAAAGTGATATTCGACTATGCTGACTGCTATACAAACAAGACAGTCCCTGTTCATAAGGAATTCTTCTGTAACTTCTGTCGCTGGATGTTACAATTTATTCGCATGCCTACTGAGTTTCAAGTCAGTGACACTTCTACTCTTCTGTTAGTATCTGAAGTCTTGCTTGAATATTTATTCAGAGTTGCATTTAATTCTCTGTGCAGAAGCTGGTTTTGCAAATATTAAATGTGATTTGATGAATTAATATAAATCTCTATAATGCGTATTGTTTACACTCTGTTTGAGGAAGTGACCGGGATACAGTAGTTAGAAAGCAGAAATAGTGTGGAATCAGAAAAAAAAGACTTATTTTGCAACATTTCTGATACAGACAAATCAGGAAGCACAGATTTTTCTAAAGAAAGCATGCTGTTGTTAGGCAATCTTCTGCTTTGTTTCCAAAGCATGTATCTACTCACTAACCCACAATTCTCACTAGAGAACAGATCAGAAAAGAAAGATGTTTTCCTTAATTGTTTTCTGCCTGTGAAAAAGCACAGAGAGACAGGCTCACAAAATCTGAGAAAACAGCAGAGAGAATGAGTGACAAAGCAAGTAAAAGTTTCCATAAGGCATCTATATATGATAAGTATGAAATAACCTTAATGGCAATAATATAGATTTTCTAGGCACAGCATTCTGTGGTAAGTCCTGACTTATTCTTGGCTGTGTTGTATTTTGAGAAATCTTCTGCATGTGACACACAGGTGAAAGTCAGTGGTAAATGTGTTCCCGTGTACTTTTTAAAGTACTTTTTATAGGAGGGTTTTAAGCTCTACAGAACTCCGTGATTTTCTCTCTATTAACTTTCTTCACAACATCAAAACATTTATAGCATGTATTTTAAAGGGTGTAATATCCATCCAATAAACGCTAAAATTTCTTTCAAAGTATATTTGTAATAATCATTTTCCACACATTTTCAGAAATGTGTAAATCAGTCTAAAAGAATTATTGTTTGTATAACTGCTTCTCCTCCACACTATATTCTGTTAAGGTTTTGTCCTCAGTGTTAGTCATATTTATTTTCAGGAATGCCACAGAAACCGCAACTTTCAATTGCATTTTGCTTTCAGACATGTAAAAGAAACACATGTTAAAGCAATTAATAAAATTATGAAGTTCACAGTTTCCTGAAAGTTAGTTCCTGCAGTTTCTCAGTGCGGGAGCCTAGGCTGACCAAAACAATGAGCACAACTCAAGCTGCTCGCTTCTCACTCTGAAGAAAGTCCCATGAAAATGTCGTAGAACAAGCAGCACTTTTTTCCAGAGTAATTATTTTCATCCTCCCTCCCCATCTCTTTCTCATTCAACATATGATTTCTCTCTGGGCACTTGGATTCAAAGCTCTCTGCTATCAAAAGCCCTCTAGTTGACTTAGCAGAGCTCTGAATGGGCCTGGGCTGCTGTAAGGTGGGAGCTAATGAAAACTGGGGGTTGTTCTCCCCGGTGCCCTCTCAGTAAAGTTTGCCAAGCTGCATAAAAAGCAGCGGCTCTTTTTGTGCAGGGAAGCAAGCTTGTGCAGAGTGCCACTACCAGAATTATCTACCAAAGTTCAGGGCAGGCTGGCCAGTGCTGAGACAGGATTTACCTCCTAGTGTGTGATGAGAGATGAGAATTCAATGCTTTGCTTTGCTTTGCTTTTTCTGCTTCCCTTGTGTTAAAAAAAAAAAAAAAAAAAGAAAAGAAAAAAAAAAGAAAAAAGAAAGTTCAAGGCTTTTCACTGAATTAATTGTATTGTGATTGTGTGTTGGGGGATGAGTGGGGGGAGACAAACTAGTCATAAGTACATTCAGTTTTACATCCTTGAAGTAAGAAAGGAGTAGTGAGAAGGAATGCCGAGCACTAGTTTCTCATATTAAAATACAAGATTACTTTTCAGTAAAAAGATCATCTTTCAGACAAATTGAAACAAGATTTTAACATCTATTGCTTCTCTGAAGTCCTAAAGAATGTATATTTAGCAATGATCTTTCCATCTTTGGAGCATATTTAAAATACATTATTTCCTTGAGGTGGCACAGCTACTCCTTGAAGAACACTGAGTTATTACGCTCAGATGTTTTCACACATGAAGGAGGCCACCAGAACACCCTGGGACATATGCATTTTAAAATGGTCTTCAAAGGAAAAAAATTTTTTTTTTCATGTCGTACTAGAAAATGGTCATTTCCTTGTTATAACTGTAAATGCACTTCCTTTTATTCATGTGGAGAATCCAAAAAGGGTCAATTCTTTTCTGTGACTCTGGAGAGCCTCTCTAAATAGAAGCTGCCAGAAATGAGTACTTTTTAAGAATTAATAGAAGCAGTGATCAAATGTCTGTATACTAAAAGTGTAGAACGGCCTGTGAAACGCGGGGCGTGTAGGACACATGTCCTCCTCGCCACAGAGGACCCAAGGACGCCAGCACGCAGGTGGGTGAGCGCTGTGCAGGCAGGGAGTGATCTGTTGCAAGTGAGAGGCTGAGGGCAGCTTACACCTGACTGCCACGCGTTTCCTTTAGGGTTTTGACACGATATTTAATGTGCCCGCCGATCAGTCACTTTTACTTGAGATATGTCGCCTTGGCACCTCAGGCATGACTACCTAAGACATGCCAGACAGAAATGAATGTGCATACGTGGATTGCACGCCTACAGCAAATCCGACATATCCAGGCAGAGCCGGGACCATCCGACCCAGCTAGCAGCGGGACAACACATGTGATGCTTTGCAGAAGCACTGGCATCTTCTGCGGGTCCTGTGCAGTTACCCAGAGCACCGCTGGTTCTTTCCCCGCAGCGAGCACGGTACCTCCTGAAGAGCTCCGTGCCTCGCTCCGGCTCTGGCAGCAGCACTGCGGTGGGGACATACGGCATTTCCCACTCCCTGGCATCTTCCGCTGACCTGGACACGCCAAAGTCATGGACAAATATTCAGGAACATCAAATGCCATCCAGACAATGTTCCGTAATGGAAAGGGAGGAGATGGCTGGGGAAACCCAGATTATGAGAATAATCTTAACCTTAGAGGAATGCATCAGAGAGATCAACAGCATCTTGCACCAGGCGAATGACCCCAAGGCGGGTAGAAGTAAGGAGCCTGGGAATCAGGCACATGATGTCAACAGAGATTCTCATTATGTTTAAAGCTGTGAAAATAACTTCTGAATTCTTCTGCACATTTTCAGACAAATAATATATAGGTTGGGTTTTTTTTCCTTTTCTAGTTATGAATTCATATATTAAAATTCCCCCATGACCACTAAAATATTGGCACATCAAGCTTTGAAAGAGGTGTTCCCCATCCCATGGAACATCTTTTTTTTGTTTTTAATTGAAATAAAAATAAACTTTCCAAAATACATCTGTATGTAATATTCTTGATAAAGAGTAACTGAGAGAAAGCATCTGCTACTTTATTTCAAATCCAGGACATGTAAAGAAAAAAACTATTAGAAGAGTTATGTTTGCTTATTTTCTTATCTTCCAGAGTAAAAGGAATTTTTCCTTCTACCCACTATCAGCGTTCAAAATAATATTTATACTTGAAAGTGTGATCACAGGAAATGTTACTCAAGGATAAACCCTGTTTCATGGGTGAAAGAAATTAGGATGTTTTGTTTCTATCAAAGATACCAGAACAGCCATCTGTATGTAGGTTATGCCATCTGTAAGCTAGTGTCATTGTCTACCTTTCTGGTGCCTCTGCTGTTGATTTTTTTCCTGGTAATGTTGCCATCACATTCTTTTATTTCTCTAAGCCAGTGGGAAAATGTCCCATGCGCTTTTGTACTGAGTACTTGAAGTATTGAAAAAATCATTAAAAAAAATAATAAAAAATCAGGATGAAACTGGGGGACAAGTGCTAGTGTCTTTTCTCAGCTGATTCAAGACATTTACTCTACTCTTATTTCTGCTACCATTTTCACAGCCTCACAGGACGGTTAAGGTTGGAAAAGACTGTACTCAGCAGGACATCAGGTAGAAGTGCAAGCCTGTTTCTGGTCTGGTCAAACACATAGCGGTAAATTGTCTCCTGCAAGGAGAGTTGTCTTCTGCCTTATTCACTGCCCTGTGATCTTCCTTGGAAAGCAAATAAGTAGCAGTGGGCCTTCTGTTGGAGGAATAATTTTTTGGTTAATGGCAAGGCAGAGAAGCAGCTCAGCATCTGTTTGTGTTTCTTCTTTTCCCTTTATCCACTTACTTACAGTGAACATCAAATGAGATGAAATAAATTGCATTTATTTTAAATTGCAGGCCAGTTTATAATCACCTATGAAAACTTCTAAAGTACGAGGAAAATAATAATGGTACTTTCTGTTATGACTGTCATCTCTATTCAAACGCAGGCACAGCAAATATGCATTATCAGCAGGTAGAAAGTAATTACCTGAAGCCAGGTGCACTATTAGAGGGGAGATCGCAGGCAGGTGGTGACACGGTGGAATTCCCTTTTCTATACTCTGGACTAAAGTCAGGAGCAGCAAGAAGCCGCAAAACATTCCCACCTCAGTGTGTCAGAGCCTGCATGCATTATGTCCCTGACAATGTCCCAGGACTTGGAGTGGAAGGGATGGGAATTTGGCAAGATCCTGCAGGGTAACACCATTGCTCTCTCAGACCGTGGTTTAAGTCCCCGCTGTTTTCCCAGGGGCTCCAGTAAGTTACTGTCAGGGCTTCTGGTGTGCTTGTGTGTTTATCATTCCTCTGGTTTGGCAGATGAGGAGCTTCAGAACTGAGAAATGGAATGAACTGACCAAAGCAATTAAGGAATTGGTGCCAGACTCAAAAATTAAATCCAGATGAGCCCATGAGGCAATAAATCACAGATGATTTTGGCATGTAAACCCCCTTCTCTTTTAAATGCTGGGAATGCACTTGCCATGGCCCAAGAAAAAGATGAGCCTTGATTCATTTGTAATCAAAGCCATAGTACATGGGACGTGCTGGAATCAGAACACCGGGTACAAGAAAATGGTTGGAATATCTCAGATTTCCCAGGAACTTCTCTAATGGCTGCGAGGATTTCTTGTCATTGCTAAACTTTCTACTGATGATAATTTTCCCCCATCTTTATTTTTTCCAGCACGGTCAATCAGGTCTGATTTGTTTATTTTATTTGTACAAATAAAAGACTATGGAGCTCAAGACAACACAGCTCACAAATTGAAAACAGAAGATTAATTGATCATTCTCAGGTTTTCCTCAGTGCACTGGGTGGTTCGTTCTTTACTCCTTTCCACCCCACTCCTCCCCCTTCCTTCAGTGCTGATTTTAATCAGAGGGAAAGGAAGTGACTGTTTTCCATAGAGAATGTTGATATTTGGTGAAAAAATAGGGGGTGGGGGAGTGAAAGGTGCACAGACCTCCCCCCCCCCCCCCAAAAAAAAAGTTTACTGATAATTCCTTTTTATCTTTGCCAAATGCTGCTCAAGTGTGGGAATGGACGGAGCTGGCAGTCACTTTCACTAAGCCGGAAATACCATCTTTAATAAATTCAGTTAAAGGACTGGATGGACACATAAATCTCTTTGTATGTGTGTGACAGCAGTAGTGTAATGTCAGAGGAGATCTCAGAGCATTTAGCAGAGATCTGAGGTCAGCCCGTTTGCCGTCTTTTTCCTTGTGCCTTTCTGACACTCAATATAAAGCTGAAATATTTATACTTAAATGAGTATTGCTAATGCAGGATATTGAGGTCATCAGCATGAGAACAGAATGACAATAGTCTGTGTAAAAAATTATACAAGCTTCTTCAAGATGCTATATTTAATTGCACTGAGACTCCCTGTGCCTTCATTCCACCTCCCAAAGCCAACATTTTATTTGGTTATGTGTAATCCACCCTTTAAGTGCCAAGCACTTCCAAGGCTCAAAATCTGCTTGAACTGTTCTCAGAAAATGATTACTATTATTACTTTCTAGGGCTTTGGCTGCTTACCAGGAATTTTGAACAATATTTTAGATTCACTAAATAATGAAATACTGGTTCTAATAAGTGTATTAAAACCTTTCTTCACAGAGCACAGTCGTTTTTGTGCCGTGTCTTCCGTGAAGTCATATACCCTGCAGCCACACTTGCTGCTGGTGGAGCCAAATGACTCTCTATTCTGCCATCATTTGTGCTGCTGAATTGCTACTGAAAGTGCCCGTGCCATTCCTATGATTGTCTGTTCCTGGTTAGTATATAACCTGAGGTTGTTTCCCCTGGTAAGTGGATATACACGTGAGTTCATCTGCAACCTCTGGATCCTAAGTGGTTTTTTCCAACACAGACGCATGCCTTCACTTGTAGAACATCAGCCTTGCTCTGCTAAGATCCTTATACGTGGTTTTGTCTCCTCTGCAAGATTGTTGTGGATCCTTTCCTCAAAACGTTCCTATCTGAGAGCTCCTCAAAGCCCAGCCCCACTACTGCCCTTTTCATAAATGCAGAGATGTGTGACTAGATCATAGCTACCGGTCTTCTCCCATATATCTCCATATCTGACTAGAAGTCACCTTCCTATTTTAAAAATCTCCTATGAACCTGAGGCACCCTGAAGTATCTCGACATAATTTTCTTTTGATATGCTTCCCATCCCTTTTCTTTAATGTTCAGCAAACTGCTGGAACTGATAAATGGATTGTCTTTGTAGATTTTATGTGGAATACAGCATGCCACTCCCTCTCAACAGTTCCCATTCCAACTTTAGTCCTCAGCTAAAGACAAAGTCCCTCCCCACTTTTTGTCATGTTTTTCCTTAATTTGTACTTTCTTTTAAATATTGTTCTTTTTACTCAAATAATTTTGGATAGACTTTCAAATTCATTCATTTATTGAGTGAGCGAGGATGAAAGCAAAAGTAAGTGCAAATAGAGTTTGAAGATTATTTTTAATGAAAAAAATACCTTCTGCAAACATAATTTCCATCTGCTTACGCTGAAGTGATTGCTTAGTTTATTGGTCTAAATCACAAATGGCTTTAAATAATGAGTAATTTTAAATCTCTTAGGTAATGTTCCAAAAACCTGTCACAAAAGAATGATCACACCATAGAGAGTCTCTAAATATTATTTTTAAGTGTGTTGAAATCTCAGTATGATATTCACTTAGTATTTATTTCACAGGTTTTCCAAAGTGGCCACTCAGTAACAGTGACAATAGAAACCCCCAAAAGCTATGACATTGAACAATTTGGCTATTATGAAGCAATACTGTTACATGATTAATAATAATGAACGTGTTGCTTCCCCTTCAGGAATGATTTGGTAGATTTGTCTTCATCCTACCTTTTTCTTTCCTGACCAAGGTAGTATAAACTGTAAGAACCAATTAGCAGTTTTAGTAAAAAATAAATCGCAGAAACAAACTCATCTTTTTTTTGAATGTTGTGACTGGGGAGAAAGTTGAGGAGATAAGAGATGGGAAACTAAATTAGTTCTGCTTGTAAATTATATTCTTAGGCCTTTTCCAGCAGTGACTTCTTGGTTTTGCAGCAAATGCCTCTAATATTTTCCAATTCGGAGTGCTCCCTTGCTGTGAGCCTTCTTGCTATGAGGCCACCTGGGATCAAAGCTACTTTCCCCCTCCTGTGGTCTCAACTAACTCCATTAGCTCTAATTACAAACACTTCTGTTATACCAACCAGATTTTATGGCTTCCAATGAATGAGCCTCATAGAGCAGGAGAAAGCCCACATGGTACTACTGCCAGTTCTTCTTCAGCATTATTGCTTGCCGTACATTAACCTCATTCATGGTTAGCTCTGAGCTAGAATCACTTTTGGTTTTACCTTTTGTAATCAAAAAGGTGCTTAAATTGTTTCTTGAAGTACACGATTCCAGAAACGAATTAACTTGGCCTAGGAAAAGGCTTTATAGTATTAAATTTTTCATATGTACTGTAGAGGCCCAGAAAAGGTTTATGGTGTTTATTAATGCTATTTGACAACATTTTCTTAATGCACAATGCCATAAAGCAAAACTGTGTCATTCTGTATATGTAACACACAGAGAATCATGCATCACTTGCTCTCAGCTTGCTTCTTGATGTCAACATTTTTCAAACTGTTTCTTGAAGCTTCAGTAAAATGGAAGATGGAAATACTTAGTTTAATTTAAGAAGCATTGCATATGAAATGACAGAGGGGGTTGCAGAATCTCCCTGAAAGGGGCTAAATAATACAGTTCTGGATTTACACGTTAACCATTGGAGGTGGAAGTCACCTTCCAGGGACTGCGGCAAGGAAAGCGTAACACTTTCCGGAGATGCAGAACCAAACACACTCTATGGCTGAAAAAGCCTCCTCAGCCCCTGCTACTCCAAGAGCTAAAATAAATTTGTCAGTAATTAAACAGCCTTGACATACTGCCTGTCCGCGGCTGTTTATGGAAATCTTGTCATAATTTCTCCAGCACGTTGTACTATAGTCCTTTTTCACTCTCAAGAAGCCCGTTCCCACTCAGCCCTTCCCTCAGTATGTGCAACTCATCTGCATTTGCCTAAAAGTCCATGGAAGCAACGAGTGTCTCTCGCTCTAGCTCTTGTGCCCAAGAAATCCTGGGGAGACTTTTAGTGTCTTCTGCTGGTCTGCAGGGCCAGCTGGAGAGAGTCCCTCCGTGGCTGAGCACAGACCAAATTGTTCTTCTCCCACAGAGAAAGTTAAGCTTCATCTCTGTGACAGCCAGTCATGTTCAAACTTCTCCTTTCTTCCCTGCCACCTTATAGAGGGATTTGCTTCTACAGCTGAGGGCTTTACTGCTTTGAGGATGAGTGAGAAGGTCAGTGCAGGAGAACAGAAAGCAGCACATTGAAAATGAAACTGTGCAACAGGAAAACCGAAGTGGAACTCCCCTAACATCAGCCACCTAAAAGCTATAAATCTATTTTAAATTATCTAGGCTCCCCTCACAGTCAGTACAAAAATATAGGCACTTCTGGGATGGATCATCTCATCCACCTTAGGCATCTATTTTAGATTGGAATAAACTGCATTTTGGAAATGTCTTTTACTCTGATTTTTTTTATTTTGAAACATAAGTGATTATAGAAAGAACCACATTGTAACTTCTTGAAAGTATTCAAGTATTCATTTTTAAAAAGGCCCTTTTTTCACAATTTCACCTAACAGGATTCCTGGTTTTCCATAATTTTACTTGTCAAGATTAGTGAGTTTTTCCTCCTTTGGCTACAGAACTTATTTACCTCAACACAAATGTTAAAGCTCAGAATAGTCAATGATTCCAAAATCTCAAGATGGAAAAATTTTGCCTAATGTGCAAATATATATCCTACAACATCATAGTTGACAAGGAAGGAAATCATCATTGCTGACATTTCTCCAAAAATTAGGAGAAATGTTTGTAGTCATAAGCAGCTGAAACTGCTACCACAGCTGGAGATGGATTTCAGTAGTTATTTGTGAAAATAGGTGCCTAAATTCAGATTAGTCACAATAGCCTCTTAACTAACCAAAGCTGTAGCAAAGCACTTACAGAGTTCAAGATGTGGTCCAACCCTGCTGGGTCTCTCAAATCTGTGTCTTGTTTGCTAGAGAGAAAGTAACCAACAGAGATTATTTTATCAATTAAGTGCCTCAGAAGCAATAAAATATATTATCATTATCCTTTCAGGGAAAGAGAAAAGAACCATAGCTTCTTGTTTAATTTCAACTTAACTCTGCTTTTAAATCTAAAGATGTGAAATATTTCTTCTTACTGTTATTCTTACTCAGGCAAATTCTGGCTGCAGAAGTTTAGTGTTTATCTGAGAAAAGACGGCGTTAAACTTATGTCCAGATCACAGCCTGGCTTCCAGCCATACAGGAAAATAGAGAGTCATAAACTGTCCCCTTACTCCCTAGGCATCTCAGGTTTAAGCTCAAGAGAAATAATTTCCAGAGAGTAACTACTTCCCATCTGTGTGTTTGCCAGGACTCAGACTGATGGAATAAATAATCCCATTCTCCCTCCCAGTTCCTCCAGAACAGATTAACCGATCTTTGTGCGTTGACTCAGCAAAGAGAAGGTGATGTTCAAAACACAGACCTGGTGCCAGATATTTTCCCACTAAAAGTAAAAAGGTCACTAAGAGAAAGCCAATCTGCCTCCAGGGTTGCTGTCAGGAAAGTGTGACAGAATGCATTCACCTCAATTTGTATTTCAGGGTTTAACTTTTAGTATTAGGAATTTATTGCAATTGTTCTCTGTCTTCAGCTGCGGAGGATTTACCCTGAAGTCTGCTTTCAGCATTCATAGTCTATGCTTTCATAGACACTGCTGTCTGTCAGGAGGTTAGTTCGTGAAGGACATAATATAAGATGTAGGAGCAGGGCAGCCAAGCTGAATTTGACCAAAGGTTCCTTCAGACTGCCATTCAGTTTTGGCAATGGCCAGGCATAGGCACCAAGGGAAAGGCCAAGGGCAGATTTGTTTTTCCTCTTGGATTATTCTCCAAGCTCCAGTAAATTCATTTATGGACTTCCTGAGACAGATAGTAGTAAGTCTCACAAGTTGCAAAATCATTCCCTTCCATCAGCTTGTCGACTCCACTTTTTAATATGCACAAACTTCTGCCGCCTTCGCATCCCATGGCAAAGGGTTCCACAGCTTCCCAACTAGAGTGAAGAATTGCCTTTTTGTCTGTGTTTTGAACTTGCCAGCTGCTATGTGATGACCACTAGCTCATAAAGCAGAGAAGGCAAATAAAAATTGATCCTCATTCACCCTCTCAGTGCCATTCATGATTTCGTAGGCCTCTGCCTTACTCGTGCCTCAGCTCGTTCTCTCCATGTTGAAGAGCTTATTTACTCATTCCTTGCACAGAAAGCATTGCTCACCCTTGGTGACCTTCTCTGAATTTCTCTAAGGGTCTTTCCCAGGGAGTAATTCCGAACACTAAAATTAATCCTTGCTCTGAAGCACTCCCTGGTAGGACCTTCTCTCTTTCTCCATTGACAACATAAAAGGCTTAAGGATGCCAAGGGCCCCACTTACACACCTGAGTTAAGCACCGGGAAAGCTCTTCCACCTTACTTTCATTTTAATCATTTTTCTTGTTTGTAACAGTTAAAAATAATGTAACAGCCTGATTATTTTAAAGAACAGAATTATTATTCTTGCCTGTGTGAGAAATAAATTATTAAGATAAAGTTCCAATATGATATGTCTTTCACAAACAAATAAAAGCACTGTATATAAGGGGAAAGTGTTTGGAGAACTTTCACAGAGGGTTTTTCCATTACTAAGTTTGGCCACAGGCTGGATGGCTTGTGAATTCCTTCCAAACTGAAGTGTGTGGTGGTTGCAGTTAGTAATAACGAGGCCTTTTCCTAAGTCCTGCTTACATGAAACGTTCTGAGCGTTGGGTATTCAGTTGCCGGAATTAAGCCTGCCTGTTTGATTGTGCCCTAAGTAGGCAAAGTTGTTGGCACTTTACTGAATTGGTCCCAGTCTTAATGTTATTGATTTTTAATATACAATAATGAGAATGAAATCTGGTAAAGAAATGAGAAGTTACACTAAGAACAGATGAAAGTTTCCCTTTTGTACTCTATGTCATGCTTTCTGCTCAGCATGTTACATTCCCAAAAGTAATCTCAAAAATTGTCCTGACAGTTGAAGCATAGAAAAATGTGAAAAATTGCATATGCATGTAAAATCGCAGGCCTAATTCTGGAGGTGAGGCCCATCTGAAAATTGGCCAAATATCATCTCCATCCTCCTTTCCCCTCTCATGCAAACTCCCATTATGTTTGCACTCACTTTGCAATTTGAGCTATGACTTGATCTTCCTGCATGTGCTGTACTGGTGAGCATTAATTTTGCTCCAAAGTAAGAGCTGCCATCATTTTTCATTTAGATAGGAAGAAAGAATATTCCATTTTGTAGCAATCATCTTGGTATGTTGTGTGTCTGTCTGAAATGTTTCCAGAAAGCACAGATAAATGGTGTGATATTTGAAAACCAGGGCACCATATATTTTGGATAGTCTCTAGGAAAGTTTGCAGGATGTCCCCGACTGGCTCTGTCTGTGAGGTCTGAGACAGTCTTTCTGACAGAGTAGATCTGTTACTTATCCAACAGGGAGCCACTTGTTTCTCCCTCTCATTTTTGAAGGAGGAATTGAAACAATATGCCAGCAGGAACAGTAACTCCAGACAAACTCCAGATTACAGTGGGCCTGATGCAGCAAGGAGTTGCAGCAAGAGCTTTGCTTGGAACACGTGAGCCGCTCCATCGCTAGTGTTCAGGCACCGTGCTGAATGTCCAAGCACCCTGTTAGCTGGTCAGGATGTATTTATGGGATTAGGAAAATAGAAATACCCTTTTCCCAAATGGGAAGGAGGTTCCCTGAACTAGTGTTAATCTACATGTGGTTTCTTGCCTCCTCCTTATTCTTACTGAAGCACAAGAGACAATGTTTTTTCCTCCTCATCCTTTTCCCTTCAATTTCTGACTTTGTGGTGAGCAAGGCAAGTGTACGCTTCATGCTGGAGTTTGCTTCATCCATTCATGATCTTGGTAGGATGGCAGCAGCAGGGGTAGCAGAAGAACATAATCGTATACTAGGATACTTTTACAGTTTCTTTTCATATCTCTAATGCAGGGTTATCTTTTTATTCTCAGGCCAGAGGGAGATTTTCCTCAGAGTCATAGTTTATAAACAGCTTTTGTTTTCCTTCCTTTTTTTTTGGGGGGGGGGGGGGTGGAGGGGCTGGGAGGGGAGTTTAAATTAATTTAAAATGTTAGCTCAAATGGCAGATGAAGTTTTATTTGAAATCCCTAGAACATTGTAGATTTTTTGAGCATGAGACTAGAAAACAACATTACATGGTAAGAATGGATAGCTCTAAGGACCATGCGGTACAAAGCCATCCTTCTCCTTTCATCTCTTCCCTTTTCTGCAGAGAGGAAGGGAAAGAAATGTTCCTAGCCAGCAGAATTTTTCATGGGAGCTGCTTCATTAGTAGTTTGAGGCTAATTCTTCCATCATTTAATAGATTTAATAAGTCTGTGGCCTCTGTTTTTAAATATACTATGACAAGTCTGTCTGACTGAGTCTAGAAATGGGAATGGGAAAATCTTCACTGACTGCTGAGAGATCCTGTGTGCCTCAAAGGGACTAAACTTTTCACTTTCATTTGTCTAAAAGCTGTTAGGATGAATCCATTGCTGGTTTTTCAAGGTGTGCATGAAAAATAACTGGTAATAATGAGGAAATATGCAATTTCTCTGAAAATAACTGCTAAATATAATCCAACATGACCATAAATTATGTGGTGTTATGATAAATAAAGAAAAGCAGTGAGATCATTGAGAAAATTACTGAAACATTAAAAAGTTCCTAGAAACATTTAGAATCATTTTGCATTTACCCAGTGAAACATTTATAAAGTAAAAACTTTGTCCTGTATGAATTAAACACATTAACCATCCAGCATCTATCTCAGCAGTTTGGTAAAATGATCATATTCATTCTTCATAATTAATTTCGCAGAATAGGCAGGAGTCTTAATCACTGTTGTTCTTTGTTGAAGTGCTGGAACGGCGGGGAGAGCAGTGGTCCTGTACTGATTCTGCAATACAGATATTTCAGCTGGTTCCAATTTCTGTTGTGTAACACCTCAGGACTATCAAATATTGCCCATTTTGGCCTCACTGAATGTTTAGCCAATGTCAACATGATGATAGCCAGCTCTAGAGAAGCCACTTTGCATTACTTAATTCTACTGTAAATATACAGTCATTCCTATCTTACTCACTGACTCATCCAAATCAGCAGCTGGATGAAGAGCAGCTGGATGAAGAGCAGCTGGATAAGACTGGTCCAAACTAAACTGCAGTGATATCTGTAGGACAGCAGGACTCTGGGTAAGCTTGCCTCTTCTCCAGTGTCCTTTGTCATGAAAAGCCTTTGTCCTCAGACTGCTAAACCGATCCATACTTTTGCCGTTTGTTTTATTTTGGTTCTGCCTTTGGAAGTTCACATAGTCATTGGACAAAAAGCAGACCAGCACCATCAGCACAACCCATCACCCCAGTATTGTTGCAGTCACATAGGAGAAGCAACTAAGTATGCAGGATATTCACAACTGGTCACCTCAATATTTTTGGCTCTGGGAAATTGTTTCATGCCCCAGCTTGTACACACACAGGCACACATATACACATACACACATACACTGAATTATTGGAAACATTTTTGTGATGCCAATGAAGTCTCCATAGGCTTTTTGTAGGCTTTGAAACCTCTTGTTCTAAGAGCTACAAGTGCTTGAAAATCTTAACTCCTTTCTGATTCAAATTAAGAGCTAGTTTCTTCAACCTTATTGCTCAACAATAAATTGTTCACAAGAAACAACAGATACCCAGACTACATACCAATCAAGCTGTTTCTCTTGGGACAAACTGGGAAATAAAAAAGCAAAAGCTTGTGAAATATTCTACTGCTAGTTTGCTAGAGGCAGTATAAGAAAGTAAAAAGACATTATTTGTATTTTTGAATGTGATTGCATTTAGTGGCATCTACAGTGCCCTACATCTTCAGAAGTCTGCTGTCATTCCATTTTGAAAATTTTGATTTAAATGTTTCTCATATCTGTCTAGTTTTATGAGACTGTGTATAACTGGGTTTGCATGAGTTTCATTAGCTTCTCAGCACCCATTTCTGTAAATAAAAGGTCTCAGGAGCTCTGAAGCACAGATTTTAGAGGAGCACAAATTTCCACAGTGGTATATTATTTTGCTATTGACAACGTAGGAAAAAACACATAGAAAAAAACCCTATTTTTTTTCCTTTTTAACACTTTTTTTCAGTATTATACCAAGAACCCAAGTTAGGTAAACACTCTTTCCACTGTATTCAATACCTTTTGTGATTGGAAAATAGTTTTTCTTAGAAGAAGAATACCTTTTTAAAACCAAAATTCACATTTGTCATGAAAATACATGTTTTCATATAGGGACATGTATTTGTTTTTGAGGAAAAATGATCAGTTCTATATCTTATGTCAATGTCATGATAGAATTTTAATTAGCATTAGACAGTTTGAAGGATAATTGCACCTTTACAGCATCAGCCAAGAACAACTCCAGTAAGTATTCTGCTTCAGAGTACCTGGCATCCTTCCTGCATAGGGGGACACATCTCATGTGACTCCCTCAAAGGACACCATTGCTCCCCCACTCCAGAGCCACTGACTATAAACAAAACACTAAGATTGAAACCTCCACCCTCTTTTTTTACCTTGAGGTAAAGTGCTTTTTGGAGTATACAGAGAGAGCACTCAATTACACCAAGGAAATTCAAGCACAAAGGTTTTTTTCTCACCCTTCTATGAGCCACTGCTGGGTGGTTTTGTACCTTTTCCCCTAACTTAGAGTTTCAGGCATGTATATGTCTTGCTGTGAAATAGTCTATCCTAAAGTAAGAGGATTCATCATGTAGTGTTTACTGTTTGATAGTGAAATTTGTTTGGATATTTTCAAACAGAATAAAATAGTTGATTTTATTAATCCATAAACAAAGAAAATATTGTGACAGCATCCTAAGCAGAATGATGTGACTTCAAAGCTGGCTTGCTTTGAGCCAGATGACACCCCAAGGTCCCTTCCAGCCTGAGGCTAACCTGAAGTGATTTTCTCCATTATGCTATTACAGAATTTATATACCCTAACTTATCTATTTATTCAAATATGTAGACTCACAGCAACACAAAGAGAGATTAGGGTATATAAATTCTGTAATGGGATAACAGAGAAAATCACCCATGAGACTTTCCTGCCTTTTCACCTGTGGTGTTTGAGGCAAAGAAGAGACTGTTATATGGAGCGAGCCCATATAGGTTAGGTTATATCTATACCACAAAGTGGGATGCACTGCTCTGTCTTTAAGGCCACATTGCACAGTATGATTAGCATCCACAAGTTAAATTCTTCTCTGTCAAAAAAATGGGTGGCCGCCTCCAAAATGCCCACTGGGAATGGTCCCAGGCCCACACTGTTGCCCAAATGGTGCCTGGGCATGTCTGGGAGAATGCCAGTTGTGTCTGAACGAGAGTGTGTAGGGGTAAGGCTAAAAGCCCAGTTCATTGCTCAAGCCTCTCTCCTGCCCCTCTTTAACCTAGTACAGACCTAGGTAAACAGCTGTGGTAAGAGAAATACAGCAGAGATGTATGGTGGTACCACTCAGGGGCTTTGCCAGGAAGACAGAAGAAACCTCTTATGTTTGCGTACAATGTATTTAGCCTACAAACTAAGATGGCTTTCTAGTTGATACTTAAAAAAAGGAGGCAAAGTAATCTCTTGGGTTTTTTAAAGTCTTGGAGGTGTTAAAACATCATTTAGATTATGTGAAATATGAATTTTTCCCATATAGCTAAATAAAGCACATGCTTGCTACAAATATTTCATTTATAGCTTATAATAGCATGTGTAGGCATTTGAAAGGGGGAGGCTGGTTGAGGAACAGAATGGGAATGAGCAAGTCGATTTACTTTTAAATTTCTTGAGAATATTACACATCTTCACTATGGCTTAATATGCACGTTGGACAGCTGGATTAGTACAATAGGTTCTAATCAATATGACCTATAAAGTCAAGAACTAATGAAGATTTACGTAAATGGACTATATCAGGCCCACAGGAACCATTATAAATTAACAAGGAATGCAAATATAGGAAGTTTTGACCCTGTACCAAAATGTGTATTTACCTGATAGACGATAAATAGCCATAAGAAGTAAATTTGGTTAATAATATTTATATAAGAAGAGTGAATTTACTACAGAAAAAAAAAATACTGGAAAATAAGCATTCTTTTTAAATCACTTAAACATTGTTTTATCTGCAAAAACAGTTATAAAAATTATTTTGGTCTCACAGGCAACATAAGCATGTTTGCTTCATAATGCCTTCCTTCCCTTAAGTTAAACTGTAATGAAGTTTGTGTTTAAGTAACATTACGTTTGTGATGTAAACTGACCGAAAGCCAGGAAATTCAGAACTAAGGCTGACACTGTCTTCAGTTCATGCTGTGATATCTATTTCCCCTTCTCTTCACAAAGCCATGAGCAAAAGATGAGGTGTCAGTGTAATGCTGAATTTTCTGGCTTTTGTCAATTCATGTCACAATATCAACAGTGCTTAAGCACAGGGAGGGGGGTTGTATTTAATAACAATATCAGATTACATTAGACACTCTTTCTTTTTTCCCCCACTTATTGCTGAACAGGCTGTTTTATGGCTTTTGGAATTCAAATTACATCTAACTTGACCTGCGCTTGGGTGTGTTTGGCTTGGAATGCAAATGTCCTGTCCAGTCGCATATCCCTAAGGTCTCCAACAGAAATAATTCTAGCATTCCTGCTCTTTGTGCATATATAAATCTTTGATCAAGGGTATTGTGGAAGCACTGAGGCTAGTACGCATTCTTCTTGTACAAAAAAAGAAAAAAATTAAATGGTCAGGACAGCTGTTATGCTCATGCCTAGAATTCAGACAGAATGCTCTAGCTTATAAATGGGGTGTGCGTGTATATAGCACAAAAGATGTACCTTGTTTTCCTTCTTTTATGTCTCATAGTGGACTGTTTCTCTGGGAGGCTCACAGCATGTTTTTATTATATTGACCTATTTCCGTACATGTTTCTGTGCTAAAGCAAAGAAAATACATTGTAGGCTTACCTACCTCACGTTCCATGAGGTTGGTAGCATCTGACTTTAAATCAAGTTTATTCTAGCCCTATTTTGCACTTCAAGAAAAACTACCTTTAAACACTTACCTGTTTTCTATTCTTTATGATTACAGTAGAAGAGCTTCCAGAGATTGACAGGAATACTGATTAAAGAATGAAGAGATTTAATTACGAGGGTACCTGCTGGCACAGCTCTATTTAAACATTGGATGTGTTTTCAGGATCAGCCTTCTTTCCAGAAATGCTTGACTCAGCAAGAACTGGCTAAGTCTCTAAACTCCATTAATAGCTTTGCTGTATATGTTTGAAATAATGTGAATAAGCCTTCTTGAGACATTTTGCTAAGAAAAAAAGCTGTTCTGAACAGCAAATTACATTGTATTTTAATAGTAGATGATGTTGTACAATCTGCCAGATAACGTCCAGTAGCATATTTTTAAAGCACTTGGATTATAGTATAAACCTCACTCAAAAATTGAATGGAGACAGCTCTCCAGTAGCAAAGATGATATCAGGTATAAACAGCCTTAAAATATCCTACATTTGTATTGACTTGACAGACTAAGGCAACCTCCCAAAAGCCATTTTTTGTTCTGTTTATTGAGGAAATACAATAACAGACATTTTAACAATGTAAAAAAACATGTAAGTAACTGAGTGTTAATCCTTGTCAGGCTGAGGCTACTAGGATTGACTGTAATTGAAACAAGTGCAATAAAGTATAGCTAGAAAATTACTTTGATGAGTAAAATACCAGCTCTCTTTGAAGGTTTGAAGGTTGGAAGGGGTGGACTGTGGTCAATGTTCTAACAATAGACTGCCTTAGATTTCTCCATCCTAGCCGATGCTCTCAAGTGGATGGTGGTGTAGTGGAATAAAGTATTGAGGAATAATTTTTTTTCTTTTCCTGTTTCTTACAAAAATGATTTTTTTTATAACTGAGATGTGGTAGGAGTATTTTGCACACAGAAGAAACCTTCTCTACAGCTTGCTGGATTCCAACAGGCTAAGGTCTGCACCCATTGCCATCTTCCACTTTCCACACTGTTCCTCCCTTTTTCAGGCTTCTTTCTCTCCCTGCCCGTGGTTCTCTAATACTCCAATTCTACCTATAAATCTGCAGATTGAGACCTACGCAGTGGTGGAAATGAGACAGCAAGGAAAGATCATGTGGAGCTCTGTATATGTTTAGTGGATAGAAATTATACTGAGAAAGATAAAGCATGGCAATAGGGAGGGATGATATCTGAAGAGCAGTTTACGAGGAAAGGAAACTGCTCAAGGCAGAGTGGAAAAGGATGTAACTTCAAGTAGAAGGGGAATGAACACCGTCAGCGTGCAGGAGGACTTCACATGGTAAGCAGGAGCTTAAAAGTTGAGATGAGAAGTACTTTTCTTTAAACCTAAAAGAAGGAAAAATAACCTAAGGAAATCCCCACACCCCCCAAAAAGTCTGCATTTACAGTTAGGTTGCTCAAGTGCACTTCCCATCAGCACAATCATTTCAAATCAAGGAAACCACTAGTGGAGCCAGCATTAACCAACTTCAGTTTATACATCTTACCACCTAAACATTACAGTACCCATAGCTATTTTCAGCACCCTCAGCTTGATAATAAAAACCCTTTAATTTCAGCATACAACCTTGTGCAAGCCTCATATCCAGTTCTTAAAAAAAAAAAAGTACAGTCTTTGTTCTGACCTCATGTTTATCTTTCTGGTGGCTAAGTTATTAGCTGTCTTCACTTGGCTGGGGCAAACTTCAAAGTGGGTGTCTTTGAATAGCATTTTGAGAAATTTGAGGAACTACATAGGTATTTTATGTTAGAGATGAAAGGATGTTTTTAAGTAGAACAGATGAGACTGTGAGTGTGTATGTACATTACAAAGTTTATTTAAGAGTCTGCTTCTATTTTTTCAGTATTCCAGTATATTAAGCTTCCTTGATCACCCTGGACATTTCAGAAATAATTCAAATTTATGCCAGTAGCTTTGGTGCTATATAATATTACTCATATGCTAAGATATATTTTACCCTTACCTATGCTATTTATGTATTTTCCCATTTTCAAAGTATTCCTTTTAATCTTCCTTGTTATTCTTTACAACATCATTATGTATTACTATTTTCCCAATTTTTCTATACTTTTTCACTGAATTCAGCTCTTCTGGTACTAGCAGACTCAGAATTTCTTTTATGTATGAAGGTAATATAGCATCTCTTTCTTTGTTATACTACTTGACCTGGCATTGAAAGAGGAATTTATTTTCATGATTTCTCTTGATTCTGTTATTTAAATGTCATGCCAGAATAGTCCACACTGGTGAAGACATCACAGTGAATTCTGCGAGATGAAGATGGCACTGCTGAACTAAAAGTCCAAGCAGGTCTGGCTAGCACTATACGTACACCATGTACGTACACATGGAAAAATACATGTGGGTATGTGTATGTATACGGAAATGAATAAGCAGTCAGTATAAATACTGTTTGCAAAGGGAGAGAAAAAGACACCGAGACAGAGGAATGTTACATGTGGTGTTTGCATATGGAGATAATTGATATCTGATTCCTAAGTGGTCAACACATTTTCCTGGTTCAGCTAGCAGTAGATTACACAGCAGTCTCTTCAGAAGTTCATATGACTGAGTAAGTAGTCTGGCTCTTTTCCACTGTACCATTCCTTTGTCTGAGGGTGAAATATTCATTCAAAAACTAGAAAATCAGGATATCTCTTTTTCTATTTCAAATTTACCAGTTACTTCCCTAAATAGAACAGTTAGCCACTGAATTCAGCTTAGCTTGAGTAGCTGTTTTTGCAACCTATTTAATATAGCTCTTAGTGTAAAAAGAAAATATTCTGTATTTAATTGACCACCTAAAATGCTGGAAGAGGAAGAACAATTCACGAGCCCACTGAGAAGAAGCATAAACCGGCACCCACCCCCCTAGATTAGAGGGGGATCCAAGCAACCGTTGTATACGCTCCTCTTCTAAATCACACCCTGATCCTCTGTCACTTTGACTTTATTTGTGGGTCTCAGTGGAACTACTCATAAGTGTTAAACAGACACGAAAGTGTTTACAGAAATGAGCCTAAGAGAATGACATACTTAATCCTGCTGCACGATTGCAGGGAGGAGCTGGAGCAAATTCCACCCAAGCATTCCCCAAACTCCGGATCAAACCAGAGAAAGAAAAGCTGTCTGCTGCAAATGAGAAGTGGGATGCCAGACAGCTTGCTTTGCATAAGCTGCCAACCAGTGTTCCTAGCATGTAACCTCAGGAGTCACTGTTAAATAGGAAGAAACTTGATTTGGTTGGAGAAGGATGTTGAGGGGAAGAAAGTAACACTGAGTTTCCACAGACAAGGAAAGATCCAGGCAGTTATTAAATACTAAAAATGACCACAAATGTATCAGTTTTCTGGTGAGAGACAGAACAGATAAAATACAGAAATCTCCAGTTAGATATATCAGAGAGGAGAATGGAATACAGTCTGGCTTACCAAGTAGTTTCGTATCAGTCATCAGACTAGTTTAGGTAGTAGTGCCAGCAGGCAGCTCCCAGACCCCTGAGACCTTGATAAAACCGAAAAAATGCCCTCGTCTCTCTCCTGCTGGTGAAAGAGGTTCAGTGGGCAGGTAATAAGATGCAGTGAAAGAACTGTTTTGAAGATACATTCTGATAGTGAGAAAAACAGGTTAAACAAATTGCTTCTAAAATTACTGGATTACACTTTGTTATCTTAAGTTATGACTATATCACCCTTTCATAAATAAAGCTTTCCTTGTTTGCATATAATGCTTGCAAACTGGCATTAAAGAGGGTACACCTGATTTTCTGTCTTGATAAGGCTGGTAGGTGGATTAGTCACTCATATGGGCTCTGAAGTATCAGAAATTTACCTTTTCTCTGGCCTTTTTCTAATGAGCAGAAAGGGTTACTGTGAGCCAAAAAGAGCAGCATGATTCTTTCTATCACTCATCTGCACTTTTGGATTCCTCATGTAAGTCTATGTTTTCTTTTTTTTTTTTTCTTTCTCCTGCTGATTATGTATTCTTCCTCTTTCTCTTCAAGGTTAACAATAGCATCCTATTAGTTTTCATGATAGTTTGTGATTACAATGTCTGAAAAGAAATTCAATCTACCCAACCCACTACATGCAGATATCTGCTCATTCAGACATATGAAAACTGGCTGAACCCATTTCTAAAGCCTCTCAGCTCTGTAAATGGAAAGACTCCACAAAAGCAGGAAACTTGTGAAAGGCCTTTACAGTTGATTACTCTTTACATAAACATACCTACATACACATGCAAAGACAACCTGACTTAATAGGACTCTGTCCTCTTTAAGTCTCTCTCATTTTCATCTCACAACCGCAGAATCACAGCAAGGCTGATGTAGGAAGGCACGCCTGGAGATCTTCTAATCCAATCCCTCTCCTCAAGCAAGGTCACTTAAAGCAGGTTGCTCACAACGGTGTCCAGTCAGATTTTTAATATCTCCAAGGACGGAGGCTCCACAACTTCTCTAGGCAACCTCTTCCAGTGTTTGACAAGCCTTGCAGTAAAAAAAAATTAAAAAAAAAAAAAATCCTGTATTTCAGTTTGTGCCCATTGCCTCTTGTCCCATCACTAGGTGCCACTGAAAGGAGTCTGGCTTATTGTTCTTTACTCCCCAGGATCACCCCATCGCTCCTTCCTGAGCTTTCTCTTCTCCGGGCTGAACAGTCCCCGTCTCTCAGCCTTTCCTCATAGGAGAGATGCTCCGGTCCCTTCATCATCTTTGTGGTCCTTTGTTAAGGATTCTCTCCAGTATGTCCATGTCTCTCTTGTACCGGGAAGCCCAGAACTGGACCCAGCACTCCAGGTGTGTCTCACCAGTGCTGAGCAGGGGGGAGGATCCTCTCCCTCGACCCGCTGGCAATGCCGTTCCTAACCCAGCCCAGGAGGCTGTTTGCCCTGAGGGTGCACCGCTGGCTTGTGTTCTCCTCGGGGCCAGCCAGCACCCCCAGACCCTTTCTGCAAAGCTGCTTTCCAGCTGGAAATCTGACACACCTCCTTTATTGCTTTGTCATTTAAGTAAATGTGCCTTCTTGTGTCCTAAACTCATCCTTCCATTTATAACGCTATCTTGACCAGAAGAGCTTACTTAGTACACCCACTCTTGAAAATAAAATAAAACTCATAAATTCCCTTGTTGATTCTTCACTAGGTGGTTATCACACACTTACAAAAATCTTAGAAAAGGTGGATATCCATAGTAGGGCCAGCAGCAAAGCTGTGAGAAAAGCTATTGGTAACTTAAAAGTAGAAGTTACTAATAAAACAAGAAGTTAGGGAGGAAAATGCCTTCAATTTACCACACATCATTATGGGAAACTGCACAGCACATGTTTAAGTGCTTTGCTGCATTGTGGCCTGTGGTTTTATATAGTATAACTAGTACTGTGTCAGCTCATACTATTACTTCATATTATTTCTCTGAATCTTCCTGGTAATACAGTTTTTATTTCTGTTAGCAGATGGAATTTATTGAAGTGGGGGTTTTGTTGTTTAGCAGAATGATCTCTAATTTGTTTTCTTAATTTTGCTGCCTAATATTTTAATTTGACATATGCCTTGCCCAATTATTTTATATTTAACTATATTTTCATTCTTTCATCTTGTTTTGTAATCACTTAAATGATTCAAACTTTGCATCAGTTTTGCTTCCTTTTCTGGAGAAAAAAATCTGTGTTTCCTTTTTCTGCATTTAGAATTTATGAAGAAAATTAATATAGTAGTTGAATAATTGTTTTCAAATTCACGTTAGTTATTTTTCTATTGATAAAGTCAATGTTTTAACTCATTCATACTTTTTACTTCCATATACATCCTCCTCCTCCTTTTGAAAGATTATTTAAAAATTCATTACTTTCTATATATTGAACATACTACTCTAAATGTCCTGGGTTTGATAGGTCTTCCTCAGGTAACTCTTGAAGAAGAGAATAAGGAGCTCAGAGCACTTGCTTGCTGTCAGGCCGCCTGGAACTACTTCATTTTCTGGAAAGTATTTGTTCTTTGTAAAAGCAGCTCAAAATCTTCCTACACTGGCCAGTTCTGCCTAGAAGGCAAAGTCATTCTCTTTCTACCAAGACTGAGGATATAGGAGCTTCCTGCTCCTTGGTATTACATGTCCTGCTCTGTGGACAGGGCAGAGTTAGTGCTTCATGCCATACTTTCCTGGATTTGCTCTTTCTCAAATGCTCAGAGCCATATTACCATAAGTCAAGCCAGGGTCCTTCCTTTTCTTACCAGAATAAAAGTAGACTATGGGATTTGGAGGGAAAAAAGGTCTACTCAGCATAATTATTTCAGTTTCCCAGACTGGAAAACTCAAACAGTACAGGTCTGTCTAGCAGTAG
This sequence comes from Aquila chrysaetos chrysaetos, assembly GCF_900496995.4. Classification (NCBI taxonomy): domain Eukaryota; kingdom Metazoa; phylum Chordata; class Aves; order Accipitriformes; family Accipitridae; genus Aquila; species Aquila chrysaetos. The sequence goes on from NC_044005.1 coordinate 58,654,937, forward strand.
CAACTTAGTAACCTACATTATCAATCCAGGCATACCACATAAGGATAATCATCTAACAACAACAATCCCAGAAAACCCAACAACAACCAACCAAACAAAAAAAGAGACATAAAGCAGAAAAGTTTAACGTCTTTTGGAAAACTGTGTTCATGTATACAGTGATCTGAAGAGCCTAGAAATTAAAGATGTCTTAGAGAAGTTGCTCTGTGGGGTTGTATAGAAAAGAGTCTGGTTGCCAATCATCAGTCAATAGCCCCTTCATGTTCCAGTAGAAGATTACAGGGAAATAGGATGCTTTTTTTACTGTGCTGCATATAGTCCTCACAGATCAGGATGTCTCTTTTCTTGGATATTTAAATCTAGATTAATTATGAGTCTGCTTTTCCCTGTGTTCTCATAGAGAAGAAAGTAATTAATGACTATTAAATGGTTGTAGTATGAGGCCTAAATTAAACAACGTTTTCCTTTTCCATGTTTAGATAAGATAGGTTATGAAAAGTTAAGTACAGATGGAATATGACAAATGCTGTCATCCGATTTCCCATTGCTTTCCTGATGGCATGTCTTCTGAAGTAACTTCTAAGTAGTTTCCACTTTCTTTTAAGACACAAAAACTTTACTATTTCTTTTTGCACAGTAGAAAAAGAGACAACGTTTTCTAAGTAGCTAAAAAAATTAAGCATTGCCTTTGAAACTCTTCCTTGTAAAATGAAGAATAGAGTTAAAAACTTCCAGGGATTTCTGAATTTCAAAACTTGAGCTGGATCAGGTACTCATTGGAAACAAATTGGCTTATTAATGAGCCTTTTGTCGAGGTTGGCAAATCAGCTGTGTGTGAATTCCAGCCTGTCAAATGCTTGCAAAGGGTTGACTTGGAGTGTTTGCAGATCACTCTTCATGACCTGAAAACAGTTCCAGAAGCCGCATGGCATGTATCCCAACCACTACTTTGGCCAACCAGAGCACCTAATACACCTCACTGAGTGACTGCAAACCATTCCTGCTAAGGTTTAGAAACTTTTTGGAATTCGTCAACAGGAAAACAAAGCAAAACAAGAAAACCCACAAACCCAAAACTATACCCCACTGCATGTTTGCAGCAGAACTAACAATGATAGAGACAGCAGAAGGCTGTCCTCCTTTTCTAGCATTTATTGCCCAAAATTAAACGGAATGCAGACACGCTTGCAGGGTAGACCACAGATAATTCTACCTTGTTGGGAGAATTATCTGTAATTTTTTTTTTTTTTTCTTCTTGAGTTATGTCACATCTTTTACCAGAGAAGTAGTACGAAACCCAGGCATCTTAAAGAACTATCGTAGTACCTGAAAGTTCTGGTTTACCCTGTGGTAGGGACTCTCTTTTTAGAGAAAACAAATGGATTTTTTTAGGTTTACAACAGATTGGACACATTTTTGTTATTATTCATGTCAACAAATCTTCAGTATTGTGAGTTCTTTAGTCTGATACCAGAACTAAGCAAGTCCTTGAGGAACAGCTGGGCCAGGATGAACTGAAGAACAAGGTACTTTAGGCTAACTTATACCAGGAATAACTATAACTAATAGATATTGAAAGCATGTGAATACAGAGTTTTAATTCTAGCCGCTCTACTTTTACAAAGATTTCCATCTTTGAGTGCAGATAAAGATCCAAAACTGCCCATGCAAAATGCTAAAAAAAAAATCAAATCCATAGTGAGTGTTTATGAGACTGGGTCCAAGTTATTATGTTGGCAGGGAGGCTTTTTCTTGCTGTTTCTCTTGCAAATGTAGAATTTCTAAAGCTGCTGTAGCTTCAAACTTTTCAGACAAACCTTTCTTCTCTGTCAGTTTGATATAACTGTAAGACAACACACACTGCAAAGTTTAAATAGTTACAGCTTTTCTGACTTTTTTTATTGATTGAGCAGTGACACGTCAGTTAAATCCTCTTCCTCCTTCACTTTTCTTCCCACCACCCCACCCCACCCCCCAACTTATTGAATATGCAATGAAAAGCTAATTGGCAGAGAGCCATTCTGGCAAGCTGCATGATGTGTTCAGCAGTTTGTTTGATTTATACCGTTGGAAGTTGCCAAACTTTTTGTCATTTGGTTTAATATAATGTTGTGCCTTTAACAATTTTTTCTTCCATGAAGGATTTTTATTTTGCTCAGTAGGATTATAATTTGAAGGTATAATTAGCATCTTGTTAATTGTCGATAATTACACATGTCATTCAAAAAGCTCTTGCAAAGGGCATGCGATTCATTTAACAGAACTTCCTCGAGCTGGTGTTCAGAGGTCCCTAATGAGCAAAGAATAGAGCAGGAGTGGATGTAATAATATAAATTGAAAATATGAACACATATAAGCAATCTAAATTTAAATTCAAGACAGTGACATGAATGAGCCTCTCTGCTATCAAAAGAGATGCACAACAGTGTGAATTGGCAACCTCCGTGCTCCAAAAAATTGCGGAGACAAAGAAAATGGTACTCCGATGTTAAGCTTTGCATTTAAAATTTCCAGCAACATTTATACAAGTGTAATGTAACATACAGAATATTACAGCCAATGCAATGATGAAAATTAATAATTACTTACATTGCAATGTTTTTTACCACTGCAGTGTCATTCTGTGCTGTGTAACCATGGCAGAATTTGATTGTTTCTGCTCATACTGTAACAATTGTAAGGCTCTCATTTAGGAAAATAGGCTCCATTGAGAGAAATCAAGAGTATTTCTGTAGTAAAGTTTGGCAGCCTTGCGTACTTACAACCTGTTTCATATCAAAACAGCATAATGGTGCAGATCCCTATGAAAGAATAACTGGGGTTTCTCATTCCTTGGCAGGTAAAACTCTCAGTGGATCAGTGAGCGAGAGGAAATTTTATCCTCTCCTTCAGGCCCATCAGTCTGGGGCCTGTAGAGCTGGAATCAAACCCTCATTTGGGGGTAAAAAGATTTTTGCCATTTACGCTACCTCCGAGTCACCTTGCCGAAGAAAACGAACGTGCCGTAGCCTCCGTTTGAACCTCCTGTTGTGCTGCGGCTCGCCGAGGGGGGAACGTCACACGGCTTTTGCTCTCCCCCCCGCCCCTGCTGCAGCGCTGATACCGTCATCAGGTGTCCCGCGTCCTGGTTCTCCTTGCGGGGAGCGTCCGCGTAGCTCTCGGATACCACCGCCGCCTGCTTTCGGCTTACCCAGAGGCCAGCACGAAAGCCTGCGGGATCCGATCCCGGAGAGCTCCGTACGCCGAAGGAGCGGAGGGGGTGACTCGGTCAGCTGAAGATCAAAGCAGTGTGGGGCAGCCTTTGCATCTCTTCTTCCCATGCTGAGCCGCGCGCTTCTCAAACACGGGCCGAGACCTGGGCCGCCGTCCCCAGGAGTTGCCATAACCTCCGCTTGAACTTTCCGGTTTTGCCCCACCTCGCCAAGGGGACTCATTCCCCTCTCTCCTCGGGAGAGCTCAGCTGACTCCGGCTGTGTTAGCTCCAACTCGGTTGTTTGTTAGAAAACTGCTTGCTCCCAATATTTCCATCTGAATGCAGTTCATTTTCTCCACCCATATGGATGACTTCAGACATTTTCTTTTTAGGCCTCCTCTTTGTTGTTACATGACTACGGTGGAGTTTTTCCCTTAGCCATCTGTCTTTTTGAGAAGCACTTTGAATACTGTCAGGTGTTCATGCTAGCAAGAGTTCCTCTGTGTATTCCTCAGAGCCTTTCCAATCAGTTCCTCTTCTACTTGACACAGAGCTGCAGCAGCTGGTGCCAAAGCACTCCATCACCTTTGTTAATAATCAGGTTTTACTGCCTCAGTAAAGAATGGACAAGAGTGAGGATTTAAAAGAGATTAGCCTTTAACTGAGTTAGAGGGGACTACAAATATCTTTGGTTTATGTGAAAGATTCAAAAGTTTTTTTGTCTTGAGAGTATTAGCGTTTCCTTTTAATGACTTAATTAAACAAACATTTAAATTCTTGTACCGTCTTTCTCTCATTTTTCCTTAATCCCTGGGATTCTGTTACATAGGGTAATTATCAAAAATTATGTTTGTTACAACATAACATGATGCTTAACTAAGAGTTCTCGGTATTTTCAGTAGAATTTTGCTTGCCTTATTCTTTTTAGGTAGTCAGCTCACCAAATGTACACAGCTAAAGAGAAAAAGCCACAAATCAGCACACAGTATCAGGACTGTTAATGTATTAATAATCTATTTGGGCAGGGTGTCACAGGTATCACCGCACTCAGGCCAAACAAGCTCTCCCCATCCTCACTTCTTTAAAATTAAACCATCTTCCATGTGGCAAAAGCCAGCTAATGAAATAGCTCCATCTTCTCCTTGAGAGCAGACTTCAAGTGGAACTATTTCAGTGACCCAGACCCTGTCTTCCAGGTGATGCTCTAATTCCTTTTACATTTAACCCACCAAAAGAAGCCCAGGTGCCGCTGGAAAGAAACCTCATCCTGTCCAGGCTGGAAAGTCGAGAAATGCTGCAGGTGCCCTTGCTGCAAGTGTCTGAGGAAATCCCTGCATGAGGCTGCTGAACAAAAGGGCAACACTACCTTGAGAGATACTCACGGTCTTAAAAGAGAGAAGGATCTTGTCTGCAGTGCCCCGAAGGTGCCCGTATCTAGAGTAGGACTCACAGTTGTGAACCTCAGTCTCACGCTGATGCTTAAACTATGCACCACTGCATGGTGCCAGAGACAGTACAGTTGCTTTAGGATTCGTGTTGAGTGAAAATTAAGGACTAAACACAATAAGCAGAGAGTTTAACATCTTCCACCAAACAATGGGATATCACCTGTTGTATTAACAAGATTTGGGGCGATGAGAGAACAATTTAAAAGACACAATTTAAGGTTTGTTTCAGGCTCTTATCACTTCTCCAAATCCTACCTTCAGGTATCTCATCTCAAGGATACTATTACTTTCAGAGCTCTATCTGTCATTATCATTATTATGAGATGCAATGTGCTTCATATTCTCACTAAAATTAAAGAGAAGATGTAAGTGAGATAGTATAATGAAGTTCTATATCACTAAGAGATGAAATGGTATATAGGGGTACACAGGGAGAGTTTTAGCTAAATTTGGTTTTTTGTTCATTGTACCCTGTAGGCCAATCAATGAAATTGCATCTTTTACTGGCCCAGCCCAGTGCCAAGTAATTCTCTTCTCCTTTCTGTTATCTTTACCTCATTTCCTAATGATTCCTCAAGTGTTCTGTTCCAATTAAAGTCTAATAGTATATTCTTTTCTTAAATCTTTTTACAAAGCACATTTATAATATAAATCAATGCAATGAAACCACTGAATAATGCAGGCACAATATGTACATCTCGAGAGCAATTTTTAAGCTCTTCAAATTCAAGTAAAGAAGGAGAATGCAAATAAGGCAGTGGATATTCTTGCCTCTTATCTGTGTGTGTCTCACATATCTTCCTTTTATTTCCTACTTCTTCTTTTCAGAATAGCTCATAGTGCCAAGTTTTTGGTTTTGCTTTTTCTCCATCCTAAATTCAATCGAGCACATCCTGTTAAGAACAGGACCATCAGCAGATGATATTTAATGAGGCCAGTGAGGATTTCTGATTTTTCCCATTCTCCATGCAGGATAGATAGTCTTAATTCAGATTATTTTTTATATGTTAAAAACATGAAAGAAAGAGGAACAGAGAGCTATAAGATATTCAGCAGAAAAAGCAACACAAGAAAGAGCTGATAAGCTTGTGCAACAGATTGTGAGTGGAACAGAAGAGTAGAATCAAACAAACTTTTTAAAGAAAGAAAAAGCATAACAAGGAAACAACAGCCACAGAAATCTAATGAAAAAAAAAAAATAACAAAGGTATCAGCAGACACTATGTAATCTGTCCAGGAAAACAGAAATACTTTACAATTGGCTGTTTTGCACCTGGAGACATTTGGATGCAGAATGCAGATAGTCAGGCTGTTTATTTGGAGATCTAATAAACCTTGTGTTCAGGACATGTGCCTTCTTCAGCACTATCATATTCTCAGCAGTTGTTGCCAATTCACTGAACTTTGTCATGCATCCAATTCTATGTAATACTTTTCTTAAACCTGATCTTCTGTGATCACGTGAAAAATCTCTTCTTAAAGAAAAAAAAGTTATTAGTTCTTATGATGGCAAAGCGTATCTTGAAAACCACTTTCAAGTTTAAATGCCTCAAAAGCAAAAGTATGAAAGTTTCCAAATTGAATCTTATGGCTTTTACTGCAATCTTGCGGGCTTTTTCAAAATTATTTTAGAACATGTGGCTTTGGCCATGCTGTCTCTGCAAAACATGTAGAATATGTATGGCCGATGGGGAATATATAAAAAGGTCTATGCACTTAAGTTCTCTGCAGAGAGGCTCAGCTATATTACAACAGCTTTCTGAATGGAGAACCTTCTATTCCAGCACACCTCAGTGCTGCAGAGAGCCTTGTACAACCCAAAGCTGCAAGACGCCTGTGCCACACAGCCCTCAGTGCACGTGCAGTACTTGGAGTGTGCTGATCTCCTCCTTAATTTCCATCATGATGAAACAGGGAAGAGTTTATAGCAATACAGTATTGTTGGTGGGTTTACTCTGTTTTGCTGTCTGAATTAAAAGAAGATAGAAGTAATGTTCTTTGATAAAGAAAACAGATATATTTCTTTTATCCCTGAAAGTTGCCTTGCTCCCTAGAAGTTTGTCTCATAACATCACCTGTAACTTTTTCTGTTTTCCAGGACTGTTGAATCATCTTTTCTCTGTGACACTTTATGAATGTGTATCTAGTGCACTGGAACAGTATTTATGTACACATTTCCACATGTCTCTAAAGCAAAAATGAAAATAACTGTGGTTAAAGCTGTCACATCAAGTACAGAAAATATGTACTTAGAAAATGAAAGGGTTCTATTTTATAAAGCAAATATATGAAAGTCATTCCCTTGTACATATCAGCCGAGACTTCAGTGCAGGGTAATATGTAAATAAGTCTTCCAATATCACTGGTGGAGACAAGCTGCCAGGAAGAGCTCAAGCCACCAGACAGTAACAAGGATGCCTCAGGCTGTTACAGCAGAAAAATTCTCCATGCTAGTGAGAATATGTTTTCCACTGGACAGGGTTAAGACTTACCCTGTTAAAAATACTGTCCTCACCAATTAAAGCAGATCTCAGAATATCAGAAAGAAAGTACCAAGCCGCTGTTAAAGCTGGGGGCACATTTCCACTGTATCATTCTCTGTAAGAAGCAAACCCTCCCCAAGGGCAGTGCTGATCCCCAGCTTCCCTAATTTCAATACAGTTAATTTCACTACAAATAATGATGCTGAAAGCCTTATTTCTGAAAACAGCCTGGTCTAAACTGGAACTTTTCCCTTCTTTATCTCTATTTCTAAAAGTCACCAAAGGATAATGTACTAGATAGTGCTTTTTAGGAAACCCCAAAAGAAAAGCATAGTTCAAAACTCTGAAGAATGGCTGGTCAAACTATAAGCTGAATATAATTTCCTCTGTACTAGCATCAAGCGGACATAAAATGAAACTGTTTTGATTCTGGTGCATTTTACCCATAACAGGCACTAATTTATCCTTGGTGTCAGTAAACAGTGAGAGGAAAATGAAGCTGTTAAACATTAGTAAAGTCAGTGAGATGGAGATCAGGATATTAAGAAACTTACTTATTTTGTATCTTCTCCAGCATATTTGTGGGTAGGAACATTTTGTGCTTTTTACACCCTCTCAGCCCTAGCAACACTATTGTCCCAATAGCTAGGAACCCCCAGTCTGAGGTTAAGTTTTGGCAGGTCTGAGCTGGCCACAGTATTTAGCAAGATACCCCTAGTGTATTTTCATATGCTCCATTTATTTCGAGAAAGTCAAGGGACAAGTTTAAACAAAGGGCAGAGCCAAGGGTAGAACATATTCTACACTGTGGATAAGAAATTATCTGTATCAAAAGACATGATCCTCATCATGACTACTTCACATGGGAAATACCAACACAAATCTCTGAAAAGTAGTGTTTAACCCTATTAACTGAGCCTGATGACAGAGGATCGACACATCACAAGACGGCAAAATCTGTGCTCACCACCCCAGCTTCTTACAAGACCATTTGTGCAGGAGTGATTCCAAGTTTTCATTATCTCAGGCTACTGACTTCTATTCCTAGAGATGTTGCACTTGGTAAAAGAAGATATAAGGTCATATACCAGCCAATTGCACGATAAAAGAGGGAGTATAAAAATAACATACAATTTTGTCTACCCCTCTTTTCCTTCCATCACCCCTGCACTAGCACGTATGCTGAGTAGTCTATGAAAAGACAAATTTAGTACCACCTGTAGTCACTTAAAGTCATATTTCAATCTTGTCTCCAAACAATGAATGATATTTTTCCTGGAAACTATATCTATGAACCAAGCATTTTTTATTTTTTTAACTAATAACATTTAAAATATTTATTTATTTGTTTATTCTACATATAATCAATAGTTCTAGTCAGTTGTCTCTGTACATATAGAGGTATCTTTTACAGTATATATATATATATAGCTTTCTGAAATGCATTTTAAATTAGTAGGCATTTTCATGCCTCTCTGAATATATACATAATGAAAAAGAATGCACTGGTAGATGCTGATAAGCCAAAAGAAGATGTGAATTCCTGAAAAACTGGAATAGGCACTTCTAGTAAATTGCATGCATCACTGCACGTAAGTGACTCAGATAGGTGTTCATAGGAAAGTGGCTCCATTGCATGACAGGCAGTTAGATAGTTTTATCCAGCTAGCTCACCGTTGAAGGTGTAAATACTGAATAGAATTAGCATCAGTTCTCAAATGGTTAAAGCACTACTGTTCAGACTTCTGACAGGCAATGATTCTTAGAATTAACAACGGTTTTAGCAGCAACACAGGATTAGAATGGCCATCAAAAGTCCAGCTTCCTGCTTAAAATAGACCCAACTTCATGTAGTCTTGTTCATAAACCTATCAAACTACATTTTTTTTATCATCGATCATCTCTTGGAATGCTGTTTCAAAAGGTGGTTTAGTCCTTTGATGGCTAGAAACATCTTCATTTCACAGGTAAATTTACTAACAGGAAGTGTATACGGAATTATTTTTGAGTCAGTGCACAAAAATCTTATCACTCAGATATTTCATCACCCTTCTGTTGCATCTATAGATCTATGAAGTATCCCCTTAGCCTGAATTTTCTTAGACAAATAAAGGTGACGTTTTGAGGACTTCTTTAGTAAGAAAAGTGCAAGTGGGTTCCTGATGTAGTAATCCACCTGCAAAGCAAGTAAGTAATGTTATATTTCTTCATTATGTTTTTGGGGGTGATAACTCTGAAAAAGAATTAGGAATCATTGCATACTTAACACATTTCAGAAGTACCAATGACACTGAAAACTCATTTCTCTGTTATCAATAAAAATGCTTCTCCAGGAGCAGGAAAAGGGCTGGTGCTGCTAACATTCATCTGTGCTAACCTGAGTGGGTGAGATTTGTAGGTGAGAGTAATTTAACTGAATGTAGGTATCCTTGGTATAGATACACAGATATGGGCTGGTTATTTAAGTTCCTATGAGAAATAAGCCCTTTAAGTTATAAGTCATCTAGCTATTTTGTAAGTCTATTCAGGATGAAATGGTTTGCTCCCTAGAATGACTTGTATTTCCTTACTGACCATAAAGGTAACGCTGGAAAGGAGTCATCTGATGTTAGCTGAATTAAATAGTCTCCTGTCTATAAGGATGACTTGAACAAGAAAATCTCATCTAGACCCAGATTTAACTCTTCAACCTGGTGTTCATAGTCCCTTTACATTCCCGATCTAAGAAATGAAAGGGACAGGCACCTCTGAAGAGCAATAATTGCACAGAAGACCTGCCTCAACCTCTGTGAGTGCCAATCGTTCACCCTCAGTTAGAGAAAGAGCCTATATAGGGTGCCTATGCATCTCACTTAGCCACCTTAGTTTACTGTCTGAAGTTACAAGGGATAAGTACAGACCAGAAAATGTAATCATATATCAGTTCATTTTGCAAAGACAACCAAATAGCATACCTCTGTTGTTCATGAATCTCTAGGTTAAAAAGTTTCAATCATCCCATCAGTGTTTTGAAATAACACCATAAAATGATTTACTAGATGGTGGTGTATTCACATGCTGTAAGTCACAAAATATAGTAACTTAAATAATCATTTTTAGGAGATCCAGCAACTCTTGGAACCATATAAAAATGCATCAATATAAACCATTTGCCAAACACTTATAGAGATGAGGACTGCATTGCAGACAACTCCTGAAAAGGAGGTGGGGCAGTGGGAGGGTAAATTCGTAACACAGATTATTCACAATGAATAATTCAGCTAGTTCTTTTTAAAACACACTTCCACCAGCTGGCTTTTGTGTAAGAACTTCAAAGTATTTCAGTCTGAATTGATTAAGACTCTACACTACATTGATCTGGGTGTTAGAAAAATTTGCTGTTCTCCAAAAAGCAATGACATTTGAGCAATGCAGTTTTGTACTACTTCTCTTGACAAGTCCATAAGAATATTTCTTTGAAAATTAGGACATTTTTATTGATCTCAGATGCAGAAATATTTTCATGTTGGCTTTCCTTTACAAGGAAAGTACATGTCGAATCACAGAATTGCTGATATTTCCCTATAATAGTATCACTTTGGATCACTGAAATCTATCAGGTTTGTTTCTAGCTGCAGATATGGACATTTCACAGCTAATGAAAAAAGTTATGGTTGAGGAATGTTCAACAAGAGCAGTCTTTTTTTCCCCTCTCTTATTGAAATCCCTTGCTAAGAAAAGGAAATCCCTTTTTTTTCCCCCTTGGCACTAAAATGCTGTAAGCAAGGACTATACTGGTGCTAAATATTAGCAGCTGAGTTCCAGAGTGATGTATAAACAGAGTTCAAAGGCAGAAATAAATTTACATATGCATTGCTAGCATAGCTTCTTTTACCACTGCAGTATTCTATACATTAATTTGAGTGCTGGAAAACTCCTCTCTCTGTGGCTTGTATTTTAAAAACAAACTAAAATAGAGGAAATAATTTCTGAGGCCACAAATGGGACTTTGTGGAGACAGCACACATTAGGACTGAGGGCCTGCCAATTGCTTCTTATTTCTTCCCTTATTTATACTGCTTATTTATTCACCCTGTACTTGGAGGTCTGGCAATTTTTTTTCTCTTTTGTCAAAGCAGCTGGGGCATTTTGTGATGCATCCCAGTGGGTGCCTCACTGTACTCCAAGGCAAACATTATTTTACCATTGTGGGAAACGTATGTCTCATCCTCACTCATATGAAGAACTATCTAACCAGCTTTATCATAGTGACAAAGAATGCTATCCATTTGTTTGGATAAACGTATCTCATTTCCACATGAAAACCAAGGATATAAGAGATAATCATGACAGACTGAGAGATATCAAATGTTTAATTTAGTTTAGAGCAGCACTTGAAAGTTTAGATATACGTGGAATGTCCCAGATTCAAACCTTTCCAAATGCAGACAGTAGAGATGCGTGTGAGAGTTTTCCACTGTTTTCTATTTCTTCCCAGAAAAAGACTTCTCCATATTGGATTTTCAACTGCTGATTTCCAGTGGAGCTGTGGCAAATTATGCCACCACCAGATGAGTGCCTCTCTGATTTGTTTTTCCTTGCAAAATTATGGTAACTACAATTGAGGTTGCAGTGGCAACTCCAAGACTGTAAAGCAAAATGGAAATGAAAGAAATATTTGGAGAAGATAGGTGAATATTATATTTGGAGAATGAAGGTAAAAACTTTGAACCTCAAAGGAGTTCCTTCTAAGCCTGAGAAAGTCCAATATATTGCATTCTCATGAGACTTGTGCCATTCCTGAAACAATACAAACAAACCAAACATTTACAGTAGAAACAATTTGTTGAAATTCTAGTTGAGGACTGGCCTTGCTTCTGGTCACATGGATCTAGGAAATACCTGCTCAGGTTGAAGAGGTTCCTCATCCAATATGTTTGAAATTGTAACTTCCTTACGATACCAAGTCTTTCAATATTAGGGGCCAAAACCTCACATTCCTGCCTTTCGATACGGGGGAAGCCTCTTTGGAGCCTTGGAGAGAGTATGAAGATTTTTCTGGTGCCAGAATGATTCTTGGGCTGCTAACATATAGTCCTGGAAAGGAGGGAATGCTCTTCTTCCCAGCTAGTCCTTCAAGTACAAGGAGTAGGGAGGAAGATCCCAGCAACCACATCAAGGATCCTCTGTCTCTGCCTCTGCCTCTGCAGATGCCTCTGCCTTTGCTCCCCTCCCGTGAAAAGCCTCATTGCTCGGATTGTCTGCAGGTATTGAGGTCCGTGGTCTGTTTTAAAAAGATGTTTTAATAAAAGAGCAAGAATACTGCAAGCTGCCAGCAACAGGGGACTTTTCCCTTCTACAGGAAGGACACCAAATAATGATATTCAGTCTGACACAGGCACCAGATGTAAGTCCCTGGCATTTACTAGAACTTCTCCTCTGTCTGCATGTGATTTCCATGTGCTTCTTTTGTAGGCAGTACTGCAAAATGTCTTAGAAAAGTGTTGAGAAAATAAGAAACTTCCCCATGCCTTGAAATGGGTGAACAGCCCTGGGGAAAAGGTTTCATTTCAACAGAAGGAAGATTGCAACTCCTTCCATGTTCCTGGCCCAGATTTAAATACCAGTAAAAAACTCCAGTGTACACTTGCACACCAAAGGTTAGTCCTCTGTAGTGGTGCCAAAAGCAATTCTTATATGACTTTAAATATAGAGGATTTAGTTCTCTTCTGCACTTCTGCTGTCACGAGGTTAGATCAGGTACAAATAAAGATTCATCCATATATCATTCGATGTCTCTACAAATATAAGTAATTTGTTCCAGGTTTCTTCTTCTTTATAAGGAGTGTCATGCCATAAAAATGGCAAGTTTGCAACGTATTCACACTCCTTTGAGAGATGAAAAAATACAAGGGCGAGGAGCTGTGGGTGTACGTACACACAAACAGTCTGTGCGGAGGCATTACGCACTTATTAGCATTGCATGTTTTAATGGCATGCCCTCTTTCATCTGTGCTCTGTTCTCCCAGCCGTTTCGCTCAGACTCAGTCCCAGCATTTCAAATGTCTGAAAAGAGGTCTTTAACAGATGCTGTTGCTTTTCTCCAGATCCAGCTTCTTTTCTGTTTATTACCTTTTCTGTAAATGTCCAGTGTCTCCTGATTCAAGATAAGCCTTCACACTTCTGAGAGAGTCTCCTTGTTAAGTTTCAATTTCCCACTAGCTAGCAGAGGCAGAAACAGAATATGCATCCCATTGCAAAAAGAAGTTTGATAGCTTTCCCACAGGACTTTCTTCTTCTAAACCTAAAAGCTACAAGATACCAGTCTGAGGTCACGTCTTGAAACATTCAGAATTGCAGTGGCACTTTTGAACAGTTGTCTTTAAGGCAGGAGGAAAGATGTACCAGGCCAGGAACTTTTCAGAAACTCTCTGAAATATTGCCAAAATAAAAAGCGGGAGGTGTCTGGATTTTCAGGTGGAGGGGAGGAGAGGGAAATCTCTCTACAAAATTTGGGGGCTGCACAGAACACGTGGTGACGGCTGCTCTAGGAATCGCCTCTGCTCTGACCCATGGCTTTTGGGCCTAATAGAACAGCTGTTTGTAAAAGGAGATTTTCTCATTTGAGTCAAGCTTCGTGAAACAGTCTTTCCTTTGCCATCCACAAAAATGCATATTAAAAAAAAATAATCACGTCTCCTCTTTCAAATGGAGAATTCAACCACATTTTTAGCTATCATCTGCTAGTAGCTATCCTATATGATGATTCATTACATTTAATAACTCTGAATTCATATAAAGAGAAAGTAAAGATTTTAAGGCTCCAAGAAGGAGAAAAGCTATCCATATATTCCAGAGAAGAACAGCTGTCAGGCAGGGGAAGTAAGGAATAATATTTTGATTTTGTTGTGAGGTGCTTCCTTCTATAAATAACACTGTTACATGGGTATAAATCAGAAGTACCGTCATTCTGATGAGACCCCAGGAGACTTGAGCTCTCTGCTCACAAGAAATTAATCTCTATTAACTCAGATGACTTCTGGATAGGTTACATGCTCGTCATTCACAGAGGTAGGCTGACTGCTGAAGGTTGATACTCTCTCAGAAATGAGGGTAATTAATGGATGAACTGCTGCTAAAATACTAGTTCAAGTCCAGTTTGTACACCAGAGGGTCTAGTATTGTTCACTTATTTTCATCTGCAAGCTTCAGTAGCAACCATTTGCTCACCAAATATTTATTTCCTTTTCAATTCAATGTTTTGCTTTTTAATCAAATAGAATGCTGGGATAATGCAAAGGCGCTACATTTTAATTCATAAGGATTTTAAAAATTTTATTTGCAATAAATTGTTGTTCTGGAATCTTTTTTTCTTTCTAAATCTAGGGTATGCTTTTGGGGGTTTGGGGTTTTTTTTAAGAGTTGTTTCAGATAACAAAATAAAAATTCTTCTGTGCCTTTTTTCATTCCCTGAGCAATTTCACAATAGACTGTGGTTCATGGAAAAGATTGCAAGGGTCTTCCCGCGGGCAGGACTAGACCCAAGCACCAGACAACAACCTTTTCTTTGCACGGGAAAGGGGGTGGTGGGGATTTGGTTTACAGACAGGTTCTGTCCCACAGTGGAACCTGAAATGGTGTATCAGGAGCTATTGCCCTCCCCTTGTCCTCATCAGAAAAAAGAAACTGAAAAAAAAGTAGAAGAAATAAGAGAAGACGGGGAAATGGTACTTAAGACATACGTTTCAGAAATAAATTGTTAAAAGATGAAAGTCATGTTGTTAAATACGAGAAGAAAACAGAGTGATCAGCCTTGTGTTTAGTACTCTGAACACAGAGCTTTACAAGCATAAAGGCTGTTTTGTTTTTAAAAAAAAGACCCAATTTTAGATATCTGGTGGGGAGGCTGGGGGATGGGAACTCACCATTAACTGGAACAACTGTTCAAAGCAAAGAAATGAAAAAGGGAACAGCAGAGGAATTTCTCTCCAACTTGTCTACTGAAGCAGTTTCGGGTTTAATTTTCGTGTCTGTTTTGCAATCCCTTGATAGACAAAACTGGCTGACACAACACATGAGATATGCCAGTGCCAGTCCTGGGTATTTTGGGTTCCTGGAAACAGCACAAAGATCTGTGTTGACAAAAATTTTACAGATGCGCCAGATTTTTTATTCAGAGTGAGACGCAGAGGCCCCTCAAGTGGGAGGCAGGCCTCCGAGATGGTGGCTGGGCTGTGGCCTGGGTCACCCAGGCAGTGGTGAGCACCCAGCGTGTCCTGTCTGACCGGGGCAAGGAAACGGGAGTCACCAGAACAAGCTGACTTCTCAAGTATTGTCAGTATTGCTTTCACAAGCGATCAACAAATGTGAATAAGGCTCCCGGTTTCCTGAATATCACTTAGAAACAGAAGGGGTTTGTTGTTTTAATAACAAACGGGAGGTTCTTTCACCTGCTTCTGTTGTGGGCAAACTTGAGATGTCCTCGAACCATATTCTCACTGAGAAGTCTCAAGGGGAATTCAATCCAATTCTCACTGGGAATCATATCCTTAAACTCGTTTCTGGAAATATGGAAGGGATTTTTTTGTTTTTTTCTTTTAAGCTACTTGGCAGATGATGAGCTCTTAGAAAACACCCAAAACTTTGAGATACCTGTGACAACATTGCAGGAGTTGGCAACAAAGTTCAAGTAGGGAAGAAGAAGAAGAATTTGAAGGTTGGGATCCAAGAGGAGGGAAAGAAATTGGTGGAATAGCTGGGTGTATTTGAGGAGAGGAGGGGAGAGGAAAGGAGAGGAGAGGAGAGGAGAGGAGAGGAGAGGAGAGGAGAGGAGAGGAAGGAATATTCAGCTTCGCTCCGTAAATCCAGTATACATAAAGCCAAGATCTTAATTTCTGGTCCAACTTGTCAATATTAGTCTGGATTTAGAGCTATAGAAAGAATGCCCAGATGCAAGTGAGTAATTTTTCTCTTACTGAATGTAAACTTCTGGTCAATTTAAGGTACATAGGTTTGTTGCCTTTGACATACATATACCCTGGGTGACTTTTATACTTAAACTCCTCTATGCTGTATTAACTCCGTCAAGTAATGAGGAGAATCAGGATGCAGTACAGATGAAAACTTTAAGCCCTTAGATGTAAGCAATAAATAATACTCAGTAAAGACAAAATATATTGTTTACGTCTTAGAAATCTGTGTCAAAGCTTGTGCATAAAGACATGTACTCTGCAAGATGAAAAAATAAAATCTAATCTTGAGGTAATTTGGATTGATTTTGTTGAACCATATTTAACAATATGTCCTATAAACACATTAAATTAACTGATAACCTGTTCTTTATTATCCAAAAGCCAGAATGCATTTCTGGTTTTATTCTGAATTCATTGCAGGGTGTCTTGCTCAGAAGAAATGAAGTAAACTTAATTTGATAGAAAAGAAACTCTAATTAAAGAAAGATGCCTTCAATTCTATCAGGTTAGTAAACAATTTTCTAAACTTTTGTAAGGAAATCCTTTTACTTTGCTAAGGAAATTTGACACACAGACATTAGATTTTGCTGCATTAGACTACAGTATTTAAACAAAGATTATTTTACTGCCTACAGTAAATGCAATTTGTATCCAGAGCATTTTGCCTAGCAATTCAGATGTTTATATAGCTTTTTCCATCTATTGAACAAGAATACAACTAAAAACCAGTAAATCTTTGACAAAAGATTTATTAAAAAGTGATTCTTTTTTATAGTGTTTATATAAAGATCAGTATTTTATGCAACAGTGAAATCTTCAAATAATATAGCTTCTCTAGATGCCTACAGTAAAATGACATCTTAGGTGTTTCATTTTTATTACTCATTATGTATTGACAACAGTGACATTCTCAGACATCCCATGAGCATGAGGGTCACTCAAGCCAAAGGAAAATTATTTACAGGCCAGAGCAAGAGTTAGTTATTAGTATTAATGTTGTAAGATTCTTTTCCCTTTTCTCTGCTTCTGGTGTTCTCGTGACATTGCACATAGGCCTCGCAGTTAAAGATGTCTTTAAGGGAAAACAGAAGACAAAGCCTCAAGCCCTTCTGTAATATGCGCAGTAAAGAAAGAGTTAAGTGACAGCTAACCAGCAATCTGCAGTCCCAAAGGTATGCTGTGTGTCAAAGTAAATGACAACATTTTTGGGGTAAGGCCCACTTTTTCCAGCCAAAGACACTTCTGTTCATTCAGATTGAGTGTTTTGAGCAAATTTAGCAATTTTCTGAAGTGTATCTCTAAATCCAAGTGCCGAAGTACTCACTTTGAAGCTAATGTTCTTACAGATTAAAGTACTTAAAAAGCTTGTAGAATTGTCTCTGTTATTGCACAGGTGAAGAGATTGCTTTAGATACTAATATGCATCTGCAGTGCTAAAAGACGTCAGGAAGAAAAGTCTCTCTGAGACTTAGAGAACTCTTACACAGGTCTGACAGAGGTAGGAAGCTGCAGAATGAAGCACTTCTGACTGAGGAGCAAATAAAACCAAAATCAATCACAGTTGGCTTCAGGTGATACAGTGGAAATTGAGCACCTCAGCTGGTGGCAGACAAATATTATTTGAATGTTTATATTCTGTATTTTATTTATTATTTTATTTTATTTTATATTTCTACATGGATCTGATTAAACAGGAGATAAAGCCAGAGAATTTCATGTTGCATTACAGAACCATACTCCATGGGTCATGTCCCATGTTGACCAAACTTTCGTGTTCTAGGGACACTATCTCACGCTTTGGTGAAGGGGAAGAAAAGGTCTTTTGTAATCCTTTTTCTTAGACCATAAATTTCTTTACTTTCTGTGTATGCTGTCTGTATACTGCTCAAGTGTCCCCACTGAATCTCCATTTACAGTACTGCTTTCACCATCTGGATTGCATTTGGCACCTCATGTTTTCAGAATACATTGCACCTTGAATGAGTTTTCCTTGCACACCTTCTCAAAGATGCCTCTTTCAGAATAAATGCCCTTTTGAGCAGACTTTGAACCAGCCAGAAGAATTGCTCTTGCCAGCTGTTTGTCTTCAGGTTGCATGCTGCAAGGAGTTGCATTCAGAAAGGTTTAAGTTTTGTGGTCCTAGCAGCAAGAATTTGCTTCCTCTTTGCAGGGGCCCACACCTTTATGAAGTCCACACAAACTGTGCTGCCCGTCATTAGATTACTGTTGAAGTGGAAAACGTGTTACACTGGACTTGTTTCTGTAGATGACATGTAAGCTTGAGATCCAGTTCAGAAGAAAAGCTGAATCCCTGAAGTGACATTTGTTTAGAGTTGCTCGTCAGTGAGCATAGGTCCTTTTCTCAAATTTTGATCCATTAAAAAAGCTTTTAAGACTCAGGGTCTCTACAAAGCTCTAAATTTAAAACAGATCTTGCAAAGTACATCAGGTGGCATCAGAAACAGAAGTGGCAGAAGAAACAGGTCTCTCCAATTTCTTTGCGGTGGGATAACCAGAAAGAGCAACAGTCTGTTTGGGACTGCAGTTTCGCAACACTGTCTGAATCAGGCTGGCAAGCACTGGAAGAGTAAGAAAGAGAAAGAGAAAGATGAGGAGGATTAAAAGGACATCCGGAGGCGCTGGGTTCCCTGGCACGAAATGGCTATTGAAGTTGTGAAGTGAGAAAAGCTAAATATGATTACAATCTTCTTTTAGCCATCTGCTGTGGTTTTTCCTAGCTTTCTTCAACCCAGCATCTGAAACACAGTCCTTCCGACTATGCCTCACTTCTTTACAGGTATTATCCTCCAAAAAATGACTGCACATCTTAAAATGATGTTCTGCCTCTGCAGCCACAGAAAGGTTACCCGGATATTGGGGTGTATGTTGTTAAAATGGAACTACTAAAATTGGCACCAGGTTTTTAACTCTGCAGAGTTCAAATCTTAGACAGCTGGATTTCCCAGTGCTGTTTTTTAAACCTCTCTGCATGAAGCTCTTGTTCTTTTCAGTTTTACTTAAGCATTGCACCTACTGCCACACCATAAATTGCAATCCATTTCTTTAAAATCAAGTTACGTGGACAGGGAGGATTTGAGGTAAAGTCCAGGAGTTTTGTTTACTTTTATCTGTGCCTAAATTCCCTGTTCAAAATATTGCTTAAAATGAGTGTCAAGATTCTTGCTACCTTTCGCAGGACTTTATGTTTAAAATACAAATATGACTGACTAATATGATGCAAATAAAATTCCTCACCCAGTGACTCATTACAAATAAAAAAAACAAACACACAGTTATCTACATCTAAAAAGTGTTGCTGCTATTGTTTCGAGATAACTTGGAAAACTAGTAAAAACACACTCAACATGACAGATGACAGAATATTTTGATACCATTTTAGCAGTATTTCTGACACATAGAAACAGAAAGCAAGTAATTGATTTTATCATTCATCTTTTTGAATTGACTTAATATGAACAATTTCAGCAACTGTAGGTATAATTTTATTTTCCTAGTTCAGGTTGTATTTATACTTACAAGGACGCTGAATCTAGGGCACCGGATCTCTTCTATTCATAAAAGGTCTCACTAAATACTTCTTGACAAATAAAAATTAATATTCTAGCTTGAGTACAGTCAGTGTAATTCAATGCATAACATGTTCATAATATGCTCAGTGATGTAAAGAATGCAAAATAGGAAATTTATACAAGTATTTGCAAAATTTTACAATGCTGGGCAAATGAAGACTTTCCTCTTAATGGATATAAAATAGAGAGATTTGTCAGTGGTAGCCCTGACCTACAATTCTAGGAAAAAAACTTTATATGACATAAATAAAGAGAAGTCACCATGCTACATCAGTCGGCTAAATAATTCTAATGATTACTGTGTGTAAAGAAAGGACATTTGACTAGGAGTTGAAAGATATGAGGTCACGTTCTACCTCTGGCACTGATCAGTTGAGGTGGCCTCAGAAAAGTCAAGTCATTTCTTTGTGACTGTTTCCTATTCTCTGCCAATACCATCATTTTAAGCTAACTAGGGCAAGATTCACTGGGTGAACATCTACCCAGAACCTCAACACCTAGACTCTTCTCATTGTTACTGCAGAGCAAATAATAGCTTTGAGCATATGATTCATCTGAGCAGGAGAAACGTCTTTCAAACCGATAAATCACACCTTTGAAGTCATTATTTCCTTCTAATGGTTACAGGTGCCTGGATCAAATATATATGGCAGACATGTAAATTTAAGTGAAAAGACTGAGACTCCATTGGACCTTACAATAACAAGTGGTATGGTCCAGAGCATAACACTTGTTGCTGTGGGTCCAACATCCATGCTAAAGGTGCTTCAGGGGTTTTACTTAAGACAAGAAGTAAAAGGCATTAGAGAAGCACATATTTTGGTTTCATTTCACACCAGAGGAATCCATTTTACAACCTCCAAGGCAGTTTGATGGTGAGAGCCAAAGTGCAATAGGGGGGGGACAATCAGAATATGCTCTTCCAAAGATTGCTTCTCTGACATAAAATACTAGTGTAGATGTGCCCGTTGCTTCCCACTTTCTGACTACGCCCAGCAGAATATAGAGTCAAGACTCAGAATTATTTCACAGTATTGCAACAACAGACACTAATAAAAGTAGTGAACCTCCAAAAATTCTTTTCCCACCTTGGACTGATACTTATGAGGAGTCTGATACTGATGGATTTATCTCCTTCCAACATAAAATATTTTGTCTTTATTTTGTCCAACATGTATAGCATCTTCTGTGTTGTGGATCCCCTCTTTAAACTCACGTGGTTTTGACAACTGGCTTTCTCAAAGGTGGGAATGAGGGAGGCGCATTTGAAGATCACTCCCCAAATGACTCACACTATCCCATGACTTTCTGCACTCTTTGATGCTTTTGGTCAGACTCAGCATCTTAAGTTCTCTGCTTGCAGCAATAGAAGGGAACTTGACATGAACTTGTTTTTTATCGCCTATCACTCGACACTGTCTAATATGCCTGTGTGGGATTCAGCTGTCTTTCAATCACTGTTTTACTTTGCAACTTTTTGCTTACATTTTGCCACCCCAGCTCTGTCTGGGAATATTTTTCATCCTTTCAAAGACTTATTTGTGCTTTTCTTCCTTCTGTATCCTGTTATGGGGCTGGTGAGATTGAGATTTTTCTTTTCCTTTTTTTTTTTCCTTAGGCCCATAATTCCAAAAGTAACTGAAGGATTTAAACATTGCTTGTGAAGTCAGTGTAGTCCTGCATTACGAGGTATATATAAAAATCAAACCCTTGTTTTCAAAACAGACCAATTAAACATTTTCTTCTGTGGAGTCGCTGTTGGTGTTAGGTATCTGCATGGCTTTGCCGCAACTGATCCCTAGTTAAAGGTATGAAATTGCTGAATTCCTGAAGTTGTTGGGATTGTTTGTGATGCTATCACATTTTAAGGTTAAACAGTGAACTCTAGATTCAAGTTGTGGCAGGAATGGTACAAGAAGGATTGATTTTCATGTGTGGTGGGGTTTTTTTTCAGTTTATTTTTTTTTTAAGTCCTCTTCAAGTCTGCACGTAGCCTGAGCCGCAATAACTGCAGCCCAGGGCAGTGTCAGTGAGGCAATCAACACCTTATCTGGGTAGCTTTCATTTCCTGTTGAAAGAGGTTGCTGAGGTATGCACTGAATCCACATCTCCCCCCACAAACTACTTCATCCTCTTTGCTATCTCCCCAGTGATCTTCCTTCCCACAGCAGAGGAAGAAGGCTGGGCCTCCTCATACTGCTGCAAACACCTTCCTCTCCAGCGCTGGCTGCTTTGATTCAATGCGAGCGTGAGGCTGGGGGGATCCGGACCTCCCCCAGCTATTCAGGGTCCTCCCAAAGGGCTCCGCCAGCTTCAGTGGCACCAGGATATGGCCTTCATGACACAAAACAGCACAGGAATTTTCTGATTTTCTTTCTCTGTTTCTTAGGAATTTCAGTTCCCGCTTTTAGGGAGCTAACTTGAACTGTATGTTGCAGTCCCCCAAAATCCATGGTTTCCATAACAAAAGTAATGATACGCGATATGGAAGTAACTGCCTTCTTAATAAAACAAAATAACTAAGTAATATGATATTCAGCCAGTTTCCATCTTCCTTCCTTCTGCCTGCTAATGAGATTAAATGCCAACTTGATAGGAGGCAGATTATTTTTGAATCGTGTAAAATTGTATTTTTAAATTATAGAGCTTGACCCAAAATCGGGTTTATATATAGTTAGAATAGGTTAATAAATGGTTAAAGGTTCCTGCATTGGCTTTTAGACATCCCTGTTTGCTTGGGTTTTTTTCCCCTTTGGGTACTGCAGACTAGATTTGTCTGGGCCAATAGAAATTAATTTGCCCTATAAAATTTACCCTCCCTGAAGCAATGCAGCAAACTCAGCAAGATTGTTTTCTCTAAGTAACTTAGAAAGGGTTGGGTGGGTTGGGCAACCAGCTACTATTCAAGTAAGACTGGAAAACAGCAGAATAAGAAATTTAGATACCGATCTGAAACCCAATTCATCATTAGTGATACCATCAAGACCTCTGTGCTATATTTCAGTAGGGGTGAGATACATAAAAACCAACATAATATAGCAAATTTTCTAACATTCAATAATACATCAGGGGAAGAAAAAGTTGGAAATTTGTCTTTCCCTCTAATCTCCCACATCTCCTAGCAAAGCCTAGTAGCAAACTCTCGGGGCGGGGGGAGGGTGGGGGTGGGAAACACCACCACCCCCAAACCCATGCCCCTTGAAAACTCAGAGGTAGTATCTGAACATACTGAGTAAGTCACAATGTCCACTATGAAGTCTGACTTCTTCCAATGAGCTTAACTCAGTAGCTCAGTTTGCTACTGGAAACCGAAACCGAAAATCATCTCAAAGCTGGATATGGCAGGGGTTTTAATTTTAATGCTGACCCTGTTAAGGTCATGCTGCATCTTTGCTCACAGCTCCAGCTGCAGTATTTTGGCTGTGGACCGGTTTTACAAACAGTTATTTCATTTCCAAGTTATATTGCTTGCTATTATCACAGCTGAAACTATAGTCTCCCCTGGAAATGGCAAAATGGTAACAGGGCACTGCCTCAAACTGTAGTCTGCACAAAGGTGGAAATTTTCCCCCCTCACACCAATTCCAACAAAAGTCGTACAGAGAGCAGGCGTGCCTAGTCTACAGTACCCTTGTGTACAGCTAAGCTTTGCAAAAGTTACTCCTTACTGCTTCTGCTTTCTTGCATGAATGCTTTTACAGAAATCATTCACAATCATCATTAATTCACAGACAACAGCTGAATAGACTTGGAGGGCACAAGGGACCATTTTGGTCATGTATCCTGCTTAATAGAGACCATAGGACCTCCCCAGATAAGTAATTCCTGACTTGCATCCAGACCTTCTGATTTACTAAAGGGACTTTGCCAACAGGCAGTTCTTCATTGCTGCACTGTTTGAGACCAGCTCATTTCCAAAGTGCAGATTTTGCTGCTTAAATTTTATATAATCACAGAATGGTTTGGGTTGGAAGGGACCTTGAAGACCATCTAGTTCCAACCCCCTGCCCTGGGCAGGGACACCTTCCACTAGACCAGGTTGCTCAAAGCCCCATCCAACCTGGCCTTGAACACTGCCAGGGATGGGGCATCCACAGCCTCTCTGGGCAACCTGTTCCAGTGCCTCACCACCCTCATTGCAAAATGTTTCTTCCTTATATGCAATCTAAAACAACCCTCTTTCAGTTTATTTGTTCTGGCTGGGTAATTAACTAAGTCACATGCTATCATTTCCTTCCCTTGGAAGTATAAGTCAGGTAAATAACCAATGAAGGAAAATATGCAAAATGCAATTTAATACTAGGGCAGGATCCTCAGTTGGTATCAGTCACTGAAATCATATTCAAGTCAACCATTATGCCAGTGTACATCACCTCAGAATCTGACCCTCAGGGAGAAGAAATAATATGATTTGGTTTTTATGATAATAATCAGGAAGCACGTGAAGTTTGTAACTTCACAAACTCAGTTTTGAATAAACCCAGCTAAACCATTTTATTTCATCAAGATTTGCAATAGTAGAACAAAGGACACTGGCTTATTAATAGAATATGAATATTGAAGAGTATTTAATGTGACTAAAAAATAATTGACTTTGTATTCAAAGACCTAGGAAAGTGAGATGGTGATAAGGAGCCATAACTTTCTGGTTTGGCTTCAGTTTTGATTTTTTTGGTGATTCGCACCTTTTGCAGAGAAGAGGTGGCATGAACAGGATTGTCTCGCTGTCAATGCATCCTATGAAATAGGATTTGCTGGTTACATTGTGGCCTTTTTGCTGACCAGATCAAGAGTAGCCTGATAGACAAGCTACTGTGAGTCTGACATAAAAAGTAGAGGTTTATCATCATTTCAAATAAGCTTTGAAATTTTATATCTGAGTATTTGCTAGGTACTTGGCCATATGAAGTTTTCAATATCTGGCACTACTACTGGCTCCACGTGTAAACTCCTGCAATTAACATCACTTGTCTGCATCAGCTGACACATTTATAAAGACAGTGGTACCGTATGCCAAGGCATTAATTGGTCAATGTTGCTCCGGTACAAGGGCACCACATCCTTATTAGCACAACTTTATTAGGTGCTCATTTTATCAAAGAGTGAAGGCCCAGGCAGAAGTCCTCCACTTAAATCAGCTGTCACTTCAGAAAGCATCTAATAAGGAAAACGAAACAGAACTAAAATATATGTAATCAATTATTTAGATGTGTTTAAGTCACGAGCTCTGTGAGGCAGGAGCAATCTACTGTTCCTGCTTGCAGAAAACCAGTATAATTGGGCAGAGCTCTTGGTAAAACTCTGCGCATTGTAACAACAACAATAATTATGTAGCACAGTTCACACAATCTCAATCTTAGTAATAACAATAACGCTTGACTCTTTGCAATGCTATGTATGATTCCATAAACTCTAAACTGCTAACGCTTTGTGTATACTCTGCCTCGAGACTGGTGCTTGAAATAATAGAAAATAAATTTTCAAACCTTAGCAAACCCGTTTACAAAACTTGTCGCTACCAGGGGATCAGTAATTTCTTATTTGTTGACTTCTTATGTTGTCTCTTCTAAAAGTTTGTCATTTAAACAATTTACTTTTACTTGGAGCTTAACATTCTTAGAGACTGACATCATGAAAGCAATAAAATTCATCTTTCTTCTTTCTTCCTATGTATTACAGTACAGGTTTTATTTTATTGTAATTCCTGCAACCTACTTTTGAACGTCTTCCTAATGTACAGGTAACAGCCATTATCCATAATTCAGCAGATTCCACGAATCATTTCTCAGCGCTTCCACAGCACTGGCAATATTGGCTTTCCATAGAGCACAGCAGGCTGCACAAACAGCCCTGTCAATTTTTGGCTAGAGGTACCAAGTGCTTTTCTTTTAGTTTGTACAATTTGCACTATTGCAATTGCACAATTGCAACCTCAGGCACCTGAGGTTTCAGATTTACTTCACCACTGGATATTAAAAGGCTGAGGTATCTCACACTCAAGTGACTTTCTCTTGCATTGCTCAAGTCTGGTGCAGAGTATTACCTACTTTCTCAATTCTGGATGTGAAACCTGCTCACCTGCCTCTAGACCGTAACTCCACGCAGCTTCAATTAGCAGTCCTCTCGCGCCGGACAAACTTGTGCTGGACACGTGTGAATGCTTGTACATACGCGCAATACCCGAGCTGATCGGGAGGTCACAGAATGACAGAAAATAGGGCTGCGAGGGGTGCCACAAGGGAGCTTCATGGTATATCTCATTCACTCAGAGCTGACTTTTGTCCTGAAGACCCCGTTGTGTCCCGAGCAGAGAATCCCCCGTTGCCCCTGGATAGCCCTGACTCTGCTGCACTGTCCTGATTGCGGAGCAGATGTGAGGAGTGAGGAATAAAGAAATGCTGTAAAAAGTCAAGGATCTGGAAAAATGTGCATGTTTTTAGATTACTACTACCTGACCATCTCAGCAGTAACATCTAGCTTGTCTTAATCCAGCTCTTTCAAGCACTCTACTCACAAGCGCTTTTTAAAGGCAGCTGGTCCTGGGAGGGAGATGTTAACTAAGTAAACCCTGTATTGCCTGCACTGACATTTTCAATGAAGCTGGAAAATGAACAAGGAAATCAATCCAAGCTGTCTTGGCTGTGTTACGTGAGAAAAAAACTGTAGTAGGTATACGTGGGAGAGAAATATATTTTTTGTTAACTGCAAGACTTCTGACTAGAAGATGTAATTTGCTGAACAAGAAGTATTCTTTTCAGGGTATTTTTTTTTAAATTGAATTTAATAAAAAAGTGAAACAATAACGAAAATACTTCCTTCAAAAATGAGGTTTCCTGTGCCCTCATTGAATTGAGACAAAGCAATAAATACTGTTGTTCCTTTAAAATCTGGGGTTTTTTTCCTCTCTTTCATCTCCCATTTATATGCCATACCTGTTCAACCTGCACGTTTTTGGTAGCTATTAAAAGAAATACAGCAGTCAGTATTATTTTTCTACTTCAGCATAAACTGGTTATCCAAATATTTTGGCATTAAATATAAAGAGACAACTTCTATCACATCAAAACTTAACAGAATTTCCTTTTTACTTTTTTTGAGAGAGGTTAATGGAAAATAGTAGAAAACTTGGAAATTCCCTCAAGGATAGTACTATATAACAATAAATTGAAATACTTTTCCTCTTTTTTTCTGCTTTTGGGAATATCTTCTCGCTATTCTGTATGAGACTAAATATGTCTCCTGAAGTATATTCCCAGAGTGGAAAAAAATAGATCCATTAAAACTAAATAAGAAGGATTGATTATTTTTTGTCAATGAAAATGTCCCTGCATATTCCATGGGCATTTTGTAAGACATTTTTAAGAGCGTGACAAAATTATGCAGGGTTTGCGTAAAAAGAAGTAAATCATATTGATTTATTTATGAGTCTTCAGTGACAAATAAAAACATAAGGCACAAATTTTTTGTTCTAAATATTTCACCAGTCATAAAATACCTAATACTTATCTGCGGTTCTTTTCTGAGAAAATATAGTTGCACAGGACCTGTTTTCTTCCCTTGAGTAATGAGAGATAATTTATTAATAGCATTAGGTTTTGATTTTATTCACCTCCAGCTCTTAAAAACAAATAAGGTGTTTTCAAAGCTCTGCAAAGGTTTATTAGCTGCTTCCCAAAGCTGCGCCTACTCTCCTCACCACCTCATTCTTTAGTGACGTTCATCCTGGCCTCGCTAGCTGGATAGTTATTTTTTTCCTGCTGATTTTATTGTGATAGGAGTTATCAAGCTTATCAAGGACTGTGCTGTCAGTGAGATGCACAACATCTCGTGTATCTTGAGATCAGGCGTCTGGAAAAAATGAACAAAATGCATTGATTTGTAACCGAGGGGGGAAATTTCTACAATCTCTCTGATATCTCACAAAGTTTATGCAATTGTGGCTTAGGGCAGAATTTGTAAAAGTTTGTTTTGTTCGCTTAAGCCCTCTCTTCCACGGCCGGCACAAGACACAACCTTTTCTCCGGCCGCCTCTGTGATGCAATGGCTACAGAGCCTAAATACCCTGTTTTGTTTATTTATTTTACGATTTTGTAACAGGATGGATCCTTGAGATACTGTACCTCCACACCAAGGCTGTCCCGGGGCGCAGCCAAAGCAATCAAACCGTCACTACCCTTACCGCTGTCCTCGCACCCCAGCGCCCGTGCCTGACGGACCAGGGGCTCCAACAAGACTCATCTGTCGCCGTGTCCACTTACTCGTGGCGTCGCCCGCCTCGGCGCGGCCCCACGGCGGGCGCCTTGGGAAGGACAGCCCCACGGCTGAGCGCCGCTCGGCTTGGCGTAAAGAATGGGACCGAGCGGCGAAGCCGCCTTCTGCTTCGGAAGCGGACTGTTACTAATTTCATAGCACGTCCGTGTTCAGGAGGATTCTACCGCTTTCCTAAAAAGCTGTTTGATTGTACGTCTCAAATAACCAAACCGCGTCTGGTGTTGCTGCCGGGGCGGGAGCGAGAGCCGGGGCTGGAAGCACGCACAGAGCGGGAAACGCAGCGAGAGTGTGTGTTCGCAGTCCTGTCAAAGTGCTACGGTCTTCCCCGCTTGAAGCATCTCAGCTATGCCAGCCCTGCTTGTCTCTTAACCAGAGCTGCCAACTGGGCTAAATCGCATGGTGACTTTGTGAGGCTGACAAATGTAGGTTAAAATGCACCAGCCAAGCTCATTTCCATTTGGATTTTACCCAAAGTCTCAGATAAAGGGCCTAAGCAATAATTTGATGCACTAATTAGCCCATAAAAAAGGATTGTTATTTTTTAGGTGCTTAAAGTTTTGTTTCAGAGGAGAAAAAGTCTTTGGTATATTTTGAAGAATTTTGTGGAGATGCCTGTTGCAAGTAAGAATAAACAAACGAGCTCTTTCAAATTCCTGGAAATGACTGAGAGGCGTGTTGTGAATTCTTTGAATTAGTAAAATAGACTGCAAGTGACCAAGCATATAAAAAGCAGGGTTAACATGTTGTGGAGGACCACAGTTTATTTATTTGACTACTGCATTTTAACTTTTTTTTTTTTAAATATAATTTATAATTTAACATTTAATTCATAACACAGCATAACAAAGGTCTAGTGTACATGTTATTATAAAACGCCTACACTGAAAGAATATTAAAACTGCAGAACGAAGCGGTGAAAACTTAGGAAAACATTAGTTGTCCAAATTCAATTTATTTCTGTTAATATAGTTTTAAGAACACGACAGCATACCATTTTTACAAATATTATATTTTGGTACTTGTTCCGTGTGTGCCCTCACACCTTGTTTACTGCACATCCTCCAAATTTGCACTGAATAGTTGATTGTTAATTCTGAATAATTAATATTGTCACAGGATATTATACGAAGTTTTCTGGAATAATTGCGTAGAGTTAGGTTTCCAAGCCCTTATCAGTTAATTAAAAATAGTGAACCAGCAAATCCTACTGGAATCATTGGAGACACAAAACTTTTGAAGCACTAATTGCTTATTTAGGTATCTGCATTAAGTGTACAGCTCAAGAACAACATGCTCGGGGTGAACTGAGGGAATAACCCTCCGAGCCTTCAGGATTTAGTTCAGATCATAGAACAGTTTTTATTTTCGTGAAGTGTCATCCATTCTTCACGCTCACCCCTCCTTCTGAGTTGCAGAAGTATAAAATTGCCTGCCAGCGAAGTTAGCATGCCTTAGGAAGCGTGCTGACGTGGGCTTAATGCTGCCGTAAGGGCACGGCACTTGAGACGAGCACATTCATCTGCCAACACGGACCGTGCGGTGAGTATCAAACACTTGTACTGCTCACACTTTTCAAAAGAGTAACAAAGAAAAGCAGATCAGGAAAACACTGCTAATCATTTATAATTACACCCACACATTTAGCTCTAAGCCTGGTTTGACTTTCCTTCATACCCATGCGAACGAGTAACTCGGCTCCAATCAATGCAGTAAAACTGTTGTCAGAACAAAGTATGTGGAGGACTAAAACCCTTTTGAGAAAGGGTAAGTGAATAAAATAGTGAATGTGCTGGCTATCCCAAGCAACGACCATATTGATTATCTGAATAGTATTAGCCAAAGCCCCTTAGGGGTTTTTTGTCTACCTTTCCTGTACTAGTACCAGTTTGCCCCTCGGAAGTGCACGAGGAGCTGCTTAGTAGCGTACCTCCAGGAGCAGCTGTAGGAGTTTCAACCACACCTTCATATAACCACGTTGGCCGTGACGGAGACACTGAAACAATCACTGGCTCGTTACTCTGTTTATTAATGCTTTATCTTCTACCGTGTCCCTGGTTTTGCTCCACTCCCCTCCTGTGTAGGAGCATGAAAACCCAATACTTTCCTCTGTTTTGACTCCACCGACTGCGAGGACGCGCAGTGAGGAAAGGGCATGGTGTTCCTCAGCTACATCCTAGCTAACCACAGGTTCACCTTGTCCAGTCTCTGAACATCTCTGAGAACACAAAAAGGGAGAAAAAAAGGAAACATTTCCATTTGTCTTTTAACTTCATTCACTTCTCATAAACACAGTGAAACAAGACTGTAGGCCAGACCCTTTGCTTTGCGTGTAAATTGGCTTCTGTGGAGCCATGCTGGTTCACGGCATTATTATTTTTGTTGCTACTGCTTGCATGACTGAAGCACCCGTGGATCCCAAGGGAGATAGGAGTCAGCTGTGCTAGGTGCTGTACAGATAAAAATTTCTTGAAAGCATTTGCTCCAAGTGTTCACCAGCTGACTAGACAAGAGGAACTATACGGGAGGGAAGCAGGCAGCAAAGAGGCAAAGAGAGGTGCTTGCTCAGAGTCACTCAGCAGAGCAGTGGCATAGCTGGGAATAAACTCCAGGTATCCAGATGCTCAGATCACTGCTCAGGCCAATACACTGAGCAGCCTTGCCAGCTAAAACAAACATATATATTTTCATCTGTTGCCAAACTGCCAACTACAGTGAAATGCGCTAACAAGATGTACAAAAGCAAGTTTCACTTTTCAAATCTTTTGGAAAACGAAACAGAACACGACACCCTCTTTTCTCATTGCTCAGTGTCACTCTAGTAAATATTCCAGATTTTTAGGATGTTGGACAAATCTACTTGGAAAGCAGAAAGAAGCGATTCATTACTTTTTATTTGAAGCTGGCCTCTGGAAGTAGAATGCAATTCTCAAGGATTACCTGTCTGCCACTTCTTTAACATGCATATAAACTAACTCTGTTCATCAAACGGTAGATTTTAACAATTAGGGTGGATGCCTTGAAAGACTTCTGTACCAAATGAAGTGTTTGCTTGAGGGGGAAAGCATCTTGTTCAGATAATATGCCCAACAATACCTAACTAGTTTATCGCAGCAGTTACCTTCTGACTGTCACCAAGAAGTTTTACACCAGCTGTAAACTATGTTGCAAAACTTCCTCATATTAAATCCTGTCAGCAAGGCTCTGTTTCAGCTCCAAATCTGCTGGGCAAAAAAAAAAGTCAGCACAGCAGAAAAATACTTCCTTGTGCTTGACCAAAACTTAAAAAAAAAGAAGGAAAACAAAAGAGAAGAAAAATATAAGAAGAGAACCAGAAGGTCTTTTTACAGTATTTCTAATTGTAGCTTCAAGAAGAGAATAGAGAACCACCTTAAGACTCTGAGTTGGAGTGTAGGGGGATTTTTTATGTCACTTCTTCATAGCCTTAAATCATCATTGCCATTGGATGCTGATTCGCAGCTATAAACTACTTCCAGTGTTTACATTAGGGTTTCTGAAAGAAATGCATATCTCAGGCCAGCAGATCAAATACATCACTGTCTACAGGAACCGAAGTGAGGCAAGTATGCATTGTATCCAAATGAGGTCTGCAGGAATTCAAGGCAAGCAAAAATTTAATAAGTTACACCCAAAAAACCTGCACACAACGACAACAGCGAGGACCAAGAAAAGGCATATAGTGAGCTTTTTTGTACATAGCAATGAATGCGCCAGGACTACATCTTTCCGTCTTTATGAAAGTAAAGGTTCGTTTCACAGTGGGAAGGAAAAGCATTTTTCTTTTCTGCTCATTAAACTACAGAGAGAGCAAGTGAGGCTCTGTGGCTTATTTCAGAATCATACGAGCTAGAGCAGGAGGTGAAGTCAGATTTTCCCGAGAGAAGAGAACTTTGGGTTACTCCTAGTTTCAGCGTGATGGTCCCCTGCCTGCTATGGAATGCCGAACATCAGCCCTTGTGCCCATGCTCAGTACTTAGGGGTTTGCAGGGCAGGAGGGCACAGAGCCAAAGAGAAGCGAGCTTCCCTCCCAGGACGGCAGCAAGTGCTCTGCAATTGTCTGCTCCATCCCAGCAGCTGAAATAACCTGCACGCTCCCGTAGGTGGAAAGACTTTTGCACCCGTCCTCAGATCCTGCTCCCCCCGCTCCTTGGCTTATTTATGTGGTGCCTCTTGCCCAAAGAGCTTCCTGCTTCCACCACCAAATGACACTCATTCCACTGCAAATGGCCCCTTTGAAGTCGCAGGGGAGGGGCCTGGATTTT
This sequence comes from Aquila chrysaetos chrysaetos, assembly GCF_900496995.4. Lineage (NCBI taxonomy): Eukaryota > Metazoa > Chordata > Aves > Accipitriformes > Accipitridae > Aquila > Aquila chrysaetos. The sequence goes on from NC_044005.1 coordinate 58,687,153, forward strand.
ATCCATCGCACAGAATCCTAGCATAACTTTAACCCTTCTTAATTTTTTTTGGGGCGGGGAAGGGGAGAAGCAGCACTTACTGAAAGTAAGAGGAAGAGAAAATACAAAAATACAATGTTGTCAGTCTGCAGTCATCAATTAACACATTAAAAAAAGGGTTGCCAGAAAAAAGTAGCCACTACCCTTATCTGCCCATCCTTGTATGCAATTGTCTCACCAACTTGGGAAGATTTCCACAGCTGTGTCACCATTTAGTGAAAGGCTCTTGCCTTCAAGGTCAATTAGCCCATGGCCATGTCACAGATTGCTCTGAAGAAACTCCTCTGGTCTGACACCTACATTTCATGCCTACCCATGTAGAGGAAGGGGAAGTGAAACTGTTAATTGGTTGTCAAGCAGGATGAAAACTTCATTCCTTTGACTTACTAGATGTTCACACATAGGAAAGCCTAAGTGTTTTTTTTTCCTTTTTCATTTAGAAAACTTAAAAAAAAAAAACAAACAAACCTGTGAAATCCCTTGCAGTCCAGAAAATCAGTGCATCTTGGAGTGACTTTGAGGCTATATTTTTTTCTAATGGTAACAAATAAAATGAAAAAGTTTTGCTGAAATGAGAAATCGTTCCAGTTCCCAAATGACAACATATAATTTTAAAAATGTGTCAAAGTCAGTCACAGGGAATTTTTGGAATGTTTATATTTGTTAAGGAAAGATTTGGCAAAACGCGTTCTTGAAATGTTTTGATTTCACTAAATCTGCCTCCTTACAGATTACAAAAAATAGAAAAAAAAAAAAGAAAAAGATCGGTGAAAGAAACTTTCACTGAGCTCAAATGACAGATGGCTCTTGGGCTATGCAGCTTATGTTAAATGAAGAAAAGTCCTTAAACTGCAGTTCAGGTCACTGCTTAGTTTTCATGTCTGTCGGTGTCCTTTTAAATCCTGCCACATTTCTCGGATTCATAAGAGTAGACTCTTCCATTCAAAGCACAACACAAATTCTACCTCAGGTCCAAGTTTTCAACTGCAAACTGAAATCATAACGTATCTTCTCCTAGCACGTTTCTTTTAATGTATATAAAGTTGTTCACTGTGATGGCACAAAAAATCTTTGCAAAGAAAATTGCACACAGAGTATAAAGCCATAATTAACAATTAACAAACATTGCGAGGGCATAGGCTAGTACAATCTTACAATAGCAGAGATATTTCTGTTGGGAGACAGAAAAAAAAAAAACCCAAAAAACCAAACCAAACAAACTCCAAACACAAACTATGAATAAAGCATAAAAACTGGGGCAATACAATCTGAAAGGTTACAATATATAGCAGTAGAGACCTGTTCTTCAATTCATGAGAATACCAAATAAAATGCGTTATGAGCCTCCTTAAGAAAACACATTATGTGCACTCATTGTTTAGCTCAACCTAAAAGCTGTATAAAACAAGCTCTCCCTAGTGCGTTACACATTTGAGACCCTTGGGATTTCTCTTATAGTTTTATGCAATTTATTTCTTATAAACTAATCTCCTACTTCCTCTTCCAGCATGGAAAGATGTTTTATTGCTATGCTGGTTGGTTTAGCAATGGCAACATGCCACAGACAACTCTCTAGTAAGTATACAAAGCAAATTTAACATTTTCGTGTCCAAAATAATAGAAAATTGTACTGGGATGAACACCCAATCTTTTTTCACAAAAGCTCACCATCTTCAATCTCACTCTCCTTTCACAGTGATATTATCTCATTGCCTTTAATCAGCACAATCAATTGTTTCTGCAATCTGTTTGTTATGCACTTATACTCCATGCACTACCTGGTAGGTTATTTTCTTATCTACACGTCCAAAGTAAACTATTCCAAGCATGTCAAAAGATCATCCAGCAGCTAGTGACAATGCTATTTTTTTTGTTTGCTCCAGCTCTGGACTAAAGAAATTAGCTTGGAATGCTAATCCCTTCCCCAGCAGATACTGCACACAGAGGAGCTTCAGCAAAGGTGGGAACATGGAGTGTTGCAAACGGCAAGGGTACAAGGATCATACAAGAATAAAACCAGGGCTGCCACAAAGAAGGTGGCAGAAAGCTTTCACTTCAGAATTTCATTTGAGAAGACAGACTGAGGTGTGCACAGTTCGGCCTGCAGACTAATTTCTTGCCACCTATTGCTATAAAAGCATATTGCTGTCATGGTATTTTTGGAGGTCTCCTAAATCACGAGTTCAGAACCAACTGCAGTATCAAAACACTCCAGTGCATGTTTGATTTGCAAAATAAATGCAAAATAGTCATTGTAGAGAATCATAATGTGAATCTGAAAACAGCATAGCCTAGACATTTGGGCATTCTCATCTCTGTGAGAACAAAAAAAATTCAAGGGTAAAATATTTTAAATGGCTAAAAAGAGATGAGAAACTTTATTATTTTGACTTTATCTGCTTACTGAGATATTCATCTTTCAGACATGATACTCAGCTTGTAATTCAGGAATGTAAGTAACATGTTTTACATCCTTAAGTGCCAGTCTGAGCAACCTAATGCAGGAATTGGGACCTTTTATTTGAGAGCCAGTGGCTCGGTAACAGAGATAATTTTTCTCTAAATTGCACAGTTAACCAGAGAAATTAACCCTTCTGTTTAACATTTTTAACAACTTCCCAGCATTAACCTAAAGTCACAGCTTAATTCAGTGTTTTGACTGATGCTGTGCTAGATAGTAATTTCTACCATGTGAGTGCCACTGTATATTTAAGATCTTTGGGGCAGGAAACCCTGATTTTAGTGAGACTTTCCAATCAGTATGATGATGTGTAATAAGTATTACTAATACGGTTTTCAGCAGCCATTTTTTATTTAGGAAAGAAATTATAGATGGAAAAAAGGGAGAAAAGTAACCTCACTCCAGTTTGTGATCATGCATTTTTATAGCATGTTTTTGATTTATTGATCTGGCGTCATGTTCTCCTTCTATTCATTTTCATCTCATCACTTAGATTAAACATCTTGTCCTGGTATGTTGAAATTTGGAGAAATCTTAGTGACTGAGAAAATTCAGGTGTTAATAAAAAAGAGGTGCTTCAGTTTGCATAAGTACTCACTTTAAAATTTAACTAGAGAGGATGAAATTTCTGCCTAAGTTCCGACTTTATCAGAACTAATGATCTATCCATATGTATCAGTGGTGATGACCTCTAATCTCACTAACAAAACATTTGTTTAACGAAAAGCTATTTGCTGGATTTAGCATAATTGACCACAGTAATTACAGTGAGAGGAATTTATGTTTCATTTAGAAAACTCCTGGATAGCCTTTCTGGCAACGTAGGTAGTTTAAGCCTTTAATCTCCAACGAGCGTGTTTTCAACAGACTAACCTATAAACTGTGGGGTTTAAGAGCCCTCGTGTTTGTTTACAAGTGCAGAACCACACAGTCCTTGGCATGCGCGTCCTGTGCCCGGGGGAGGTGTGAGGCTGGCAGTAGAGGAGGAGGAAGGATGCAGAAGAGGTTTCCAGCGCAGGCAGAGAAGTTTCCCCTCCCCTGGCCTGCCTGCTCTGTCCTTGCCCCACAGGGATCGCATCCCTAGCTGCAGGAGCAATTCAGGCTGCAGTCAGGTAGGTATTTCCGCAGGTGGTAGGTTTTGGATACTATACTAGCGATTTCCATTTCCATACCAACCCGAGGCCATTTCAGACCAGTAGCCTAGAGGAGCTGGTATCCTCCAGCTGGGAAACACCTCAGCCCTTCACAGCCCCAAATATTCATTGCATCCTTCAGCTGAGGAGTTTGGATGAGAGCTCAGCAAAGTGAAATTGTCCTGACCTCTACTCACAGGCGGGACTAACCACACAGAATGGGTTGCTTTAAAATTCAGAGCTTGGATAAGAGCTGATTTCTCTTTCTTTTGGCTGACTGCTTCTGTGGCAACATTCTTGGTTGCCTGATAGGAAGTGATTAGAATATCCTCACTGTAAACTGGGATTTAGTTCACCTCCTATGTCCCATCTTCTGTGTGCTAAGAATTAAAGACTTGAGGCATTTTGGCAATATGTGTAAGGCTGGAGAGCAAAACCCAATGTTTGAATGTTTATTTTCAAACAATGCATATCTATGAATAACCATGCAAATCTCTATAAATTTAATCTTTTGTTACTCGTTAATCGTATAATAGGGCCCTCAACATTAATTTTGTCTACAGCTAATGAAAAAAAAATTCTACTTTATTAAACTGATCAATTACTCTAAATGTGCTTTTACAAAAAAAAACGGTAAAGGTAACTTGAGACATTCTACAAACAAAGGTCTGTCCACTTGAGACTCAAAAATGAGAAGCTGGTCAGTACATATGATGCAAACAGTTCTGGTAAAAAAAGTCTTCTAATTTCTTGTGCTCTTAAACCAGGGGAAAATACTCGATGCTTCTCTGAGCTGAATCATCAAGGGTTTCTTGTACGCCCAAACTTTCTTCTAGATTTTCAAGAAATTCAGGCAGACATCAGCTACATTAAACTTTATTTTTAGAGGTGTCTTGGCCCAGAAAAGTAAGCCACTTTCAGAAATCTTCAGACTTATGTCTCAGAGTGGAATGATGGTTTTCAGGAGGAAAAAAAGCATTAGCTTTCAATTTGTCCTGATTCAAACAGGAAAAAAGTATAATATAATATTGCTTTTCATTGTGATTCCAAATGACAGGAATTCTAAGAACTGCCAGCAAAGTGGAAGGTCACAGATTATTATTTTATTGTTGCCTCTTTACTAAAATGTTCACAGAATCTCAGCCATGTGGAGCTGAAATGCAGCTTTCAAGGTCTCCAGCCAAGAGCAAGTAGCCTTCAGGCCCTACCACATTTAGTGTAAAAATTCTGCACAGAGCACAGCCCCAGCAAAAAGGCTTGGGGTCCTCTCTGAATGCAGGTGTGAGAGCTCACTGCAACACCTCATCATTTCAAGGTGAGTTAAGTAAACTGCCATATGTCTGAAGAGGTTTGCTGTAATTCACCGTCACAGATTTGTTTTGGTTTATTTGTCAGTCTGTGCAATTTGCTAATTTTTTGCCAGAAAATGTGTATGCCGGCCACAGGAGCTTTTTTTGGAGAGGGAAGGGTATTCACAGCCGTTCTGCATGCCCACCGGGGCTGGACAGTAGAGGAGACCCCACTAGTGCGCAGAGGTCCCTCCCTGGTGGGTTATACATAGGCACATCTCAGGCACCATGACTGCCTGCCCCCAGCCCTGCAAAAACCAGTCCTCCCTCAGCATGAGTGGCTCACGCAGGACTGGGGGAGGGAAAGCCTAACAAAGAGAAACTGCCTTCTTCAGGGCCTTGGGCGAGATCCTGAAATGATGCAAGCAAGGCTAAGGTTCACTGATTTAAAATTGATTTTGAGTGTCAGTGGTTGGCACCGCTTTGAGAGGAAAGAAATTTTATTTCGTATTTGGGGAAATGCAATCTACCCTGCTTCGTTGTGAGAGTATTTCATTTTAAAATAAACAGATCAGAATGGATTGAGAAATAAGGTGAAAACATGCTTTCTCAATAAATAAACAGAGCAGTGGGGATAAGACTTGATGTGACTTTTCCTAATGGAACGTGATTTTGACTCCAAATGGCAAATTGGACTTGTCAGATGATAAAGGTTAGCCTTGCCATTAAATACTCTCATTATTTTGGCTAATTTGCTGCATAAAATAAAATACATAGCGTGGATAAGAAAAAGCATTGAGAAGACACTCAGGCTATCTTCCCGTTTTTGTAGGAACCTGAATGCCACCAAGCACTCCACTGTGACGTGGAAACAAACAGCCAGTCTTTGTGGCAGCATTAGACCCTCACGAGGGTTTGCGAGTCTTGTGAATCTTAAGTAAGTTGACTGTTTGTTTTATTACAAAAGGGAGTGCACCTTTTCCATGGCAATTTTTTAAGTAATAGTTCTGAGAGTATTGCCAAACACACCTTTCAAAAAATGAGTCACTAAGTACACCACAGGCTGGTTCCTGCAGAACAAAAGGGGAGCTGTGACATTTTAACTAAGTTTTACTTCTTCCTTCAGGCTAAAGCAATGCCTGATCACAAAACACATTCACATCTAGGATGCAAATTTTCTTTCTCACCATGATTCAAAGCCATATAAATTATAGTTGTTTACATCAAGCTTCCACACTCTTTTGAACATTGGGCTTCTCTTGATTTGGCTCACGGAGAGCCCACAATATAACCAATAAACTTCATTCCCTAAGCCGTACTGACATCATCCTGGCTAAAAAAAACAAGGAAGTAAGCTAGTCGGAGATCTCCTGATTTATATTCTGTAATGAATACAAAGGGGCAGAAACCAAGGTCTTTTAAATGGAAACTGTCAGCAAAAAAGAAAACAGAAGAGAATTATTTTGGGAGGTGGCCAAGAAAGAGCAAAAGGTTCATGGGGGAAGAGGGGATACTAGAAAACGGAGGAATGGTCTGGGAGATAATATATACTACTGCAATATTGTCCCACCTGGTAATGTTATGTGCTCACTATCCCATGTCAGTCAGACTTGTGAAATGAATAGTGAAAAAGCAGATTTTTGCTTACGGATCTGAGTTTTGAAACATTTTCTTTTAGCCCCAAAGAATATTCACTTAGCGAAAATATTCACCAAATAAAAAAAATGTAAAAAGCTTTAGGTTGAAGAAGACTATTTCAACTATTGGCATCTTCTGTTTCAAACTCTGTAAATAAATTTATGAGTCATTTCATTTTCATTTCAAAAGGCCAGAATCTCATTTGCTTTGAAAATTTTTACTCATTTTTCTTCTTTTTTTTTTTTTTTTTTTTCAGAAAAACAATTCAGTTGAATCACCTTGAAACCTCAGCTCAACATCCTAGTGTTGCCAAAACTTTTTGCTCCATAGAAGGGTCACATCCATACTCAATGAGGGCAGGATTTACCTAAGGGAAAATTGAAATTCTTTTTTTCTAATGCAGGTTGAAGTTCTCCCCTCAGGAATAGCCCCACTGTGACACTGGCCCAGAGCTGAGTGCAGGGACACAGCTCAGGAGTCCTCTTCTCCCCACCACCGCGGTCCCAGGGTCAGCCGCAGATGTGGGATGTGCTTGCTGGGATGCTTCACAGCTCTGTGCTGGGATCCTGCCGGACCATTATCTTTTCCTCTTCAAGTGCAAACCTTGAAGAGGTGTGGTGTACTGTGGCTGAAGCCGTCTTTTCTCAGTTGGGAAGCAGGACAATAATCCTTAAGAGAGGTATCTCTGTGTGACCAGCAGTGTGTCCCGGGGCACATGAGGTGGGAAAGATAGACTTGCTCTTGTGACTCACGGCTGCAGAAATTTCACTGGGAAGAGAAGATGACTTTCTTTTTCCAAGGATTTCAGAGATGCTGAAGAGGGCATCAGTTCAAGGGTCATAGTGCTTGGATGGTCCAGACCTTGAGTCTCAGACTTGTTCAAGCTCAGAATAAGTGTGCAAAGGCATCTGTAATCACATGGCTCCAGGAGACAGGGATTTGCAAAACTGTTTTAACTTGATAAAGAGAGCTAGTTCCGCTTGAACCCAATACCTTCTGCAAGGTCTGTCTCCTGACGCAGATCCTCAGCTGTGCTAGCTGGCATGCTGTGAAATATAGTCTCTCCTCCCTTTGCTTCACTGTTTATTCATTCCCCAGTTATCCTTGATGAACTGGGGAACAGCAGTTCTGCAGCAGCTATTCTTTCATAGAGATGCTTCTTTCATAGTGATACTTCCTCAAATGAAAACTCTGGATCAAACACCATACTTTCCTTTGTAGGTAATTGGTACAGGTCACAACCAGCCCTTCTGTTGGACTTTTTCTTTGTTATATCACCTTTGGCATGACACGGGAAGAGCAAAACAAATCTGTGAACCTCAAAACTCCCTTTGGAAAACCTCAGATTTGTCAGCAATGTAAGCAGGTTTACTAGCAGTGAGACTAATTCTCCTGAGCCTTCTCATGCCAGTAGGTGGGTTGAGCTGCTGGATGAAGACTGGCATATGCAATGTACAGACTGTTAAGCCTTACTCCTGTGGCCACAACTGCAAGGATTACGTTCTCTGACAGTATATGCAGCAAGCAAAAGGAAGAATGGGTCATATACACCCTTAAACACAGCACGTACACTTTTGGCATTGAATCTGAGAATGAGAGTCCTGGAGGGAACTGCCAATACAGGAGTAGAAAGAAGAACTATACTTTCAAAGGAAAAGGGAAAAGCAAGGGAAGAAAAATGCAAGCTAAATGAGCTGTGGGAAGACACAAACCAGAAATATCAATCCAATAAAATATTTTTTTAAAAAAATCACATAATTACATTTGAGCCAGAAAACAGTGGCACCAATTATAAGTGTTCAACCATAATGGAAATAAGGTATTAAAGCAAATCAGCTGCTCCTACAAAAAGCAGTAAAACAGCTCTTGTAGGGGGTTTTAATATATTCTGCTTTGGCCTAAGATCAATAATCATTTGGGAGGGAGGGTTGTTTCTGACTTGGCTCATTCCAACAATTAGGTTCATAGCGCAGCTCTGCAAATGGTTGTAACAGCTGAAGGGCTAAGCATTTTGCAACATGCTGTGGAAGATATAAATGTACTCATAATCATAGATGTCCAACTGCTGGAAGTACAGTTTCTGCCGAAACCAACGATAATGGCAGATTGTAACAGAGAAACTGACTGGACAGCAAAGCTGGACATGCAATAATGATGCAAAGTGTTAAACAACTCATTTTTGTGACAGTTCCACCCACGGGAGTTACTGATTTGAGCCTCTCTGATAATAATCCTCTTTCACGTTTGTGTTATGTTGCAGTGAGTGTGGTGGCACGCTCCAGGAAATGCAATCATTGCTAAGATACTTGCACACTATCTGCCAAGAAGATATGTGACCTGACTTCCAAAATTGCAAGCAAATTCAGAGGACCGATTTACCCTCCTATAGTACATATCTTGTAAACCATTGCATGTTCATATGCAACTGTTAATTGCATCATGTTTCCTAAACTGTTTTGCCAGTTATACTGATGGAAATATTTGTTTAGGTTTTACGGGCAGTCAGTCTTCAATTCTTATTTGCTGGCATTTGGCAGCTCCGTGCTCAATGTTTATGTCTCTTCAGTGTCATTTAAAAAAGTCTCAGACTCAGCTGCTTCCAGTGAGTAGGAAAAAAATGCACCTCATAGCACTGTCTTTCGTGAAAACCACAGGCCAGCCAAACAACTACTAATACCACTTCATTTTTACTGTTCAAATGCGCTATGAAAGAATTAGCTTCCTGACTTTTTCTCGAACACAAAGACAAAAACAAACATAGTGACCACTGGAAAGTTGAAATATTAGTTCATTATATACCCTTTATACCCTCTGAGGATCAAACAACTTACCTAACAAAGCCTTTCTCATTATTCATATATTTGTCACTAGCGAAACTTCCTTACAGTGATAAACTTTGCTCAGGCAATGCCTTTCTGCCCTGCTACAAAGTTGCTTTAATTCATCTGTCAAGGAGCAACTGAAATCTTATTCAGAAGTCTTTAAATATCTTTCCGTTTGCGTGACCTCTTTATCGCTTCCAAATTTCTTGAATCCTGTAATCTGCAGGTACTGTCGTGTTAGACTTGTGCGAGCTCCAGACATAGCCAGGGAAAGGGGTTTTCCGTAGTGTCACTGACACACTGGCTGTCTTGCTCTGGGGGGGTCGTACATGGGGGGCTTCTGGCTCAGCTCATATTTACAGGCACCCATTCATCCATTGTATAACCCCTCTGCACTGAACTGAATGTAGTTATACCAGACGTCTCTGATTTAAAGGTATGGGATTTTTTCTTTTTACTTACAGGAAAGGCTATAAGGACTGCCAGAGAAAAATGCACAAATAAAGAAAACAACAGGCTATTTCTAATAAATAACATCTGGACAGAGCTGCAGTATGGAATTTTAATATTAAAATTAGCAGTGTTTACAGCATGTCTTGAATGACGTCAGTCAAACCCCTCTCATCAATCTTCTGAAAAATAAAACAAAGCTAAGAGTCATAAAGCAACATCTTGGAATAGTTATGGCATTACTGATGTGCAGCTGATGGAAGTTTTATGTATTGCATCAAATCAGACAATGAACTCAGAATGTCAGCTTGCAACATTGCTTTATTATGTATGCATGGCAGTCCTTCACTCCGAGTAGTCAGAAAGAGATACGTGGATTCCAGTAACATTTGCTGGAACTGCCACGTGGTCAAAAGAAATGCTGTATGAATAGACTGGCTGTGACGAGACATACTAAGGCCCAGAAGATCATCTTTATTTTTCTGATCCCATGAGTCAGCCTTCTTCTTTATTACTGAACTTGTGTTCTCTGTGCCTCACCTCATTCTGTCCAGTTTGACATTTTGCTCGTCAGTTGGAGATTTCATGCTGCACTGAATGTTAGTATTAGTCTCATATGTTGCTGACCACCTTCATTCCATATCAACAGATCATAAATGTGATGATCTATCCAACTGAGATCTTCAAGACCTGAACAGTTGGGTGCTTGGGTACTGCAGCACTTAGAACTTGCAAACATGCAGAATTTGCATTTTATTTGCCAAGCTGGACTTGCACCTGCTCTTGCTTTGTACACAAAACTAAAAATACTGTTGCATAAGTGCTTCTTCCCAAGCTGTTTCTAGGAGGAATGTTTGAACTTATAGCCTTTATGTATTAATTCCTTTCCTGTTCGGTGCAAGTAAGATAACTCTTTTTCTAACCTAGTTCATTGGTATCTCAATTGTACCAACAATGCCTCATTTATGCCATTCAGAAAACACCAACCTTTTATTTCTCAGTGATTGGGGTTTGGGGGAGGGAAGCAGTTGGATATGCTGTACACTTTGAGCAGAATTCTGTAAATGCCTATCAAAGATTTACTTTTATCACACATCGATGATTCCAGTGCAGGAAATACGGTCCTATCTGATTTTTTTTCATTTATATGGGAATGAAGCTCAGCAATTTCCTTTTTTTTAAGCATCACACTGCCCCTGTCCTTCCATGATACTCATTTGACACTCTGCCATGTGGCACAATGTTCGGTGGCCTCATCTTCAGATAAGCACCTTGAAACTTCAGATCCATTTTTAAGCTGGACCTGGGATAAGAATCACATAGGATAAGATAATTTACTTTCTTTGAATCTTAGCTGACTATCCTAAAGCCAGATGTTTATAGAATGCCTTTACACTTTCTACTTTTTCTTTTAGGTCTCATTTTTCTTGTTTGCTTCTTGTTCACATAAATCTAATAAAAGATGATTATTTTTAAGAGCAATCTGAAACACTTCAATAACAGTTTCTCAGCAGTGATCAGTGGCATCTGAGTTAATTCCTTGCAGCTTTGGCTGACATGACAGGGATATGACTGGCAGAGAATTAATTCAGTTGCTAGATAAGTAAATTGCTAGATAAGTAAAAGAAGAGAAGTTGGGTTCTTGTAGGACTGGAAATTGAGATGACTCTAGTCCCGTCAAAAAAAGACACTCTCATAAGTCCCATTCTGCAAGCAAGAATGTGTGCTTATCCTATCCTGAACGATGAAGATGATCGGCTCTTTGGCTAGTATTTGTCACTCTTACATCACTGCATTGCAATTCTAATAAATGTTCCCGCATCTTTGTCTCACATCTTATCGCTTGTATCAGTCCTGAGGTGCAGGAGGTTCCTGCTAGGTGACTTCTCAATATACAGGTTTTCCCCCCTACCACCAATCATTTATGGGTGATCTCTGTTTTTTCCTTTAATTTTAGCTCTCATTAATTTTAATTAGACTCAGACTGAGCCCAAACCCTTTAGCACAATTTATAAGAAAAAGGAAAAGAAACATAGCATGCCTGCCAGATGAATTTTCCCAGAGCTCTCACAGCTCTAATTTACACTACAGACACACCAGGATGTGGTTGGAAGAAGCCTTGCGTTTCCTGCTTCTGCATGCTTTGGATGCATGACCTCAAGATGTCAAAAAGTCAGTGGGTCATGGGGACAAGTCCGGCTTTGTGGGTTATGCTTTCTGGCTTGTAGATATGAAGCACGTAAACAACTTTTGAAGATATAAGATTTAGTTTTAACAGCTCAAGAGAAGTCACTGGGTTGGATTTTCTGCTCTGAAAGAGAGGTATTTCGGCCAAAAACTTCTCAATTGCTTCAGCTTTTCATTATGCAAATTTACCAACAGAGAAAGTGTGTCATGAAATGACATACTAAAATCCAGAAGAAGAATTTATCAGCATTTAATTTAAAAAAAAATATGCCTGGCTGGTGAACACCCCCCGTACCTACTTTTTTAGCTTTGTTCTTCCTCTTCATTATCTCTGGTGCAAAACTGACTTCTGTTCAGCTCTCTGAACTCTGAGCTCTGTATTGAGCTCTGCAGCGGTAAGGATCGTTGAATCAGATTTAACCTTTGTGGCCTGCCATCCGGAAGAGAAAGAGCAATCTTAATTTGATGCAGGTGCAGCTGAACAGCACCATTGATGTGGTGGAAGAGACCCTCAGGGGCTCCTAAAAGTCCCTTATGAAAATCCACCATCGCATTAAAGGACTGAGATGATTTCCTTGCTTTGTGGAATCCCTTTTTCAGTGACTAGAGATGTCTGCTGCAATACTTCTGGAGAGCAGGGTCCTTTGTGCTCGTCAATGACTGGACAAAATACTTCGTATACAGTTTCTCTGCAACTGTTGGAAATATCCCTTTGAACCAGGACATTTCTGTCCTTCCCTAGCCTGCCTTAAAAGCTGTATCATACTGAAGTATGACTCAGAAAATAACCCACTCAGGAGGATATATATATTACAGGAGCACAAACCTCTGAGGGGGTCTGATGGCCAAAACGTACAACCTCTTTGACTCCAAGTATAATTTCAAAAGGCCTTTTTTTCACTTACGTGGAAACCAAATTAAATCTCTTTCTTATGCTTTCACTATTCACTGCACCACACTTGTAGTTTGGGGAGACAAAATAGTCTCCAAGAGACACAGTTTTTAAAATGGTGATAGCATATCATACTTAATGCCCCTATCTCAACTAGTCGTGAGCTGGCACCTTTTCCTTAGTAAATGGGGAATTACCATATGGAATTTCCAAGAGATTGAGGTCTGCTGAACCTCACAGTCTGATGCTCTTCTAACTGCTCGCATCAGTTGCTATAATCAGGGAGCCCTGAAAAACATACTGAATACTTGATCATGTTAATTATTATCTTTCATACACATATTCATTTTAGCCATGCCTGACACGCACTTTGTGTAGGTAAATATTTACCCTGCTAAATGCTTTTGCACCAAGAGGTGAAGACCATTGACTGCATCCACACTTGGCCCTGGGTCTCTCCTGGCTGTGAGACACAGTTGTTATTTTCTGTGTATTTTATTCAGTTCAAAGAGTCTAAACCAGTGTGAGGACTATGTTGGAGCATATCAGCATTACGCTTTTATATCATTAAGCACAGGGGATGCTCTGCATGCCTTAGAGTTGACCGAGAGTGCCAGGTCTCCTGGAAGACTGTGCAAGTGCAGGACTGTGCAGTCTCAATCACAGTGCTTATTTGTAGAGGTCCCTGGAGTGAGCTTCCCCCAGAACTGTACCTGGGGTTTGGTTTAGAAGAGGTGCAGTTGATTCACTCTAAAAGGGAGCCCAAGACTGAATAAGATCGCTGCAATGCAGGCAGGCAGTGATCGAGACCAGAGAACAAACCGCAGACCCAAGCATTACCTGACAGTGACACACACACACACACACATGCACATTGTAGCCCTGATACTGAATGGACTTTTTAACACTCATCAAAGCTATGTACTGTTTCTGTTCTTGAATACTAATCAAAAAGTTACAAAAGAAAGCCTTAGGGACAAAATCTGTTCTCCTCCCAGATCTCAGGGATACTGGACGGCTGCATTGGGCTTGCTTTTCTGTGAACAACACTGTCATTGACTTGAATGCAAAGGATAAGCTTGAGCCAATTCTTCAGAGAAGAAATTTTCCTCATAGGCAGGTTATTCAATAATTAATTGCTGATAACAGACTGAGATGCTTCTTACACTCCTTTTAGCTAATACTATGAGTGTCAGTACTTGCACACATTGAAGGAAAAAAAACCCTAGAATGAGTGATTAACACCACCTGATCCAGCCTTATCCTTTATCTCTTCTTACATTATTATTTTTTAAAAACAATAAAACTACAGCTGCTTAAATGACCCTACTGATTTTATTATTTCTTTTTTCAAAATAATCAGCTTAATTTGATTAAAAAAGAACAGCCAGAGCAAGTTAAGCATTTATTTATTTTTCCTTCTAAGTGGCTCCTGGCAGGAAAAACTTTTATTCGTTACTGGTATTCACATACACAGATTTCACCTCCAGCTGCGCTCCAGTGTTTAGGTTCCCTGGGTGGGCAGTACTTTTATTACTGCGTACTGATGTCAACCATCAGGAACACAAGGGTGGATGATGTCAGTCAACATCAGGCAATGGGACTGTTCAGAGTTAGCTCTGCTCCCTTCAGGGCAAGTGAATTCCCCTCACCACCACCGTCTGGGTCCTCTCACTGTTGAGGTCTCGAGGAGTTTTGCCACTGACATGAGCAACAGAACAAGGTCCAGTATAAACTGCCTGGTTTAAAATACCTGTGGCTGTATTATCTTGCAGTACTGGCAGGGCATTAATAACTGTCACCTTGCTTTAGTGCCTCTCACATCAATGCTACACCAAAGTCTTTAAGCCATTTGGGCTGTTTATAGATTGCTGGTGTTACATATGGTTTAATAAAGAGCCACATATTATTTATAAAAGAGCCGGACAAGGTCCTTATAGGTCAGTTGCCTTTTTTAATTTTAACCTACTTTTTCTCCTGTTTAGGTCTTGCCTGTTTCAAACTGAAGTGGACTGTGATGTGGTAGGCAACCTGACTGCCAAAATCAGAGCATGGGATCTCATCCAAAACTCACTGTGGTCGAGAAACTTGCCACTAATTCAGTGGGATTTGGACGAGGCACTCGAATCTCCTCTTTCGTACTTGAGTTTTGTATCCCTATAATGCCTTTGGCTTCTTTGGAAGGTATCCTAATCTGCAGAAGGGACAAGAGAAAAACTTTTCCTTTTGTATTTATTCTCTTTAAACATTTTCTTTTACATTGTTTCAAATGTTTTTTATCTGTAGATCAGCACACACCCAAAAACAGTCCCTGAAAGCGACAAGGATTCGGAGGCTTGTTTGCACAGCTTTAGACCCAAGTCTGCTTAACTGTGAAAAATAACATTTTTGTAGGCTGTTACTTCTTAAAGAGCTGCTGGTGCCTTCTGGAAATCTTTTAGGAATAGTTTGTTTAGGAGTGAATCTGCTTAGGACAATATACAATTTTATTTTTCTTGTCTCTATCTGCTAAAAGTCTCAAACAAAGCAACCAGAAAAGATAGTCAAAACCGCAATGAGAAAAACACTAAGAAAAAAAATCATGTTTAACAATTAGAATCCATTCATGGAACAGAGCCAAATACTCTTACAAATAATGTAGCCTTAATGATCTGTTTTTAGAAAGAGACCAAATCTCTGAGAGTTTTTCAGCTGGAGTGGAAAGCTGTTCAGATTACTTTTTTTATGCAAAGAAACAACACTTTTCTGCTGATGTAAATACTGTATACACAGGCAACAACAAACGGCACATAGACCAGCAGAAAATTTGACAAAGAGGCCCTGTATCTTCTAACAGTGCTCTCCTTAGGAAACTTAGACCTCACATTACCCTTAATCAGAATTAAGATATAACAGGGACATAATGTGGGGAACTAATTTTGCAAGGCAGTGAAGCATTTCCAAGTGTGAGGAGCCATTTCTTGATGTGAAATGATGCTTTCATTTCTGCCCCTACACTTCTACGAGTGGCTTGGTAGGGACAGGAGCGGACTTCATTGCTGTCAGCTGCCTGTCAGTGCCAGATTAGTCGGCACTGCGTGCATGTAGAGTAGAGGAGAATATGCTTGAAACTGCCTTACTTTAAACTTCAGAGCAGTCTGACATTCAGACTCTATTTCTCAGGTTTTTTATCACAGTTACCCTTATGCTAAGCCCATCTCAGTATAGAAACACGTCAATATTCTTAGCAGTGCAATTTCTTTTCCATTCGACTCGCTCCCTATTGACTTTAAAACACCACCTTGTCTAAACTTTCCTGATTTCCTCCCTCATACTTAATCATTTGATTACAAATTGCATCAAGACAATAAGCACACTGCTGAGACTCACATCGATTAGTCAGTTCCGTGTTCCTCCACCACCTGCCCAGCTCAAGACACTGTCAGAGTACTAAGGGGTTTACAAATTCCCTGCCAATATTTTATATTGTCACAGTTTTGCAATCATAATTAGATGTCCCAAAGTTATGCAGAGAAACGACCTCTCACTGTGCATTGTAGAAACTGAAAGCAAGTAAGCCAATGCATCTATGTAACATTCCATTTACCATTACTTTATAATACATCAACTTTTAGTATTGCATTTTATAAGAGTTAATGAACTCCAGTATACTGAGCTCTAAGGACGTGGGAGAAGTCAATATCTTAGCTGGGTCCTGATGTTTCTACTTAGTTTAATTCAGCTCTTACCAAACAAAACTCTTGTTGAAGTCAATGAATATTTAACTCAAAAAACAATTGAATAAGGACAGAGAACCAAATTCAACATTCATTTGATTAAATGTCTTTTGGCACAAGAACAACAGGATTTGGCCTTAAGCAACATTTTCAGGATTGGACCAATGTTCTTACACCCCAGAAAAAAAGACCTGGAAAAACCCAAAAGGCAGAATTCACGAATTTCCTATATTAACCAAACAATGTATTTTTACTGATGTTAGTTTCCTATGGGAAAGTTTGCAGTCATTGCTCTGCATGGGAGGGGACACTGTACAAAGTCACATCCATCCAATTCAATCTACATGAATGTTCCCATTTTTTTCCTTAACCACTGGAAAATTAAACTGCAAGAGACAGCAACTTTATAAAAGCTTTCTATCATTTTTATCAGTTTCCAGAATCCCTTCTCAGAATACAGCCTTGTCTGACCCTGTGTCAATCAGGCACATCTGCCCCATTTCAACATTCACATCAATATGTTACTATAGGACAAATCTTTAAGTTGATCACTGCCTTCAGGCTCGGCTTAGCCTTCAAATTATGTAAATACTTCCTATTCAAAGCCTGTCTTTATTTCCCTGAGAAAAGCTGAAGCTAACAGTTGTGATACTTAATCTGTCCTTTTTATCCAGATGTGAATAACAACAACAAAAATATCCCAGACCCTGAGGAAACAAAATTACAGCCATAGGCTTGTTTACCTTAAAATAACTTTGTCATTTTTGCTTCCTTAAGATGAACATGTTTTGTCTGCTTGACAGGAAACAGTTAACTGAAACATGGAGCCCTCTCCCAGCGTTTTTCAGATGAGCAAAGCTTAGACCAAAGTCCATATGGTATTCACCCATAAACACAGACACACGACAGGAAAAATGCATTTTAAGTCTGCGCACTGTGTGTCTTGGAAGAAGTTTGTCAAACAATTATGAAAAGAATTCAGCTTCCTCGTAGCACCCTGGGAATGTACTCAGACACTGGATCAGTTCTCATCTGGCTTCAAAGACAACACTTGAATAGGTCCCATTTTTAAGGAATAGTGTTTATAATGTAATTTTACTTCTCATTAGGGATCTCTTTCTTTGCCAATGTTGCTTTTAAATAGGATGATTAATATTTAAAGTCACTTAATCATCACATGTTAACCCACTTCCAGAACTGGTTACAGCTACCCTTTGATGTGTAAAGGAACCAAACTCACCACTGCAGCGTTCTCATGAAATGAAGATGCTGGGAACATGAAAACGAAAGTTTTCTTCTCTCTTATTCTCCTCCTTTTTGGATGAACAACTTAAATTCCTCAGCATCGTTAGATTCATGTCCGACCACCTATTTTTTGAAGAACCTCATTTTGCTTTGTCTGAACTGCTGTTTTCCAGCAAGGTGTCAGTTATGTTAAACTTTTGAATCTGTCATGCTGGGAATTTCCACATGCAGGGAACAATATTGTGCAGAGGCTGCTTGCCATTTGCCAAGCTAAACTTCCAGTTGTTTGCAATAGTCATGTTACATAATACTTCCCACTATTAACAATAAAAAATCACTATGCAAACAGGTGTATTTCTCCTCTTGGTTTCACACCTAGCTCCCAAAAGCATTAGTGTATAGGTGAGAAGGTGTCAAATGGAAAGGCTTGTTAGGGAAAAGGCGGCTTTACAAAGCCCCTGCGGATGAATCAGCAGAATCATCCCAGCTCTCCATCTCTCTGGGCACGACTGGATTCAGTGGCTATAGATTGCCAGTGCTACTGTTGTCCAGTGCTGCACTTTGATGGAGGATTAAGAAAAGAAATTGTGAAATAGGCCCCCCAATACCACTGAATTACAAAATCTGTTTGTGATGGGGTGAGCAGATTGGATTAAAAAGTGTTCAAATTGCCTGCAAGCCATATATCTTAAAAACCCTATTAACTTAACGGGCAGGGCTAGCTTCAGTTTTCTGAGATTCTCGCTCGTCTTCCATTCACACATCTACAAAAGACAGTTGCAGCACAACTTCAACCAGCATGAAGTGCTTTAGTCCCTGTGAATGGGAACGTCGGAGGAAAAACATTCCTAAAAACACTGTTTGCAATACCAGAAGAGATAAGATTGAAGAGTGGCCCAAGACAATCTACCTAAGCCTTCTCAGCTGAGCCACAATTTAGCAGTGTTCACTGCCTATATTAAAGTGCTTTCATGGACCAAACACATACTACCAAGGAATTTTTTGAATGGTGAATAAATTTGGGTTTTCTTTCTCAATTTGTTTGCATAGTCTTTTATAGACTATGGACTAGTAAATTCAGCAATCACTAAAGGCATTTGGTAATAATCAGGTATCTAAAAATGTGATTCTCAGTGAAGGCATACTGAGTACTGTGATGCATTAGCCATCCAGTCAGAAATTTTGGGGAAGTGAGTCTCAAAGCCCTTCAAACACATGAGCTTTGACAACACTGTTAAGGAAGCACTTAAGTACTATTCTCAAATCAGGCACTAGACCCTAATATCCACCTTGCATGCTGTCACATAAAGCTCCTTCTAGGTTTACCATTAGGCACCCAGATGAACTCTACACCAGAAAATGAAACAGAGCCATGACACAGGCTTGACCACTAGCCCAAAAATGCTGTTTTACTGTTGAACTGGGAGACTAGGTATAGCACATGGATGAGCTAGAGCTCTTCCAGGTAGTGCCCAAGTACAATGCAGGAGACAGCAGATGTCAGGGACCGGTATGGCATGCCAGACTTCTTGCTTTTCTGCAACCCTATCCCAACAGACTTTACATCTCCTAGTTTCCCCCAATACTCCCACATACCCTACATATCATCCCACGTATGACGTGGGACTGGATGCACAGCAGTTTCTTGCTATAACATCATTTTGCTGGGATGCAAGAAAGCACTCATATTATTTCAGATACATTGAACTCAAACACGTGACACCTTAGGTTTGTAAGGGCCACATGTTAAATTGTACAACTAGCATTTCATCTGTGTTCAGCAATATAAATGTAAGTCCAGGTCTAGGTGCCCCAAGGGCAGAAGGATAGGCATAGATGCCATAGACGGTTAGTCCAGACAATGCAAGAGTACTTTTTGTAAAAGAGATTAATCATTCTGAAGGTACATAAAGAGTTTTTTCTACAGGTCATGCCAACTTAGGGTGGAGTATTCAGGAAATCTGGATTGTTCTCCTTTATTTAGGTGCCTACATTTTATTTAACTGGTGGTTTATTTGCCTATGTGTTATTCTGCATGCACGCTGGAGACCTCTTACACTGATTGCATGATGGTATAGCTGAGAAATACAGTAGAAAGTGAATGAATGGAAGATACATGATAACAAAATGCTTTTATTGTAATGGCAATGTTAAGAGCCAAAGACTATTCCTACAAAGCTTTATCCACTAAATGCATCCTGCTGCTGCAATATGCTCATAATGAGTTATTCTAAATAAAAAGTTCTCTCACACAATTCATTAGGCAGTCATCATCCTGAGTTACCACATGTTTTCCTCCTTTCATGTAAAAGAAGTACAGAAAAGGGGTGGAAAGTAATATTCTTATGTCTGGATTACAACTTGACTGACACCTGTCAAAAATGGAGAGGTTGGAGGAAAATAGGATTATGTCAAATAAAATGTTCCCAAAAAATAGAAACAGAGCCTGATTACAGTCCCTTGTTCCACTTTTTGTCATCCTTTCTGTAAATTATTAATTAAACTTGAAAAAAAATGCTGTACTTTGTGTTTTAAAACAGCTGGAAGAAAACATCCATAACATACCCAAAACTTTATTAATACAAATGTCAAGGAATAGTATATTTCATGCTTCTTCAACATTTGCTGAGGCTCAGTTGCATCTACCTGAAAAAAAAAAAAAAAAAAAGGAGACAGGAGTAGTGGGCCCCTTTGTAGGCTGACTTTTAACACTTAATAGGCAAATCCAGTTATGCTGATTGCAGAGCAGAATTTGTTTCTTACCTTGTTTCAGTGAAAAAGGATTGTGTTAGCAAATACCTGCTTTCTGTACTTTTGAACGCTGTGGTACCATGAGGTTGGTAAATCAAGTATAAAAGCACATAGCAGTTTTTTAAGGCACCTGCAAAAGTAGCATCGAGTACAAAACTGCATGGCTGCATAGCAACAGAGCATTAGACTAGTAGAAACTCACTCTGCCACTTCAAATTGGTTCAGACAACCCTAAATAGGTAATCTTGCCCTAGCAGACCTGACGTTGCCTCAGGTATTGTCTGTCTGGGCTGCTCTAGCTTTATGCTGGGTCAGAAGTGTTCTGTTCCTCTACAGCCAGCATAAACCAGCCTAAAAGAATAAAGCCAGCATGCATACCACATTCTCCAGTTAACTTTGCAAAGTTGGGATCACACATCCATGCTTGATCTGGATTAAATCTGCACAATCTGGTGAACTGTATTAAGGAACACGGATCGTTCAACTACTTAATTTGACTGAAAGCCATTATAGCCCGCTGTTTTCTCATTTCTCTGTACCTGAAGTGCTCTAAAATCCATCTGCTTCTTTGTATTCTGTGGAATTTGCTGTGCTCTCTAGAGGCAAGGCACTGACTTAGGAGTTACAGCCGTGGTTTGGGATAGGTGTGAAGCCTTCCCGTGCCCACTTGTCAGCCTCTCCCTGTCCCGTGTGTGTCCCCCTCCCCACAGGGAGGGCTCAGGCCCCTGTGAGCGACAGCAGCACGCAGAAGAACGTTTGTCGTCCATTAGTAAGGGGATACTACAAGATCAGCTAAGCTAGATCTGCAGTCAGAGGGAGGTCCATGAAAGTCATGTGGCGAACAGGTATGCAAAGTTTCACAGTTTTATCGTTGTCTCATTTTAATCTGCTTGAGTTTGTGGATCGGATCTCTTAGTGATTCAAATCCGCGGTTGTTTCAGGTAGGGATTTCCAGCACACGTCCTCCTGAACATACCAAATTGAAATTGAAAAGAGCCTTCCTTAAAGATGGCAATTTTTTACAAACTTTTATATTTTTCTTTCTCAATGAGTTCCACAGTGTTTCAAGTCCCACATATTCATTCCAGCTGTTCTCTAACATTCACTAAACCTTTACAGAAATAACATAGAATAAGGCTCACAACGAAGAGTGAAGGACTGCAGATGGGCAATCACTAAGGTCAGTACCTGAAGAATACAAGGTATACCTTAAGGTCAATAGCTAGGAAATCTTTGTGACTTTCGAATCTCTGATATCCTTTCTTTGGTGTTGACATCAGGTGGAGCAGGAATGGGAAGAGAGGCTACCTCTATACTATATAGCAGTGTAGCTGGTGATTCTTTCTGTACCTCCTTCTTTTTCCTTCTAACCCTTAACCCTTCTCTTGGAATTGACCACCTTGGGATGGTCTTATGGTTCTTTCTCTCTTCCTTCAATGAGCCACGATCTGCTTTTTTTTAATCAAAATAACTTCAGACCTTTGAAAACAGTAAGAATAATAAGCTTAAGGTGAAGGCCATCCCTATGTATAATGGAGCAGATGGAGGTTAAAGTGCAGGAGAAGACATGAGAGCTAGCTCAGTAATCCAGGAGCATGTCAAGGCAGAGAAGCAGCTCTGGTTTAGGTAATTCAACTAGTCCATGTCAAGTGGGGGTAATAGGGTTGTAGACCTTAGTCTGAAACACACAAAAGTGTGCAGGGGTCCTGCAGTTGCTTGTGGCATAATGTTCTAAAGCAGACGGGACAGCAAAGAGCAACTTTTTATAGACAGTGACTTAATGGGATGAGAATGGAGCTGAAGGGGAAGGAGTATCAATACGAGGTATATGCCAAGGCGATGGGAAATTTAAAAGTATGAATACACAGTGAAATGTTCCCTTTCTCAAAAGTGTTAAGCTACTGTAGCCACCACAGTATAGCAGTAGTTTTGGGACAGAGAATGTCTTCATTTCTTACCAAGCCTGTAAGCCATCACACAGTTCAAACACTCTGAAGAACAGCCAGAAACTGTCCTCCATTAGATCACCACATATAGAACAGGATACAATTATTTCATCCTTTAGAAACACTCTCTTCAAGCAGTAACAAAATTAACAACAAGATGTTAAAGTGTATTATCTGCCTTCTCTTCTTACAGTGAGTTCTGTATGCTCACAACACACGTATCTCCATTTTGCCTGCAAGCTACACTGAACAGATGGTCCTTATGCCAGCCCAAAAGTTAAACCTGCAGCTTAATCCCTAGAAAGAATCTGAGACACCACAGCTCAGCGCTGACTGATGTTGTTCTTAGAAAGGAGAAACCACAGAGGCAGAACCACTTACAAAAATATCTATAACTGAAATAAAGAGGCATCATCCAGTGGACTGCAAAGCCTTTCTGCTAAAGTTTCTTCTTTCCTTATTCTTTTTTAGTCCCTTTGCCATTAGCACATGATGTCATCTCTTGCTGTCCTTCCCTTTGCTTAGCATTCAACTAGCAGATCACACTCATCTTCACCTTGCTGCTGACAGTCCTGATGGCAAAAAAGCATATCACAGATTTAAAATGAGGCTTGTTGGAGAGACATGCACTTCATTGCTTCAAAATGCACACAAATATTCATGAAAGCATCAGGCAGATGGACGTGTCTTACCCAGATAACCTCATTTACAGGCAGAGCTCTGGCAGTTTGCTACAGCTAACCTGCTCTCGACAGCTACAGAGAAGACAGGTAACGCAGCCTGAATGCCTGCAGATGCTTCGCTGGCATTGCTAGGAGCAGGTAGGCAAGGTTAAAGTTACGTAGATGGGTCCCTAACGATGGGATTCTGTCTTTGTTCTTCAGTGAATGCTGGATGGAACCCACAGGTATGTTCAAATTTAAAAAATGAATTTGTTCCCTTTTGTCAGATTATTTTCACAGAGAGGAACCAAGCTGATTTGTTTTGGTTGACAGTTTAAAATTGAAGTGTATTAAGATGAGACAAAACAATAAGAAAATCTTGAGAATATTAAAGGCTGAAAAAACCTGAAGCATTAGCTGTGGTATTTTTAGACTTTAAGCTCTCCAGGACAGTGATCGTCTGCTGTTGAGTATTGTACAAAGCTAAGCATATTGCTAGCTCTAAACAAGCACAACATGTCTACCATTGAATCTCTTCACATTAGATAAAAGGGGAAAATACTGACACAAATAAATAGGAAGACAGAAATGCTTTACTGAGAGACAACATCTGTAAATCAAATTATGCAAAAGGATTCCCTTTCCAAAATCTGGAATAAACAGAGGCAGCTTGATCATGGATTTCCACAACAATCAGTTTGTCATATGTACTGTCGACTTACTGCAGACCAAAGCAAGCTTCCAGGAAACAACTGCCAAGGTGTACGAGTTGACAATTATAATTCCAAAGACAAATATTTCCTAATGTTTCTGACTTAAATCAGGCTACATTAAATTACATCAACTAGAGAATACTGTAAATGAAACAAAAAATTATCAATTGAATTTTTTTCTGAAAAGGCAAAGAATTCCTAATCAAGAGCATGATTTTTCATTCCTTTGCACCCCAGGACATCACAATTGTGAAAACTGGGAAGCATGGAAGATAGTACAATTATATACCATCATTCTCTACTCATTTACATTAAAATTCCATTTTTCATTTGCCATACGCAAATATAAATAACTTCACAAGATGTAATCATGCTCCTGGTGTTTTCTAAGATAATAATAGTCCATTCAATAGCAGTTTAAAACCCCAGGCATTGCAAAACCCAAATGGGATAACAGAATGTATTGTTCAAACTGAGAAAACAAAGGAAGTTAATCAAGGTCCTTACTTGACTACAGCTGTCTTCAGACATAAGCCTTGAGAGGTATTTCTTAACCAATGATTAATGAGTAGACACCTGAAAAAAAAGACTGCCAAATTGTAACTTGTTTGCTTCAACAGCGCAACAGTGACTGTATAAAAAGAAACTATTACCATAGAATTTATGCATAAAAGCCAGCTCTAGAAGAGACCAAAGTTGTTTCAATCTTTTAACCCTGCAGACAAAGTAAAAATATGGCTACATTAGTATTGGTCAAAGAAAAAGCATTCAGGTCTACTACAAGATAAATAATGAAAGGATTTGTTGCAAAGGAATCTGAAATATGTATTTATACTTACAGCAATTTTTTCAAGACATTTAAAAAAAACCCAATTCCAATGAAAAATATAGGAAAGAAAAATCAACAGCTATGAGATAAAGGATTCACAGGACAAATATGGGGCTCATCAGACAACAGAAATATTCCCTGAAGTAGTTAGGAAGATGCTAGAAGTAACTCGGAGGGCTTATTGGTTTTACTCTGACCATCACACATCTTCTTGTGGAGAATAAAGAGAATTGCCCGTTTCTCAGATCTAACCCATTTCTTTGTGAAGAAACATCAGCCCATCCAGTTCATTTCAAAGATTGTGAAGTTTGCTTTTGGGGACGAAAATAGGAGAAGTGGGTGATTTCTCCACACTCTTCAGCAGCCTCTTAGGCACCGTCTGGTTCAGGCTGTTTTACATACATGTGTGCACACACACAAACAAATCTTCTTTGGACAGACACCTCAAGGAGGTCCATTAGCCACAAAAAACCTAGACCAGTTTCATCTTTGTTGCCACTGAGCACAGTGAGGCGGAGAAACTCTGAGCTGGAGAGTGCTTTGAAGCCTGAGAGGGCTTGTACATGATAGCACAAGGTGCAGCCTTCCCCGCTCACTATGGATGGGTTGGGGGTCTTGCACTGCTTTTTGTGAGAGAGACCAAGTAGCATTGAAGCAGTGCTCAGCATGGGTAAACAATTACTTCTAGCACTGCTGATTAGAGGCAATCCTATCCCAGATAGAAGAAATCAATATTCTGTTTGCTGTCAGAAGAGGTGGTTTAAAAAAAAAAAACCCAAAAAAACCCCCAAAAAACAAACAACCCCCCCCCCCCCCCAAAAAAAAAAAAAACAAAAAAAAACCCAAACAACCCAACCAAACTAAAAAAAGCTGTATTAGAACCCAGGAGAAAATTGAAGCAACTTGTGTTGCCACAGATGATCCTTCTGGCATTCACCACTGTTTGTGTGTAAGTAACAGTACCTAATAAAAAGGATCTATCAAAGCTGTGTGTGGAAGAGGACATATGGTGTTACTGACCATGCAACAAAAATTCCCTGTACCTGAAATGAGCTAATTCTTTTAGACCACAGTCTGCCAGTTAATTCTTTGGAGGTTACAATTTAAATAGCTTTTCCTCCGCAATCTGCGTGTGCATGTCCCTCAGAGAGGATGCAGAGAAAGGCTGGTAAAAGAAAGATTCAGAAGCTGTAGTTTAGTGTTGCCAGGAGATTCTTCTTCCCTTCTGTGTGCCTGAAGCTTCACTAAGCAAAAAGACTGAAAAGCAACCTTTAAAAGTTGGCCTTATGGAAAGAACTCAAAAAATCAGGTGATAAAGAATGCTACAGTAGTTATACATAAAAATAACAAGAGGCAAGAAGAATTATCTAGAGGAATCTGAAGAACTAAAATTGATGTGATGAACAATGAGAAACGTTGGTGGAAACATATGACTGCAAAACAGTCTCTGTATCTCTAACTTCTCTGTTACTATATAAATCTTTATTTTAAGATATTAGAAATATGTAGGTGAGTGGGAGGTTAAAATCAAACAGGAGATAGAAAAAGATTTATTACCCATGTTCTTTCTTCCCTACTACTTGGGTTTAGATTTGACTGAACAGTTAATTACTTGCACTGCTGCCTTGGCAAGCAAACCAAGGAGAACAATAAACTTGAAGCATCTCCAAACTCTTGTTTAGCATGTGATCATTTGCTAGAGTAAACAGCCTTTGCCATGAGACCCAGGTATAGTTTTGTTAAGGATGTCACAGCTTGGTTTCTCTGATTTAGCATCGCATGCTGTGAAATTTCTTCTAGAGATTTGATTACACTTGGCAGTAACACAATAAATGCGTAAGAGTAGTGTTGCACCAAAGCTACGGAATATTTCAAATTCATCCACGAAGCTGAAGGAGATTTTACTTTAAGGCTCTCTATCAGACACTGTGATCTGATGAAAATGCTGTCTGCTGCCAGAAAGGATGGTCCCGCGTTCCCCCAGCTTGCCTATTCCCACCACCATCACCTGTACCAGAAGTGGTATTTGCAGGGTGAGTCAGATCACCATGTAGCTGCACAAATACTCATGCCTACCCAAAGGAGGAAGAAGAACATCCAGCTGGGGGTGGCAGGCCATACTTATGTCAAATTGAAGTGACTAGTACCACAGGCTAAAAAATGGGCAGGATATTGCTCTCAGCCTGCAAGGAGAAATCACAAACAATAGAAAATCTCAGCTGAGAGCACTGTGTGACCTTTCAAGTTAGCATGCTGGCAATAAAGTGTTTTGAAATGTGACCATCTGTTTTTGAATAGATAACTGGAAATTCAATTTATCATTCCCAAGCTCCTCGACTTACTGAGCACCAAATAAGTGATTACTTGCCCATTCTAAAACTATAAAGCATATACTCTGCTATACAGTAATGTCCCTTGTTTTTTGCCTGTAGCTAGGCACCGCCTCTGATAGTGAAAGAATGTCCCAGCTGCTACCTGCATTCCTGAACACCTAACCTGGCTAACCAGGAAGGACAGCAGATCAAAGGCCCCTGTACTGACTTCCCTCGCCTTTCCTTTTCTTTTCTTCAATTTTTGATCCACAGCAAGATATGAAGGCCACTGACAATCCAAGCTGAGAAATCTGTTTCGTATTTGAGTTCTTAGTTACAGCTGTTGATTTTTGGTGATGCTGAAATCCTACAAATCCTATTAATATCATAATTTCTGTTTATGAAAACAGAAAATTAAGCTTTTTACATGTATACTGAAGCGTTGCGGGTTTTTTTTTACTACAAATGGAAAAGCTATGCTCCGTATTCTGTGGAAGAATTACTAACGATAATACATTATTATGGATCAGAAAATAAATTGAAGCTAAACTGTACAAAAGACATAAGAAAATAAAGGGGATCACAGGGCAAAAGAGAGAGGAAATTTCAGAAAGAGCAAGATCATTATAAGAATTTTGCCAGAATGAAACCAAAAGGATTTCCACCATGTGATTAAAATTTGAGTTTTACATGTAAGGATTAAATTTCCCAGAACAATCTTAACATCTGCAGCTCAAACCCTTGCTGTACCTATTATTTTCAAGTGGAAACTGGAGATTTTCATAACTACTCAAAATCACATCTATTGAACATAGATTGTGTACACAGTTTTGCCTAGTACTAGCAAGAGGCTTTATCATGAAAACAACTAAAATACAAACTTCTATAATTTGGTTTTTACTCAGTTCAACATAATGCCTTTTGTCAAACCATGTCACTTTTTCTGTCATTTATCATGTGACTATGTTCCTACTAGTGCCTAAAACAGAAATTACGTCAGTGTCCAAAGTCCACTCTGATCTACTTCTAGTATTTATCATCTTAGACTTGTCACATGTCCTTTCAGCTGCTAATAGCGAATACTCAAGTGGGGCCTTGGAGGTTCTCTTAGCAGGCAGAACACTGCTGCAAGCGAGCAGGCAGGGAGTTTGGGGGGTAGCGTGGGGTGGGCTGAGGAAATATCCAAGCAGTATAAATCCACAATAGCCAGGACGTTTGCAAGTCATGTCCACCTCATCCCGAGTGATGGAAGGGTCGTGAGCATTGCGCACCCCTGTTTCTCACCCCTGAGGCATTCCTTCTGGGCTGCTATTACCAGAGCAGGATAAAGAGCTCTTGGATACAAAAGATCCAAGACAGAAAGGAAATATGTTTCAGACTTGAAAGGAGACAGTCCAGGCCTAAGGAACTGGCTTTCTATTTTGATTCCTTCTGCCATCTGAAATAGCCATTCCCACTAATTCTCTTCAAATTCCTTCCAGGAGTCATCTGCTCAGTGGGCAGAGCCTCTCCAACTGCCTAAAAAAGTGCATATCCCATTGCATGAACTTCCCAGTTTTCCAGTACTCAATCATTCTCCTGAAACTTGGCCATTGTTTCCATCTTCACCCCTGCCCTGCAACATCTACAGATGCTTCCTGTAAAGCTGAGCAGTTTAGTTGCACCATTCAGGAACATGTAGATAAACTGGCTTTGAAGAATTTTGTGATATGTTTGCATGAAAGATGGTGTATAAAAATAAAGTGTTTCATTATGTGACCAGCCCAATCTGATCTAACCTCTTCACTTGTTGTCACTTGAATAGACAAAAGTCTCCTATTAGTGATAGTTATTCATAAATATGTATACACACACCTACATATATTTGTGTGTGTATATGTGTGAGCTGAGAATTATTGTATTTGAATAACATACTGGCGACTTTCCTGATGAATCAGGCAGAGAACCCAGGGCTTTGTTCCTTCAGTGATATTCTTTTCTTTGGGGTAAAAAAAAAAAAAAAAAAAAAGAGTTTTATGAAAAGAAGGGAAAAGTATGACTATACTGTCATCATTCCCCCTTTCCCACAGCTATAGAGTTTCTCAGAATGTGTTGAAATTTCAAAATGGGAGGTAAACATGGATAATGTTTGGAAAATGTCATGATTCTCTTCAGCACTCCTTCATATTTTTGTGGGCTTGCTCACTGATCTTAGACCTCTGTTCATATGAATTCACCAAAGAATGATGCAAGTATGTTGAATAGCAGAGAAAAGTTGATGACATTTTAGAAACACGCCGAATAACCATTTATTCTCCCATGTGCAATATTTAACAACTGCTTTTTAATACGAAGTATTGACTGTTCTGTCAGCTTCAGGAATGTCTCCAACAAACAGAAGAACCATTGTTAAGAAACAATTGAGTGAAAGAAAGAAGAAATGGATCATCTGAACTCTTAGACTGCCCTCATTGCAATAGCAGGTCCCAGGCCTTGCAGCTTTCTTTCTAAACAAACACGTTTCAGCAATGGTTTTTCACTTTTACAGCAGACCACAGTTTTCCTTGTCACATTTTACTGGAAAAGTAATATCAGGCAAGTCTGCATTTCATCAAAACAATCATTTTAAGAAGGAGGAATATTCTTATCTATCTAACACAAACAAAGTGCTTATGAAGTAAGAATAAAATTGTACTGGAAAGAAAAAGAAAAGCACATTTCTGACAGTACATCAGAGTGACGGTGAGATGAGTTTTCTACTCAGTGAAGTAGCTACTGCACTGTAAAAGCACTTATGCCGGGGTTAAATAAGTTTATGGAATGCAGAGTTCTCTCCAGGTTGACACAGGGAAGGTTTGTATCTAATAATTCCCTGCCATCAGTGATATGATATTATGGATACGCCCACAGCACCTGCATAAGCTCTAGCACAGCAGGATACCCTCTCGCAGTGACCTTTTCATAATACTACACTGTATTTGCAGCCATTAACCATGTTAGTGTTGTTATGCAGCTGCTACGCTGCTATCTAGCGTGGGTGGCTCTCTAATGCTGGGTTTTTTAAGGGTCCTTGAAATCACAACAGGATAAATCTTCTTCAGGGAGAAAGTTCAACCACATTCTTTCAGCAAAAGGAAAGCCTTTCCTATCATACGGTCCTTGAACTCACAGTTCCCTGTCCTTCTCCCTCTGCCCTAGCTGACCCACAATGAGAACAAAAAGTGAAATCTCAGGTTTTCAGAACATTTCCTATTGCAACAGGAAGGGTTTTAAACTCCCTTCCACATTCCCTAGTTTCATCACTGCTGCAAGAAGAGGAGCTGGTTCAGCGTGGCATTAAGCAAACAGACACGCCGAGCCAAGCCGAAGATGCCGGTTTTATCTTGTGTGAACGGCCTGTGTGGCCAACAGGAATTTTACACCTGAAAAAACATCTGTGACACCACTGCTCTGCAGATCTGGACTGGAGGCAGGCCCGTGGCTCCTTCACAATAACAGGAAACACTGTCGTCAACAGGGAGCAGGCTGTGCCCGAGTGATCTTTTCTATACATGCTCCACACGGAACGTAAAGAACATTCCCTTGTAAAGTTTATTTGGACAGCAAAGGGTGTGGAAGGGCTGCACTAGACTCTCACGAGAAGCAAGGTGTCTTCAAATATCACTATTAAAGGCTGAAATTCTGTCTCTTAAAAGGCTTGGGCAAAAAGAAGGAAAAAAAAAAAAATGAAGTGCTTTGCAGTTTGTTTACCATCACATCCCTGCTTGTTATGAAGCTGTGCTGGCCTATTAGAAAGACTGTGCCATCCCTCCTTTCAATGGAGCTTTTATTTTCACTTCTCTTCTTCCCTCATCCAACTGCCATAGCACGCTGGCCCTGCAGATCGGAGCAAAGCGGCTGTGCGACAACCCAGCCTTTCCCCACATCATCTCTTCCAGCTGATCCTTCAGGACAAGAGGTGGCACAAGCCGTCCCCCAGCAAGCAGCATGTAGGGACCCCCCCCAGGTCCCAGTTGCACAAGTGCCAGGAGAACTGCCTGCCCTGGGAGCTTGGACTCTGTGTGGCCACAGAGGTCTTTTCACAGGCAGCATAGTTCAATGTATTCAAGGCAGTCAAGGCTACAAAATATTGACAGCATTAACGTTTCTCTTCAATCCCTGTCTGTGCACTCACATCCTTTAATCTTATCAAAGGACAAAAAATGTAAGGATCTTTCTTCATGGAGATTACACACATTTTCTTTTAGGTAGTCCTTTTTTTTTTTTTTTTCATTAAGGGACTTTCTTCAATTATCCACATTTAGTCACGTCACTATGAAATATGAATTAAAATTTATTTCATGGCTTTTTATAAAGGAAGTAGCCTGCCTGTCTTTTGTGCGTGTATTTGGGTGTTGGCAGCTAGAGGAAAATTATCAATGTGCTCTATGGCCTTGCTTAATATTTAACATTGTTTAACAGAGCTGCTGCAAGCAGTTGTGGAAGTGCCTATATACATAGTACACTTGTGACACTGAAGTCTGGACTAACCTTTTATACAGGAGTTTTGTACAGGCCAAATTGTTTGGCCATAGAAATTCTTACCATGAGATAACAGTGAAATGAAATA
The DNA here is from genome assembly GCF_900496995.4 of Aquila chrysaetos chrysaetos. Taxonomy (NCBI): domain Eukaryota; kingdom Metazoa; phylum Chordata; class Aves; order Accipitriformes; family Accipitridae; genus Aquila; species Aquila chrysaetos. The sequence continues at coordinate 58,718,826 of NC_044005.1, forward strand.
GGACATAGGAAAGTTTCTTTTTCCATAATCCTTGAAGTATTATGTCATTGTTTTGCTTACAAATCATTACAAAACATACTTTTGGAGTATTCCTGCATAAGTGGCATCTTTAATTGTTATTCCCTCTACATCAGTCCCCGGTGGTGATAGTTTTTTCTATGAGAGCTCTCTACTGTCCGAGCATCTCAGATATGTTTTGAACCATAACACAGAGGTCTATGAGCAAAGAAGAGGTCAGGAATTGCTGGGGTGCAACTTCGCCTTTGTTATACATATTTCCTATGGGGCTCATACTATTTGAGCCCTCTGTGTGGGGGCAGCAAGGGGTGCCTGGACTTCCTTGGGCTGGCTGTGGGTTTCTCCTTGCCATAGGAGCATAGGTTTTTTACTCTAGGAGTACATGCAAGTTTAAGTGCACCTTCCCTGAATTAAAAAAACAAACAAACAAACAAAAATTTTGTCTTTCCATATAAGCTTCTCTCTGGAAACTGAATGTCACCGCCCAGACAAAGCCAGTTACTTTCCGTGAATCCGAGCTACTCAAGTACCTGAAGAGTCACCGCCTGCAGGTAGCACATGGCAGGGCTTTTTTGCATTCCTCTGAGCAGAGGGTGACCACGACACAGACCTGCTCAGGCCTTAAGCCACAGCTCCTTTATGTCCACCCAGGAAGAGAAGCACTGACAGAGCACCAAAATTCATGCTGTGAAGTCTGATTTTCAGAGATCTGGAAATATTCACATGTCAAAACAAGGCAGTTTAAGGTGCTTTTTGGAGTTAAAAGCATCATGCTATGCTGTTTGGTAGGGTACATATTATTGAGAAGCAGACAATTGGAAGGTACTCATCTCTCTTTTTAAGTTCTCCCAGGCCCTTCTTGACATTCTAATGCTGGGCATGACACCACCATGATCACAGAAATTACTTCAGGATAATTCAGAGGCTCCTGTGTTAGCTGGTCAGCTTGGGGACCAGAGGCAGTCTAGGCACAGGACTGTGAAGCCCAACACTGTCTGGTTTACCTCCAAACATGGGCATACACTTGCACACCTAAAATGCACTCTATTGTGAACCCACACACCAGGAAGCAATAAGAAAGTTGTTTTTAAAAAAGTCTTTAAAGGAACTTGTTGACAGTCAGTAGTCACTCCAGTCAGTGTTGACTCAACAAAATTGGGTAAGAAATACTAGCTAAAATAGCCAGAGGACGTAAGGCTGAGTGCATAATTTCTGTTGGTCACCCTTAGCCTTTCTGAAAACCGTGCACTTACAGTTCAGCTGTGGCTCTAAGCCCCAGTCTTTGAGATCAGTTTGAAATTGCACTGATCCAGTGAGTTCAGTTTGGTGTCTGTACTACTTTCAGGGTGCATTGACAAGTAGTAAAGCATACCATTAAATCCTGCGAAATGCTTCCTCTGCTATGCTGGGTGAACCCCAAGAGCATCATATGGAGGGGACAACCACTGGGATATAAAGGAAGAGAAAAATCTGGCTGTTCTAGTCCATGATAGTCTCCTGTGTTCAAGACTGGAGCAGATGTAGAGCTAGATACCATCAGGTGGGGGAAGAGTTTATGTTATGAGAAATGGCAAAGGCAGCAAAGCTTAGCTAGTCTCATAAAATTGGAAGCCACACTCAGCTAAGGGGAAATTGTTCTTGTGTTACATATGAGACTGGGCAAACAGCAGGCCTGGATACAAATAATTTAAACCAACAGATGATGTTGACCCAAGTCCAAATTGGTATAAATTAACTATGAATAAAGTTAATCTGGAAATTACATAAAAAAACGAGTTGTTACATTCACCAGAATTGCAGACTCAGACAGCCCTTTCCTACCTGGTGATCATCCCATGCTTTCAACTTCACTTTCCATTCTCCACCATAATCTCTCATCTCCATTCACATTCACCAAAATTGAGCAGCTATTAACTGACTAAGGTAAAGTCATGTTTCCATTTGGGAAGAGGACTATATTTTGCTTAGCTCAAAACAGTTCATATCAAAATTTCCAAATCTTTCAGGTTTTTTCCTTTCTTTTTCCTTACATTAAAAATTTAAATGTTTCCTGCAATTTGGGGCAAAGCAAATGTCAAAATTAGAACCTCTCCCCGTGGGTGGAGGTAGTGACGGGTCTTGTTCTCCTTAGAATAGCTGTGGAGGTTTGTATGCTGTAACACTTCAGGGAGTATAAATCTTTAAAATGCTGCAGGACATAACAAAAGATGTACACCTGACGGCTTTTGTGAACAAAAAGCCAAGGACGGTGTGGTTTAATGCTGGAGACTAAAGCTGAACTTCATCTTCATGACACCCTAAGGCTTTTAAAACCTAGCTATCTTGGCTGCTGCATTCTACATCAACCGTACAAAATGCATTTCAAATTAAAAATAGAAAGAGCTGTTAAAAAGTCAGGGGATTTCCAGATATTAATTCTGTTTGGATTTTACCCTTCAATAATGAGGAATGGTTTGTAGTTTTATTGTCATTCCCAACTGACTGTATCTGAAATGCCTAGCACAGAAGTAAGTTTAGCTCTTCTGTAATAAGTTTCTAGAGCCAGCAAAATATGGGCATTATTCCCATGCCTACTTCTGCATATTTCCTCTTTGGCAACAACAACATATTTTATCCCATCTTGATTGCTAAAATGTCTCAAGTGAATTCATCTTAGTTAATGATGAATTAATTTCCTCTGTTTGACTCATCCCTGCGGTGGTGCATATCCATCACAGACTATTAGAATACCTAGTCAGATAAACCACAAGACAGGAAAACCCTCTGGTGTGTAAAATTTTAGCCATACCTCTTGGATCTGGGAAATCATACTAGAAATCTCTTAAAAAGAGTTTCTAGTGAAATGTCCTGTGCTTCCAAATTCTGTGTGGGAACAACATCTAAAAAAAACATCTAAAAGGCATTTTATGATTACAGTCCTGTCTTCTTTTGGGTTTTGTTGTTTTGTGTTTTGGTCTTCAGTTAGGTCCGGGGAGTGTAGAGATATGTAAAGGAAAAAAATAATCTCCATTTAATTTATTTTTATGCCGCTTTGTGTCATTTTCTGACACACATCCCCATTAGGCTTAAGAGTACATGTACAATTTGGGCCTTTTTAAATCCAAATAGGTAAATACCCATGGAACTTATTTGTGTTAATTTTCAGTTTTCCATGCTAAAACTTGCAACTTATGCTGGCAGATCACCACAGACAAGGATACCTGTTTCAGAATGTGAACACCTCCTTCCATTTAAATTTTACTTTCCTGATAGTACTTACCCAAAGGAAAATGTGACTATTTATACTGCTGTGTTAGAGCATCTACCAAATGAAAGAGATATTGATTCCAGGAAACAGGTATTTTTAACAGCATTCCTGATGTTCTCTGAAACTGTCTGAACAATGCTTTTCGTTCCACTTTATCCACTCCTCCAGTTCTCCTCCAATGAGGTTAAAATGTTGCTTGACTTTTGTAACACCAGCCTAAAGCAAAGCTTCTGGGACAGAGTGGCAGTATCACACCCATAGAAGATTGGCAAGAAACTACGTAACCGAGGCCAAAATTTCTCTATCCATTCAGTCTTTATCAGTTGTCTTTCAGTCAAACTGCCAGCTTGCTTTATGTCCTACAACAGACCTGGGCTAATCAGGGAGTTTAGCAGGTTAACACTGTGATTTACAAAGCCCGAGTGCATCATATCATTTCAACATCATCAGGGTGGAACTTCAGAGCTAGGTAATGCAGCGCTTGCTCATGAAACTCCCTGTTAGCTGGGGAAGGAGGCCAAATGATTTAAGCAGCTAACTCCCAGGAGTAAGGATGCCTTAGCATTAGCTGAATCTGACCCGAAGACCCATTAATAACAAGGACTTTAATGCCTATGAACTTCCGAGTTTTGCAGATTCTTAGATCCATACTTGAAATGAAATTCTAGTAGAAGGCTTTCCTGGAGACATTTTATAAACAGAACAAATATGTTCTTCTGCATCTTCCATGTGTTTCAGAAGCGACACAAAATACAGCAAATAATAAGCATAAAAGAAATAAAGCGTAATGGACAGATGGATGCATGCATGCATGGATAGATAGATAAGGTAGTTTGTATTTAAATGGATTGGCAAATCAATTATTACAAAGAAGAACATACTAAATTTCCTGGGATTTTGCATACTCATGTGAAATGGGTGAATGATTCATCATTAGTAGGGGAGAGGAAAGTAATATTTCTGCTATTCAAGTATGACAAATATGAGATATTAAAATGCTGCCTTTTTCTATTGCTTACATTTTTACAGAGAGAAAGTATAATATGCTCATAACCAGGGTGGAGAATGAGTTTTACTGTTTTTTTCTTCTGTCACAATAAAGTTACATTTCAATTGCACATACCAGGAAATATACCATTAAATACTTAGCTGCTAGGATACACATGTAGCAGGAGTAAACTATGCATATCACACGTTCTTTAATTTCCATATGAGATTTCATAATCCACTTGTAATAACAGTAGATCAGGAAAATAACTTTTGGATCCAAGACCCATGATATGCCTCAGGAATGTAGACAAAAGCAAAATCATGGACATTATCAGAAAAAATTAAAGCTTTCTTGCCTTAAGACATGTACAATTCTTAACCTGATCTTTTATTATATACTTAACACGTGAGAGTTAACTGTGAAAAATATAAGATCTTTGTTACTTAATTGAGTTAAAAAAAAAACATAGATGCTTTTGATTTTGTTTTCTTTTTGAGACAGTACCAATTTTGGACAACATGAGTTTTTCCTTTTCTCAGACTGAACTCTGATTGTTGTATAACCTCTTGTTCCTCAGAAACAGAGAGGATACAAGAAATAGGGGAGGGAGCAGGACCCACACCCAGTGGAATAAATGGGCTTTCAAAGCTGGGAAAACCTTTGTTTTTGCTTTCTGATTACTTTATCTCATTGTTTACAAACCCCAGATGTCTTAGAAAGACCTCACTTGTTGCCACATATTTTCTTTCCTGATGAATCATTCCACCCATTTTTAAACCAAGACAAATGCCAGTTCTCTTTTATTCTAAGGTTACCTTTCAGTAAGTTCAGTTTAATGTGCTGCTGTAGCTCAAAGGGAAGCTGTTGGGAACCTGGGAATCTACTGAATATATATTTTTAAAAAAAGAAGGGGAAGAAAGTTGCACTGACTTAATATTAACAACTTGAGAACTCGGTATCTCTCACGTCTCTTTCCCTTTCCACTGCACAAACTGTTAACAGAGCCGTTTTGGAGACACCGACAAAAACTCCGAGGTTTACAGCAGCTGGTATGTTTGGAGACAGTACCCTGGTACCATCTGTGCCTCCCCAGTTCCAGCCAAATTAGCCTCCTGCCCAGTTGCAGAGTGGAAAAGAGGAGCTGAGAGTGACAGGGAGCCCGGGCAGGCGGGGAGTGGGGCTCCGAGGGCGGCAGCGGAGCCAGCTCCCTGCCAAGGGTTTCAGCTTCACCGTGCCCCAGCTGCTCTGACGGACAGGCGGTCTCTTCAAACGACCCGGCGGTTAGCTCACACGCAAACCTGCACCCTCAGAGCGTGCTTTGTCTGCAAATACGCTAGCGAACAAAGAGATCGGGGCACTGGCTGCTGGCCCATAGGGTTGGTGGCATGGCACTGTTGCCCTACTCTAGTGATGCTCTCTCTCCCCCCACCGCATCCCGCTGTCCATTGGGAACATCCCTAGATCGATCTCCTGGTCGTGCCTGAGCCCTGCCTGTGAGACTGCTGCTCGATACGGATCAAAACTGCTGGGGAGCGTGCTAACAATTAAACAGTACAGGCAATCAAGCCCATTGCTTAGCCCTGTATCCCTACACCATTTGTGCCCACACGTAGCCCAGAGCCCAAGCCCATAGCTTGGTGAGATTAAACATTTTATTGATGGGAAAACTTGCCAAAGTAGTTCTTGCTTTACCCAAAATCTTCCAGTGGTACTTCGGCAGCAATGGGAGGAGAGCCTCTGCTTCTCGCCGTTAGCACTCTGAGCTAGCCAAGACCTTGAGTGTGTGTGTAACTGTAAGCATGTGGAGAGTCTTGAGATGCTTCATGGAGCTAGAAATATCCTTAAAGCTGAACACATTAATAAGTATTATCCGCAAGAGGGCCAAATTCTTTTACCCCTTTTCTGATGTCTGCTTTTCCTTCCCATGACCTCCTCTCGTAAATTGGGATGTCTTGCTTTTTCCGTAAGCTGTCTGTCACAGCTGTGGGCTGTTCTAAGTGAAATCTTGTCTATTTGCAAGTCATATTGATTGCTACTGCTTATAAATCATATAAATCACAAAGCCTAACTTCACTTTTCTTTCTATGGAGCTGCTTTAATTCTCTCGGTTTGCAATATTTCTTATATAACCTGTAATGCGTGATGGTAAATATTACCAAGAAGACGACAGTTTGGTTTGAATGATAACTGTGATAAACATCTTGATTTGAATAGAAAAGTAGTTCACCTGCCATCCTGAGTTCCCATAAGCTTGTGGAGATACAGTGAAAAGAGCAGATCTGCAATATAAGTTCCTAACAGAGCTATCCCTGCAGCAATGTCTTTATACACAAGAAGGTCTACAAATGTCTGCATTGCCCATTGACTTCTGCTTGATCTTCCCTTCCCTTTCTAATGAGAGACCAAAGTGAATCTATGTAACAGGTGTGGGGACAGTAGCTCTGACCCCATAAAAGCTTATTATTTCTGTTGTGGTAACACCAAGTACACTTACTAGAATTGAGATTACAGTCCTGCCTCAAAGGGCTTCAGCTTACAATATGAGGCAAGAATAAAAGAAAGAGTGAAAAAAAAGGAAGGGAAAGGGAGGACAATAATAATGGTATAATTCAACTAGTTATAAGGTTGACAAAACTGCAGGGGATGTGTACAGGTCTTTTACATTGATTTGACTTGGCTTTACATGAGACCTGGTGTATGCATTTGGTTTCTCCCAAATTCTTTTTTTTTTTTTTTTTTTAACAGTAATGTAATCTGTTTAGACCACTATCACATAAATTGGTGATTATAATTTAGTTCATTTCTGCTAGCATCATTGCTATTTGGGTGACTTCCAACTTGTGGTGAGTTTGGCAGCTACACCGTAGGTAGCTAATGAAGTCATGTTTGAGGGCAAATAATGATCTGTGGCAGACATGTAATGGCTTTCTTCCTCTCTGAGGAAAGCAGCTTAAGACTTTGGGGGTCCTAAGCTACTTCTCCTATGCTTTTAGGGCTAGGATCATGGCTGACAATAAATGGGTCAATGAATCAACACCCTCTGTAGTGATGAGACAATTCTTTCACTTGGCTAAATGAACAAGGCTCAGTAAACTGGGCTAGGGAGTTTAAAATGTGTACCTACTTGCATTGAAAAAGTACAAGCATGACCATTCATATAACATTTGCAATATAGTCTTCCAAGCTAAACCTACTTTTTCAAGATATAAGAGATTAAGTTTTATAATTGCACATGATGTTTTAGAAGTCCAACAAAAAGAGACACTAATAAAAAGTCCTACTGATACAGGTATCCTTTGAGACCAATATATATGTCTCTCAAGACACAAAAGATCCCTTATCTGTGATAATAGGGACTGAAGATTAGCAGAAGGACAATTTAGGGCCAGAGATACTAGAAACGTGATGGTGAAATAAAATGTCATTGACATAAAAGGGTGTAGGTACAAGTTACAAATGTGCCTACAGCCATTTGGACAGAGCAACTGAGATTCCTGTAGCTTTTAATTACTTCTATGATTCGCAGCAGAGACATTATCTACTGAAAGTGTATGTGTGCTTGTGTGCACAAGTGGTTTGTGGGAGCAGTTGAATAACGGACTGAGAGATGCAGTCTTTAATAGACAAATATTAGAGAGCTGCTAGAAATCCTGTAGGAAGCAAGGAGAGTACCAGCTTTGTTTATATTCATGGGATGAGAAACTGTACAATATTCATGCTAAAACAGAGTGATTAAAGTGAAAAAAAAAAAAACACAAACAAAAGGAGAGGAGGCAGTTTTGCTCCTCTTACTGTGTCACTTCATTTAAGGAAAACTCAAAACGAGTTCCTCTCTGCTGAAGTAAACTCTGAAGACTCCCCACTGAGCCAAAAGAGGGAGTTTTACAGTCCCATTCACTTTTCTTCTGCTTTCCCAGCATTGTGTCAACCTTTGCACCGTGTCACACATCCGCAGTGCAAGGCACAATACAGCTGCAGTGCTCAGATTGGAGACGGGAGAGAAGAATCAAGTAGTTTTTCTCAAAAAAACAGTGGCCTGGATTTGTGCTGCTGCACAACTCGCCTTTGGCTCTGCTATCCAGATGCTCTTTGCTGCTAATGCCTGAAGATGGAACTTATTTTGTTTGAAAGCTCTTACATTTTAAATGAGAAACTGGTATGGTGATTAACTGTTCCAAAAATGAATACATTCAGAGAAACACAGCAGGCTAAAGGAAAAGGGATCACAGACCAGGGATAGAATGAGGCAATTTATGTTTTAAGGCTAATAGGGTTTTTTTTCATATTTATATACCATTTCAGTAGCTGTTCCTGAGCCAATGTTGCTAACTCCTGGCAATAAAAAAATAACAGGAGGAGGCAGAAATTAATAGATATAAAACAAAAAAAAAGGAAAAAGAAATGTTGGAGTTTAAGATTTGATTTTCACGGGTGAAACAAGTTTAGAGTAGTCCCAGAAAAACCACGTGACTTTTCTGAATGTTTTATTATTTAAGAACACCCTACATAATTTCTTAGCATAAGTAAAATAAATGTTAATTGAATATGAGTCTAATCACACATGATTTTCCGAATGATGTAAAAAAGACACCATCCTGTATTGCTCTCCAGAGAGAATACGTGACACTCTATGAGTGGAAATCACTGTAAATGTTGAAAAAAAGGAGAAAAAAAAATCCACAAGCTTTTCCCCTTTGCGATTTGCAGGTCAGACAACATGGGACCTGCCTGAAATATATTTTTATGCAAAAGTAATTATAATGAAAAATGTCGTATAAAAAAAGAAAATTATTTTTTAACAGAGAATTCAGAGCAGAGAATATCTTTAAATGAAAGCTCATACGTTTACTGAAATCTGGACATGTTTATTAAAAATATTTATTGAAAGAACAAATATCATCATTTTAAAAGTTAAAATTTTAAGCAATTGTTAGTAAATAAACATATCTGCAGTAAAATTTAATTAAGAAAAATTATAACATCTTGAAATTTTCAGAATAAAAATAGTTTTTACCCTCTCAAGATACTAAGTCATCATTAAAATAGTCAGTAACCATAGTAGCTTGATAAAAAATATGCTATCTGAAGAATTTCTGTTACCTTACAGACAGTTTACTGATGAAAAAATCTCCAAAGAAAAGAAAATGGAATGAATCAAACAAAGTTAAAAGGAGTCAATTATCAAAATCAAAGCAATATAGCAAAATTGTTAATGTATGCCTTCAGATTTATCTTATAATTCCTTTTCCATCTCTTGTGGCAGGAACATGAGGAACAAGTGATGACATCTACAGTTAAGAGAACAGAGTCTGCTGCAAGCCTTATGCAATCCATTGGGACTGAAACTTCTATGATGGGTACGGCTGTGTTCGGCCAGCTCTGCCGCAAACACCTGTATCCTCCTGCTTCCATTTTCCTTCCTTATTCTCTACCTCCCAACGTCACAAAGTCCTGTGAATAGGAACACTGAAGAGGCACTGCGAGTCCAGGCAGGCGTCACCCTTCAGCAGCAGGGAGGCGGTGGTGCCAGGGCTGGAGCCGCTCGTGCTGCTGCGGGCGAGGTGTGGGGTGGAGGTGCTACGCGGGGTGCCCTCTCCTCCCGGCCTCAGACCTGGGTCCGTGACTCCCAGGTTTCCTTCCTGGGGAGGACAGGGGTCCTGCCGTGCAGGCGGGACGCAGCCAGCACGCTCCCAGGTCTCACAGTTCAACTGCGGCCAAAGACTTTCACATCCGCTGCCCCGAGTCGTAAAATGGACTTGGGCTTGACCGTGGGCAGCTCGGTGAAGACCTTTGCTCTATCAATAGTGACAGTCAGCTAAACACGCAGAGCACTGGGATTTACAAAGCACAGAAAGGAGAAAAACAACCAGAAAAAAAAAAAAAAAAAAAGAAGCTGCTGCATTAAGATGTGGTGCTACTTCACTTGGACTTTGCAAAGCGCTGGTCTCCTCACTCCAGAAATATTACTGCAGCTGTAGGCAAGTCATGATCAGTGTTAGGGTACAGAAAAATTAACACTCAGAGATGTGAAGGTCAGGACTCTCTGAGAAGAAATAAAAAGATAAAACCTGATGAGAGTGGACAGGGGCTGAGGTAGCAGGGAGAAGAAAGGCAATCAGAATTTTCCTCTCCTTAACACGTACAGTGGAATGTGCCCTTGTACTGAGCAGTGAAACTTTCATAACTAATAAATAGTGAGCCAAACGTGGTTGCTCTTGCTACATTTTTCTGTAAAGTTGAGGTAAATAATTTCCAGTAGGAAAGAATATTTATTGCATACATAACTAGAATATCCAGAATTACAGTAGTGAGCAGTAATATATAAATAAAGTTGCAGAAAATATTTTTCCAAGTACAGAGAGTAAAGAGAAACTTTTTCCTGGAAACAGGTTACTCTCTAATTGTTCATGTAAGGCATCTTTTCTCTTTTTTAGGTGCAGCTAGTATTAGCTGCTCACTGCTGGAGGCAGAATACTTGGGAGATAGAAATGTGAGCGTCCCACTTTGATGTAGTACAGCAATAACTAGGCCTCCCTTACCAGGTAAAAAAAAAAGAGGGAAGGAAAAGAAAAAAAAAGAAGAAAAAAAAAACCACCCAAAAAACTATTAACTCCTGAAAGATTTGTTTCTGTTCTGTGTTCTTGGACAAGAACTACAGGTTATACAGAAATGGATAGGTGTTCCCTCGGGGAGGAGACAAGGAAGATTTGTTACATAGAGACTGATCACCTGCTCATGTTACTGAACTGACTCCTAGATAGCCTTTCACATCCACAAGTCTCATCCACCAGCGCGCTCATTTGTTGTGTTGCTGTGGTCACTTCTGTAGCAAAGGCGCCAAAACAATTTCTGTTACAGCTCTCCATTTGCAGTCCTTGAAAACTGGCAATTTCATGATTAAGGTCTAACGCACACTGCTTCATCTTGTGTTATTCCACTGCATCTTGGATGCCCGCTGAACTATGCTTTCTCAAATGACAAAGCCTGCTGCTTTCTGCTCTTCTTATCATACCTTTTAAAACAGCCTTTCCTTTCACACTGAAATCACTGTCTAGCATGCTGATGGATATTTCTGTTTTCTGGAGACTACAGGCAGGAAAGAAGCTCCTCATGCCAAAAATCCCATGCACTTATATTTAGTTAAAACAAAAAAGTTAGGGTTTTTTTTTTTTGTGGGTATTTGGCGAGGGCAGGGAGGGTAGGCCCATTGTTTCTTTCTTTGTTTACTTTTTGCTTTATGGGAAACTGTATCAAAAGCATGTTGTTGTGACTAATGTCTCATATTTTCGTGTTGTGACCTGTGTGTTTTCCATATAGTTTGCCAAGCAAACCAGTGGATTAGCCTATGCTGAGTTTCTGGCGCATGGTTAGAGCACTCGCCAGAACTGAGCTAGCTGGTCTGAACCTATGTAGAAACATAAGATTGGTCATTCAAACTCATACTAAAACTTTGTCTAACCTGTACTAAAACTTTGTCTAACCTGTCTGTAGTCTGCCTTTAACTGTGATCAACAATGAACGTCCATGGAAGCAAATAACAGTGGGGCAAGCATGTGACAACAACCCCCAGAAAGTGTCACAGCTTCCTAGCTCAAGGACTTCCTAGCTCTTTCCCAGCTCGAGGGATTTCCTCAGCTGGAAGCCATTTAATAGACCTCACTGGGTTTTTTAATTCCATGTATTAATTTGACTGATTCCTGAGCTCATGAAAACTGTTTTATTCACAACAGCCTATGGGAAGGAACCCCACAGAACCTGTGGATGTGTTGTGGAGAGACGTTCAGGTTGTTTGGTTTGAGCCGACCACCTGCTCATTTGGTGTACGGCACTGCCGGGGTCAGTTCAGCTACTTCTCCACCACGATGCAAAGAATTCTTGCTCATCTATACTTATCTGGTCTTGTGCCAGCACTGTCATTTACCTTGAATTGTTCTTTTTCCCTCATTGTGTCTTACCCACTTTGACCTACTGAAGGGAAGATTTCATTTAGTGCAGCCATATTATTTTAGACTTTGATTATAACATGGGTTATAATCATGTATAATAATATATAATAACATGGGTTATCACTTGCCTGATAAATCATCTCCTCTTTGCACCCATTCCCATTTCAATTTATCCTGCTGGAACTTGGCTGACTAAAACTGTGTATAATATTTAGATGCAGACCTCCCCAGGGTCCTGCACAGTGCAGTCATACTTTCTCACCTCTACTGAAAACAGGTTTTCCAGTTTTCATTCTGTGATTGCCTTTGCTTCTTTCCCGGTGCTATTTTATAGCTATCCTGTAGCCGACTCATGCACCCAGTTTCTCTTCCCTTATTTACCACTGGTGACGTACCAGCGCATTAGTAGTCCTTCAGTGCATGACCCCATCTACCATGATGCTAATTTCCATCCCATTTGCTATCCAGGTCACCCAACTTTTCCTGCATGGTATTTTCATGTCCCCATTACTGAGAATGTTTCCCAGCTTTGAAGCAGCGTCTGAAGGCCTAACTGCACATCCTTGAAAAAGTGGTTCTTTCACAAACCTACGCCTTTAACCTAACCCTCCCTGAAGCCTCTCCTCTGGAAGGCATTTTGCCATAGCAGCTCAATTTGAAGCAAAGCGATAGAGGTAATTAAGCATCCTTGAGGGCAGGACATCGCACACTTAGGATTACAGAAATGAAAGTGTTTGAAGGAAATGTGGTCTATTTAGCACAGCAAGCCACATGTCAGGTTCCTATGAGGCTGAGCTATATTAAGGAACAAATGTCAAGACATATTACGCTTCTGACAGGCACAGTGCCTCTCATGGGCACGGGGAGGAGTGGAGTGCTGAAACAGGCTTGCTACACCTATGAGGGGAAGGGGCAAATGGTCATCCCAGTTCCCCAGTGGAGGAGACGGGCTTCTTATAACCTGCCCACGAAAGTTAACAACAGGCCCAGGGGGTGCTGGAAACACAGCTGAGGGCTTCTTCGCCAGACTTCTCTCTTTTGTAGGGATGTGAGCACGTCTAGACTGCATGGGAACTTCACTGGATGCGCAAAGGTTACTTGAAGTACACATACGTACTCAGACACCCACAACTAGACATTAATTAGGCTAAACACTAGCTGACTGAATGCTGTCAATAAAAATTCCCTAATCTGACTTCTTCCATTAAAAGAGATAATTTAATAAAAATCCTTCTGGAAAATGAAAGTTGTTTTTCTGTATATCATCACTCTCAGTGTAAGATGACTGAATAATACCTGGATGTGACTAATGGCAAATAACTTCAAAATACGTAAAATTTAACTCAAAATTCTATGTAGGAGATTATAGCTGTCCCTGGTGCCCAGGTAAACCAGTCACCAGAGGAAAAAAGTTACCACAAGGTAAGACAAAATACTTTGGAAAAGGTTCAAAGGAGAATTTGTAAGGTGTTTCCTAGATACCTGTCTTACCATTCATGGGAGCTAAACAGACCAAAGACACACCTTGTTAAAATAGGACTAATGCTATGTTTATGTTCTTTCTTCACTTTTACTTTGCATTTTAGGGCAGACTCCAGGCAATGTTAAGAGGCACAGCAGTCAATTCTGTCTTACCAGGGAATAGCTCTCCTGAAAAGTGGAAAGACCCAGTGATGGAGTCACTTTAATTTAAGCTAGGCAAATCACATAAGGACATATTCAGTATCAAATGCTGTTCATCAAGGAGAGGTACAAAACCAGAATTTGCCCACTTTTAGTAATAGCTTTCTCTATTTGGTTGGCATACAGGTAAGTGAAATCTCCCAGGAGCCTCCTGCTCCATCCAGGCAAATTTTCAATAAACCTCTGCAAATGCTTTGCAGTTGAAGGTTTGCTTGCAAGTCTGGCAGTCTGGTTACTGGTGTCTTTCTGTCTTCCAGCTTCCCAGCTGCGACCACACTAATTGGTTACGGCACTTACCTACGACTATCTATTAAATAACTCCTTATCATCTTAATTCAGAGTTCTATGTGTTTACCTCTGCAATCCAGTCCAAATCCCATTAAAATAAATTAAAATAAAAAGAAATCTGCTGACTTCAGTGGGGGCTGAGTTAGTTATGGCCATGTTCTCACAGTTCTCTTCACTTTCTTTAGAGGTTGTTTCTTTTCATGTTTGGTTATTGTATTTTTTTTTTTTCATTTTATATGATAATCCCTAGCTTTGGTGCTACGAATTAGTTGCCAGTCTCCATGGATCTGCTCGCCTAGTCTCCCCACCTACTTGCAATCAGAGTAATGGATCACCTCAAATCTGAAATTGCTCCTGCGTTGGCTGCATGACAGTTTCAGTGCCAGGGACTGTGAAAAGATGTCAATATATGTTAAAACAGATGATCAGTAAAATCTGACAACAGGTTTCTTCTAACAGAGTCCCCCATTCCAATCTGTAGAACAAGCTGGGATTGTATTTTGTACTGTTTTTTATAATGGCCCTCTTCCAAAGCCTCTTTCTCCAAAGGACAGATCATTAAAAGGTAGTGACAAAATTCAAAGCTTCCATTCCTAAAAGAGATGTGTAATGGCTGTTTTTTTCAGGTTCCAGAAACAGATATAAGAGGTAGGAAATAATCCACAGGGAACTTTTCTGTTGCAACATGTGTACTGGAGAGATCAATTACAAAAGCATAAAAATGTTAAAGCTTGTCATTAGAATAGTGTTATTCAGAGCTGAATATGCTGGGAGAAAAAGGGTCTGCAAATATTCATTTGATTTTAAAAAATTAATTGTCTTCTTTATGCCATGCCTTTTTTCCCAAACACTCTGCTTGCATGAACATTCACAGGAAACAAGTTTTCTCTCACACGCTCTGTGAACAATGTCAGTATTAGAATATTGTTGTGAGGAGTCAGAGCTAATTTCATAGATTCCTGTT
The DNA here is from genome assembly GCF_900496995.4 of Aquila chrysaetos chrysaetos. Classification (NCBI taxonomy): domain Eukaryota; kingdom Metazoa; phylum Chordata; class Aves; order Accipitriformes; family Accipitridae; genus Aquila; species Aquila chrysaetos. Next base: position 58,733,963 of record NC_044005.1, read on the forward strand.
TTAGTTTTAGCAACAGCCTTACCACATTTGCTGGCAAAGTATTTTTTATCCACCAGCACTGCAAACTCAGGCAGGGACCTGAGACTCAAACTGGGTTCTTTCTGGTACTTACTGTTATCGCCTCCAACAGCAACCCACTTGCTGGTGATACCTCTGCAGTGTGACAGTGTGCAAGGTAAGAGAGAGATCTGCACGCTTTTTCTCAAATGTCTCCTAATACTGATGTTAATATAACTTGCTTTTTGTCAAGAAGGTACACAAGATGACTTGACAACTGTTTATACTTACTGATGGCAAGCCTGTGAAAAACTGTTGAAATGGTGAAATGTGCTCAGACCTTGCAAATATTTATCTTGCAAATTCAATTTCCTTCCATGACAGAATTAACTTGAATTCGGTGGCACAGAGAACTGGGCTAAAACAGAGCAGTGGGATTTCTGTTTTCTCTACTTTACCTTTTCACCCATCCTGATCTAGAAATATGAAGTGAAAAACTGAAGCAGCTAAGTTTGTAGGATCAGCCACGATTTTCAATAGGTCAGAGATTCACCATGGGAAAGTCGCTGCCAATTGACTGCAGGAGCAAATTTCCACATTCCTGTCCTGGAATAAGGCCTTTAGAATTAGGTCTGTGCCAAAAGGTGCTTTCAAGAAAACATCATGATGGCCCTCATCCAGTAGAGCATTTAAACACATGCTTAACACTGAGTGGTTGAAAATTCCTACCTGAAGAGAAATATTTTCATTCCTAAAGCTAAGCACATGCCCACGATTTTATTATATGAAGTACCATATGAAAAGAACATCCAGTCCTGTGAAAACACAGATATGAGGCTGTATCTTTGGACACAGTTTTGTTGTTATTTAGCTCTCCTTTTTTTTTTTTTTTTTTTTTTTCCCCACTTGTAATAGGCTACTGTTCTGCAGAATGCTATATCAATGAAAGTTAGATACCCAGACACACAAAATGGACACCAGCACATAGCTTTCAGGCTGTATCTCCATCTGAATGTTGGGAAAAGAGCAAGGTTAATTCACCTAAGCAATAAATCCTCCCAAAACAGTTACTTTTACTGATAGGAATTTTGAATACCAGTCCAAGATGCCTACAGACATGGTATAGTTAATACATAAAATAGAAATACACAGACCAAAGGGAAGTGAGTATGTTTTTATTTCCATTAGCCAGGAGATACAATTATCTTTTTTTTTATTTTTTTTTTAAGTCTTTCAAACTAACTTTTCTAGGTCAATAGACACATTTTGGCTAGAAAACTTTCATTAAAAAAAGGAACAGGATAGTATTTCCAGACACATTGCCTTTAAAAAAGGTTACAATGCATTTTTGTGACCTTCTGCCTCTTTGCCCTAGTATCCAAGGTACAGTGACCCACAGGGTCTCAGATAACTCACAGAGAAGGGTTCAAAGCCAAAGTGTTTTCAACCTTTAGCAATCATGCCAGAGCACCCACGAGTACCTCTCTCACTCTTTACCTTTCAACTGGTCCGGGAGATATAGTGTTGCTGTTTTTAAAGCAAAGCATAAAGCATGTTTTAATATGCCACATTCAGTTTAAGGGGGAGGTTGATTTCAGAATTTATTTTTTCATTGTTTTTATGGTAGTTTGGTTTGTACTGTTTGCACTGTGTTACATAAGAGAATTACTTTCTTGTATCATGGAAATATTATTTTAACGATTCTTACCATCATGAACACCACCCCTTTGACTCAACAGTTGGCCTCTCAACTTCTGATGTGAGCAGAGTGGATTTTCTCTTCTGGACAGAATGGCCCTGTCCAGATGCTGCTGTCTTAAAGAGGATCTGGTCCTGGTTTTTTAATGTGTCTTATCTTCCCCCATATGACAGAAAGCCTGATGGCAGTCTCTCTCACAAAGTAAGCAGAGACTAACTAGTATAAGTTAACATGTGAATAGCATAGCCTTACTTCTCCTTTTCAATATTCTTTTATCACTTTTTGTTAAAGAGAAGTGCTTCTCATTTTTGTTATTTCCCTGCAGGATGGCTTTTCCCTTCCCTCTCCCCTTCACACATGTTGTCTCTTCCCCTTAGCACAGCAAAATTCCTTTTAAAATTAAATTAAGTAGGGCATCTTCCATTTCCAGAAGAAAGCTGTTCTTCCTGTCAGCTATACTGTAACTTTTTTTTATATACTGGTTTGGACTGAATGCCAAGCACTTGAAGGAGGAGCCTCACAGAGTTAAGAGACAACCATTGTGAATAAGCTGGATCAGAAATAAAAAACCACAACTCTACCAGACTAGGAGAAGGACTGTGTAAGATCAAGCTGGTGTGGCGCTTTATGGTTTTACTGAACAGAATCCAATGAAATGCAGCATTTTTTGGCCTTTTGCCATAATCTTTAACATATTTTAATATAATCAGTTACCCTCTTAAAATTAAAATCAATTTTTCTTCTGCTACTAATTATTTCTTTCTAGGAGTAGAAAGACCCTGCTGGACTCAGTTCTGGTAGCATTCCCTTGCTGCAGGTTATTCTGGTCACTGACAGAGAAACTCTGCTCTTAACAGTAGGATAGTACTTACCATGAGTAAAAGAGTCGGATATATAGTTCATTACTACCACAAAGAAGCTACATTTTGTACTTTTGCAGATCACATGAAAGAGAATAAACAGTGCATTGAACACCCCATTCCCTTATTTATTTTCTAAAAGGATCTTCTCACTTTCCTCTCTTTCTGACTCATGCTTCCAGCCCATTGCGGAAGACAAAGCAGCAAGTCTCTTAAACAGAACATCCTCCAAAGTGAAGTTTGATTTCTCTTAATTTTTTGTCATTATTTGAGCTTTGCATAGAGAATATAGAAGTATAAATGAACAGCTGCATTTTTGGTGCAGAGTCAGATTTCTTGTGCTGAGTCTAGATTCTATGATTTAGCAACATCTGAATGTTTCTCATCTTTAATGTTTCAGTGAGTAGGCAGAAGCTGGGCTGAGAGAAACGTTCTGCCTCCTCTAGACCCCAACTGAAGTAGAAGACATCGATAGTATGAATTATATGTATATACCAAACATCTTTAGAAAAGAACAAGGAAGCCACCAGTTACTTCGTCTAGTTCCAGTCCTTAATAAAGCTATATAGACCAGTTATCATGACCACTTGGCCTGATCTTCAAGTGGATCTTTATTTAAAGAATAAAAGTATCAGATACATGATATAAATATAAAAGCAGTTTAATTAAGAAATCACTTAAAAGTAATTTAGCTGACTGAATGCAGTAAGAAATCAATCTCCATTAAGTGAAAATGACACATTACTAGCAAAATAGAAGTGTTTGCATATTGCAGTGGTACTGGTTCCACTAAATGTATACCTGTATCAGGTTAGCTGAATCAGCACAATTTTCTCACCTCAGACAGAGTTGCTGTTTTGAAATGCTAAAAGCATTTCCACCCTGGGTGGAAAACTATGCTCTTAACTTAGTCTGAATGTGGTTCAATCATAAACTCAGTCTGGCTTTAGGACTCCTCATACCACATCAAAACCATCATAACCGCGTGATACAAATCACTGCCTAGTGTCAGCTTACTCCGCTGGGTCAAACTTGTCCACAATATTTGTGACTGGCTTTGCAGTACTAGGATCTGGAAATGTCTATACAAGCGAATTCAAAGAGTGAGGGACCATTTTCTGGCACTGAGGCCAAATAGCATAGAGCACCATGTGTCCATAATGTGAAACCCTCTTACCCACCAAAACACAGTGGTAACATCCAAACACTTCTTGGAATTGCTTTTGGCTACTACTAATTGCCAAGTTATGCCCAAGTTTTATTTAGGGAATAGTAGCAGGTGTGAGCCAAAACCATGCCCTGGGCTGTGGCAAGCTTTTAGCAGTACAGAGCACTGAGTTTCAGTGCCCAGGAACGTGCTCGGACAGTCTTTGATCTGCTTCAACTGAACGTATCAAAGAGAAGTCATCTAGTTCTGTCTGAGACGTGCTATGGTATTTCAAAGATGGATTGCCAGAAGTGGCACACAACCTGCAGGAAACCATGTGCTTTTGGGCCAAGAAATAGAACCTAAAGGAATATAATTCCCTGCAGCCTTGAGCATCCCCAGTGACAGTAGATACCTTTCTTTGCTGGGGACCTGAGCTGAGACTTTTATGTTCATAGCCAGTTACCATAGACCAGACACCACGTGACCTGTTTTACCATGTCCATCACACTTACATGAAAAGGATATCAAGTCCACATTGTTTCATAAGGTCTGTTTAACTCAGCAGAAATGTAATCTACTCCCATGGAATAAAGAACAAGTCTGGGATTAAAATGTTTGGTGACATGACAGCATCCACATCTGCCGTTACTGATGGAGGAGCAATAGCCTTCTATTAAACAGCAATGAAACATTTTGGACATTCTGCTTTAATTTAAATTAGCAGTTTAAGTCCAAACCTGTGAGGGAACCAAAGGAATAGACAATAGCTTATCTCTGTAAATAAATGAGAAATATTTTTTTTTCATATTTATGTCAGAATCCTTCACAAATCCCCACTCATCACTTCTGCTTTTGTATTTCAGAAATGCATTTGGGGAAATCCACTAACTGACATGAGAAAAGGAAGAGAGAAAAAGTGGAATTTCCACAAGCTGCAGATCAAACCATGACTTTTTTGAAGGAAAAAACCTAAAATATTTTCAAGTGAATCATCAGTCTCAAAGCTTTTTTGCAGCTCCAGTTTCCTTCTGGTGCAATTCTTTTACACCGAATTCTGTAACACCTTCAGAAATCTGACGTCAAACTGACAGCCCTAGGTGGCCCTGCTTGAGCAGGGGGTTGGACCAGATGACAGCCAGAGGTCCCTCGCAATCTCAACCGTTCTGAGGTTCTGTGACTGCAGAACTTGGAAGGTCCTTCACTCCTCATCAATCCCCCAACTACACGGGGAGAAGGACCAACTGAGTCTTTCAGCGACACCTGTCACCTTGGTATCCAAAATGGAAGAAAAGAAGGAATGCAGCAACTAAGAAGAAGAGAAAGTAAATGAGTAGAGAAGATAAATAGAATAAGGGGTAGGGGGGGAAAGCAGCTATAAGCATGTTAACTTAGCTATACTGCACAGGGCACTGTTTAACTCACTTGTCTCCTCTGCTGTTCCAGTTTTCCAACAGTTACTTGGCTGAATATCTTTTACCCTAAAAATGATAATCCAGAATATGTTTTACCTTAAGTAGTGACTTCTGGCTATGTGCAGCTTGTGAATTCAGTTTGACACAGAAATTCTCTAGGACCAAGAACCAGTGATACCTGCCAAAGACCATTTTGTATGGGAAAAGTGGATTATTTTTTTTTACCCCCATTATTCCTCACCTCTATACTAAAATAACCTTAACTAGAACTGACAAAGGAAATACACCTATGAGAGGATTAGCAAGAGTGGGTTGCTAACGTCTGATGACCATCCATTCAGTGGAGAATCCCTGCAAATAAAATGCAGGGATTTATTTTATTTTATTTTATTTTAAGTCTGAAGCTAGGGAGATGGCATTAAGCAATAGGTCCTAGGGGAGGAAGGAGAGATTTTGAGCCTTATGATAAAGCTAGTCAGGAATACTTGATAAAGGGTGGGCTTGGAGGAAGAAGTTTCTCCCCAGTTATTAATAAGAGGCTGCAGAGGGACTAGAAGAGAGGGGTTAGGAAGAGGGTGAGAATTCAGAGTCTGAAGAAGCCCAATGCAGAAAGAGGAAGATCAAACAGGTAAAGGGACTTTCCTTAAGTTCAAAGACAGCTTGAGAGTGATCAGAAAAATAACTCAGGGGAATATGGGAAGCTTTTATGGTTTGACTACATCTACATACTTTGTGTGTTAAAAAAAGAAAAAAAAATTATTCTGGAAACTTTATAAAATATACATGTTTGTTTACTTCCACTACTTTGCAGACCAGAAGACATCTTGAGTGGAAAGGAAACATTGGAAAGGGTGAGCTCAGGTTATTGAGGCATGTAAGGAAGCCTAGGTTGTGGGAGCCCGGGCCCTGTGCTTTTAGAGCGCTGTGTGATCAACTTTCCACAAAGGGCTAACAGACAGGAGTGACCTTGTATCCAGAACAACAAAGACACAATCGCACAATCAAGAGCAAAGGAGTATATGTTGGTACCTATTCACAGGACTCATATGAAAGCTTAAGAGCATATCAGTATGAGGAAAATAAATATTTAAATAAACTGGTTAAATTTGAGAAATAAATCTGCAGTGTGAATCATCCTTCCTTGATAATGGAACCTCATTGTTCACAGCACTGTTCTTTATAATTTCAGCACTTCCTTTTCAAGTCTTTCTTTTGTCTTTTCACCTGGATTCTGTGTAAGTAGGCCTGAAGTTTTCAAAAGCATTTGTCAATGAATCTGAACCTAATCCTACCCTGGCTTTGATTTAGGAGCCTGGAACTCATTCACTGAGAGGTTAGTCGTTTATTTATAAATACAATAGTTAACCTGAGCTTTGTAAAACAAGTGACTTAAGAAAATTATCTAGACCAATACTTTTCAACAACTGGTGTATCATTCTGAATCTCATAGGTATTATTACTGTTAGTCATCTGAGAGCAAAACACGATGAAGTTGGTTTTTTTGTAGTACTGTTCTCATAATACAGCATTCTGTTGAAAACCCATGATAATAAAATCACAGTATTACTTCAAACAGACAATCTATCATCATGTTCATTAGCAAAATTTTTTCCCTGGTATGAAAATTTTTTAAAAGTTTATCAGATATTTATTTATAAAATAATTTGTTGGAAACTTGTGATATGGTGTCCTGGTTTCAGCTGGGATAGGGTGAATTTTCTTTCTAGTAGCTGGTATAGTGTTATGTTTTGGATTTAGTATGAGAAGAATGTTGAGAACACACTGATGTTTTCAGTTGTTGCTAAGTAGTGTTTAGACTAAAAGTCAAGGATTTTTCAGCTTCTCATGCCCAGCCAGCAAGAAGGCTGGGGGGGGCACAAGAAGTTGGGAGGGGACACAGCCAGGGCAGCTGACCCAAACTGGCCAAAGGGGTATTCCATACCATGGGACATCATGCTCAGTGTACAAACTGGAGGGAGTTGGCCTGGTGGGTGGATCGCTGCTCGGGCACTAACTGGGCACCGGTCAGCATGTGGTGAGCAATTGCATTGTGCATCGCTTGTTTTATATATTTCAATCCTTTTATTATTTTTATTGTCATTTTATTATTATTATTATCATTATTAGTTTCTTCCTTTCTGTTCTATTAAACAAACTGTTCTTAACTCAACCCACAAGTTTTAATTATTTTTTCCCGATTCTCTCCCCCATCCCACTGGGTGGGGGCGGAAGTGAGTGAGCGGCTGCGTGGTGCTTAGTTACCGGCTGGGGTTAAACCACAACATATGGTCATGGAAAAAGCAAATCTTTAGAAACAAGAATAGCAAGACCACCTGCAATCACCAGTCCAATGTATCACTGCATTGTGATGGTTTCTAAACTAAGTAGTCCAGAAATAGTGACATTACAGAGCAAATAGAAAGTGTCATCTTTTAATTTCCTCTTAAACTTATTTTGTACTTTGTATCACTTCTCACTTTAGAGATTTTTGTTTTGTTTTCTTCCAAAGCCAGACTTGATTTGAACTTACATTCTTCCTGCAGTCAATAATAGGAACACTTACACTAGCCTGTCCTATATATTCATGGCTAGCATCATCATTTTATATGACACTACATAATTTGCTGCTTCAGTCCATCTTTGTGGGAAAAGCACAATCTCCAAAACTGTAATTTGCTGTTCTGCAAACAACTGGGCTTGATATTTCATATCGCCATTTGCTCAGATGACAAACTCTTTTTTGGACCAACAGATAAGTAAGTACATGTAACCTGTAATTAAGCATTGATTTCACATGACATCAGCCCCTTATAGGCCTAATCCTGCTTACACTATTTATATAGGAAGTCTCTTTTGAGACTGTAACCAGTCATGAGGAAGCTAGCAGCATTTGGCTGCTAAACCTGTTCTTTTCTGTCTCCCATTTCTGTTGTTCACCCCAGAGTATGATCAGACCAGTATTAACCACTCATTACCTGCACATCTGCTATAGATGTGGTTTTGTGTGGAAAAAACCCTAGAGTGAAAATTGGAGTAATGAAATCCTGGCACTAACTATAGACGGAGTTAACTCTGCCTGAGTTAAAACAAACCCCTTCCTTTGACAGGCTGCCATCAGATACCTTTCTGAAGAGTGAGTCTCCGCCGTTATTCCTGCAGACATAGTGAATATGTACTGATCCTCTTCTGCTGCAGCTTTTGTTTCCAGGCCTTCGTTTTCAATGGTTGCCATAGAATCTAGCCATTATCATATGAAAAGCCTCACACAAAACCCCCCCAAAAGCCTGTTGCTAAAGCCATGAACACTTTTCAATTTTCATGTAAAAGGGAAAAAAACTCTGGAAGTGAAATGGTCGCTGAGGGAGAAGTTGTCTTTAGCTCTCTTCCGTCTTTCTCCTTAGAGATGACTTGACTCTTGTTTCTCTTTTAACTACATAAACTCCTTACTAGATCTTCCTCCTGACTGCCTTAACAATTGCAGGCTATTTATCCACCAAAGTAATTTTAATTGCCTCATAAGTCAAGGGATAGCCACGTATTTTTCTTGCCTAATTTGTTATGTAGACTGTTCTGGTTTAGCATGCATTTGACTTTTTGTTGAAGATTTCGGTGTCCAATTCCCAGAGTCTGGCTTCAAAAAAAGAGGTGAAGAACTACTAAAAACTAAAGAAGAAACACATGCTCCTTGGTGTATAACCTCCTTATTCTTACAGGACTGCTAATTTGGTGTAAATAGGGAAGTGTTTGTTATTGGGGCTGAGACCCCCTGAAAAAGACAATTTTTTCCATATAGCCAATTTAACAACGAAGCCCAAACCCATTTACACAGGCGTTCTCTTATGCTGGAGAAATCACACTCCAAGTTAGTGGAGCTACAGGAGTAACTCCTGAAGTTTCCCTGTTTACATCAGCGTAAAAGAGGTAGAGAAAAGAAGTTATTGAATCTCAGGGCTTTGGCAGAAAACAGAAGCCTTGTTTTGAAAGACCAGCTGTGATGTGTACAATGTTTATAAGCTTACCTCTAAAACCTGATAAGGCAACATAATATAGATACCTCACTGCATCATGTAAATGAGGGAATTTCTAATCCCTTGAAGTCTACTAACTTCAGGAAGGTCAGTATTTTTCATAAAGAACCTGGAATGGTTCCCCGTGTCCTTGCAACTTGTTTGAGCATGTACAATAGTGTCATGTGTATGCAGCATGGATATGACATGCTTTCCTCCTCAGAGCTGTTGTAAAAAAACCTTTGCACCCCCTTCAGTACTTTCTTCCCAAGGAACAATGAGGAAAATTTGGCATGAGGAAAATTTGGCATAAGGAAAATTTGTTAAGAAAATTCTCACTTTTCTGACAGAACTACTCTGATGAATAGCTCTTTAATAACATATAGATGTTTCACATTCAATATATATTTAACCTCCCTGGAATCATCTTCAGAGAGGCACCCAAAATACATAATCATATTTCCTAAATTTTATTAAATCCCCATTTCTTCTAGTGCAGCCATATTTTATGCCTATATTGCATTCCTTTTGCACTACTTCAGATAATTCCACAGGTATAAAACATCAAACAAATAGACTTTATTTTCTGGCTAAAAATGGAAAAGAAAGTTACATTACATTCCAGTTATGTACATACCAGGATTTTGTAGCTTCTGATGATTATTGGTTGGTAGGATAATTGGTGGTTTTTTTCTTCTTCTCCACTGACAATTTTAATGTCTTTCCTGTTTGTTATTCTCTGAGCATGACAAAAAAAAGAGTAACGTCTTGGCCTGTGTGCATCTTCAGCACCCAAAGTCAGAAGCGCTTTGCGACCTCCAGCTACCATTGCCTGTGCCTACAGTATTAAACAGCTGGAGACAAAACGTTTCATAAGAGACATAAAATGACACTCTGAAAGCCAGGAACCACAAACAGAAATTATCTGAACAGACAAAACTTTATACTGAAGCTGATCATCTTAGGGAGTGTTCCTGCACTTGGCTTTTTTTTTATCTTTAAAATCCAGAATCAGATTAACAGAAATCATTTATACATCTGAGTTTGAACTGTCTAAGGTCTTGTATAAAATACAAAACAACAAAAAAAAATTATCTTCTCAGAGAGGCAATGATATTCTTAAATGTCAAATTTTGTTTATAACTTGCATTTCCTTCAGCTTCATTAGTTCTAATGGCATATAGCTTCTAATAGGATGCTTTAGGCTTCTTTTACAGGCTGCCATCGATAGTCACCTCATCGGTGGGAGATGTTTTGTGGTCAAATCACTGAGCTGCCTGGTAAAAGATCTGTGGGTGGAGGTGACCAGACTAAGCAGTGCAAAGGAAGATGAGCAGCAGATCAACAGGCTCTTTGGCGAAAATTTGCAAGGTCAAGATGCTAGATCCTGCATTTTACAGAAGGGCCAGGGAGGCTGGAGGGGGTGGAGATTTGGGACTCCATGACAGTGAATTTTGGAAGCTTATGCTTCTAACAAGAGGAAGGAGGGTCTCTTTTCTCTTGCAGGTGCACAGTTGTGGAAGAGGTGCACGGGCCTGATGATGGGTGAGAAGGAACAAGTGCTGTTGGTGGAGGTGTTTGTGCTGGATCAGCCTGATTCATGTATTAAAAGCAGTGTGCCGTGAAGAGCCAGCAGTTAGTAGCAAGAGACTCCCTTCTGCAGGGTGTGGAGGCACCCATCCTGGCTGTTGCAGGCAAGGCTTGTACTTAAGCAACCACAGGATCCTCTCTGAGGAAACAAAGCTACTGCAGAAATACGGGATTCATCTGACAAAGCAAGGCAAGACCATCTCTGCTAACAGTCTTGCCAACTTAGTGAAAAAGGCTTTAAACTCATTTTGTTAGAAGATGAAAACCATAGTTTAAAGAGAAGTGGAAGAATGCGAGGCAGGAGGGAAGCACCTGGGGAAGAGCATCTCGTTGTTCCCTTGAGAAAACAGTGCAACCCAGAGCCCACGTCAAGTACGTGTTCATAAACACATGGAGTGTAAGAAACAAACAGAAAGAATTAGAAGTTGAGGCCCAGTCACAGATGTATAACCTCACTGGGATCGCAGAGACAGGGTGGACTAGCTCACCTGATTGGAGTGCTGCAAGGACTGGACACATGTCCTTAGGAAGTACAAGAAGGTGAAATAAAGAGGGAAGGGTTCACTACACAAAGGAACAGCTTGCCTGTATGGAGATTTGCCATGGAATGGCTGAGGGACAGGGGGTGAGCTTATGAGCTGGATCGGAGGCAAGGTCAACAAGTGGATGTGATAGTGGACATCTGCTATAGGCTGCTCAGTAAAGACAAGGAAATGGGAAAAGACTTCTTTAAACTACTGGAGTGAGCCTTATGATTGCATGTGTTAGTTCTCATGGAAGATGGTTGAAGTTAGCCCTGCTTTGATCAGGGTCTAGTTCAGATGGCCTTCTGAGATCCACTGAAACTTAAATTATTCTGAGATTTCTTTTCTATGAAGTGGAAAAATGAAGACAACCTTTTATATTCCTTTCTGTAGTCAGAAGAATTTTAGAAGATGACTCACCGATGACCAAACATTGTTAAACTGCAGTCATCCCTAGAGACCAGACCTATAACTTCAGAATAATCACTATGAAGAACATACCAGAACACTGTAAATGAGACCAGATTATTCAGAGCATAGCACATCTTCACCTGTATAAGGCATACCTAGCTCGCTTCAAACTACAACCATTAGTGCTATTATTTGGAGCTCATCTTACATGCTTTGTATGCATGACAGCATTGTTATGCCTACAGTGGGATGGAAGTTTCTTAACTGAGCTTTAAGAATAATTGACAAAAATTGAACTTCTTGGCCTCTTGCATCACATGAAATAGATTTTCTGATGCTCAGTAAAACAGGGTGCATCTAGATTAGCACATCAGTGCATTTTTTAAAGGAATCTGCTTGTGCATCCTTAGTTACAATGAATGGTTTTGTTTGTATCAGAGCAGTTCAGAGCATCTGAACTAGATTTGGTTTTGGATGAAGCTAGGAGAATAAGTGTTCTTCAGGATTTCCTCTCCTGCTTTCTAAATCATAATTAAAATTGATCCATAGGACTAGACGAGCTAATTCAAAGTAACCCCCACTTTTTGGGGGGCGGTACAGACATCTGGTGCTCAGCGTTCTGTTCATTCTACGCACCCATTCTGACAGGGCCGCACACTTGTTAATGTGGACATAAAACTTAATAAAAACTGAATGTCTACTTATTAGTGAACAACTTCATGAACTTTCAAGCACCACAATTTTATATGCTTGAGTTTAGAAAGTCTAAAGATGGTCTGATGGGGAAAAATGCCCATAGCAGTTAAGTAATACTATCATGAAATGTTGGCATCTTTCACTGTAGGCATATGAAAACAATTTGCATGGCTATGTTTTTGTATTTCTGCCACATTTTAATATTTTAATTTTCCTGCAAATATTTCTGCTATTAGAAAGCACTGGACAGAACTATAACTATCAAACTGAAATTTTCTTGACTGTTCAGTTAACACAGCTCTGTCTGATTTATGGGGGTCTAATACCTCCAACATTGGTCTTATTTGACCAGATCATTTATTATGCTACATGTAAAGAATTATTAAAAGTGAAAACTATCTATATCTTTGCTGTTTCTGTATAAAAATTTACATACAAGTGTCACATCACAAGCTCTGAAAAGCTTTAAATAGTGTCATATCCTTCACCTGTAAAATCAGAAGCATTCATTTCACCATAGATAATTTCCTGTAACACAAAAGGTAAAGTGTAAAGCCCATTACGTTGGTAGTTTACAACCCTATGAATAATATGGTGCAACTCTGGGAAAATGGGACTCTTCTCTAATAGGATGTCAAGTCTCATTTTTCACAGGTATTCAGTTTTTAGCAGTGCACTCAGTGGTGTTGAGTCTGGAAAAGTATGCATCCCACAAGGGGCTAATCAGTGAGTAGGGATGCTTGAACTGTTAAATTCATTTGCATTTTCTCAATCAACTCCACCTTGACCCCAGGAAAAAAATCTTTGCTTCCTTTCATTCCACTCCACAAAGCCTGGTTTGGTCCTTCCATTCTTCTTTTCACTTCAGTTGCCTTCTGTATCCCCCGTCTTTGCCTTTAAGAAGCCCAGTCCATCCCCTTATTCAATGTGTTGCATTAGGCAAGGTACCCTTGCTGTTGTTACACCTATTACATGAAGAACAGAGAGACTTTAAAACAGCAATGCATTACTGAAATATAATGCAAACGTTGCTGGAACGTCTGCACAGACCAAACTGTGCTCAAAGGAGATGTGCACTGCTGGCTTCTAAGCTAAAGCAAAATCATTCATTGCCATCAGTAATTCAGAGGTGGGGAAGAGCAGAGAAGCTGCACAGCATGTCACATGTCTCCATCTCACGTCCTCTCAGGAGCGGCAGCAGAAGCAAACCCAGCATTTCAAGGCTCAGTGTTTCAGCCTCACTCCCTTTTCCACTGCTTTCTCTCCTTCTGGTAGGACCATGCAGGTCCCAAACACTAATGTCTGGCACAAAAATAAAGTAATCTTATATCACCTGTCCAGAAGAACTGGCTTTACAAATGACCTTGATTTTTTTTTTTTTTTTTTGGTTCCTGCTAGATTAATATTAGCCAAGAAAACTATTCTTTCTATGTGATTTTAAAAGTACCCGATTACAGTCCTACCTACTGTGAAAGGGCTTTGGGGAAAAGTGAGCAGATTCAGATACAGCTGGAGACACTGGGCATAAATAAAAATAAACAAGGAATCAATTAATTAAACTGAAATATAAAAATACTTATTTAAAATTATTATTCAAACAAGAAATGTTTCTCTTCATCCTGTGTGACAGCACATTTTGGGATGGACATAAAGGCTTGCCAGTGTTCTATCTCTTCCCAACACTGATGTGTGTCATACGGTCCCAGAAGCAGAAGACTTTCCTAGGCAGAGCCAGCAGCTGCATAAAGGACTCACCTAAAGCAGAAGCAGCTGCACATCTTCATAAGCACTGGACACTAGTGGTGTTTTCCAAATCTGGCTTCACTTCTCCCAGCTGAGGATCTTCCTCCTAGTGCTCTTGAGACCTGTATTTCCATCCCCTCCCACCTCTGTCTTGCAAGTCCTCTTGTGCCAGCTTCATTACTTCTGCTTGCCGTATTCTCCCTTACTTCTTTCCATCTCTTTCCACAGCTCTCTAGTACTTTCTTCATTTTTCTAACTAAGCCATTGTCATTTTGTTTCTAGCTAATGTTTACTTATCTGTAACTATGTGTTTAGAAAAAGCCAAAAGAACTGCCTATCCTTCACCAGTATATGACAGAGGAATGCAAAACTTAATTTGTATGTTCTTGACCTTACCTAGAGCGTCTAGGTGCTTTGGTAATATGCAAAATAGTAAGTTAAACACACTGGCTTCTAAAGATGGGTAGGAATTGGGAGGTTTAGTTAAAAGACTGTTCCAGACCAAAAGTCACGTGTACTGGGGAATATAGATTGCAGCCATTGTCTGTGATGTGTGAGAACAGTAAAATTATCATCCATAAATTAGCATCTGCAGTTTATGATTTATCCCCTCAATAGACAGTCAGCAAAGGAGGCTCAGTTCACTTTTCAGAGGAAGTCAAAAACTTTGACTTTTAGTAATTTTGTTATGTTTCTGCTGTATCTCTGCAACTGATACCAACTTCAGTTTCCCACAGTGATGATTTCATGTTCCTTAACTTTAGACGAGCTCTATGCCATAAGAGGATTCCCAGTCACAGACTGAGTCTGGTAGCTTTTCGGGTGGACATTTTCTCTAGTCAGTGTTAAGAGAGAATTATTTGTGAGAGAAAATAGTCTCTGAAGTCTTTCCAATGAAGTGCTCAAATATAGCCTATTAAGAGTATGTTACATTGCTTTCCAGAGCATGAACCATGTTACCTGAGAAATGATAGAAAAGACAACACTTATGCCTGTAAAGATCTAATTTTTAGGGGATTTTCAAGGTCCTGCACAACGACAAAGCCTTCAGTGCCAAGGACCACTGAAATTCAACTCACGCTACATACCCTTTCTCCCTTTAAAATCCACATTTGGCAAACTGCACCTTTGATGATTCATCTTGGAAGCAGTCTAATAGTCCCTATGATGAGGAACATTAGAGCCCCAGGAAGCAATAAAGAAATGATCAGTTCACTAAGGTGAGTCCATCCACAAGACCGGTTAATGAATCCCATGCAGTCCATGAAATAACTGAAGGGCATATGGCAGTGGAAGCATGAGAGAGAATATCTCTCCCTTTACACATAACAGTTTTTTAAATCCTTCAGGAAGCCCAGAAAATAACACTCAGGCCCAATCTTTAGAAAATAGAATTCATTGGGATAAATATAGGTTTTTTGGTCTCCAAAATCTTTGAGAAAAGGTCATTCTGTCTTTGAGGTTTTCATGCCTCGTGCATTATAGTTTACTTTGTTGTTGACTTCCAGGTTCACCATGTAGGTTAGGTCAGCCTAGAAGACAAGGGAAAACTTAGAATTACAGTATCATGAACATAGTGATGACTGCCAACTCCATTTCTTTTCCATTTCTGTTGAAGCCCTGCTGTAATTTGACTTCACTAATTTGACTTAGTTAAGGCTAGGTCTGGACAGGGAATTTTAAGTTTTTTCCACTAATGAAAGAATCATAGAATCGTGGAATCATTTAGGTTGGTAAAGACCTTTAAGATCATCGAGTCCAACCATCAACCATACCCACTAAACCATGTTCTGGAGTACCTTGTCTACGCATTTTTTGAATACCTCCAGAGATGGTAACTCCACCACTTCCCTGGGAAGCCTGTTCCAATGCCTGACAACCCTTTCAGTAAAGAATTTTTTCCTAATATCCAACCTAAACCTCCCTTGCCGCAACTTGAGGCCATTTCCTCTTGTCCTATCTCCAGCCACCTGACAGAAAAGACCAGCACCCACCTCACTACGACCTCCTTTCAGGTAGCTGTAGAGAGCAATAAGGTCTCCCCTCAGCCTCCTTTTCTCCAGGCTGAACAACCCCAGTTCCCTCAGCCGCTCCTCAGAAGACTTGTGCTCTAGACCCTTCACCAGCTTCGTTGTCCTTCTCTGGACACGCTCCAGCACCTCCATGTCTTTCTTGTAGTGAGGGACCCAAAACTGAACACAGGACTCGAGGTGCGGCCTCACCCGTGCCCAGTACAGGGGGATGATCCCTTCCCTGCTCCTGCTGGCCACGCTATTTCTGATACAGGCCAGGATGCCGTTGGCCTTCTTGGCCACCTGGGCACACTGCTGGCTCATATTCAGCCGGCTGTCGACCAACACCCCCAGGTCTTTCTCTGCCGGGCAGCTTTCCAGCCCCTCTTCCCCAAGCCTGTAGTGCTGCGTGGGGTTGTTGTGACCCAAGAGCAGGACCCGGCACTTGGCCTTGTTGAACCTCATACAATTGGCCTCGGCCCATCGATCCAGCCTGTCCAGGTTTCTCTGTAGAGCCTTCCTACCCTTGAGCAGATCAACACTCCCTCCCAACTTGGTGTCATCTGCAAACTTGCTGAGGGTACACTCGATCCCCTCATCCAGATCACTGATAAAGATATTAAACAGAACTGGCCCCAGTACTCAGCCCTGGGGAACACCACTTGTGACCGGCCGCCAACTGGATTTAACTCCATTCACCACAACCCTCTGGGCTCGTCCATGCAGCCAGTTTTTTTACGCAGCAAAGAGTACACTTGTCTAAGCCAAGGAGAGAGAGATTCACTTTCCTCCAAGCTGACTACTACACTATCCTGGCAGGGCTAGCCACAGGTAGGTCTGGCAAAGGGCACAGGAGAAGAGGAAGGTGTAGAGCCAGTCCAGGCATAGACGATAGGACTGCTGACCACCAACAGCAGTCTGCTGGCCCTGGCAGCTGTCAGACCTGTCTGCACCAAAAGCCAGATCTAGATCTTCTAGATAAGGACTAGTAGATGACTTTCAGACCAAGCAAGTGGAAATTATGGCAAATACCCAGATGCTGAGGTGAGGAAGTAGTAGTTGCTATGGGTTTTTTCAACTTATTTTTTAATTTTCTTTGGGAAGGAGTTGTCAATAAAGTATAAGATCTGAGGTGCTTGGGTCTTTTTACAGGGTTAAATGACATCAGTAATGTGATTTTTTAAATATCTTTCATTTTGACAAGGAGTCTGCAATTTTCTGAATGTAATAGACCTTGGTGTATTCATTTTGCCTCTCTCCCCTCTCCAGAGTGGTTTGCTCATGTATGGTCTGCTTGCAGTTAGAGTTTGAGACCTCTTAGGAAATGCATTTACACAGAATCCAACCTCCCATTCCATTCTGAGGGCATGGGACAACATGCTACCCTGAGGTAAGCCCTGATATGGCCTTACAACACATTGGCAAGGAGAGCTGTGTTCATAGGGCTGCTGGATGGCTTCCCATTCACTGTGGAGTAGAGGCATGCACACAAGCAATGCTCATGGCGTATCTAAGACCTCACAAATGCACACTAATCCTTAGTCTGTGCTGATTTGTTCTTCTGCCCATGTCCTCAACGGTGTTTCTCCCACAGAGGGCCAGACAGCTCACTCTGGCTACCAGCTTCTTGTCAGATGCAATTCAAGGCATTGGCCATCAGTTGTATACGAAATCTTCCCCTTGTATGAGAGTTGAAATGCTTGAAAGGGTGCTCAGCTCAAACAGCTCAAACATCTACATTCCTGGAGATAAGGATAGTCCTTCTGAAGGAAGAATGTTGAGAGATGTACTTCAATTACATCAGAACCATTTTGGCACCTTGCACTATTTTTTGAGAGTCTATCGTACCTTGTTTTACTACCCAGCTGGGAGAGGTATGGAACTTGAGCCTTATACAATACCAGTGCTGATTAGCAAAACATGAACCCACTTACCAGTTTCTAGAAGCTAAAAAATAAATGAACCGACACAACCAGGAGCTATCTGTCTAGAGTAGAAATGAGCCTAAACCAAACCACTCACCCAGAGCAGCACTGCCACCAGCAAACTCAAAAATGACATGACTTGTCAATATCTGGGACTCTCTGTGTGGGTTGCAAAACAGATTCCCAAAACATTTTGCGAAGTGAAATGCACCTCTGATGCCTGTCAGCCTGGAAGCCTGACTGTGCCTTTCCCAGCACCCATGAGGGCAGGAACAGTCACGGCTGGGCTTGGGAGGTGCTGAGCAAAGTTCCTTTGGCTGGCTAGCAAAAATACCCAGGTGCTTTAAGAGCATCTCAGAAATATGTGAAACATGGAAGGAAAAGCCAATTTCTTTCATAACACTTGTCTCCTTTTGGCTTTCTTGTGATTTTGTGTATTTTTGCATATGCTTACATCTACATGCACATCTCCAAGCTTAGCAAATTTGAAGTGTTTCCTCAGCAACATTAAAAAAAAAAAGGACAAAATCTTGAAAAATCATCGACATCTGATTTTCTCAAGTCTCACCACCATTATCTATAGTGTTTTGATTTATCTTTTTCTTTTTCTCCAGTCAGAATCATGTCTACAAAAGACCAAATTAATGTCTGAAAAGAGCTGCCTCTAAGCTGCCTCCTCCTGCTTCTAACACATACACGCATGTAAACACACAAACGTATGGACAACAGCTAACATACTATAGTGAAAGCAGTTTTATTCCTGAGCATCTGATTGCACTTATTCATGCATTATCAGAAAATCAAAAACATAGGACATAATGAAATATACTTATGAAAGTAAAATGGGCAGGATATTGGGGGAAGGGGGTAGGGATAGATGAGCGAAAATCAGGAATAAGACATTTGGGACAAGGGGAGCATCTGGCTAATTTTGCCAGGAAAAGAAAAATAAGTCAAAAACATTCATCAGGATGAACAATGTATTAGAAGTACATAAGTAATACCTTGCCTAAATCTTTTCCTGGCTTCCAGTGCTGTTGGAAAGTGTCAGTTCTTCTTCGTCATGTCTGCTAAGCACATTTAGGGGGGAGAGGGGGGAGAAGAAAAAAAAAGAGCAGAGAGTGAACTTAATCTTGGAATCCTGAAAAAAAGTCGCCTGTGTGCTTTTTCTAGCCTCTGGTACAGCAAACCAGGTTGCTATGGTAAAATGGGTCAGAGCAGTAAGCAAGTTAGCTTGTGCAACAAAAATCAGACTCCTGGTGCAGCGATGGGAGGCACAGGCCAAAGCAGACAGTAATCTACAGCTGAATCTAGGTCACTGGGGTGCTTTGTAGCTGCAGCTGTCCGTGTGGGACTGTGATCTCCGGCAAGGCTCACAAAACCATCCTGACGGCTGGGCTCCTGCTCAACGGTTATGAGTGTACTGGGGAAGCTGTTGCTTTGTCTCCTTCAAAAACAAATTATAATTTTAGATTTTTAATTATGGATGCATATGCAGGCAGCATGTGTCTGTGTGTGTATTATGTATGCACATTTATTTTAAAATAAAACATACTCAGCAGGCACATGGCCCATATTTTGGGAACCCATTACACAAATTAACATTCACACTCCAAATGATCATTATCACATATTTATGGGAACCGTGCATCCCACTCCATGAAGGCTATAAAGATCTGCAAGCAAACATAAGAAATCTCTTCCCCAGCATACCTAATGAATTCCCCTCCTCAGACAAACGCCCTCCCAAAAAGCCTGGGAAAAGAAAAAAGGCTTTGGAGAATGTCAGGGAGGTCGTCCCACAGTTCAGTCTCTCACATCCCCCCACAAACATATGCTGATACATCCATCCGTGCAGTAATCTATTATTATCATTTACTATTCTGTGACTGTTTAAAAAAAAAAAAAAAAAAAAGGAACAACAATCAGTTAATAAAAAGCCAGGGAATGGGGCCAAATCAGGAGCAGAAGTAAACCAGCCTACCCCCCGCTGATGCTGGTGGAACTACAAGAGATTATGCAAGACTCGGGGTTTAGTCTCACGTACAGACACGGTCCTCATCCAAGGGGGGATGCAACATGACCCATAATGGAGATTCATGCAGAATACAAGAAAGGCATATTCCTACGTGATGAGTTCGGCAGCTCTTTTGAGTACAAGGGCTACTATGTCACTGGGTTTTCCTGCCTTTTTCTTTCCTATGTTTAGAAATTCTGCCAGGCAGAATTTGCTGTATTTGTCTGGGATTCCTGGCTATGCAGCAGAGATTCTGTATACATCCCCTGCACGCTGATACATCAGCCTTCAGTGCATACAGAGTGAGCCTGGAGCTCCCAGGGTACGCCGGATTTACTGTGCGTGTAGTGATTGACCCCACAACAAGCATACAGTGGGTCTGAAGCTCCCCAGAAGCCTCCTGGCACATGGCTTGTTATGAATAGTTCTTATCCCGTATACGCCAGAGGTCTGACACACTGAATGCCAAACACGTCACTGCCATATCTCATTTTTTTTACGTCTTGTGTAAAAATCTGGCATAAGCATATAGTAACACTAGGTAAAGATGTCAATGAAATGACAAAATATTCACCTTTTGGATGTGGTTTTGCGACAGTATTGGACAGATGTGAATTTTCCCTCTGACAACCACAAGCTACTAGACATTTCCACTTGAGACAAGTACACTGGACCAAACACATCCATCAATACCAATTTTTTTTCATTGTCACATGTCTCATACTATGTCAAGACTCTTTGCCCATTTCCAGTGAGTGTGAGGGCAGAGGAAGGACAAGGAACAATAATAACTTGGAGCCTCAGAATCAGTGGCCCCCTACATAAATCAGGTATGACAATGAAGTTCCTGCCCTCCAAATCCCACATTTTGATGTGGAAAACTGAGATTAGAAATATGTTAGGAATAACTTAAAAATTAGGCTAGGAGTAATCCATGACAAGGTCAGTGTCCAAAGACAGATGAGCCACTAGAGCTTATTCAATGAAGTAAACAGTTAACATCAATTATGTTTTTCTAGAAAAAAAATAACAATGCATATTTTTATTGGAGAAGGCATTTCAGCTCTCATACAAGGGGAAGGTTTGTTATACAGCTGATGGTCAGTGCCTTGAATACACCTGACAAGAAGCTGGTAGCCAGTGGGCTGCCTGACACCCCTTGTGAGAAACACCACCAAGGACATGGGCAGAAGAACTAATCATCACAGACTATGCTTTACAGATGCCTCAAAAAACAAGATGAAACACATAAGGACCATATTTCAAATGTCAGTTTGTAACCAAAGTAAAATCTCTCATTTCTTCATGCAGAACTGCTAGCATTATGCAAGCACACTGGGCAACTGCCCATTCTATTGAACAGCAGCACATATAAATAGCTTGCAAATGCTGGACATAGATGTGCCCATCATACACAAGCAAAGCAACATATTCCTTCAAGAGGGAAGTAGCAGAAAGCAAAAGGGAAACAGAAAAATATGTCAGGACAGGTTCAAAGAAGGCTTGCTTTCTTGATAGTCACTCACAACTTCACTTCTCTTAGCAATAATAAAGATTGTATACATTAAAAAAGGCCTTGACTTATTGCATCTATCACATATAGTACATCTCTTCTCTAATTTCCATAGCAACTTGTCTTAAATCCTTCAGCATTCTTCTCTTTGATTATTCAATGATACCTGAATAGTTCTGATAACCCATCTGATACAGCCAAGTGATGGAAATATTTGCGTATCGGGCATTGTCTCTGTAAAGCAAACAAATACCACTTCATTCAAAGGGGACAGTCAAATTCATCACTGGTGAAGCATTCTGTATATGAGGTTTATGCCTAATGATCACCAGAAGAGACTCATTTAGAGATATCCCTAGAGATATAAAGATCTGCTATTGTGTTGATAAAATTCTTTTCATGCCACTGATACCGTAATAGCCAAGTCTACAGAATGACAGGCATGGAGACCAGGCAGGCTTGCAGACTTACTTACCTGGATAGAAAGGGACCAAAAGGTTTGCAATTTTCATTTGATATCAGAATTACATAGCCCAGCATAGAATTTGTTATTTAATTTTAATCATATATATTCTGAAGGCATTTTACCTGTAACAACATGTCTACAAAAATCTGCACATGAAACAGAGGAAAACAAAAAAAAAACCTGGAGAAAAAAAAAGTTAATTTCCTAACTCTGACATGAATATAATTTTATACTTGCAAATAGCTTTAGCCTTCCTGTTTCCAAAAAAGGCAGTAAATCACAGACTCAGGGGACTTCACAGACATGTACAGATTGGAAGGATGGCAGGGTGCAGGGAGGGAGGAACAGCTTTATAGGCAAAATAGAAACATTCCATGGAAGTAACACTGCCAGATAAATCCCCTGTTGCAGAGTCCGTCTGCACATTCCACTGCTAAAGGGCCATGGGTTCCTGATAAGGGGTCATTTTCTTACCCCTGGACAAACAGGCAATTCACAGAAAAGAGGTAATTAACTCTGCCACGTATTGGAGGATCTGAAGTACCTGACACACTTCTGTCACGCTTCCTTCTCTGAGCAGGGTGGAGTGGATGTTGACTGGAGGAGGGCTGCCTGATAAAAATTCTTCTGTTTAACTCTTTTTTTTCTTACTTTATATATTGGAAAATGTTTTCAAATGAGAAAGAGAGGGAAGGAAGGAAAGAAGGAAGGAATGAAAGAATGAATGAACGAAAGTGATCTAACTGGCTAAATACCTGTGCAAAGCTTTTATTCAGGCTTTATTTAACATATAGGTTGTACTTGCATAAATGTGTCTACTGATAACACATTTAGGGGTGCTCAGGTGCTGATGGAAAGACACATCTTGTATATTGAAAGATCATCATAATCACAGCAATGTCATACATGTGGTCTTAAATGGAGGAAAAGTAGAAACTCCAAACCTTTGTAATGCACAGGGAAACTTTAGAGTTCTTCTCCTGGTCATTTAGTAAATATAGCACTCCTTCACATTTTCTTGCCCAGAATGAAATAACAAGGAGGTTATTTTAACTATTTTTTTAACTAGCCCTTCTATGAAGGATGCAAGCACATGTCATCTGCTTTCCAGATTGAAGTTCATGACTGTTCATCTGTACAATATACATTGACTCAACAATGACTTTACAGATTTAATCAAACAAGTGTTGGCAGTTTCCCACTCTATCCGTGTAACTGTGGAATTGGAATCGTCTCTTGTTTACTGACATCAGGGAATGCCTTAACAGAGCAATTATTGCCTCATACCTCTTCAAATACTGATAGGGTGTAAAAAGACAAACATCTGATGCACGCTTGTCTCCCTGGAATGTGTTAGGAAAAGACCAGTCCCTCAGTCAGTAGAAAGGATTAAATCCCTTCTCTACAAAACGAACTCCTTGGAGGAACTTTAGAGCTCTTTGTAGCTCAGGGAAATGCCATTTCAAGAGATTCTTCAGCAAATATGCTAGAGGGTTCTCTGTGAGTATATAAAAACTAACTACATAGCTAAGATTCAGCCATTGGCTAAATGCGTAAATTAAGGTTATGACAGCTGTTATGGTAACAGTTTTGACTTAGTAAATGAACACAAGGTCTGATGGAGGCAGATACCTGCTATTTGAGTATGATCTACAGTCTCCCTAAACCTCTTGCTTTGGACCCCTTCACAGTGGGCTATGAACTAAAGCAGTAGCCTGTTGTTAAAGGATTTGAACTAAAAGAAATCACTAGAGCACACTGGCCCTGGTACGCAGAATTTTAGTTCCAACTGTGCAAGCTAAAATAATGAGCATTTTAAATAGCAATACTTGAGGCAAAACATAATGTCTGGCAAGGTAACTGGGGAGGAAGTATCTCATGTCATCCATGTAGAAGTCTCCAGCTGTAACAAAAGCTTCCTTAGCCACTCAGTAAGTGACTAAAGTTATAAACATTTATATCACAGTTAATTTACTTTCAACTGTAGTTTGGAAAGCTCTTCTTGCTCTCTTAAATGATGCTGCTAAATGTCAAATTCACAATTTTGGAAAGTTATTGTCAACACTTTGCTGTAAGTGGATATTAATTAATACTAAATTGCAATGGCTTCCATAAAACTTCAATGGATGCCAAAAGAAAAAAAAAAATCATCTTCTATGTTACTACAATGAATAACAAAAGAAAAAAGAATGGTTTTCCACTTACAAAATAAAATGTTGCCAAGTGCTACATTCAGCTAGTAGCCATTTGTTTCAAGCGGATACTAACTCCTGTCATATGATGAGGGAATATGAGATTTGGTAATCTTACTGGCACATGTCAGGTGAGCATGGCCAAGAAACACAGAACTGTCTCCTAGCAATAGCCCTTTTCATCATCACTGTGTTGCATGGTGCCTAAGAAAACTGAACGTCTAAAGAGAACAATCGTGGGGAAAAATGTCTCTGAGAGTCTTATGAGGGAGGAACGTGGTGGAGAGTGGTAGAGATGACTGTAACACTTCCAGATTTTCCTGGAAGCACATTTTATTAATCAGAAGCTGGAGTCAATAGACTCACTGGAGATCTGAAAATACTAAACAAAGTCACTGAAAAAAAATTTAAGTAAGTAAGTAAGTACCACAATCAGCCCTGTATATTTATTGATTCAAGAGACAGGAGTAATATGTGACTATTGAAAGCCAACTGTGACTTCAGCCACTCTTCATAAGAGCAAATAAGAAAGTGTGAGAAAACAAGACTTGCAACGTGAAAGAACGACACAAAAGAGACATGAGTCAGTTATAACACAGGATATCAAAGATAGCCAAAATAAAGGCTGGTGTAGCAGATTAACCAGCTTGAAATTTTAAAAGATTGTGCTAAAACCGCAGAGGATGCTAACAGAGAGAAGTCTATCAGAGATGAGATAAGAGGAGCTGACAAAGAGACTATAAATATCACTCACAATGTGATGTGATCAATATGGTAGGAAAATGACCCAGAGTGAACACGCATCAAAGACCAGTTGCCTTCAGAATTTAAGTCCATCTTCTGTTGAGAGACAAGATTTAAAAAAAAAAAAAAAAAGAGAGCTCAAATAGTTTTAAAACAAGAAGTTATTTGTACGGAAGAGATATAAGGTCTAATAATTGAAAAGGGGTTTTGAAAGACAACTATGTGGGAAAAAAAGGTATCGGATTGAAAGCAAGAAAGGATAAAAATAAAGCTTTTTGTTTCTTAGATTATAATTATGGAGTTAGAGTTTCTAATGAGTTAGAAAGGGGAAAAATCCCAAAAAAAGGAAAGCATAGTCAATCTTCAGAGAGAAGATTTATCTGTGGAAGACTCAGACAATGAAAGTAGGTAGAAAATAGTCAAAATGGTCAAGAACAACAACAACATACCAAGAGCTGTCAATGCTCCCCTTGAATATTTATGGAAAGGAAGAAATGACCTAACCCAAAGACCTGAGAAACTAAATCACAGGAGGAAAAGGAGATCTAGAAAAGCTCTAAGGAGAAGAGAGTAGTCAAATATCAAATACCTGTAACCTACAAAATCTGATCTTTAATAAACTGCTGTAGACTTAATAAAGCTTGTTAACACTGTGTTAACAAGTATCAAGAAAAATAGATTTCAGTCAATGTGTATAAAATCAAATGCACAGGCTTAAATCAAATTTGAAGATCTATGAAATAGTCATCATAGATATCAACACATTACGACCATGAATATCAAGAAATCTTAAATAATAGGTAATAAATATTATGAAGCAAGAAATTAAGGCACAGGTAAGATTGTTACATTTTGCTAGGGAGAGTGCGTAGCTTAAAAAAGCTGTGAAAGTTGCGGTTCCATCAGCACATTTGATCTGTGCCAATAATACCCCAACATCATAGAGGCACACTCTTGCATTTGCCACCATCTTCCCACTCCTACCTTTTCCTTTTCCCTGGATCCAATATTCAACTGGTACTTCAGCAAGTCAATTCAAATCACTAAGGTGAAAGAAAACTAACCTGGGAACAGGATAATTTTTCAGTTTATTTAATCAGCTGAATCCGTTAATCAAGTGGTTAAACAAGAAACAGACCTGGCACAGACAGTCTAGAGAAGATAAAGAGAAATTTGGGGGTTTGTTTACAGTGAGCTGTTAGGTCTGCTCTATCATCAAAATGGAGCCATACTCTGAGAAAGACCAAGTTATATATAATTTGAAACCAATAGAAATATATTATTCCATATAGACTTGAGAACTGGACACAGAGTAGAAGAGAAATACAGAGAATAAGGAATAAAATGAATATGTTTGAAATTAAAGTATTACAGGAAGACAAAGAACTTAAATAGTATGTGAGATAACCTAAAAAGAATTTACATGAAATCTATGAGAAATCAAACATAGGGCATAGCTGAAAGTTTCAGTGTCTTTAGGGTGGGGCTCAGAGTTAGGATGACAGACACTAACTTAGAATCTCTAGAAAAATTATTCCTGCAGTTTAGGCCTCTTGACTGATTCAAGGGACAATGGGGAAATCATGTGGAGCATAACGCAATTGCTCAAAACAGCAACAGCGAGAAGATTGAAGAAATATTCCCTTGGCCAGAAAAAGATAACAGCAAGTTTTGAAAGAGGCTTCGCATCTAGGGTGCATGGTACCAGGAAAGAGGAGCAATAGCACACCAGAAAGGAAAGACACATCTTCTTTAAAAGCAAAAACCAGACAGCTGATACTGTTGACCATTACATTACAAATCTAACCAATTGAACTAAGCAGTTGAACTTGACCTGACTTTTCAAAAACAATGAGAATGTTTTCAGTGAAGTGGAACTGGAAACCAAAGTGCTTGCAAATAGTTGAAGGACTAAGATATATCTGACACAGAGTGGGTGCAAAGTCAGAAAGATTGAATGCAAGGGTAAATAAACTCTAGAGACAGCAACAGCAAACTCAATAAATGTGGAGGCAGTCACAACACAAGGGCATCAGGCTGTGGAGTATCATGTCTTGTGAAGAAAGCAAATGTCTTGCAAAGTCCATATGATTTTCTGCAGAAATAGGAGAGATCAAAATCAGAATCTGTTCAAGAACAGAAACTGGAGAATAAAGGTTTGATTGTGAGGCAGAGACAAACTGCTATCTTACTTAATTCTCTTGGTAAATGTTCACAGAAGTCTATAAAAGTTTGTTGCTTTTTTTTTTTTCTTGGTGATGCAAACGAATGAAGAATGAATTTCAAAATAAATAGTGGAACTGATTACAGTGTAATTTCTGGAAGCACATACAAATATATGGTGACACACAAATAAATGGTGACTTGCTTGGCTCAAAATCAAAACAAGTCTTAATTTATACAGTAAGCATAAAATGAACCCATGTGGTGAAGTCATACAAGCACTCCTGTATAAGAATAAATACAATCAAAACACCTCAAAATAATGAAGCAGGAAGTTCCCTGCAAGCTTGTTTTGAAGAACAGTCTGCAAATATGGAAGATCAAAGGATGACCCAGACCTAGGAAAATTCTTTAGGCTCACGGAGGGAACCTCCTTCAGAGGATGGCCCAGAGCAGCTAGTGTAGGTTGCTATCCTGAAACACCAGGCAGAGGACACATCCTACTCCATTGTATAGAGACCCAAGCCTTTTCAAGATAAAATTGTCCTTGACGGTTAGCATTTAAGTCAGACTGTCTTATCACTACAGCTTTTTATCACATATCAGCCCAAAATATTTGAATAAAGAAATCAGGAGCTAATAGTCTTTTCTAAGAACAATTAAGGCAAAACTCTCTTCTTGGAGATTTGAAAATCTTGACTAGATAAGGCCCTGATATAAGGCCCCAGCACCCTGATATAACTTTGAACTTAGTCCTGCTTGGAGTGGAAGATTAGTCTAGATGGCCCCCAGAGGTCACTTATGACCTAAATTATTCTCTGATCAAATGATTTTTTCTGGCATGGGAACCTGTGAAGAACAGATTTTAAACTCATTGATCTTAGGGAAATGAAATCAGAACATAATGCAGTTTGGAAAGAATCCAAACAAAAAACTATGTTTGTTTCTGTAAGAAATGTTTTATTTGAGCTTTCCAACTAAGCTAATGCACTGCATTTCAGTCAAAAAAAATTAAAGCCTCCACTCAGAAAAAGACTATAGAAGATAGTTATGACATCTGGTTTTTATTCATTAACTTTTTATCTCAGGAAAGTGCCTTAACCATCAGGCTGTAGAATATTTTGCTTTTATATTTTCTGTTGGTTTTCCATTTTCAGTAAGTGCATTTTGGACCAAGGACAGAAACCCAGGTGTTGCACCTCCCCAGGAAATGCACTAGCCATTAGACTAGAGAGCTATTACCATTAAGTTTGCTACTCTTTGCATGGATTTTGAAGAATTTTACAAAGCGGAACAATGCTACCACAGGAGCAGAGTAATTTCAAGATGCGTTTACCACAGTATCTAAGTTCTAGGACCTTTATTGTAATAGTTCAATAGGAGAGATAGGAGCTTAACAGCTCTGTGCCTTATTTCCTTGATTTGAAAGAGTGTTGAGAACAGAGCTGTAATTCATGGCTCATTCAGTAAATAGAAGCACTCACTAAAGCATTTTAATTCTGAACTGAATCTAGTCATTAGGAGTGTCATTGTATGTCCCGATTTCAGCACAGAATTTCCTGGCATGGAAAGAAAACCACATAAGAAATCAGTGTAAAGCGAGGTTATTCATGTCTTTTTAATAAACTATTGATTTGGTCACTCCCCTCACAAATAGCAATGACAATTCCCTGTCAAAGATGTATTTGTACATCCTTGTGACCAGGGTGTACATCAGGGTGGTCAGTCACTAGAACAGGCTCCCAAACCTGTCAGAGTTCAAGGAGCATCTGGATGATGCTCTTGGTCATATGGTTTTGGTCTAGGTAGTCCTGCGAGGAGCAGGGAGTTGGCCTTGATGATCCTTATGGGTCCCTTCCAACTTGAGATATTCTATGACTCTGTGATTTGTACATGTGAAAATGCCCTGGATGCTATTCGGAAGAAAAATTCTTTGATGGCTTTATTTGAACATGACCAGTGTCCCCCTATGTGCAAGTGAAGGAGAGACACAGGTTCATTAGTTTGTCATATTCCCTCTTTGATCTGCCATCGACTAGTATGATTGATTGCTCTTTTTCTAACAGTCTTATTTTCCCTTCATTCACTTGGAACCTAATTCAATTATAGACAACAGTAAAACATTTAGACATTTTAACATGCATACATTTGTTCAGTGTTGCTCCTCTCAGAGGACTGATTTCTGCCATTTTCCTCAGATGAATTCCTTTTAATACCACAGGAATGCTGAGTTTTTAAACTATAGCTTTATGTTGGTGCCTTTGATGCTCTGTATACATAATATTTTTCATTCTCAGCATGACCCACGAAGATACTTTCAAGGATGTTGAGCCTCAGAAATGATTGTTGCCATTCTTGTGAAATTAACCACATGCAAAGTAAAAGACTATGCTTCTTATGGACAATTTATCACTTCAAAATAGAAACACTGGGCCAAACCAATGCTGAAGTTAATTTCATTAGACTTAATGGAGTTACTCCAGGACTTACTTCAGCTAACTGTGTAAAACTATGAAGAAAAAAAAAGCTTAGTGAACTTACATTCCCCACCATGTGAAGCTAAGTAATAGCAGAACTTAACCAAAAAACATACTGCTTTGCTTAGGTTAAGATTATAAGTACAGCATGATCATATTTTCCCGTACACAACTGTAGCACAGAAGTAAATGCATACAAAGAACAACTAGACAATTAATCACATTTAAGGCTCCTCAACATAATCTAACTTGCAAAACATGGATGACATAGATAGATACCTCATTTAGAGTTTTAAATGGTGCTGCCTTATAAGGAAATTATATTGGTAATAATCAGGCTAGTAAAATAAATATCAAACCTTGATTCAAGAGGCAAATTAAGATAGATATACTCTATGTCTGTGTCTAGCTGTTCTTGATGTTTGAATGAAACAGCCACTGGAGAAGGTCCTTGGTGTGAGGAATAGAGCTCGAGACTTCAGCTTTCCCCAGCCAAATACGTCAATTGGAATAAAATTAGTCTTTCTCCCATTCTGCCTTCAGGAGGGAAACAGACAGTTTCCCTCCTCTCTCCTTCCTTGACTGAAGCAATAAAGCATCTTTATCTTCCTAACTACAAGGAAATGCTATGTGAGAAGGTGAGGTCAGCCTGAATATCTTCAGCACTGGGCCCTTGAGATGCACTGAGGTCTCCTATTCCAGGAGTCTGAAGATAGTTGGTCATGAAGACGATGGAAGGCAGAGACAAACAGTAGTACCCAACTGAAGAAGGTATCCTATCTTATCATTTGAACTTATGCCATTACCACTGTGCTGCTGACCATCAAAAAGAGAAGGATGTTTACCTTGGTTTCCCACTTCTTTGTTGGGTGCTCTAACTGCAATACTCTTGCATTAAGAAAAGGAGGACAAATGCACAGACATCATTTGAAGCTTGTGATCATCTCTGCCCTGCTAGAGCATGGTTTCTGTGAATGTCTGCCAGATAAAGCTCCACAGCAAAGCTCAGCAGGAGACCCTGCTGAGACGCAAAGAGGAGACAGGGATCACCCATCGGACACCCTGGGACAGAGGCATTTCTCAGCAAGTGCAGCAAGTCCACTTGAAGAACAGAACTATAGAGATACCTAAACTTTGAGGTATTTGCATTCACGGTTGGATCCAGCCTTAACTATTCAATCCCATCTCCCTGTCAGTGAAGAATCTCAGTGGATATTTCATAGGAGAAAGGAAAGGAGAGGAGGATGCTTGGGGAAACCTCTGATTCCTGGGGTCTGTCGTAGCCCTGACTTGGTCTGGATTGTGTCTTCACTGCAGTGCAATTCTGTATCAACAGATTAACATTAAGCAATCTAAGTATGCCAAGTGAAACTATGAATCCCTAAGTAATATCCCCTGAGGAACCTGAAGGTGAGTGTGAGCTACAGTCCCAGCCTCAGATTCTCAGGTGGATTTTCTACTCTATCACAGTGTTCCGTGAAGTTCAGGTTATGTCATTAGTAGTAATGAATCAGCTTCAGCTAGCTTTAAGCTCTGATGGTGGCATCAGCGAACCTTTGAGCTGTCAGGTCACTGAAAATAGCTGTATAAAACTCTGTAATATTCAGTTACTTATTCCTGTAAATATAATTTCAGTTGATTTATATGTTTCTAAAAAAAACCAAAAATGCTACTTTTATTTGAATGAATTGTCCCAAAATAGTTGGATTCTTGAGCCTTGTTTACATGACTGTTTAGCAAAAGGATCAATCTCATAAGCATAAAGGAGGAAAACAAAATGTTCGGCACTTTTCAGAAAGTGTGTGGGTCAAGTCGAAAATAGTGCAGGTAGGAGAAGAAGTGGCAGCAACACAGGCAAAGGCGACTGGGGCAGAAATGGCAAAGGCAGAGACAGCAGCAGCATCTCTGACGTGAGACACTCAGCCTGTGCATCGCGGGCAGCGGCTTTGCTGCCGGCTCCTGCATCCGACATGCCTCCTCCCTCATCTGCTGCAAGGTATCCCCGAGCTGCCTGCAGTCCCTCTTGCAGCCCGGGGTGAGGAAAAAGGCAAAACCCAAAAGAGAGAAAAAAAGGGCTCTTTTGTGACTTTCTCTTTTTCAGCTCTGTGTGAGATTGAGCCCGAGCTTTGTCACAGACTAGTGGCCTGTGACAGTGGTCCGGGGAGAGGAGCGCTCTCCAGGCAACAAAGCACAAAGAGAGAGAAAGAGTCGCTGCAATCGAATGCGGAAGGGGATGAAATATCTGCTTTGACTGTATTGTAAAAATAACAGGGAAATACGCTTCTTAATCAGGATGACCATCTGTCTGTGACGGCTGACAGCCCTATTTTAATGTTTCCTGTAAAAAAGGCCTTGCAGGATTCTGAAGTTAATTTGACCCCCCACCTGGAGTCTACCTTCTCTCTGACACTGCAAAGCCTTCCAGCATGCTCTGCTTAAACTGTCCCTACACATCACCCACTGCAGGAGTTTCTTAGGTGGAAACCCTGCCACTGTTCATAGTTCACAGAAACACTATGTGAAAGTTTAGGACAGGAAGTTAAAAATGCCACTAAGCCAAATGAAACTAGAAGGGGGTTTATGTGGGCAGAAAGAAAGAAATGAGTCAGACTGGTATTTTGGAAGAGTTACTCATCTGTCTAAGAACTGTTAGATCAGTCCCTTAAGAAAGCAAGGTTAATACTGCTGTGTTTTGACTTAAAATATGTTGACGACAGTGGGTAAACCTGCCATCCTTTTTAGGAGTAAAGGTAAGAACCTATTGAAATTCCTTCGGGGAAAAAGATGTCTAAAAAACCACATGCATTCCCCAAGAAACAGGAATGGACCACTGCCCAAAAGGAAGACAACATGAGAGCAGAGCTTTTGCTGCAACTACTTTTATCTATGTTCAGCTGTCTGTGAAATAAAGTGGAAAAGAGTATAAAAGCCAGCCCAGAAGGTGGAGAGGGACTGGGCTGTGGGAACGTCCTGAAGGCACCACCTGAGTGTGGTCTTACAGGACTGTGAGAGCGTGTGCCAAGAAGCACCATGCTGCGATGGCCTGCAGTTGGAGAGGCAAAAACATGTGCTTTCACTGTAAATATAGTTCCACCAGTGGGGTCTAGCTCCACTACCAATTTTACCTTTTAAGGGAAATAACCTGAAGAATTGCAACATTTGTTTAACTACTAAAGTCAAAACAGGACAACAGCAATTCTGCTATGATAAAAAACGCACTGAGGTATTTTCATTATCTCTAGTATTCAGCATTTCTATTACATTTACATAATAGTGTTTATATTACATTTGATCCAAAATATGACAACGTGCAGCTGGTATTGCATCATGTTAAGATCTTACAATATGTATGTGGCATTGTACCACAATAATGATTTTTAGAGAAGAGGCTTGAGCGTGCTCACACTAAATCCACAAATGACTTCAGGGTTGGTTCTTAACTCCAAAATCACACTGAGGCTCCTTAGCAAAAATATGAGCAGTTATAACTAGTGTATTTTATGCAAATGAAATTAAATAAAAATATCATTTGGCCTGGAGATTCTGACCTTGCTTTTATCTGCAGCTCAAAGTATGATTAAGAAAGGGTATGAACTCACACAATTATATTCAAATAAAATGTTTTCTGAAAATATTGATGGACAAAATCGACCATTCTTCATAAAACTCTCTGTCTCTCTCCAGATGTAATTATTTTCTTCCAAATATCCAGTAATGACATGTGACGATCTATTCAGGCATCTCTGCAGCTCACAGGACTGTAATGCTGTAGTAAAATGGAAGTGGCTGTGAACTGTCTTAACATGTTAGTTATATAACCCTTGTCACTCTTGTATTTGAAAATCCTGCAGGCACTTGCATATTAACACACACCACATCTCTGGTAAGAAAGATTTGCTTCCATGTTATGCATAAACTTCAGAGCAATCAAATTATTTTACTCACAGCAGATATCCTAAATCCTGCGCCAAGTGGTTATTATACACTGTTACAATATCCAGGCTATAATCCATCATGGTCATGCTAGTGGATCCCACTAAGGAATCCCAGCACAGCTGATGCTATTATTCTCTTGATTCTATTTATATGGTGAGACACGTCTATTGACACTAGTCCTCATTTTGCATTCTTCCAAACCTTTTTTTGGTGTCTTAGTAATATCAAACAAGGCAGTTTCATGATAACACTATCAAAAAACACAAAATCCAAAGTTGCGTGAAGTGTCACAACATGCTAAAAATCCCAGGGAAATTAATCTCTGGGCAGCTTTTCAGGAGAATCAATCTGTGTACATTTTGCCACCTATTTTGCACTCCCATCTTCTTCTCCATTCCAGAATGGACTTTCTGTAGTTGGTACTACTGTACTATGGACATGAGTGTTTGGAGAAGTCTTGATCATTTGAAATAAGCCAGATCTGCTAGTACTGAAATTCAACCAAGACAAGGGAGAAATAATATGGTAAGGAATCAGCTGCTCTGGGTAGGAAAAAAGGATGAAGTAAAAGCTTGGGCACCATAATAGAAAAGTAAAAGAAAACTAGAAAACTAGTTTTATAGCTAACAGCAAACAGCCGTGTCCTGTGATCCTACCAGCCCAAACGGTTGCTGGTTATCTAGAGAGGCCGTTTGGGCACAACTCAGGAAGAAACTTTAAACTCACGCTTCACAGCAAGTTATCCTTGCACAACAGCCTTCAGACACAAAGAGCAGAGGGCCTCAAAGGTCTCAGCATCATCTTTAAGGGAAAGGAAAACAGGCAAGGAGGGGTAAGAAACACTATACTGTATCGCTGATATTGTTTGTGTACAGAAAAATTGTAAACAGGAGTATGACCAAGGCCATATTAAGTAGACAGACAAACAGCATGAGACACGTCCATAACTTTTTTATTAGTCCCTCTGGCACTCCTTCAGAGAAATAAGCAAAAACTCTATTAGCCTCAAGAAATTCTCAGTTGCTTTAGTATTGGTGTTATGAAGACAACATCATATTAAGTGCTATTGTAGAGTGACAGTGTGCCATTGAGCTCAATAATTATTATCAATGCAGTACGCATCTAAGAACCCTCCCATCAGAGGTATGTGATCGCAGGAGGCAAAAGGCAACATGAAGCTCTTTACATACTAAAGGAGGTCTTGTGTAGCCCATGCAACAACCTCCAGAGAGCTGGAATCAAAGCCACAAACAGGAATTAATCACTTGCACTGAGAAAACTCTTAAAAACAGTAATCTCTTGCAAGATGCTTGAATGCCAAGATATTCCCTGAAACATTTCAGGAATGATAAACGACAAGTGAATAAATATTATGTCAAGTGTTAGTCATTTAATACTTTGGAGCAATGTGTCTTTAACAGCATACTGTTGTCACTCTACTGTTTCAGAGGTACCATTTGAGTGTATCTATTGCTGCAGTGTCTATTAATCACCCAGGAAGACTTGGCCTAAGCTGAAGTTTGACCTAGCAGTACAACAGTAGAGACCAGGTGTATTCCTTCTCACGTCTATAACAAAAATTGCCAACTGACATTGTCCTAACATGAAAAAAGATTATTTCAGAAGAAGGGGTCTGGGGAGTTATTCCTCTTGCAGTGTAACACAAAGCTGATTTATAACCATTCAGACTCAAGGTGGTCTAAGGAGTCTTGCAAAATAGGAATTCTCTGGGCCAGTCATTTCTGTTAACGTGATCTCTCTGTTAGATGCTGGGTCTACATGGGAGCGGCTGCTTTATTGTCAATTTTTATTGTGCAATTCAGCATATTACACAAACTACATTCCAATAGCAGGCTCTGAGGCAGCGGTATCACTGCCTATAAACAGCTGTAAGCCACTGTGTAGGACTAAGAATAAGTTTGGGGAATAGCTCTGAATGGTGAGTGTAGATAGAGTGAAAGGCATCAGTTTTCAAAGCTGGCTTAAAAAACATAGGTGCTACTACAACCTTGAAAACCTACTGTGGCTGTTTCTCATAAAAAAAACCCATCTTGTTTTCCCACATATTTCCTAACAAGGGATTTATTATATCTGCCCAGAACTAGGCTTATAGGATCATCATGGCCTCCAAAAAATACGTTTTAAAGTAAAAGTTGTCACGTAACCTAATCCCAGTCTTCCATGCTGCTCTCCAGAGGCCCTGTGCCCTGAATCCAGCCAAAGGCCGTGAGGATCCAGTTGCACAGGGCTTGCTCACAGATCATTCAGTCTCTCAGTGCATCTGTAATTCACATTTCACACCTCAAAATACAGAACACGACTCATATGCAAAATCAAGTGTGGAAATGTAACAAACTGCTGCTGAAAAGGACTCTGCGATAGCACTTTCACATTTTGCCGTGTATGCATGTAGCTAGTTTTTCTTCTCTGTTATTAATGAGCACACCACACTGTTAAAATGACCTTTAATAAAATCTGTGACTATTATGTGGCCTTCTCAAACCATTAGACTTACTATTTTAGCTGATTATTTTTTCTGATCCACGTGTTTCTGTTGTTCTTAATTTAAATAAACCTACATTTTGGGAAGACACTTAGCCTTAAAATGAGTAGTATCTGATAGGAATGACAAAAGATAAAAAGGCAAATATAAAGTAGACACATCTGTGTACAAATAACCTTATTGTCACAAACACATATTCTTATTAAATTTACATATATGGAAAAAATCTGTCCTTACTATAATCAATGAGAATTTTGTCACTGACACCTACAAAACCACAATTCTACTTCTTGTCATTGTGTTTGTTTCTGCTACGGTATTCATCAAAAACGTAAAATAAAAATAAGCAAAGGAATAGTATATCTAATTTTTAAGCAAGTACTGTGTATATGTATCATTAGTTCTAACTTTGGGTCAAATTATATGACCACAAAGTGACAAATTGTACTGATGCAGCCACAAATTAGTGATTAGCAGCAAATTACACTGACACTGTTAGCATAGTGTAGCCTTCAGCCACACCTGACTGAGTATTGTGAGCTCACATATTTGGGCCATGACGAATTAAGATGGAATGAAATCATACCATATGAAGCTGTGATCCACTCAAGTGAATGAAGGGAGCAGAATAAGAAAATTCCAAAGAAAATCTAAGTCACAATGTGGACACCTATTTGCTCGTACAAAACCTACACCAACCTTATTATGATTTATTTGTTCCTAAAGGTGTGTAAGCTATTTGGATAGCACTGGCTCACACGGAGAGAAGACTGAACCTCAAAAAGGATACACAAACTGCATAGTCTCCCTGCTGCTTAGAGAGGGACGTGGATAGTTCTGAGCGCTATAATGTGGCCCCAAGTTAAATAAAAAACAGTGGGAATCCTCCTTGTCCTTTTGTCCTCGAGACAAAACAAGAGCTGGTTCTTAATGTTAGACTCAAGCAAAATTCCAGCACTTTCAATGGGAGTTTTGTCTGACTAGCGTGCATGGCATTGTTCCAAGAAGGATGGGGAGCACAAAGGTGAAGACTATGAAGTGATATCACCCTCCTGCAGAATGGTGTATGCTGTAGAAGACAAAGGGGTATGTATTTGGATCTTACGGTAACCAAGTTGTTCCATCAACAGAAGTTTTTATGTTCTGGAGAAGCTGACCCCATCCTCTATATGCATAAAAATTAGTAATAGAGTTGAGGGCGCAAATGACATGGGCTCGGTCAGGTCAACCCATTTATTACTGCTGATGTAATAGGGCATCCCAGTCTGCGAGCCGAGGGGATTTTGGTGTGTTCTCCTCAGAGCATTCTCTTACTGTTCCTTTGCTTCCCAGTCTGAAGTCTGGATACCCTGCCAGCTTTTTTACATGCACGTCTCTCTGCATCCCCACCTTCCCTTTGCCTCAGGACATTTCTGTTTAGATTTAAGATGAACAGAGAGAAATGGAATACATGTCTTTCTTTAATTATATTTTATTTTTTGTAATTATTATAAAAATATCTCAAAGCTCTGTTTTTCATTTAATATTGCTCATTTGATAAGATGAAGCACTGTTTGCTATGAGCTCTTGACTTTTATGTCATCTGAGATTGAAAATACAATGCTAAATACATTAAATATTCACAAAGGGAGTCAAATAGGGTCATGGAAAGTGCCATACATTAATCATACAAGTGTGGTATTCCCTTGTTAAATGATACAGTTCAGCTCCGCATTTTCTGACAAATGAGGTCAAGATGTTGTTTGCCATTAGAAACAAATTAGAGGAAATTCTTCACGCTTTTTTAATGAAGAAAGGCAAACTTTTGGAAATGATAATGTGAAGAAAAGTCAAACTATGGAGAACAAAACCAAATTTCTTTAAAAAAAAAAGTTTCTAAAGAAAAAGTGTGATTAATTACAAAGTTCACTTGGCTCACATTCTCATAATGTCACCAATCAATAAGGTTACACCATGGATAAGAATCAGTGTCTTATAGCAGTGAGAGATAAGAGGAAAACAATGAGCAAGTGATTACTATTGTCAAATTCTGCTATTATTTGAGCTATTTTTCTTTAGTGTTAAGTATTAGTGGGATCAAATGAAAGAAAGGACCTTTCAACAGTTAGCTGCACTAGACATTTATGAAAATCAGGTGGTTTTGACATGTCAGCCTGAGCAGAAAAAGATTTTACATACCTCAGCAGAGTTTAAACACTTCTGTGACCAGAGAAGATAATATAAAGAGATAGCTCTGCATCTTTAAAGTCCAAAGTAAAACAAGGCAAGATCCAAGACAGAGTCAGGAATGATTCTAGTTTTGTGGTGGCCATGTCCATGTGGGGTTGGGCAGCAGGAGCTGAGGAGCATTAGCAGCTGGCACACCCCTTGTGAAGCCTAGGCCAGGCCCAGAAGCTGACACTCTGTGTGTACATAAGTATGTCTTTCATAGGTGCTCTGGCTGATGAGAAGCATGAGCATACACCTCACCCGTCATCAGAAAACTCCTGCAGTACCCCTTGCAAATGGCCCCACTACAGGAGAAACTTCAGCTTGAGGCTACTCCTCTTTAGATACCAAAAAAACAAGACATGGAAATCCATAGGGAATCAGGTTCTAGCTGTTGTGCTCACAGAACTACATCTTTCTTGTCTTGCCTTGCCTTGCCTTTTCATTTTCCTTATAACAGCAAATTGCATATTTCTCTCCCATATTCCTCATTACTACTTGGCCGATCCGGCAAACTTGCCTCAGACCTCTGGTGTGCCCCACACTCAGCATTTCTTAGAGTATTTCTTCAGAAGATAGCTGTCATTGCCCTTCATATCCATTATTTGGAGCATTATGTGGAAAAAAAATCTCCCAGGAGACAAAGAGATCATGAGGTTTCCCTGTTCCAGCAGAACAGTGAGCTGTGGTCATTTCTACACATATCTGTAGGACGGTAGCTCTTCCAGCTCTCCCAAACAAGGTTTTTCTTCTGCTCACCAAAAATCTACCAAAAAGTCATGAGGCTGGCAAGGTGAGCACACATATAGAAAAAGAACTTCATATCTCTGCATTGTTGCTCTAGGAACCAGTAGCACACTTTTGACATTCATTTGCAGCGGTTATGCCACTTGCTGTCCTTCAGTTCGTAGCATGGAGCGGTCTCAGAGCACAACAAATAGATTCCTTTCAAACACAACTAAACCAAAAGATGCGCTTCAGGAGATCAAATGACACACTCCAACTAGAATGAGTTTTCAGTCCACAGG
Source organism: Aquila chrysaetos chrysaetos (assembly GCF_900496995.4). Lineage (NCBI taxonomy): Eukaryota > Metazoa > Chordata > Aves > Accipitriformes > Accipitridae > Aquila > Aquila chrysaetos. The sequence continues at coordinate 58,773,236 of NC_044005.1, forward strand.
AGCAAATGAGAGCTAGTCCAAAATAAACTCCTACAAAACGTGCGTAGTATGGATGCAGAATCCTCATTACCAACCGTTTTGCCCTACAGATAAGGTGTGTTAGAGGCACTATTTCCCAAAGTGAATATAGCCACAATAGAGACAGGAAACAACTGCTAGGAGTTAAGAAGGATGAGGCCTTCTGACAGGGTAAAACAGGGGGCTTCAGCATAGGATGTTTGCACTGGTTTGAAGCGAAGGAACCTCCACAAATGCAGACATTTCTCTCAGGAAGAAAAATATGCCTATATGTCTACTGGCTTTGAGGTCATCTGTCCTGGTTTCAGCTGGGATAGAGCTCATTTTCTGCCTAGTAGCTGGTATAGTGCTGTGTTCTGGTTTTAGGATGAGAATAACATTGATAACTCAGGGATGTTTTAGCTGTTGCTGTGCAATACTTACACAGAGCCAAGGGCTTTTCAGCGAGCAGGCTGGGGGGGCACAAGGAGCTGGAAGGGGACACAGCCGGGACAGCTGACCCCGACTGACCAAAGGGATGTCCCAGACCGTATGACGTCATGCTCAGCGTATAGAGCTGGGGGAAGAAGAAGGAAGGGGGGGATGTTCGGAGTGATGGTGTTTGTCTTCCCAAGTAATGGTTACACATCATGGAGCCCTGCTGTCCTGGAAATGGCTGAACACCTGCCCACCCATGGGAAGGGGTGAATTAATTCCTTGTTTTGCTTTGCTTGTGCGTGCGGCTTTTGCTTTACCTATTAAACTGTCTTTATCTCAACCCACGAGTTTTCTCACTTTTACCCTTCTGATTCTCTCCCCCATCCCACTGAGGGGGAGTGAGCAAGCGGCTGTGTGGGGCTTTGTTGCCAGCTGAGGTTAAACCATGACATCATCATATAAGAGAGATTCCATCAGAACAAATTTTTGCTATTTGCATTTTCAGATTGCTTAGAGACCATATTTGTGTCTCCTTCATGTATTACAGGAGAGCACAATGGGAACACCAAAGTGCTATTTTTTTTTTTGCATCATTAGCTCTCTAATTTTACTCTGAGAATACAACACTGTATTATCCTTCATAAAAACACATACTACTTTCATCAGTCTTACCTCTGGGCTTGATGCAATCTTCCATTAGCTTTCTGCATGGAACTGGATCAGGCCTTCATAGATCAAGCAAAAACCCTACCAAAGTCTGAGGGAGACATCCCTGAAGAAGAATTGCAGGATTTCAGCCATGTACAATCACAGTAATGCTTATCTTTTAAACCTTGCCATACATACTGGTTTTAATTCCCCTATTTATTTGTATTTTATTGCTTTTGAATAGAACTTTAAATGCTTTGAAAAGACACTCATAAAATAGATAGAAGTTATTATCACCTGTGCTATTTATTATTATGTTATAGCCTCATGACAGTTCTCCCACCCACACATCATCTTTTGCACTACATCTTTGCAATATCACTTGGAATGTCCTTGTGCTTTTGAGTTAGTCTTTTCCACAAGAGATTAAACTTTCAGATTACACTGTCTTTGCACTTCAAAATCTAAGTACATTTAAAAGTTCCTTATTCTAAAGCCAACAGTGTTTGTGAAAACCTCAGTCACTGATGTTTATCTCTAATATATTTTTGTTTAGATTACTACATTACTCCTTCGCCAGAAAGTCAAGTTAACCTCATTTAAACCAGTAGTTTCATGGAAGTACTCTGGATTTCATACATTTCCTGCAGAATCTTCCTTTCTGAAGATTTTTGAGACAGTATGTAATTCTTCAGTCTTCAATGGATTCTGCAGAACATGCAGATCACCTGGCCAAAGAGAAACAAATAAAAAGTACATACACAGAAATAGATTCAAGTCAATCAGTAAAGTAACTTTATATTGATGTTTGCAAAACCTTCCATCTACACTATCTACTATGATGAGACATTTATGTAAAGCAGGAAGTTCCAAAAAATCTTTGCATTTACAGCCTCATCTTTATTCCAGCAATAAACAAGTTGAAGTATGTTACATGGTGTGACTGATGTTTTGTATCAGTACTGTTTATAAAAGCCTTTTCTGTTAAAAGTTGCTGGTAACTACCCTGTTCTCCCTCTCTGTCTCTGAAGAGGTGGAGTCATCTGTCACCCTTCACTATCAGAGCACAGCCACCAACTGTGACAGGTAAAATTGTTCGAATATCTCAGACAAAATCCCCAGTAGTCACTCACAATTTGGATCAGTCATATGTGCATTTGAAGCTACAGACTGATAACAGGGAAATTGCCCAGGTTCAATGTCATTGTGCATGAGCTTCCTATCCCATTTCCCTTTCATCAAGCTATTAAACAAACTCTGTAAGAAAATGGCTACTAAAGCAACATTTTTCTATTGGCTTGAAGTCTCTTCTGAAGGTCAGGGTAATTCTGGCTGTGTTTCTGACTACATTTGACCATATATTGACATATATGACATATATTGACCCCCCCAAACCCTAGGCTACATCTCTACTAGCCAATCAAGCATGGCCAGGGCACAGCCCAACCGCTACTACATGAACTTTTAAATCACTAGCATAGTCCCTGAGCACAGTTTTGATCTGAGACAACTACAACACTCCCAGATCATTTTCTGTGGAGATGTGGGAGATAACACAGGCCAGAACCATTCCCAATGGGCACTTTGAATGCAGTCACCCCGTTCTGGGGAGCTGGGAGAGATTAGCTATGGTGATGTGAAATGTGTGAAGTCAATTGACTTCAGAACTGAAGGGCAGTGCCTGACCTGTTTTAGTTACTAGTGTAGAGGTAGTTAACCTCTCTTTTTTTACAGGAAAAGCTACAAAATTGTATTTTACATTTTAGTTTCTTTCATCAGAGAATTGTTCTGACCTGTTCTTGACAATAAAGTAGCAGAAAATGCTGGCAGACAGTTTACCATCAGTATGAGCAGAGAATCCTGTCAATAGTAGAAGAGATACCTAAAATTATTAGCAAACTCAACTCAAATGTAGCTCTCTTTAACTTCCATAGTACAGATAGGCAGGCAATATCATGTAGGCAAAGTCTTTTTCCTTCTCTTTTAAATACAGTTCCTCTTGGCTAAGTGTATTTTTCTCCCAAAGCCTGTCCATATGTATGCAACAGTTAATTAAAGCTTTGTCCAGTGAAAAATCTTCCCATGTCCTCGGATACTTATTTCTACCAGTTTGAATGGAAACAAACTGTTCATTGTAGGGTGGACAGAGAATTCTTAGAACCTGCTTCAGTTGATCTAATAGCCTGAGCATGAAAGCATTTGTGAGGGAACCGAATACTAAATAGTAAGGGTGACAAAGACCATCAGCTTTCAGACCTAACTATCCAGAAGAACGCACAGAATGCAAGAGATGGAAAATTCAAAAAAGAGAAATTCACAGGACATTTTTGTGAAAGTGCCAAGGAGCATTTTGACCTTTCCCTGCATTATTTCCCTGGTAAAATAAGTAGCACTGGACAAAATCCCTGGTGCTGTCATACACTACTAATGGCAAGGCTGCAATTTCTAATTAAACCCCCTATACTTTTTTACAGTGCACATTTCAATATTTCATCTGCATAAAATAAGGTCAACAATAACTTGGTGAGGAGAACAACATGAATAAAAGAAAAATGCAGATAATGAAAAGCATACATTAATCCATTTGCAAGAACATATTTAATACCTTCAACTTTGGCAGACAGGTGAGTAGGTTTCTGTAAAAAGCTGGCACGGCTTTAAAATAGCAGTGGGTAAAATGGTATGTGCTGTGCATCACACAGTCTGTGGTGAGACAAGCAGAGCATATCCACGGGTAACTCTGCTTCATGAATCAGGAAGTCAGTGTGTCATTCTCTTCTAGCAAGCTTAGTATGATCATCACATAAAAGACAAAAAACATGTCCAGGGGTCTCCTTTTTTCCTTTTTTCTTTCCATCTTTAGTGGGGCTGAGGCTTCTTCCAGGAGAACAAAGGTTTCAGCAGCCAACTCAGCCAAAGCATCACCTGCAGAGATCCCTGTGCCAGCCAGGGCACCCCCCCGACAGAAGACGTGCCTGCCCAAAACCAATGCTGACGCTATGGCTCCGCTCAGAAGCTGCATGGGATTACCCACCTCCTTGTTACAAGGACACGAGTTTCTGTGGTGGATATGACTTTCTGACAGCCTGGTGAGGCTGGCAATGATTTCCTCAGAAAAAAAACCCCAAGCGGTCTTTGGTGTTGAAAGACCTTCCCTCATCACAGCTGCATGAGCTGGTGATATGGCCAGGAGTTTTATGTACTCTGCCTTGTGGCTAATCCAGGCTTATTATCAAGAGTGCGCTTCATTTTACAACCAGATTTTCCAGAGCTGGCAAAGCCAAAGGTAAGAATAGGAAGTAAACAAAGGTAGAATTCTCTCCTGGAGAGGAGTGGAAACGTGTTTCTAGTCATTACACATAATGCCTTTTAATTTCCTGAAAAAAAAAAAGCTTTTTCAATCTCTCTTGAGTTTGAATTTGAGCCTATGCATACTAGGTAGAGTGAAAAACACTGAAGAGGATGGTTATGAAATTATGGTTTAAAAGATAACAAATCCTGTATTTTTTCCACATTATATGGTTTTCTAGCCTCACTCCAAATTGAAAAGCATTTCACAAGGGCTGCCAGGACATTGGACTATGATAGAACTAAGCAGCATTTTAGGACATGTGTCCTGGGAGAAGGTAAATGTCCTCAGATGTTTGTTCAAAGCAGCAGGTTTATAGTTAAGTAGCAGTTGGAATAGGTTTTAAAAACATAGACAAGAAATTTGATTCTTAGGAGGAAACAAAGTCTTCTTCACTTAAGACAAAAAGACATCTCCTGGAATTTTTTTTTAACAGATGTAATATCAACCATGGTGTCCTGGTCAGTTTCCAATTCAGCTAATTACAAAATACCTAACTAAATGTTCCCTCAGCTTCAAAAATATTATTTACTACTAAATTTAAATTGGTTAGTAGTATCTTTCTGTCCTTTCATGCAGCTGCAGCAGTCTGGTTTAGGAATCAACAATGGTTTTAGCTAATTCAGTTGTGTACGATATTTACAAAGCATTTTCCTATTTTTTAAAAGAAAATATTACAAAAATCCATAATCTTTTTTTTTCAATTAGTAAATAAATTTTAAAAAAGTGAGAAAATAAAATATAGCAAGGAAAGCAGAGAGAATAATCATTTAATTCCCTCACATGCTGTCTGTTCAAAGACCATTGCAAAAATATCTGAAATTTACAGAACCAGTTTGGTCAAAACTAGGTGCTTGGTTGAAACAAGGTGCATAGAAAGAACCTTGATTTTTTTTCTTCGACTACACTTTATGCAGGCACTTAAGTCTGCAGTCTTTATGTTAACAGAATTGAGCTCAAAAGCACTCTTAAAGTACACACTATAGCAATAACCTGTACCTAGATCATAATTTTGAAAACTTCAGAGTCAAATCCAGTTTTTCCATTTCAAGCTTATTTCTGTCCTCATATGCTGGGATAGTACATGCAATCTTGGTGGTTTCAATCCATCTCAGACTGAGAGGCATCAAAAAGAGTAGTTTGAAATCAGAGATCATACTTCCTCAATCTACCCCACTTCAAATACAACACAAACTATTTTTGAAAGGCCTTTACAGACCCACTGACTTTTAACAGGAAATTGGGTTCCATGCTTAGAGCAAAATTTGCCTCTAATGGCACTAAAGAGCTCAAGCAGGATACTCTGCTCTCCCTATATGTGAAAATATACTTACAAGGACACAAACCTGAATCAAAATAAGGCAGAAAACTTTAACGGGAGAATAACTGAAAACAAGATGATGTGCAAAAAAGAACATAAAAAATATTTTGGATAATGCATAGGACAGTTCACTATTTCATGCAGAAGAATAGTCAACGAATAACATACATTGGCTCTTATTTTTCTCACATCAACCACAACTACTATGTTCCCTCAGTCTTTCTTTGTCTGTGTAACTCTTTCTGACCACTTTACTATTCTGAGTAAGCAAAGTATAACATAATCAAGGACAAAGAAGATTGTATATTGAGTGACCATGGCACAGGCATATAGTTACAACTACATCTCAACACAGGACAATGTGCTGTATCAGTAAGTGCTCATGCTGAAGCTCCCTTGCCCTCTCCTCTAGCAGTAAGCCAACAGCTGAATACGGTCCATGAGCATCAACCAAATGATCACACACTTTGAGAAAAGTCTCCCTCTTGGAAGACAGGCAAATGCTATGACAAACAGGAACACGCCATTGCACAGTGACGAAGGGTGAAATCAGACTTTAGCGCTGCAGATATATATAACTTCCATACATCATCAAGGTTGTTACAGTTTCTATAATACAACCTTGCTGCTCCCATTAGAGAATGCAACAAATATTCTTTGTAATCCTTTGTGTAGAAATGTTCACAAGTCACAATATGCTATTTTTTTACAAAATGCATCAGCAAAACCATTCATGGTTTTGATACAGTTCACATCATTCTCATTCACTAATAAATGCAAGGTGTAGACAACAGGAACCTTTTTTTTAATTACAAGTTGTTCATTAATTTGTTTTATAGTGCAACAAGAAAGCCTGGCAAATGGGGGAGAGTGGGAAGTAGAACTTCAGTTCCAGTTAGCCAAAGCAAACAGAACAAAGCTGAAGGTTGAATTCTACTTTCTGTCCAACTCCACTGGTGAAAAACATACAGAAGAAGCAGTTGGATATACTTATAGAAGGTGAACATCTTTGAAATGTTCATTGAGATGTTTATCTGTTCCACTGCTGATGGATTAGAGTTATTTGTTGTACTTTTGACATGGGGGGGGGGGAGGGAGGGGGGTGTTCCAAATTTCAAAAACCCTACAACCCTCTGATAATAATATTTACCCGTATATTTATTATTTTTAGTCCTCTTCTGAAATTACTTATCCCTTCAAGCACCACCTAACATTCTCAAAACGAGTCCACTATCTTAAAGAGAAAAAGAGTTGGTATATTTGGTCTGATTTTCCACTGCTTGTACAGGGAGATAGAGGGAATCCAAATGAGAGTAAAACATTGCTGCGCTAACTTGTTGGCACTTTTCCATGTGATTTTTTGTACAATCACTCACATACATTTCATTGCCAGCAGAGAATCAGACTCAACATAATCCACAGTCCATTTCTACAAGATGTGGTGGATGGATCTATCAGCTCATTGCTGACAGAAAGCGTAGATCCCACCTCCTCCCACACGTGTTTTCCACGTATGTTCCTGGCTACACGGTACTGCCGTTCACCCTTTGCCAACTGCAGTGCTCTTCAGATGCCACCATCGGTCAATTCACCTCCCTGACTTGGAAGAAAATAACCAGAGAGTTGGATAATTCTCTTTTGCATTAACTGGTTGAATTGGCCCAAGGAAAGAGGTAAAGGGTAAGACAAAGCAGTGGGGACAAGACTGTGAGAGGGAAGAACAAGAAAGGAAGGCATGGAGTGGGGAGGAGGAGGGAGCGAGACCTTCTCCTGGGGCAGCAGCAAGCTGTTAGATTAGCATTGCCCCTTGTTGGCTTGTGGCCATAAACTTTACCTTTGCAGCACCAAATAACCAGTTATGCCAAATTGTTAGATGCAAAAGACGGGGCCAAAATTGTTCTTCCTAGGCACTTGGAAAAGTGAGTGCTCCCTGGGAAAGCAAAGGCACATACCTAGTTAATACTTTGAAGAATTGGGATCTAATTCATTTTAGCTAACGGGGGTGGAGGGGGGAGATTGTTTCTCCTCTTAAGTTAAGTAACTGTTAAGAACATTCCTTCTGCTGAGAGGTTAAAATTTAGATGATTTATCACCAGCACATGATGTTACTATTTGCAAACATAATCATTTCTAAACCAGAGATTAGCCTGATCCAGTTTAAGGCCATAACTCTTTTGGAGCTGCACATTCCTAAATATTAGACTTTTCTTTGCATTTTTATTTTCTTTTCACTTATCCTCAACATTGAGCAAAGAAATTAACTTACTCAAATAAATGCAGTAGGAGGTTTTGGTAGAATATAACTTTATTACTCATTGTAGCAATCACTTGATTAAATCGTTTGCAAGACAGACCTCTTGATAAAATGCTGTTTACTTACCCCTGTACTGAAAACAGCTAGGTCCCAATCACTGCAGGGTTGATTCAGCCATTCAGCCTCCAAGAAAAAGATAAATTAGCTTTGAGGTAATTTGGAAAAGACACCCCAAAACTAAAGTTCTTTGGAATTTCACAATCAACTTTTATGGGAATGGAAACATTTGCTCTGCGATTCATCTGCAGTTTGAAGTCACTGCCAAGATACTGCAGAGATAACTTTACATGGAAGCACTAGGACTGGCACTGCCCACTTGTTACTTGCAGACAAGATCGACCCTCACTCATTGGTAAGGTTCACATACATTAAGGCAGCCTGAATTTCCGCAGATGTTACAGAGCTGGCTACCTCTTACAACTCAACCATATCTTACCTCTGCACAAAAACTAAGCTGGCCTAAAGAATCATTGGGTGTTTTGTTTCCTTAGGCCCCTGAAGACAGTCCCGGAGCTCCCACCCGCAGCGCAGGTTCCGTGGGCACAGGCTGCTCGGGTGCAGGTGGGTTCCTGGCGGCTTGGGCCGTGCGGCGTTGGGACGAGCAGTCGGGCTGAGGCAGGGGGCTGGGGTGTAAAGGAGCACGGGAAGAGCTGGGAGAGGAAGCAGCAGATGCTGGAGGACAGCTTAGAGAAAGTGGGTGTTGGGAGTGGGACAGTAGAAGAAAAGGGAAGTACACATAGAGTTACTGTATATTTGACTAACACAGAGATGATTCATTTTCTGCTGGTTTAAATAGAGTAAATTCATTCACCATGTGACTCTGACACACTACTATTACTATCATTATTATTGTTATTGCTACTGTTATTATTCTTTCAATTTTATTATAGTCATAATCTCCATATTCATTCTTATTTATGTCCCTATGTTTTGAGGTGAAATCCCATTAACAGTGTGCCAGTGGGGTATGGGACATGACAACTAACTCAAGTCTGGAAAGCTAGAGACGGACCGGCTATCACTGTTTGGATCATGGCACCTAACAGCAGCCTCTGAGGATATTGCTTTAAAAAACAGATCCAAGACTTTCAGCAAGGCTGTAAGGGCCAGGGGAGGGAGGAGGGCAGAGGGCAGGATTTGTCTCCCCCTTCATTCCCCTGACCCGCTGGCAGAAAGCAGGAGAGGCTTTGCCTTGCCCAGGGAGGAGCAGCACCTATGAAATCTTCCTTAGCAGATGCTGTTAACACTCCCTCCCCAGCCCTGAGAGCAGGTGCCTTCAGCATAAGGTCAGAGGGGTCTGCAATGGCTAAGGCAGCACCAGACTTACATGGCACTTGAAATTTCAACTTGGTGGTTTGCCCAAAGCTACAGTGAGTCAGCAGACTAACAATCCTGATTCCCAGGCCAGTTTGCAGTACTCGGGGTTAAAGACAATGATGAGTTAAAACGCACTACCAACCAAGAAGTGTGATACAGAGAAGGAGAAAAAAAAATTGTCTGCTAGGGTTAGCTTTTAGCATTAATTCTCTGTGGTCACTGGCTTGCTTTGACTCCTCTCTTTTGTTCTTCCTATAAAGAGAGCAAAAAACAAGCAATCATGGAAATTTTACTGAGATGTTATCACTCTTCTTTTTTTGAGAGAGAGTGTTGGCGAGGTGACATCTTTCAGTCCCTCCAGACATGTTTGAGATGATACAAATCGGCATCATTCTGTTACACTGATAAAGCCAGGAGGATCACATTGAACAACAGGCTTCAGTCTCATGTTGGAAGTGCTGAAATACTTCCCTTATGCCTTCTAAAAATACTTTCTTGCTGCTCAATTCAGTATTTTCTAGGTGACCAGATCAGGAAGAGTAAAAGTCTGTGATGTTCTCTAGGACGGCTTACAGAGGGATATAGCTGATTTTTCCACATCATGTCAGCTGTTAGACATTTAATTTGGTAATTTAGTGCTAAAACTGCTTAGCTGTACCACTTCAGCTCCCAGGTCACAGCTTAAAGGAGAGAAAGCAAATGCGATGTGGACATTGCAGACTTTCAGTATCAGCCTACACGGTAAAAGGCTTGACTCATTTCTTCTGAGTTAGATTTGTCTATTCTTATTGAGAGATGCTCATGGACAGTTCTTTGTGAGTATCTATGTATTAAAAGCTCACTAGAGTCTTCCATCCTAATTCCCACTGTTCCCACTAGGCTCCTGGCAGTAAGTACACCTTAAATAAAATCAGAAACAGGAATTACTCATTCTTAACTTATTACATTGGTTATGTCAAGAGAAAAGGAATATTCAAGTTCATGTACTGCAACTAAGAAGCAAACAAGCAATTTGTTTAATTTGTCTGTGTCTTCAGACTTGCCAAGCACCCTCATCATGACCAGCAAAGGGCACTTAGAGGTGCTGATTGACACTGTTAAAATAAATTCAAATTGACCATTATTCTAGTGATGATCTATCCCCAAAAGAACCTGATCTTTCATACCCCAATTGACAGTAGTTAAATCACTCCCAGGGATTAAATTTTTGAAAGGAACTTTTTCTTTTCCTTACTTGAATTCCTATCCAAATATAAACCTGGCCTCCTTTGGTTGATTGACAGTAAATAAAACCAAGTCCTTGCATTCAGAAACACACTGCATACCAAAAGCAATTCTGGAGTGACAGAAAAGCAAATCAACAAAGAAAAAAAAAGTACTTTCATCTTGAGTCAGCTGTCCTGCTCATATACTGCACTATGTTAGATTAGTCCACATTATCTGTAATTTAATTGCTCTTGCGAGAGGTTTGACACTTACTTCCACTGTTACAGTCTCTACTAAATGGTAGAGACTACCCACACTAGGTTTGTCTGAACAAAATCAACCTATGCTAAAACTTTCAAGTGGATTGTATATAAATTATGATTACAGCATAGTTAATTCCAGTTAATGAGAATTTCCCAAAGCATTTTAAAAAAAATAAAGTCATTTTCAGAGAACTCAGTGTCTTTGGAACATCCACAAACAGGGTCAAAAACAGAGCTGTAAACTAAGATGCTTTGTCCAAGATAACTCAGCCACTCATAAAACCTTGATGTTTTTTCACTCTGGGCTAATAGGATTATATAAGTAGAACAACTTAATATCACTTTAGGACAAAGCACATACAGATACATAATATATTTTCTCATTGATGATAACACTTTCTTGTTTTCAGCCATCTGATTTTTTAAATGCTAGTATTTCCAAGTAGAAGACTGATATATCCAAACCCAGGTGCTTCTGTTTTCTTGTTTATCGAGACAAGGAAATTTCCTTTGAAGGCAGCTGCTCAAGTGAACCTGCAGGGCTTACTCTAAAAACTGCTCTAATTTTGTCTCCCTCCAGAGATACGAAGATTGGGCAATATCCTCTTCATTTTCAAAGCATTGCCCAAGGCCCAGGAACACAGGGTCCCACAATAATCACTGGAAATTACGTAGCTGAAACTCCATGTGGTGTTTTCAGCCTTCCTTCAGCTAAATGACCCATCTTAAAAGAACATATAATTTCACTGGGGCCTTCTCAGCTGGGAGAATATTGTGAAAGCCAATGACATCAGATAAAAATATCTGGTACCTCGAGTCCTTCTGAGAAACACTGTGGGAACAACGTGGTTGAATTACCTCTGACATTTTTGTCTTAATAAGTATCTGCAACGAATAAGAGCAAATGGTCCAGGATGCTATCACTTCTTTTATCACAGTGAGGATATAATTCACCCTAAGAGGTAAGATGGTTAGATCAAAGCCCATTAAAATTTCAATTCTGAGAGTATAACAGTAGCTTTGGGTTGTTGTTCTTCACTGGCAAAGAGGGAGAATCAGATTAAAGAATATGATAATAGGTTTCCTAGATTCATAGATAAATAAAGCCAAAAAAGACCAATGTGATGTGATCTGACCTCCTAAGCAACTTAGGCCAAATGATTCCTCTGAATTAATATTTTTTTAACTAAAGCACATACTTAAAAAAAGCCAATTCACTCCTTAGACCTTGTGAAGTATATCAATGCTGTTAAAAAGGGGGCTTTATCAAATCTAACTATATTTAACTTATATCCTTGTTTTACAGATTGGAAAAGCCCTTTACTACCAACTTTTCAACCCTTCATAACTCACAAAGTGTAAGGAAGATACTCATAACCTCTCTTGGACATCCTAACTGGGCTGAACACCATGAGCATTTCGTATAAGGCAGGTTTTCCAGTCCTTTGATCATGTCTATGGCTTCAATGCATCTCCATAGGTCTGTCTGTCACCTTAGCACCCAGTTTGGGTGCTTCCCCACTCCAGTTCAAAAATGTTCTGTTTATATACACAGAAATGGCAGAAGCCTTTTGGACGCAAAATGTCTCTGGCAGCTTCTGGAAGATAGAAGTTGAATTTTTATTCTGTATCTCTGCAGCATCACACAGTCCTTGCTGAAGGCAGGTGTTCCTACGCAATACGTCAAGTTATGATTATAATACTAGCAAAACCAAAAATACTATTCTGCTGATTGTAACCTTCTTGTCCTTTTCAGGTTCTTCTTATAGACAAGATGTACCTGCTTTCTTGCTACCATTTTTTCCTATTTGAGCTAACTAAAACATACTGGCTTATGGTTTTCTGCAACAGTGACTGATTCTTTTTTTAATTTATCATTCTTCCCTTAATCTTTGTACCTTTTGTAAGCTCAATCAGTAATTATTTTTTCTTTCCAGGTTCTTTATAAAAACATTAAATACTGTAGGAAAACCAGTGATCTCTTCAGAACCCTGCATCTGCTCATTGATGGTTCCCTCTTTACAGCTATATTTTGAGATTTGATACGCCTCCAAATTTTAGTTTCTTTTAATACGTCACGTTGATTTTATTTTATTTAGGTTTTAAAACAAAAAGCAGTGCAATATTTGTCAAACATTTTTACAGAAGTCTATTACATCAATGCTATTATCTATATCAAGTGAACTAACCTAAACAGTAACAACAAGCTTTATTTTCCATATTCCATGTGTTGATTGGTACTAGTTTAATTATTCTCCATTACCTCCTTCTTAATGGAGACTCAGACTGTCCATTCAATTTTTCTGTCCTAGACTGACAAATGGCTAGAGCACTGAGATTAAGGTTATGCAGGTGTTCCCTTTACTTTTTTGAAGAGTTTCACACTTCTTCCTCAGAAGGTTCCTAGGTCTTCTCCAAAGTCAGACCAAATATGAACTGGTCCAGTGCATCTAATAGGCTGCCATACCATTGACCTTCAACTGTGCACTTCAGTAATCAACTGAAGAAAAGGTCTGAATTCATGAATGTTTGTACTGACCAGGCAGAAGCAATAAGCTACAATTAATAGTACCCGGGCTTAAATGGGAATGTCTTATGACAGTGAATAGGGGAAAGACTAGCAAGGCAAAATTCCCTGCTACCAAAGACATGGTCTACCACTTATACAGGAGAGGATAAATGCCAGGAAATTGTTGAAATATAAAGAAAACCAGGACATTCAGGTCTTTTACTAGTTACAAAATCACAAAGGTTTAAAAGTGGTAGTATATGAAAATTTGTCATTATGAAGAATAACGTTGTGATGAAAATGCTCAAGGTTACTCCAGTCACTATTGATAAGTGTCTGCCATGGAGCTCTAGTCTGGGTGTGGTACATGGGAACTATCCACAGGGATACTGCAAAATGCACTACATTTTTTTAATTCATGTGAAGCCATTGTACAAGCTCCAGGTGAGCAATTATCATCCCTACCCCCAAAAGCACAGCCTACCAAAAGCACCTTACAACTTGCTATGTAGGGTCTTGTGCACAGGAAGGATCTTCATTACACAGAGCAGCTACTCTGCATGAGGGTGAGGGATGTACCTTAACAAACAATGGAGGAATTCACATTTCTGGCCTTTGTAAGCATTTGCAAGTGAAAAAACACAGAAATTAGTCTTGGTTTTCTCAGTGGAGTGGTCTGGCCTGCTTGCTCCTATGAACTGTCTTGCAAAACCTGGTACAAAACATGGAAAAGCACTGCTTGTTTCCCTTCCACCCTGTGCAATGTAATCAAAATCATGTTTTTTCTTCATTCCTTCCTTTTTTTTCCATTTTTCCTTGTTATTTCTCTCCTCTTTCTTTCTTCTTTTCTTTCTTTCTCATTTCCTTGCTTGTGTTCTCTCTTCTCAGTAATGACCCAGTGCTTAGCTGGGGAAGGCAGGAGGTGTGGGGGCAGGACTGTGTTAATGCCCTAATTAAGTCTGTAGTTAGCTGATGGGAAAATCGTTGTCAGGAGAGCTGATAACAAGCATAAACATGACAAGCTTGTTTTGAAAAGTCATCCTGTCACTCTGTTTACTTATGCTACTGCATGCAGCTCCAAGCTACTGTCATATATGTTTATATTGATTCATCTGCATCACTTTTTTTTTTCTTTTTTTTTTTTTTTCTTTAAGGAATATAGATAAAAGCTTCACACATCTTGCATTTCAAGGGATCAAGGAGTCCCCACAGTAGAAGCATATACTCACTGATTTAAGGAATAATACAGAATGTGGAAGAGAAGGATCTGAAAAGGTGAGGATCTTCATACATCAGTTTTCAATTTCTGAATGACTTACAGATGCCCTTGTCCATGCTTAATTTTATCGTGATATTTAAGTAATTCATTAGATTAATATTAAATATGTGAGATGTTTATTTTACATATATATTCAACAGAGATCTGAAAGGGTTACAAAATATAAGGAACAGTAGCAGTGTGTATAAAATATGTCCCAGTCTCTCTGCCACAGCATATACTGCGAGTCCAGTATTTATCTCGCAAATGGAATCGCAGCATTGTATATGCTTTGTTCCAGTGACGGACAATAAGCCTTCATGGACTGTTCAAATTATTGTCTGTATGAAAGAGTCCTTCAGGCTATTCAAGCTGTGGCATATAGTTTAAGATTTTTGCTTTGGAGAAACCTGTCTTGGTTGCCCAGAGTTGAAGACTTGCAACAGCATGAAAATAGAGACTAATGATCAAGCCTTATACTCCTGAGCAATTCAGCAGCAACACACCCCTTTCCTGGCTTCAGATAATAGCAGAAGTGACAATGTAAGGCTGTATGCATGGCTCTGGAACTGGAGAGGGGTTTGTATTACAGTGGCTTCATTTGATTTTGCTTTAGCTTAGGCAAAAGGAGTCGAGTTTCCAGTTAAAACATGTATTGCCTTCTTGTTGCTGTTGTTTTCTCTCTTAACGACAGATGACTCATTACAGGTAAGTAACGTTTCACAAATCAAGCTTTAATTATTTAGCTGACACAGGAGGAGTACGATTTGTCATTGTCCAGCTGACATAAAGAAAGTTAAACTACATTAGCCTTTCTTTAATAGTTGGATGGGGTTTTATCAGAGTTCATTTTATTTAGGGCATGTAAAGAAACAATTCCAAGAGCTAAGAGAAAAGATTCATCACAGACTACCCAGTAAGAATGCTTTATAAAAAGAAATTTTGCTATGGACCTAGACTTTTAATATCACTATATCCCATGGATCACGACAAGAGATAAAACCCTTGAACTTCCTCAAGGGTCTTCTATCACCTGGAGGGAGACCACAGTGGGATTCATTTAATCTTACTTAGTCATCCAACAGGTAGGTGCCTTGGCTGAGCTAGCCATCCAGAGACCCTCCTTACTAGCTTGTGAAAAGAGACAGGCTCCTCAAAAGGGCTTGTCCTCAGCTCCCTCTGGCTTAGACACCCACTTTAGGATGCTATGAGCCCCCTCCTGGAGGGGCTTGCCCCCTTCCCTGACTACACACAGAATGCAGTTTAGACAGGACGACTCACATTGTCAGCTGAGTCAAATGAGATGGATGTCATCCTGGTTTTGGGAAGCAGGACCAGGCTTTCATCCTGTGTGTGGATCAGCTACCAGAAAGTATGGAACATATTTAACTGTTATTAAGGAATGTCCATAATACTAAACAGATTTTCTGTATGAATCATTGTCTTTACTCGCCTGTCCTAAACACAGTATTGATACAGGTACCAGAGTACCTCATCTGCCCTGTGGCACTTGCTCTCACAACACTTCCTTGGTAGGGAAGGACAGCTACTTACATTTTGCAAGCAGCAGATACTAAGGAACAGAGAGACTGAGGTTCAAGTCTGCAAAGTGTGCCTGAGCACTGCAACAGCTCCATGGCACAGCACCTCACTTTTAGGTGCCTGGCTCCTGTGCAAAATCTACATCTTTGGGTTTGAATGTGCTTTGCCTACAATCGCCCAGGGAGCTTCTGGTGGAAGACAGTATTGAGGTCTTCCAAATCTTAGCCTCTAAAAACATCTTAATACCCAAATTTTCAGTGTTTCCTTTTTCACGGTGGGCGTGACAGTAGTCTGCAGTGGTGCTGAGTGATTTCACCCCTAAATTCATGTTACACTTAGCTATGTGCACATAAATGGCTAAGTCCTGCCACCCCATACATGATTTGGCAGTTCTGTTCTTCATCACAGCTGGAGCTCCTATTCCAGGAATCTTTCCTTTTTCACCTTTAACCATAGGCCATCCACAATTTAAACTTCTCCCATCAGTGATAAAAAAACAATGACCCATATTCTCCCTAGCAATACAAATAAAGCTATACCGTATCATAAGGGGAATGTCAGATGTGCAGTCACCTGCAGCAGTCACTACAGAAACAGCAATTTCTTTATAACAATGAAAGGAAATATATGAACATGAGTAACATTTTTCTCAAGTCTAGTGTTGCTAACTGCCATGTCCTGGCCAAGTGCCAGCCTGGGTAATTAATTATATTCTGAATGACCTAAATTCATTCCCTCTGTACTTCCAACTAGATAAGTTATTCTAATGAGAGTAAGTAAAGAAAATTATGTACAGTAGCCGGGGCTGCTGTCAGAAGAAGAACTTCCATGCAGAAAATTCCCAATACGTTTTGCCAACCACAAGATCAAGTCAGCTGTGGGTTATGCCAGCCCTTACAGGCACAGCGGAAGACGCAAGATGTGACAGACAAGTCTGCGGTAGTCTGTGGTGGAAGAAGTACCTCTGAAATCTCTTCTCCTCCGTGAAGCCACGATGAGTTAAGGTACCTCAAGTGCTGATTAACCCAGAGAGGTGGTAGCAGAGTCATTCAAGAAACAAAATTTCTCTGCAGTCCTGAATAGACATTAAAGCTCTCCTCTTCTGGTGAGAAGACCTCATCAGTGTTTGAAAGATTTTCATGAAGTCTAACTGTCATTATGAGCACAGAGGGTACAGTCATTACAGCAGTAGAAACTGTAGCCAGAGGACAGACAATATATTCAAGTAAAGCAAAGCTAGGCAAAAAAAAGCATTTTATTTTTATTCAATGTCAGCACAACAATTAAGAAAGTTTTCCTTGATGGAAAGGATCCCAGATGTTTCAGTAGATTTTGGATGAGGCCCTTCAGGTTCTTCTCCTACACAAGTCTCGAGTTATGTAGAAAAAACTGAAGCTGTGTATTGCTTATAACTCATACTTGCTAATTGCTACAGGAAAATAGCATCTAGAGCTAAATTAGCAAGACATTTTTTCACTTTTACATTTGTGAGCTGCATAGAATTATGATACAGAGAAAAGGTTCACGAAATTCCTCTGGAGAATGGCCTGTAGATGGCTAAAGTAGCTCACATACTGTTTCTAATGCAAATGTGAAAGCTGATCATGAAAAACACCTTCGTTTATGCATAGAACTATCCATGCTTGTTTCTAAAAAGACCGTATCTTCCACAGAAAATGTTTACAGCTTCACAGACTGACAAAGGTCAAAACCCACTGGTTAAGTAATACATAGATCTAATTGTACATCTTCCTTCAATGGAAGCCATCATGTGGCTAAATTCCCATCCACCTCTTTGAAGAGTTGTCCAGAAATGAAAAGGCTCTCTCTTCTGTTATCTGACTGGTCTCCAGTGACTCATGTAAAAAAGGAAAACTTCAGAAAAACAAACAGCCTCTTAGAAATATTTCACAACACTAAATAGCCTTGTTTTTAAAGATGCTTCTCCACAGACAGAGTTACAGACATTACCTCTGGGCAGCTGTCTAATGCCCACTCTAGCATTGTACTGCTGGGAAAATGAGGCAGCTCCTCTCTGAGCAATTAGGTGGGATGAAGAGCTTTGGTAGGACAGTAGGGAAGCAACAGAAATATCGGATCTTTTGCTGAATCATTCAATCTCTCCTCTCTTTTGCAAATCAGCACTCCGTGTCTAATAGAGGTATACTCAATCATCCTTTTATAACAATTTGCACCTATATGGGATCACTCAGAGGAGGAGATCAAAGTAATTTATATATACACGCTAAGAAATGGATAAACAGAAAAAAAAAGAAACCCTGGGAAACTCTGTGACTTGAATTAATTTTCTCAGTGAACTTATGGCAACAAAAAAAGAAAATCCTGAATACTTGTCTCTGAACGCACATACTAATTACTGCACTAGTTAAAACAATCCCTCTAGAAGCAGTTTTTAACTAATGCACTGGAAAAAAGTCTCTCCAAGAACATATTTTAAGTGCAAATGAGTCAATAAACAAAACATGGAGTACAACAAAGTGTCATGCCCTAAGTGTTTATATTGGAAAAATAGCTTAAAAACTGACTGAGACCAAAGTACAGTGTGTTTGCAGGCAAAGCAAATACTTGGTGACAATACAGGCAACCGAAACAAACCATGGGGTAGGAATAAAAATTTGTTTCTTTTCCCAGGAGAAAGGAAGGACAGCAAACACAAAAATTATATAAGTTAAATGGTGCTCCCTTACAACAAAGAGTAGCAACATATTTTTTTTTCCTCCTTTGTTACAACTTCTGCGTTACTTAAGACAAGCTTTTAGAATACTACAGACTTCAAGCATCTAAGAGCACATCTGAGGGTATAGAAAAGCATCTAAATAATCAGGTGCCTTTTCACATCACACTGTTAGCACAATATAATCAGTGTCACTTAACATCTGCTTTGAATTACTGTTCCTCTGGTTAGTACCCAGTAAACTCATTAGACTCAGGTCCTGTGTATGTGACTACAATCATACATTACTAGGCTGGACAGTAAGAAAGCTTTATTTAAGATAAACATAAAAGTTAGCACATATTTGCTACTGGAAGACAGATGATGATAGTTAGTCCTGTTTTCTTATCATATGTATATACATGTAGATATATATATATGTTCCAGCAATGTCCAGGCTGGTGGAAGGTATAAATGAGACAAACTCAGAAAAAAATATTTTGAATAAATAAGGCCCATTTTTCAGAGAGAGCAGGCATTGACTTCAGTGCTATTTCAATGCTGACAGTGGGACAGGGTAAAATGATTAATCACTATAGCTACCATAACTGCTCACTATTATGTACTCTTTCACAAAGTTATATCAGTGAGCATTTTTGTTTATTTGTCCTAAGCACTTGCCTACTTTCTTTTAATACAGCGTTGCTAAATCTTGAGGTTTTGTCACAAACCTCACAGTAATTTGAAAACTGGGTGCTAGAACCATGTGAATATATAAACATTTTACATTTTTTAAGTTTAACACACATCACAAGTTATGAGAAGGAGAGTCAAAATCCACCTGAAAAAAGAAGGTTTTTAATCTCACAATCTGTAAATTCAGCATTATTGTTTTAGATGTCCTGGCTCATAACTTTCCTGAACATTTGCATGGGTCATGTAGTAATAGCTTTCTGTTACTCCAGAAACCTTCACATCTTTGGGATTTTGGATCCAACTTGTGCTGGGCAGGTATTAATGCTAGAGCGTTACGTGCTTTGGCACAAAGCAAGGAATCACAAGAGTGCCAGGCAACCTGGGCCTCTGTAATGACAGACCCTTTCCCAGACCACTGATCTATTCCTGCCTCATGTCACAACAAAGTGCCTTATTCGTATGCTAAGGTAAGAGTAATTATTGAAATTGGGGGTTCCTGTTTTGGGATAATGAAATTACTGGTTCTTATATGGGATAGTTCTTTCTCAAAGCACTGATCCACTTCAGAAGGCTGATGACTGAATCCAGAAACAAAAATCTCCCAGTCCACTCCAAGTTTACCCCCTCTCCAAAGAGTGAAGCTGCGTTGGCACTGGTAGCACACGACACAGCCTGACAAGAGCAGACCTGCAAAGCCAAAGAGTTGGTGCTGAAGAACTGATGTCCTTGGCATCTCGATGGGAGGGGGGTGCTGGTTTTGTTGGGTGGGAAGATTTCAGACTAGGTCTAGTCCACTTCTGTGGGCTGACTGTCCTCCCACGGTTGCAGCGCATTGGGAGTGTAACTATCACTTAATTTCATCTAAACTGAATATGGCTTGGGCATGGAGACTTCTCTGTAATGCAAATCAAAGCACAGAATATGGAGACAAGGCAAATGAAATCCTGATCCAAACTACTGTGTTACTGTGGGCACATCCTGAGCCGTAAGAGGTGAAGGATGCAGCTTCCTGGCAATGTAAACCAATCTAAGCCAGAGCTGTTGTAGTCCTACCCCACAATGATTTTCCCACTTTTTATTTCTCTTCCATTGTGTTGGCAAGGTGCTTGCTTGGTGTCATAGTTTAACCCCAGCCAGCAACAAAGCACCACACAGCCGCTGACTCATTCCACGCCCACCCCAGCAGGATGGGTGGAAGAGAATTGGAAGGGCAAAAGTGAGAAAACTCATGGGTTGAGATAAGAACAGTTTAATAAATGAAAAAAAATAAAATAAGAATAATAAATTGTAATGAAAAGGAAAATAACAAAGAGAAAGAAATGAAAACCAAGAAAGACGAGTGATGTAAATGAAAATAACTGCTCATCACCAACTGACTGATGCCCGGCCAGTCCCCGAGCAGCAGCCCCCCCAGCCAAACTTCCCCCTAGTTTTATTGCTGAGCATGACGTCATATGGTCTAGAAAATCCCTTTGGTCAGTCGGGGTCAGCTGTCCCAGCTGTGTTCCCTCCCACCTCCTTGTGTACCCCCAGCCTGCTCGCTGGCAGGGCAGTGTGAGAAGCAGCAAAGCCCTTGGCTCTGGGTAAGCACTGCTCAGCAGTAACACAAACAGCCCTGTGTTATCGACACTGTTTCCAGCACAAATCCAAAACATAGACCCATACTAGCTACTATGAAGAAAATTAACTCTACCCCAGCCAAAACCAGCACACCTGGCAAAATACTGTGGTTTCAGGGTATTCAAAAAGATAAAAAAAAAAAAACAAAACCAAAAAAACCATCACCCTGTTTTTCTATTAATTTCAGTGCTTTTCCCCTTTTCCTCCCAAATCCAGTGCAATGTGGAGTCAGATGAGCTCCACTGCTCAAGGTGGGAACACTCAGCTGGTGATAGAGTTGGAGATCAGTTGAAAGAGTTCGAGGACAGAACCATGGCAGACCTGATGGGCTTACGATCAACACAGAGGACTGTATCTTTAGACTGAAGACCAAATTCATTAAAGAAGCAGCAACAGGACGCACTCTGAAAACATCTGTGCCTGGTATCTCTGTGGTGCAACACAGCAATATTTAGACATATCAGTTCAGGCCCAAACGCAGACTTTATAACTGAGGTGCTCACTAGCTTGACCTTCTCTGTGATCTCTCTACTGCATGCTTTAACTGAATCCTCGGTTTCTCTTTCTGTACTCAAGTTTTCTCCTTCCTGGGTTATTGCCCTAAACTCCATCCTATGGCCTGGCAAAAAGGTTTCTGTACAAAAGTCAACAGCTTTCACCATCAGCTGACAGCATGATGTTTAATTCCTGCCCCACCTCCAAAATAATTGGTCAGTGAAACCAATTCCCCCTTAGTTTACACTTGTATATAATAATACTCTTATGCATTCCCCATGCTGTAACCACACAAAGACTTCAAAGATTGCAAGAGTACCCCTAGGTGCTACTTTTGCTCTTGCTAAGGCTTTCCAATATCTCACTGATGGAGTTACTGTATAAATTTCACACGGAATCGTACAAAAATAACGGCAAAAGCTTTGCAAATAAATAACAGAAATAGCACAATGCCACGTCTGTTTCTGTCAGAAGTGTGTTAGAGATCAATGGTAGTTCATGGTACCAAGCGTAACAGGCCTGTGTAGAATAAGTGCAAACATGATGGCACCTACCTTTTATCCCCAAAGTAAGATTCCAATCCACTGCTTTTACAATTCATCAGACAGGACATCAGCATTTCAGTGAAGAGATTTAACTCCTTCAGTAGGAAACAGAATAACCATTACAATAAGTCTAATAGGTATTTTATCAGTGGTGTTAAATATTTTGTTGGTTCTTCTTTTTTAATAGTTTTGTGAGATGCAGTTTCCTCTGCCCCCACATTCCCTACTATGCAAGATTTCCCAGTGTGCTTTATGTTAATGACAATTTAATATATGGTAGGAGAACCTTGCTAACTCTTTATTCACTAATCCATAAAGTCCAATTGCTCACACCAAAAAAAAAAAACCCCAAGTTTTCAAATAGTCCAGTATGTGACTCTGGATGACAGTTATAAAACATACCAACTTTCAGGCCAAATCTTGTCCAGACTGATTTGCATCAGCAATATTCTACACTTGAAAAATTTTATTTTTTATATTAAACAGTGGATTGTCCTTACAATTATTTGAATACACAACGTCTCTGTACAAAAGCAACTTAGTCATTTTGGCTTCTATAGCTCATCACAAGTGCTCCCAAGAAGGAGGATGTGTTTTGAAATGATGGTGATTCTCACTCTTAAATTGCACTGCTCTCATTAAATGTTTAATGGGGGAGTGGTTTGCTTGTTTACATCTCAGTATGACTTTTTCCCAATCAGTATGAATCTTCACTCATTTGTGTGAATGAGGAAAAGCAAGATTTTAATTCTTGTGATTCTTCTCCCGAATGTCACGAGTTGTTTACAAATGTCAGTAGCTGAAGACAAATGAGATTTCTGAAGAACGTCAGGTGGCCAGGAGGGTGTGGGAGTCCTGGTCAGCTGCTGCCTTCTCTCTTGCTGTCCTGTTCAGAGCCCCGGAGGGACTCACACAGCAGCATAGTGCTATTTCCTCTTCTGCTGTCCCCACTTCCCCAATTACCTTGTAATGTTCCATTCAACTTTTTGACCAGGACTAGGTCTTGAGCTGATATTCTTATGAAGTTTCCTGGTTTAGCGCTAAGATTTAATTCTTTAATAACAGTCAGCTCAGAACTCATCACTTTGCAACAGAACAGGATTTTTTTCCCCACGAACATTCCTTTACATTTAGGTGCATTGAATATAAACTGCTATTGTATTGCCTAGTCAATCAATACCAGGATGTGCTTGTGAAATAGTCTGAAATTAAATTTTGTTTTTATTGTCCTGAATAACTCAGTATCACCAGAGAACTTTGCGTCTTCACCAGTCACACACCCCCTTTTTCTACTCATTTATTGCTTTCTTGAACAACACAGGCCCAAGCAGAGATCCCTGTGGGACTTCAGTGGTGATCTCATTCCACTTAAAGCTGACCATATATTTCTACTCTGAGTTTCCTATATCTTAACCAGTTTTATCCATATGAAAAAAATCCCTATTTTCCCATTACAACTTCTTCAAGGGACTTTGGTGAGCAACTTTTTTAGAAATTTATCTAAACTGACATGTAACTCCTTTACATGGCAATTTTAGATTTTCTTCACTCTAATTCAAGACACCGACACACTTGGAAAGGCCGTAATTCTCATGAGACTTGGGGGAATTCTGATCAGCTCTTGTCTCTCCTGTTTCCTATAATTTATGGCACTCATCACTGGAAAGACGGTGATCTGGATAACACAGTGTCCTTTACTGTTACAGTCTCCTTCCTTCAGACAAGTCAAAATATGTAAGACACCCAGCAATAAGCCAGATGATTGATTATGCTGTTTGTTAATTACAGTATATTAATAGCCTTATAGAGCAAACCTCTATTATGTTGGTGTGCTGAGACTGCTTGAAGGTATATTCAGAAAGCCAAATAAATAGTCAATCTCACAGTAGTCAATGTAATTTCAGGATTCCATTTGAAAATGGGGAAGAAGAAGGAATGAACTATGTTCATTCATCTTTATTATATATTACTTCTGCTGCTTGTAAAGATACTCATATTAAAGATCATGTATGCCTCCTTTAATAGTGTTCAGTTTACATACATATTAGTGGAGTAAATTCAGATAAGTGCGCTTTACTTGAAGTTACAGATTTAGCCTTGTGCTTCATTTCCCAGCCTTTCTCAAAATGTTGCCTTTTCATACGTGGAGGGGATTAAAGCTCAGTGAAAATACCAAGAAGAATTCTACATAAGGAAAAAAAGGCAACAGTGCTTATGTTTATTTCTCTATTCTCACCTGAAATCTCAGTTAAATGGTTTCTCAGCTGGACTTTCTAAGTGCCAAGTCCTTTTCAGAAAACATTTGCAAAACTACTCCTGAAGATGGTCTTAAAAGATAAGGCTGAAAATTGTTAGTGCTTACGAAACAGATGGAGAGGATACCACCGGAGAGATAAGAGGAAGAATAGGCATTCAGAATGACCAGAGCTAAGGTAAACAACTAGCCTACCAACCCCCTGGGACTAAAGGAACCAAAAGTAGGAGTGAAAAAAAAAAAAATTTTTAAAAAATGCAAAAGCCCCTTTATACAGTATAACAATGTCAAAAAGAAAATCAAT
The DNA here is from genome assembly GCF_900496995.4 of Aquila chrysaetos chrysaetos. NCBI lineage: Eukaryota > Metazoa > Chordata > Aves > Accipitriformes > Accipitridae > Aquila > Aquila chrysaetos. Next base: position 58,797,986 of record NC_044005.1, read on the forward strand.
CTTCCTGCTGAAGAACTCCCTAAACACTGGCTGCAAAAAAACATCAATAGTTGCTCAGACCACCATTTGCTTTAAACATGTCAATTCTGTCTACATTGATATTAACCAAGCATAAGTAACAACCAATTCACTGAGCCTTCACAAACATAGAAGTGCAGTATTAGAGCATGTCAAGCCATCTGAGACTAATTTGAGGTCTGCAGGGTGGAAGACTTAAACTTTATATCATTGGACTGGAAAAACTTCTGACAGTACCATAGCTCCATATGTTTATTACAATATGCACAAAAATATATACATACTAAAGATGGAAAAGCTATAACATCAAGATTTCAGTGTTAGGTGAAGTGGCAGAATAAAATATGATGACAGACTTTTTTTTTCCAGCACAGCTCTTGTGGAAAGTTGTTAGGCTTGGGGTTTTTAACTTTTTGCAAAGGGTCAGTTTGTACAGCCTCTCCTCAGTAAATCTGTAATTTGGGACAACTTGGAGAAATTTGTAGAATTATACAGAGGAACCCTGCAAGAAGACTTTTTTTTAAAGTAGTCTTTCATTATCACTTCTGTGGGAGTTGATACTCTGAGTCAGATAAGGACATGTTCCTAGAGCTCGTCTGGTAATTAAGAGTGATTCTCACTGTATGACTCCACCTAAGATACGCTCTGAAAATTAACATTGTGAGCCTATGGGTTGGTCTAAATCCTGAAACTGTTCCTTGGGTGGAAGGAAAGAATAGGCCTACCCTTTTCAAGGATGACTAGACAACTAGGCTGGGAAAGTCCAGTAATATAGGGGACTGCCTCAAAGAGTCTTTAGGATGCGATGTGTTGCTCTTTCAATCACCAACAGCACGGCACCCTGAGAAGTTGTATTCTGCAAGTCTTGTATCTCAAGATACAACTTTGGTCAAGGAAGCAGGAAACGAGGACCTTAAACTCTCATACTGCTTCCTATCTCCTGCACTGAGTTACAAGATCCACTGAGGGATGAGAAAATATAGTAGGATGTCCTATGTCAGATACTCTAGAGTTGAAAACATGTCCCAGGCCATCCGCACAAGAGGTAAATGCGCCATACTGGATTGCACTTGTGCTGGCTCCTGCCACTGGATGCTGAAAACATCCTTTTAGGCTACCTGATAAATTCCTAGATATATGCTTTACTCTGTACAGTAATGTATATTATGGTTAAGAGACAACAATGGAATTAAGAGTTTGTGCATATGTTGCTGCTTAAAAGCACAAATTGACATGTTGACGGAAAAAGATGTTAATGTTAAAGATGACTAGGCTGATTTAACATATTGCTAGCCCTAGCATATTGCTAGCTAACCACCTTTTGTAGAGGATTAAATTAAGAGTGCAAATGGATCTGGCCCACTCTGCGGCTGCTCAATTGCTCTGTCTGATGGCAGGAAGGCAGCAGGAACATATAGCCCGGGAAGGACAGAGCAAGTCTCACCTGGAAGGGGCTGTCTGCATTTAGGCTGAACTAAGTGTCCCCGACATCACTTTATCCATTTGCCAGCTCAGCCTTGAGCTATGCCTTGGCCTGGGGACAACAATCCGTTACCATCCTGAACAGGCACTGCTTTTCTGCACAGCCGTTGAGTGTCCCATACCAGTTTTAGCTTAAATCACAAACTAGGCAGGCTAAAATTCATACCGAGAGGTAGTTGTCATGAATCTGAAGTCAGACTGCTCACTTTCAGAGCTAAGTGCTAATCAGGAATAACTCCATGGGCACTGTGTAAAATCTGGGTGTGGAAAGAGCAGTTGTAGATTTAATGCAAGTTAACAGTTATAAAATCATAGAGTAATTTAGTTTGGAAGGGACCTCTGGAGGTCAAAAAGTCCAACCTCTCTTTCAAAACAGGGCCAACTTCAAAATGAGATCATGTTGCTCTGCGCCTTGTCCTGCTAATTTTTGAGTATCTCCAATGACATTCAAAGTACCTTGGTATCTACCGTGAATGGCTCTGTTTACATCAAAAAGTTACTATGCTAGTTAATACCTGTTTGCTAATACATGATTAAGGGAAGATTGGTGGTGTTGTTACCAACATGGACTTACTCTAAAGGCTTATGAATTCCAGAGTTTAAAAGAGACAAATCTTACCCTATTTAAATTCCTAAATGATTTCAGATTTCCCTTCATTCACTTACGAACATTTACCTTAATCTTAAAGAGATTGAGTCAGTTCTGGGAGTTCTGGTGTGAGATGGGAATGGACTTCAGCATATATTAACATTAAAGAGAAGTTGAAGACTATTTGAATATGCGTTTTTCTTTCCTTCAAAATGGAAAAAAAAAAAAAAACCAAACAACCAGTATCTAGCACCCTATGTCCTGGACGTGAGGTATCTCTATGGGAGGTCGGAGCTTGATCGCAGCAGCTAAGAGAAGGAATTCAACTCACGCTAGGATAAGGACACTAACCACTGAGCAGTAGGCAAACAAGGCCTCGATCATGATGACCCCTCACCGCAATCTCAGTCTGAAGGGAAACTGCCACTGTTCCTGCATTGTGTTCTGTAGGAAAAGCCCATTTGCCACATCAGGCGTAGCAGAACTTTATGAGCTTGGGCTGAGGAAAACAGTGAGGTGAAAAACTTGACTTTACAAACCTAAAGTGTTTCTTGGCACTCCGCAGAGCAAAATTTTAACTTTTCAAGGAGCTGCCACAGAAAAAAAGATCAGTGTTACTGGATGTTTCTACCATTCAGTAGCAACTGAGCTAGAGAGTGAAAGATCTAAAATGTTATGCATTTATATGCCCACTTAGCATATTTTAATGCTTTTTTGATGCATTTTCTACATTTTTTTAAATGCTTTTAATCTTAACAACCTTACTAGCCAAAATTGCCCCAGATGCATATATTCAGCACTGTGTATACTCATTTTCAGATAGGCTTACATGAGATGGTGATAGAAAGGTCAAATTATGTTTGCACAATATTTTAACCCAGGTAAAATACAGGAGGCTTAACAAGGTAGGGGGAAAAAAAGGCATCTAGACAGGACTTTATTAAATGAATGTTTACATACTTCCGTCTTTGTTTTCACTGCAGGATTGGAACAATAGGGAGGTTCCTTAAGCATTAGATTGGGAGGGCTGGATTAAAGAAAAAAGGTAGCAACAATGAACTCCTTGCATGTAATTTAAAGTTGTAAATCATTTAATTTGGTCTACATTCAAAGCCCGAAGCAAAATTGCTCTGAATTTCAAATTTCAGATCCAGAATAAGATTTTAATTCTTAAAAAAATTAAAAAGTTAGATCAAAGCTGTTAAAGTGAGTTATTATTTCAGTGGGCAAACCTGAAATGAAGTTAAGGTATGAACTGAATATGGTGTCCATGCATTTATAGTGTATTACAAACAGCAGTTTTCATATCTCTAAAATGTGGTTTTCCTATCTGATCATGTCCCTGATGCAGTTCCAGCAATGAACTGAAATTTGATCATAGTAACATTATAGAAAGATATTAAGCTGCATTCTTGAACTTGTTTTTGTTTGTGCATTTTTACAGCTACAATTACTATGGACTTCTGATCTACCTTTTTTCAGATATTCTAATGTCCACATATCTGAGAACTGATTCCAGAAGTTTTGGAACAATTCCTACCGTTCATCAGTGAGAATAATTCACTTAGTATAACTCCCTCACAGTTAAAAATTTTCTTCAAATAAGAATAGTGATATGAAATGTGTGAAGTTCATGACCTTAGATTTCAAAATAGTTCATAGCAAATGCATTTTTACAATGGAGAAACAGGCATATAAAGGTGGTGTAACATAATGAAGATCACTAAGCAGGTCCAGGACTGACTTCAAAACTGGGGAATAAGATTCTTCATTCCTAGAACGGTTTATGCGTGGATGATGTTGATTGCCTACTGTAATGTTGTTATTATTTATAAGAGTATTTCCTCTGTTCTGTAGGAAGAGGCCATAACATTTTTACTTTTGTGGATTACAATGAATTAAAGAGCCCAAATGTTCTAAGATATAGCTTGAATTTGAAGCAAGAAGAATCAAAGCAGTACAATTCATTTATGCACTTTAAAAGCTTGTTCCATTACTTTGATGTTACAGGAGAAAAACTTCAATTATGACTTATTTTTTTCTAAAAAGAGCTTGACAGACAGCTCATGGAAACTATGTCCTCCATTAATCAATGGAAGAAACATAGCATGGATCTTGTCATTTCTGCCAACACAGTTAAGAGCAGTAATTGATAATAGCTTCATTGGTGGCTTTAATTATTTAGATATTTGTCCACTATAAATACAATTGGAACTTAAATTTTATTATGGAAAAAAAGAGCACTAACAAGATTTCCCCCAGTTATTAGTAATCTAGGGCAGCTCTGAAATATGATTTTACAACAGCAGTCTTCCTGCCTCATTGGCAGCCACTGGGGTCATTCTGAAGATGTTTTTAAGTTACACAAAGATGAGAATGGATGACTGTCCGAAACAGTATCTCATAAATTTTTTTGTAAACTGAAATAATAAAAATATCTGAGCAAACACTTTGCTGATGCTAAAACACCAAAGACAGTACATCTAAACATAGCCTGAGATGGCAGATACTTAGGAACTGTGGTCTAATCATATAAAATGCAACTGTGTGAATTAAGATTTTTGTAGAACCCTAAAACCTAGACAATGTGTGCATTCATTGATCTTGCCTAGCCCGCTTCTGGAAAAGTTCAGCTCAAGGAGTAGTAGACTGGATTAAATTCGAAAGTAATGAGGTCTTGATAGAGGAATCAAAAAGTGGGCTGGGCAGAGCACACCAAAGTCAATAGGACAGCTGAATAAGAAAGATGTGCTCTCTCACCTTTAGCATTGCTAGGAATATTTTAATTTAGGCTTGGTCCCTGAAAGAATCCTGTCATTGAAAGGGGTCCTGAAAAAGCACCAAGGCAATTTATTCCCATTGCAAGGCCCTTTTCACTGGCAGTCCCTCATTGTTGCTGAGATAAGGAGAACAGAGGAAATATATTACAGGGACCTCCAAACTACTTGTGGGTGGGATAGAAGTTAGATTAGAGACTTCTCCAATTAGAGATGATTACTGCTGCAGAGAAGCAGTCTTTTCTAGGGCAGAAGCCCTCATACCTCTGACTTTCTCCTATTTCCCTTCTGAAAAAAGTTTTCATTTCACTGTCTCTTCCTTCCTAGGTCTCACAGTTACCCAGTTCCACAGGTGCTGCCCCAAAAATCAGCCTTTGCGTATTCTTCATGTCTTCAAACTTTCCCTTCATTTTCCCAAACTTGTTCCCGCTTAATCCTTCCCTTCCACCTCAGTAACTCCCTCCCTCTCCTTCACCCCAGAGCTGGCCTTATTTATGGAAGCTAATTAAAATTAAAAGCAATCACAATCTCTGTATATTAAAGGGAAGACCTAACATCCTCAAAAGCACAGTGCTATGAGTAACATGCTCTCTCTTAACTGTCCCAGAAAGCTTTCAGTGTAAATACCCATCTACTCCACATCCTCCCAGTTCACCCAGTCCGTTCTCTTACTACTGCTCCACAGCCAAAAACTCCCCAGGACAGACTCCTCTTGCAGATCCCCCCTCCCCTCCAAACAGCGGCCGGTATTGAGCTCGGAGTTGTCTGAATTATCTGTGCAAGCTGACAGCCCCTCGGTCCCAGCAGCCACCAGCACCCCCTGCCCTCCTTTCCCAGGCTGTTGCTGGTAAGCCAGCCTGCCCACCTGCCTGCCTCCTCCTGCAGAAGCCAAGCGTCAGCTCCTGCGCCTGGCTGGGTCCTTGGCACCCCAGGCACATTCAATAACAATCTATCTAAACAGAGCTCTGACAGCAGAAACAAGAGAGCATGTTAGGAAAAAAAAAAAAAAAAAAAAAGAAAAGAAAAGGTATTGTAATCCTATATCCTCAGCTTGCCCCTCTTTATCCAATAACAAATAAGCTTATTACAACAGCAGTATGCATCTTGTGCTCTCCTGGCAACACTGAATTAAATCCAGACAACTCAAGGAGACCATTCAGGAGGGAATTTAAAGGAGGGGATTGCATTAGCCGAGTGGAGAACTGAGTAAGGTATAAACAAGTATTTCATCAAAGACAAGGTCAGGGTGAGGGCAAACTCTGGCAAGGGTCCAACCATAGTGATAAACCAGAGGGAGATGCTGGTGGAAGAAAAAGTTCAGGGTCAGCAATGACAATGAGATTTCTCGCCTGGGGAGAAAAGGAAAGGTCTAGAGACACAACAAAACTTTAGCCTAATTAACGGCTCTCCTTGTGGAAAAATTGGTACCAGAATAACATAGCTTAATTATTACCACCACCGTGACGGGAACCCATCTATCTTTAACTTCCTATCTAGTTAGTAACGCGGCACGTTTCCAGTGGACTGCCTCCCTTCATCCAGGCTGGCACAGCGAAGCACGTCACGGGCACAGCCCGGAGACCTCGCGCAGCCCGGGGAAGCGGCTCCCTCTCCTCTGGAAAAAGCAGGAGCGAGGGACGACGTGGTCCTTCGCCTCCGACGAGCCGCCTGGACATCGCTGAACCAAGTCGTGACCTGCTGAGGTGAACAAGCGGAGCAGGTTGGTTTGTTTAAGGTCATGCCTGAAATGCTGTAAAGCAATGCATTTGCAGTTTGTTTTCAGCTCCCTGCACGCTCTGTGACAGAGATTCATAGTGTCCCTGTACTTCATAAGTCCTTCTAGAGAGGGAAAAGTGGTGAATAACAAAATGCCTTGAGCTTAAAGAGCTCTGCATTGGGGAGTTAATTCAAACAGGCCCTCATTTCACTGTCTTTACCTAACTGTTAAATGAGCATTTGCAACTCAAAAGAGAAACATGTCATGATAGCTGGATTCCAATTAGGTTATCCAAGGAGTAGGTACCGCTCACTTTCAGTAAAAATGCGGAAATCTGACCCAAAAACTTCTTTAGTAGAGATTGGGTTATGGAGGAGTGCAGCTCAAAAAGTAGAGAAGTGCAGGCATGAAAAGCAAATTAGTTTATGGAAAATGTGTGCCCTCCCCTCCTTTTTCTCAAGACATTTTAATTTTTCAGCATTTTGGCAGCATTGATAAGGACTGCCACTGTACCTTTATTTCCCATGTTCTAGAGACCAAGGAGAATGAAAACCAGAAAGCTTTGGGTAATAGTTCTTCTGGTGGAACTGAGACCTGAATCCAGCCACATATAGGAGCCTGGTGATGTCTGATACAACCCATTAAAAATGCCCCATGTAGTCTATAAATTACAGCTGTGAAAATGGAACCAAATCCTTTTAATGTGCTTTCCTCAAGAACATATTTTTATGTACATCTGGGTGTTTGCCTAAGCCCATATGTTATTACTTAACCTCTGAATCTATCAGGTATATGGACAATAAAATCTACAAAAGTTAAAGCCTAATTTAGTAAAGATTGGTCTGGTTTCCCTGAATTTCCTGTGCTTTTTAAAGCAAGCATTAGCTTTGTTACCTGGAGCGCCTGCAACTGCTAGTGTTCCTGAGCAGCTTAGAGTGTAGGAAATAAAACATGTTACAGAATTTGAGTATAAAAATTCATTTCAGATTGAGATCTATTTTTCGTTATTTATTTATGTTACGTGTGAGATAACAAAGTGTGCAGATCAATGGCAATCAGGTACCCAGCACAGTACCTTACTCTGTTAGCCTTGCTGCTCCTGGAGAGAACACAATCAGCTGAGACCAGTCTGGAGAGGCCAGGCCCTGGGCAGAGGTGCTGAGCGAGGGGTGCCAGAGGGGGATTTGTGGATTATCATTAAAAAATCTTCCCTTAACAAACGTGAAAAAAGGAATGCTTGGACAAACTTCGCAAATGGCATGTTCGATTTTTGCAATTTTTTCTGCTGTTTAATAACTAATGTACTTTAAATGTCTAATATTTTACCTTTAAAACCATTGGTGGCACAGTGAGTGCCCAGAAAATTATTATAGCTACTGATAGAGAAAGTGGCAGGGAACTGAAAAGAGAATACGATGAACACCAACTCTTTTTTTCTGATAATAAAGACTTTTAAAATTTTTTTTTTAAAACAAATTCGTGCTGCACACAGTATTGCCTGATGTTTTAAGCAGATGAAATAATAGGAGAAATATCCTATGGTATAATTCCTTTAATTGTGCATATTCAAGTAGGGTGTTTAGCTGCCAATTTTAACAAGTAGAGAAAGTGAAATGACTACCACAGCCATTTCTCCTCATTCAGGGAGCTTCAATGGGGGTTGGAATTTTTAGAGGGGAAAAGAAGAAAACAGGACTTCCTCCTCATTTTTATTTTGTTTTCAATCTTTTTGCTGCATTATAGTTTTCAATATTGCTGAGAAATTGCATGAGGTCAAATTCAGAAGTGAAGCAAAATTTTATATAAGGTACCTGACACCAAAACTTCATCTAGCTGTCATAGAAGCCATTAGGAACTATATAAGCTTCTTAAACTCCCAGAAAGGACTGAAATTTTCATACACATGCATAGGACCAATCTGCCGCTGGCACATAGCCAGTATATTTAAAGATGATTTAAAGATTTACATTCTGAGAAGCCAAAGAGGAGATATAAAAGTCTGAATTCTTGTCACTTCTCAAATGGAGACCTACCTATGACTTATGTAACTGGAAGGTAATATTATGGAATTTATTTGTGCTGAAGAAAAAAATCAGTTTACAGAATACCAACTTACATAGTATTAAAGTAAGGCATTGCTCTCACAATCATTTCCCCAAATTTTGGATCACTAGTGTCAATCTCTAAATTTAATTTCTTGCCAATCTTTGGGAAATAGGCATGTAAAGGATAACTTAGGAATTACCTGCTCAGGTGTGTAATGAATGGCAAATGCCACCACCATCGTATATCCAAGGAGGGTTTTATTTCACTCTTGTAAATGGAGTTCATCTGGAGAAGAAAGTTCAAGGACACCCTAAAACCCAGCACAGGCTCTAACAACTGCTTGTTTTTCAAGCTTTATTCATTTCACCCAGCGTAACACTCATTTCCATCCCTGTCTGTTGTTCCAACATGATTGGGTTTTACTAGATTATTTTAGATTTTTTAAATTAAATTCCAACTTTTTCAGAAACATTTTTCTCTCTTTTCTCTCCTATCACCAATGTCAAAGAAGAATGGGAGAAACTCCTTCATATCAGTAATTTGAAATTACATTGTGAGAAGTATGTGGGAGAATAATCTGTGAAAACTGTTCCTTGGAAGTGGACTGAAAAACAGTTGTGCAGGTAAGTGGGGAAAATCAGAGCTATAGGTTCCATGCATTTTGTTCCTATGTAAATGAAGTTGAAATCTCCTTAGTGTAAATTGAGAAGGTGCTGTCATTATAAACAAGATCAAGAAAACTGCCTCTTAAAGTGTGATAAAATTTTAAACCACACAGTGAAGTATATAAGTACCACATTAATTTGGTTATTTAGGATTTAAAATTATACAAAATTTCCCAGAAAACATTGACCTTTTATTAAAGTACCCAGCATCAACATTTGCCACCTGTCAGTCAGAACTCTTCAGATTCTGGATGTTCCTGTATTAGAAGAGAGATCCAAACAGGTCAAGGTTTGGGTTTTGCAAAATCCTTTGCAACAATTTTAATCTGAACAGAAGAAAAGCCATAGTTTTGGCCAGGTCTGAACATATTTTAACAGTTATTGAAAATGTATATGCTCACAAAGGGCAAGATCCTAATTGTGTATTTTGATGACTCCAGTTTAGGCATTACAATGCCAAAAGACAGCACCATTTGGATTGCTCAGAGCGCCAGTATTAGGCTTTTAAGCTCACTATACAGACAATGAGGTGAAATACACCTCCAGAAGAAAATTCATGTATTCTAACATTTTTAGGTGCAACCTCTATGTGCAACAACAGGGCAGGGAGCCTACAGCTAATACTTATGGGAAACACTAAGTGCAGGGCTCCTGAGCTGGATGTGAGTGTGCGTACTTGGCATCCTGAATATCAAGCTCTGTCAGTTAGCCCCTGTCTCAGGAGAACTCACTCCTTTTCCAATATTTCTGTTTTCAACTCTGAAAAACAAGGAATCAGATAAAAGTCTAGGATGTTGCATGGTATGGAGAGCATCAGTAAGAAATGAGAAATAACTCTTTACTTGATTATTTATTGCCAAAATTGCACATATTTTTTAAAAGATGGCCAAAAGTGTTTTAGATGTATAATACAATAAACCAAGCTGCATTGGCAATAGGATACATGATATGACCTAAAATGTTTCCTTTTTCTAATTCCTGTGATTTACAGATATATATATATGCAACCTGAAATTTACACTTTAATTATCATCTAGAGAACCTATTTATTCCACAGTGACTACCATGACTTGAATCAGACTGAGTAGAGGGTGCATTGTTTAAGTTCTCAATGAATTTATAAGATCACGTTCATCCTCAGTTTAAGGATGCATTAGAACTCATCCCTTAATTAAAGCATTCATGTCGATCCATGTTGCTGCACTCCGTGAACAACTTTAGAATAGACCAGTCACAAACTTTAGAGCCATTATAAAATCCTTTAAAAATTGCCTACATCTTTGCCTCCTACTGCAGGCCCATGCCAGGAAGGAAGACCAGATTGTTCTACTTGGTGTTAGCCCTGCACCATGAGGAGGTCTGCCCTTTTGTGCATAATAACTGTGAGAAAAATACTGCACATCAAAAATTACCAAAGGATAACAGGAAACAATCAGTATAATATAAACTTGTGCCTTAATATTTCTGTGTTATGTCAATACATAAAAGGAGATCCTTAAAATGCTAGTCCAAAATAGTTTACTAGTACCTCATAAAATTAACAGTCCTACCAAGTGTTTATGACATCAAACCCCAGATTTAATAACACCGTGGTTAAAGGAGGCTGTATACTTAGGATATTATTTACAGAAAGAAAAGACCAGTTCTATCTTTATGAGAAAGGTGTTCTTCTTGTTCAGGACAGCAGCTGATTATCTTCCCACAACTTTTGGGTTATGTTAGACAATGAGAGAGGCCTCATGCTAGACTTTGCAAAGCCCTGAAATCATTTGCATTTGTTTTGTAACTACATTTCTATGCAAATGTACAGCATTCGGCTTAACATCAGCAGTTTTAAATCCACTAAGTAGAGAGACTTTCTGAGACTTTGTCAGAGGGAAAGGATTAGAAGACCTAAGCTTGACTGAAATGCTGGTGGAGTATAACTCATCTGAAGAGTTTCAGGAGTTTAAAAAGTCACCATTTTGCTTTTTTTTTCCTGAACTTTTCCTTCTACTCAAAATAAAAAACCGTTTTCTGTACCTTGTGAGCTGTAGAAATGTTTTCCTTCTTTTTTTCCTTAATTCTTTTCAGGTAATTACTTCTTTTTATATTATTATAGCTTACGATTAGTCTGTGCACACCTATACCCCAGTCATCCAGATTCTCTTCCCAAACTTGCTTGCTCCATAACACTGCTCAAATTCGCTGTTCATCTGTCACCTTTTTATAGGACACATTTGTGTTTTCAGGAAATCTTTGGCCATTGATGGCTTGCTTAGCCCAGGGCAGGGTGAGCAAACACACGGATACAATCCAACACAACTTTCTGGTATCCAAAAGCACAATAAGAACTTCCCATTCTCCCTGGCCACCAGCCACCAATTCCCATCTTTATCCATTTTATGAGGAACTTTAATCCAGATCATTTCACACGAACAAAATCAGCACAACTAAACAGACAGTAAACTGGAGCACAGATTTGGCAATGTGTGACTACAAGAGAGGAGTCCAGGAAAGCCAGCTTGGCTGTAGGAGGGGGAACATACACACACGTACACATACACACTGAATGGTCTCTGTGTGTGTAAGTACAGGGAGTGAACACTATTTCTTGCTCTCCCCTTCTTACTAGAAAATTTTGAACTCAATCCTAATAGCCACAAAAATATAGCAGATGCAGATCTTCCTTAGCCTCATTCAACAGTAACTTATAGTTACGACAACCGTAAGGGACAGGAGTCATCACAGTCATAGATGACACAGGCCACAGAATGTCATCTTGCAAGTCTTGCATTAAGTATTTGTATGAGCTGTAAATTTTGAAACCTAAGTGACGAAGAATCCATAACATTACTGGAAAATCTCTGCAAGTGTTTAATAGCTTTTACTACTAAAACGTGAGCTTTTTTAGGTTGAGTTAATCTAATTTTGTCCTGTCGATTTAAATGATTTCACCAGAGAATGGCAACATCACCTTTGTAGCTGCCCAGATACCAATGCCAAATCCACTGTGACTTCTTCCACAGCAGTGAAGAGTTAGTCCAGGGATGTGAAAAGGAGGGGTTCACTCCTACATGGACAGTGCAAGCTATTACTACCAACACCACTGTGCTTCCACCTCTCCTGCCCCCACTTTCTGTGTGTTTCTGCCTCCTTCCCTTCCCTTCCCTTCCCTTCCCTTCCCTTCCCTTCCCTTCCCTTCCCTTCCCTTCCCTTCCCTTCCCTTCCCTTCCCTTCCCTTCCCTTCCCTTCCCTTCCCTTCCCTTCCCTTCCCTTCCCTTCCCTTCCCTTCCTTTCCCTTCCCTTCCCTGTTACCCCCACTCTTTGTTCTCTGTGCTACCTGGTATTCATATAGTTCCACGAAGAACTTCATTGATTTCTTGGCCTGCATGTATCTGCTGTCATGCCTTGAAACCTGTGATTCATCCATGCAAGCCTTTGCCAAAGCCGAGACCTTACTTCTCTCCATAGGCCACATGTGAAACAAATGCTCAATGCAGCTCTCCTTTCCTTGTGTCATATCTTATAACCCAGAGCAGCAACCAACAGGAAAACCAAAGTGCCACTTCATTAGCTCTATAATAGACAAATTAGAATAGAATAGAATAGAATAGAATAGAATAGAATAGAATAGAATAGAATAGAAACAGAAACATGAAGTGCTAGAAAGTCCAGTTGTTCAAAAAAAGGGAAGCCAAATTTGAGAAATTAGGATGACAGAAATCATTCTTCTGTCCTAGCCATTTTTATATATTGTTGGCAGCTAAAAACTCTTGTAAGCGGTGTGGGTTGCCAACAAGGATATAATTGGAGTTAGTTAAATTTTCTCTCAGTATTATTAGCTTTGCAGGTTTCATGAGAGCTATAGAGTCACAGTACAGGTTTTGCAAGTGCAGTGATATGTCTAGAGTTATGATCAGATACAGCTCAGTAAATGAGGATGGGTTTATCAAATGCCTTTGGCAGTGTAATAAAGAACTACACTGTGCACCTTAAGCATTGCAGGCCTGTATTTCATTTTGCCCTTAGTGGGAAGATGCCTTGTGCTTGTAGCCTTTTGATTAAGACACACCTATGAGCTGCAAAAGTGGCACCATCCCAGGATTTACTCCTCAGAGAAGAGAGGATGTGAGGCTGGGGTTTTTTTTCTTCAGAACTGATGCTATAGCTCAAGAAACCAGAATGTTGCACTAGACACAAGGTATTAGATCTTCTTTTCAGCACTTGCACTGCCCGTTCACTTAGCCATTCTGGGCATTTTTTTTAAGTTGGGCACTGTTTAAGGTGAATCAAGACACTGCTTTGCAGTAGTGAATATTGCAGCACTGCATTGTAGTTAGAAACCAGGGCATGCAGTAAGAAAAGGAAAAGCATTCCAGATGGATTTTACTTTGAAAGTTGGAACATAGATTTATTTCTCTCTCACTTGACAATGGAAAATATTTTTTGATCTCTCAGGACATGAAGAAAAATTACTTGTCTGCAAGATAAACAGAAGCACGGGTTCTGACTGTAATGTGATAGGACCAGATAGAGTTGCTCCGCCTCATCCATGAGAGCATTTCCCACTCCCATACTTGCCCTTTGGAAAAGTGCTTGTGTGAACCTGCTTGTAGGAATCCCTAAGAGTGAAACAGTTTCACATTTGTTCTAAGCAAGCTCAAGTGTAAGGAATAGACACAGGCCCTCGTTTCAGCCTCTCTATGTTTTCATGACATGGCTACAGAGTAAATTTCATGAGACACCTAAAAGCTAAGGTATCAAAAGGTATTTTTTCATGAGCTGAATCATTTTCCTCACATCCAGCCCTTTGGATGTCCTCACAAGTACTAGTTGCAGCACAAAGGATATGGCATGAACAGAAAGAAGTCCAGGGCCTTGGGAAACCAAGGAGAAAGAAAGGATGAGAGAAAAACCACTCCTTTTAACTACAGTCTGTACTTGTGCCTGCTTAAAACCACAACCTCATACACACAGGTTCTTGTCCCTGCTTGGGGTGTAATTTTCTTGGGTCCCATATGCTTGCTCTGCACATTCATTTCTTGTCTTCAGGAATTTTTGGCAGGTATAAGCTGTGGTTTATACTGGGTAATTACTGGAGTGGAATTATCTAAATGTCCACAAGGAGATTAAAGTGGAGGCGGGGATTTACTCACCTAATCCAGCTCTGCTTTCTGAGAGGAAGAAGAGTTTAATTCACAGGTGTTACAGTCAAAACTGGTGTCCATGTTATTGCGATGACTGGAGCAGGATCTTCAGCGCAAGCACTCCATTCCCCTGTAGGAGGAACATCCAGCTGGCACAATCATTTCATTATGAGAGATGCTTCAAAACAGTTTGAGATCCAATTATGAGATGATGAAAACACCTAGGGGACATACAGGATGTTTGATTTTAAGAACTTATCTCCTTACAGGTAAAATGACCTGTGCTTGTTAGTAGAGTGAATAATGTCATCTGTGTAATTTAATTGAATTGCTATTTCCCCACACACTTGCATTACATTACGTAGAAGGAATACGTATTGAAGAATTACCTCACTCACCAAGGGCCAGCACATTCCTGGAGCGCAGGCGGCTGGCCCTCAGCTGTCCCTGGGAAGCCACCCGGTCAGAAAGCCTTCTCCAGCACCTCGCCAAAGAGATCGCTCCTGCAGCGGCTGCATCAGTGAATTGCAAGATGAACTTTGGATGACTGAAGAGAAAAACATGTTGGTCTTTTAATCCAGCTGCTAGAGTTGGATTGCTGCCTCTTGCCCAACCATACAACATTCAACCCCATCCCTGCTCAGCTCAGCTCCTAAGCCTGGATGCATTTAAATGGTGTAAATTATTTGCTCTCCATAACGCCACTGTAAGCAAGCTGCTGCTTACTAGGCCTTAGCTGTGTTTTCTTCAGGCTTTGAACTTTAATGACTCATGCTGATATATGTGACATGATGAATGCTTTCTATATTTAATTATGAACAAGATTTTTCTGATACTCTGGTTGCAATTTTAGGTTTGGCAGTTGATAATCCTCCCAGGGTAGTCCTAGTGCTTTTGGAAGTGAAAGAGAAAAGGAAGTAAATTCGTACCTTAAACTAATTTCTGCAAAGCGGTAAAAAGAAAAGTTACGTCCCAAAATAGGCTCTCCCATCAAAATTCAGCCAGTAAGCATGCTGTAAGCAGTGCTACCCTTCTATGGAAGGCCAAATGTCTCAGCCTCAGATATAAGTGTGATGAAAAAGCAGAGATGTGGTTTGTCTTTTAGGCTGCAGGAGAGGCAGTGAAAGACCCAAGGGACCATAAACAGCCCTGTATGGAAGCAATTGCAAGAACGGTGTCCTTGCCACCACTGCAAACAGCAAATCTAAATCAGCCTAGAAGCATTTCAAAAGATGACAGAGCTACTGCTCTCATGCTTGTTTCCTCAAAGCTTATGAACAAAAACTCTGTAGAGCGTGACTCATACTAACCTTACTTGCCATCTCTATCAGAATTCATGTCATGAGTTAAAACCACAGTCAGGATCTTCATCTGAAAGGTTATGCATTTTTGTTAGAAATTTAATGTTAGGAACCTAATCTATGTTTTAAATTTGTTTATCATCAAGTCATCTGACGTTTGTGGATATCATGAAGACTATGTTCCTACTTAATTCAATAGCATTGCAACTTTCCATCTACTTTTCATTCAGTCACGTGTTGTGTACTCATTCAGGCGTGTCCTCTGCAGACAACATTTAGATATGATTGCTGAATTAATCATTTACAGCTCTCCAAGGTACGCTTTGAAGAAAGAGTTGCTTGTATCTCAAAGGTCAACAAAAGACAAGGTTACAAATCCAAGGCTAAAGCTCTAACGCTGTTAATACCCCACCCAGCATGTCTAAACCAGATTATTCTCCCAATAATCAGGTATTTGCAAACTTAAATTAACTTTTGTTTTACTGGGTGAGCTAGTTCTTGAAACAGTAATCAGGAAAGTTTGTCTGAGCTTGGTAGAAAAATGAGGATCTAAAGACTAGGCTGTTCTGTCCAAGGCCACCAGTCTACAGGCTGAAGCTGAGAGCCAGGCACAGTGCTGCACTGGAAGGTGGCTTCTTAAAAACACAAATGGAAGATCAGACCCAGGCCATTTACTAGGAAGGATGATCCATACCTTTGTGTTGTCACAGATGAAAATTCAGAAAGATTAGATCAACGAGGAAAGACAGTGCTTCTAATGGTGAAATAAAACTAATCACAGCCCAGCAACACAGCAGCTCTATGTCACCGCTATTCATCTTAGAGACTATCTGATCAGTGACTGGCATTATTCAAACAAATGAGTCGCAATGAATTTTGCAAATACAGGAAATAGATTTTGTATCTGCAAGTGCTGATTGATTAAGCTCTTTCAAGCTGTTATGGCCCATTTACTGCAGTATCACTGGGCAAAATAAGAATCCCTCTGAAACCAGCGGGAAAGAACTGGGGGTGAAGAACAAGAGGTCTGCAACTCTACACAGGTCTGCAGGACTGTGCAGGCTATATGCCACCTCTTCCCTAAACCAGCAGTCTGATCTCAGCCAGGCCCAGGACAGCCCCAAGGGTTTCAGGCTTCCCAAAACGCCGTCTCTTGTCTCCTACAGCCATGCAGCAGTCCATATCCATCTCCAGTTCAGGAGAAACACCACCAATAAAAATCAGTCCCAGTCATACTGTGTTGTCTTGTGTCAGTTCCATCTGACAATGACAACTGGGAAATGGCACATGCAACATTAGCCTGAAATTGTAACATTGCTGTTCAGACAGACAAAGTACACAGGGATGAAGTTTGTGCTGTCCCTCAGGTGAATTTTGGCTAAACAAAGTGACTAAATGGAAAACCCACCTAACACCTCATGCAGCGTGTTTCCTTTGTCTGTTAGCACTTGGGACGCACAGCCAGCTTTCAGCAACTATTCTCTCTTCTCAGACATTTCCCAAAAAGTCCTGAAGGGTTCAACACCATATGATATAAATTGAGTTTTTAATATCATTTTAGGATTCTACTGCTATCTTTCTTCATGGAGTTACATGCCACTGGAAATCAGCATTTTTTGACTATGGCAGGCTGCACACATCCTTGGAAATCAGTAACTTTGATAAAGTCTTTAGAAAACATTCAGATGTGATCTATTTTTGGCTCATGTAACGTTCTGCTCATAGCTTGATTTTATCTTTACACAACTAATGCACTGCTAACTGTAGGCCTTGAAACTGTTCATTCAAGCCCATCTGAAAAGATAGCCATTATTGATCTTTTCTTCTAAGCTCTGCAGATCTTCATAACCCTTCTCATTAACTGATTACATTTCAGTAATGTAGCATTTTTTTTTCCTTGAAAAAATGTCCTGTAAGAAGCAGACAACTCTGTTATATGACCCACGTACTATGTTAGAGATACACATTGATGGAAGCCACCATTCAAACAAATGTAAACCATATATTTTCAGCTGTGAATGATAAGTGAATTATTATCTCGGATGTGAAGACTGATACAAATGATAGCTGGCTACCTTCTGACTAATTCAAAGACTTATTCCACAAAGCATACAGATCAAAACCTATTTCCATTTGTGGAGAAAATTTTCCATTTTTTAAGCAGCTTTTACATTTAAAAATATAATTCCAGCTCCTGTAAGTTTTGATATAGGCTCTACCACTGGCAGAACACACAGAAATTTCAAGGAGTCTATTCCAAATCTGGCAAAATGAACACTGCCATCATGATACATTTAGCACCACCACCTCCTTCTTCTTTACCTTTTTGCACAAATATGCGTGTACCTGCACATAGAAATGGATGAAGAGAAATAAGGTTCCTCACCCAAATCTGAGAGGAAGGCATTTATGACTCTCACAGCCATTGTGTTTCTTTCTTCTGTTGGTTTGCTTCTCTTATAATCCATGCAGCGTCAATGAAGAGGGCAGCTTGGTCAAAACTTACTTATTTTGTTCCAAGCCAACTCCCAAAGCCTATCTCCAGAAGCCACTGTATACCCTTTGTTTCTCTCAGTTAAATTTCATTCTGCTTCCAGAAGCTCAGTTCCAATACTCACAAAATTTGTCACTATACTTTTAAATATTCAAGTATATGTTCTGGAATCACTTTAAACTGTCATTCAGGGAGTACCAAAGTGCAACAGTGCATGCATTTAATTTGCTGAATTACAGCTAACCACTATAGCTTGAAGGAGGAATAACCAACTCTTTGTAACCAATCCACTGTGTTAACTGAAGTTAGCAAATAGTTGTAAATACCCTGTATAGCCTATATATACATGTGAGGTCATCATCATGCAAAACACAAACAAAAGCAACCAAAAAGAGAGAGATTAAATTTACTTTCTTTACCTCTTTAGAAATTAATCACTTTTATCTATAATCACTGCCATAGGGTCCCTTGATAGTGAATGGAAAAAAATCCATATACAAATGGCCATCATCATCATGTTGCTTAGACTCCCATTCCAGGCTGAGATAGCACATTGAGAATAATAGATTATACACCTATCTTTTACCCCTTAACTTAGCTGAGATGGATCCTACCTTTAGCTAGCACACTGTATATGAAGAAGAGGGAGACAGACCCTTCTCAGTGGTGCCCAGTGAAAGGGTAAGGGCCAATGGGCATAAACTGAAACACATTAAATTCTTTCTGAATGTAAGCAAACACTTTTTTACTGTGAGGTGGTCAAACACTGGAACAGGCTGCCAAAGAAAGATTGTGAAATCTCCTTTCTTGAGCACACACAAAACCAGACTGCACATGGTCCTGGGCAGCCTATTCTAGCTGACTTTGCTTGAGCAGAGGGAGTGGACTATGTGATCTAGAAAGGTCTCTTCCACCATCAACAATTCTGTGATTCTGTGATACGTTGCAAGGTTTTATTAAATAATGGTTCTATTTCACTTTGAAGTCAGTTTTGTGTTATGAGCTTGATATATAGCATAATTAACACTATGTGAGAATGAGTTTTCTGCTAGATGTATTTCTGAAAAAGAGAAAACCCAAAAGAAATCTGTCTCAGCAAATGTAAATAGTAGTTTGATAGCTAACAATTACTGAGTAAGGCAATATGTAAAGAGGATGAAGCTCTTTCAATATCCACATGAAGAATTATTGTATTGTGGGCTTGAAAGTAGACTAGAAACAGTAGTTAACTCCTCCCACATTTGGAAATAAAGCTATCAAAATCTAACACAATGGTAAAGTACAGTGATACTGCTGTCAATTTGATATAGTCTTCTTTCTTTTCCTTTTTATAAAGAAGAAGAAATAAATTATGTAAGAGACAAACTGATAAAATTACAATTTCTGACATTTTTGACATCCTTGTAACATTAAGAAAGGACAAAACCTGATGAGAATGAATGCAGAACTATTTCCCTTCATTCTTCTGACACTTTGAGTTATTCATTGTAGTCACAAGTAACCTCTTTTTGCACTATATCACCATATCTGAAAAGTTCTTGGATGAAACCTGACAACATTCTTAACTTGCCTCTACCCAGTGTTTTTTTGTGACTAGGTTTCCCGATTTACTTCTTCTACCAAATGAAAGGCTTGAGTCACGGAAGGAATATTGGCATGTATTAATTAATGATTTCAGGTATAATAGCTTTGCTAGTCACTGTAGCCAATCCACTTACTAATTTCAGGTACGCTGAGCTTCAGCCTGTCCACTTTGATATCATCTCAAACTTTAAAATACACTCTATTGTAAGTGGACTGAATAATTAAAAAATCTTTGACGCCACCATGGATTTTGTCTATAGATTATACATATGTATAGTTTAGCCTTTAGGAACCTTTTAGCTGTTCCCCTGCAAACACCTACTAATGAATCTAGCCTAATAATTGCAAGAACACTCATAGGGCAATATTCATATTTATCTGAGGCAAAGATTCCTATGGTCAAAGCAAGGGGGGGTAAAATCAGCACAGAATTGATGAAGGAAAAAAAAAAACCAAACCAAACAACCCCCCCCCCCCCCAACATAGCCAGTAATGACAAAAGAGAAAAGAGGTAGAACCAGTTAACCAGTTAAAGGAGCAGAGCAAATAACCTGTAAATGTGGTATCAAAGCCTCTGTTGTTGCCCATACCACAGACTGATTATCCCAGGAACAACATGGGCCATTTGGGGCCAGTGGAGTTGACTAGGGGATTTCTTGAAGTCTCTTCTTGCCCTGTGGTTCTGTAATTTAAATCTAAATAAAAATTAATCAGCAGTCAACATGGAAAAGGCCTGAAGTTCTCCTCTGTTAGCACAAGATGCCAAGCAAGGAATAGCAGGAGAGTAGCTTTATGGGTATGGTCATTCCTATGTAATCATGATGTGGTTTACAATTCCCTTTCCCCCAACCTGCAGTGCTACAATGCGTTTTAGCAAACACAAAATCTTTATTCAAGCTTTGTTCAACTTTCCATGACGAGGTTCATAACAGCCCGTGTCCCTCTGGAAGTAGATATGACTTCTGACTGATACTAAGTCTGATGCTTCTGATAATTTGAATATGAGAATTTTTCTATTTTTAATGGGCAAATCCTTTGAGGAGCACAAACATAATCACAGTGAAAATGACTGCTTTGTCTGCTAACCAGTCGGAGATAGGAAAATCTTACCGAACATGACGTAGGAAAATTTGCAGTTATGAATTATTATTTATGTATTAATTATGATTTACACCAAGAGGGAGACACTTTCCGTAATATTAAGACCCAGTCTTATGCTTGGATATGTATAAAGAATGATGGACCCAAGTGTAAAGGCATTAAATGGCTACTCTCCACTCCTTTCTCATAGGTGGTTTTGGCCATCTATTCTCAGCCTTTCACAGTTACTAGTAATACATTTTATCTGTTCCTCTACATGAAGCTGGGCAATTCTTTCTGAACATTTTGTAACTCTAATGCATCCTTCTTTGCTTCCTCCCCCCACCCCCCGCCCCATTCCTGAAAAAATTAAGTATTTCATTTCAAGTGGAATAGAACATCCCATGCAATGCAAAGTGACATTTGGGGTGTTTTGCTTTGTCAAGTAAAAACTATTTTTTTCTATTCCCTTTGATCTGTACTGGTTTTATTTTTATTTGTGAATTCTACTGCTGAACCAATAAAATCAATTACTCATGTTGGCCTAGTTTCATCTGCAAAGATTTTACTGCCTCCTTCTATCAAAGAAGGGGTTCCCAGAGCACTGGAGCACTATCACTGTTATCAAAATCTCAGAGATCATCACCTTTTAATCTTATAATTGGCAGTACTGTGAAAGTGATATGATTTTATAGGCAGCTACAGTTGCACAAGGGCACAGTTTGGAAACAACCACTCCAAAGGTAGATAGCCCTGTTTCTGAGCACAGTTACCAAAGCAGATGACATATCTACCCACTATTTTAGTAGGAAAAACAGGCACTTTGAGGCTATTGAATATTCTGGGCCTGATTCAAACACAGGGTAAATGAGAACAGTTTTATCTGATACAAAATAGAGAGGTTTTGGAACATTCTAGCCCTAATGTAAATGGGTAAAGTTATGCTGAAGAAGTGTAAAAGGCTTGAAATGACCTTTAATCTTTACGGGATAATCCAAATCTGGTTTTAATTTAGGAATGTTATTTCTCTGTATTTTACAGATGAGAGATTCAAGCCTACTTAGCCTGGAGATTTATTATATAGAAACACTCCTTTCCAGTTGATGGCTTATACCACTACAGCCAAAGTGTAATAAAACCAGTATTTTGCTCAGCCATCAACATTTACTCACATGCTGCTTAATCTTACAAGAGGAAACACAATGTATTTTGCTACCCAACATCCACCTAACGGTCACATGGTTGGGAGAAATCATTTCAGCCAGGTCAAAAAAGGACAGGTCCAATTGCATGGCAGGATAGAGTTGCACGAACAGACAAAAGCCCTAGGTGCAGAGGGTATTTGAGGCTCCTTTCTCTAATCTAATGGACAACAGATGTGCCTTAGTGAGGACAGGATTAATCCTCAAACATCCCATACCCCCTGCTATAAGACACAATGGGAGTTGTTTATACAAGAAGTGCCCCAAGCTGAATTTTCCAGGAATGGGATGGGATGGGATTCTTCTTCTGGCCGAGTGCAGAAGAGGGCATTGTAACTGCTTTTGAAGTGATGAATGGTGCATCTAACCAGCTGGAGAAGGCCACCTGCATGCCATGCGCTGGGAGACGTGGAAGTACTTGGGGAGTAGTTAATAACTCCTTGGATTGACAGGGGCAGATTGTGCAGCCTTTTGACAAATGGTGGCTTCAGTAGATTTGCATTTACCCTCAAACCAGGACAAGAGCAACTCCAGCTTATGCATGCGTGTTTGTGTCTGTGTGCATAGACGTCGCATTTTATAAACCCCCTTGTTGACTCATTCCAGAAGTGAGGCAGGGGTTTCTTCATTGTGCAGCTTGTGCCGTGTGCCAGCAGGACAGGATGAATTGAAGACACTATTCCAAGTAGCCTAATACATTCTTGCTGTTGTAGTTAACTTTCTGTACAAAGCAGGAGGAAAACAAAGGGCTAAAGAAAGGAAAATTCAGAAAGATCTACAGTCCAGAGAACCTGAAAGGGATTAACTTGGTCTCCCAGGCATGATTCGTTATGCTGATCTGAGAATAAGACAACGTGGGGCTGTGGTAGCTGCCGACCTGCTAAGCCCCTTGGAAGTCTGAATTGGCAAATATCGCATCCCTTCCTGAATGACTTGCTCCATCTGTGTTTGCTAGTGTCCACATTGACAGCTGTCTGCCATCTTGGCAAGAAAGTCGATGCAATTTGAGAATCTGCAGTGGATGTCTAGCGCATGCATACACAAAAGCCCACAGCCTTTAGGCTAACAAAGCCTGTTAGCTAGCCACTCTGGTAAATAAAGAAGTCCATGCATCCCGGTATATAAACTAATTCCAAAATCATTAGGAGTGCTTCAATCCATTAACACAGTGGTGGCTGAACATGCGTTTACTCAGACAAGGTAGTGTCAAGAACTAAGGACTTCTGTATGCATTAACTCCCAGTTAGTGGATTCAGATCTGGAAGGTATATAATGTTTCTTTTAAAAAAAGGGAGACACATCAATCTATCTGACTCATGATCTACAGACAGTTGATATTCAATAGGTTTAAAAATTAGTTTTCATTTTAGTAACTTTATAAAAACACAGAGGACCTAGATTTCTTGCTATGAATGCATATCATTGAATACGTAATAAGAGCATCATAATTATAAGAGGAGGTAAAGAGTAAATCAGTGAACAAGGAAAGAATAAGGAAGTGAGAATTCCACCCATTTCTACTCATCCATTTGAGTAAGAGATGAGCTGCCAGTGAGGAGTACGACAGCTAGTAACACTGTTATATTCATATAGGTGCTCCAGAAAGACAGAAGAATATTAACACTTACCATTTATAACATGCTGCTTAATGGAATCAAAACACAAATCCTTGCCTATTTGTGATTAGCCCAGCCACCATTTATTCAGAAATAATGATACCATCAGAGGTTTTATATGGTGATTATTTACTGTTTACTGGGTAATTACTATATATTTTCTGTTGTGTTACTTTAGCTTTACAGATTCGTACATTAGGCCTGAGTTTTCTGATGGGATTTTAAAGAGGTGAAAATACCTCATAAAACAACAAAAAAATCATAATTTCATTTTGCCTTCAGGTTCATGCATTGAAACCAGCTAAAGCCTCAGGGTAGAGAAATTTAGGTCACATTTGTGCAAAACAGTCTGCTGCCACAGTACTAGTTACTCCTGCTTGCATAACTGATATTTTCAAGAAAGCAAAGTAGTCCATCTCTTAAAGAATATTTGTTCAAGTGATTCAACAAAAAAAATTTTAAAACCAGAAGTTGAGCTTTAGCAAGCAGATTGTCCCAAAAGGCTGCATTACGAACCAGTAAAGATGTTCAGGCAAGATGCCTGCAGCATTACTCACTGGCCCTCTCACCCTTAACTGCTCCCTGGGATGAAGCATTGACCTCGCTCCCTCCTGTGTGGCTGATTGGCAAACAGGTGACTTCTCCTGGAGGAGCTGTGACTTCTCCTGGAGGAACTGAGCACCCTGGAAGCAGGAGAGAGAGAGCAAATCTTGGGTGTCTGTGAGCAAAATGTTTGCAACTATGCCCAGCTTTGGGATGCACTGCAGAGGCTTAGGGAAGTTGCTCACTCCCTCCCACTCCAGACTACAGCTCAGGAGAGTGGCAGTTCCAGCTCTTGAGGAAACAAAAAACCACACAAACTGAGCAAGTTCATCAGCAACACAAAGGCTGGCTTCAAACTATGATCTCTACTGAGAGAGGCTTCTGTAAAACCCACCAGTGAGCAGACTTCACCCTCCAGCATCTTCTGAGGCCCTTCTCCATTGCAGGGGATATGGTTTTTTGGCACAGCTGGAAAAAAGAATAAGATGCTGGTTTGAGAGGGAGCATAGCTGAGGCTGGGACAGTCGGTGCTGAGTCATCAGAAACATCGGTTTCTGACAGCCTTTTGTGCAGCTTCCTGTGCCAGGAGAGAGTGAATTTGGCCCATTACAAATACTGCATGGTGGGTTAGGATGATACAGCTGCAGTCGTCCAGTTTTATGTGCCGCCTATTAATAAATGATACTGCTCTGGTGGTTTTCTAACGGTTCAGCAGGAGTTCACCAACTTTCATCTCTGTCATTAGAACATGCAGCCTTATTTATTTATTTGTTTATTTGGGGGCTTGCATAATCCACCCCCGACACTCCCTCTACTCATGAAAAACTTTCAGACAATTTGCATAGTTAATTGACAAAATGTCGGCTTAGATAGTGTCTCATCCTTGAGCACTGTTTTGTTTAATACGTTTCCAATTCCTACGATTACCTCCCTTAGGCACAAAGCTGAGTAAATAGACTGGCCTTTCACCGTACCTTGAAGGTCAACTCATTCAGAGTCTGTCAAGCCACTGGGTGATGTGGATGCTAAAGCCAAGGATCCTGCACCAGTACAGCTTTGCATCCTGCCCCCAGACATTATTTATGTCTCCATAAAAAGCCAACTCTCAGGAGCTAGGCATAGGGAGGTTAATCCTTATTACTAGTGACACTGGAAAAAGCTTATGACAGATGCACAGTGGGTCCCCTTTGGAAGACTGTGCATAACTGAGAGCATGGGAAGGATGTTTTGCACAGAACTGCCAGGAGGCTTAGAAACTGTATTAGAAAAAGGCTGGTTTTTTCACTGCATAGCTCTTTTAATGAACGTCTGTGCCTCAGGGTAAGGGAATGTACAGTATTTGAGCAGATAATCTATGTGACGTAACAAATTAACCTCTGAAAAGAACCTCAATAGTTATGCAAAGCTGTATCTTGCTTTCTTTTGAATAACTAAGCCCCACATCCCGAATAAAAACAAGTTCTTGCTGTAAGATAGATGGCTCGTGCTCTGCTATTACACTTGGTAGCAAAAATAGCAATAGGAAGAATGAAAAATAATGTTTCCAGCTTAGTGAGACATCATTGCATAAGCAGCATGAATAAATGGGAAGGGTACCGCTGCAACCATCCTGCTTCCAAAAGGAAAGTTTTTATGGAACAGATTCCTCTTTTAGCATAGATTGGTGTTATTCGTAGGGAGGGGATAAAACCACACAGTAGCTCTATCGCGTAGAATCCTAATTAGCAAGAGTCACTAAGTTGCAGGTTTGTGCTGCAATCTAACTAAAGCACTCGCAGAGATTTTTCACTGTCCCACTGGGGCTGGACTGATGCCCTGAAGATTAGATGGGGCTGCATAATTCCCAGTGCCTGCCTGAGCTGATGGTGGGCACTGATTCTTTCCTCAGCAGCTGCTCACGAGATGCCTGGACAGACCACTTCCAGGCTTGTTGTCCCCTGGGCCATTCCTCTTTGCTCCAAAAAGTGCCCTCTGTTTCACCCGCTGCGTATCCCTGCGTGGCAGAGAACAACTTAGGACGCTTCCTGCATTAAAGCCACTGTGATCACGCCGTAACCTCTCTAACAAAAACACAATAAATACAGTTTGTCTTTGCTCTAAGTGAACTCCTGCCTTCCAAAAAGCCAAAATAGTTTAAATGTTAAAATAGGGTGCCCCAAATTTCGTAAACAACCAGGCCTCAGGATTTCTAACAGAAGTGAAGGCAAAATGAACTGGACCTGGTTCATTACACATGAAGGCTTGCAGGGAAGCAGTTACATTCTTTGTTTACCAGCTGTTAGGACTGCATTAAGACTTTCTTACATCCTAGGTAAGTGGTTTCATAGAGGCAGTTTTCTGAGGAGTGAGAAAAGTCTCACTACAGCTTTTGGCTTAGTGCAGCCAAGCCAAAAATAGGCAAGAAAAGAAAACAATGCTGATATCTGAGTGAAAGCTTAGTGTAAAATACAGAGCTGTTCTCACTCAGCCCCCTTCTGTATTATTCAGAGTTTCCAAAGAGAAAAATTTTATGCTTAGTGAAAAGATCTTATTTTGGTGTAACTGAGTTTAAGGTATTCTATTAATTTCCAGAGACATGAGTCTTTAGGAATTCCTTTTGGTTTGATAGATCAAAAAAAGTTGACCTTGCAATGGGTTTGTTTACCTTTTGAAAGTATTTCTGTGATAATTTCTTGATGAGGGCACAGAATAATATGGCCATTTTCTATCAAGCTAAACCAAATAATGCAAGGGAAGAAAATAAAGACAAGCCAATTGCAGTCTGGATCTTTTTCAACATGCTGAACGGGAGATCCTGCACCTGGTTGCTGCAAAATGTCAGCTTCAGAGCAATGTATATTCTAGGGGACCATACAGAGCACAATGCTTATATTGGGAATTAAAATCTCCCAGAACGCAGCATGCTTCGGATCTGTGCTTCAGGGTATTATCTGATCCTCATTAATTCCAAAGCTAAGGAGTGGTCTGAATAGCAGGAGGTCTAAAACATACATCAAAAATATGAAACGACTTAAAGTGAGGTCAGAAAGAGACATGGGTTTTGGTAATCAACCACTTAGCTTCCAGGTTTAGGCATATACTTGTCTTTAGCATGTGAGTAACCCTATAGAATGCAAGTCTTTGCAGGGCAGGTTATTAAAAGTCACACAGCAGTAGTAAATAACAGCTGTGGGGGAGCTGAGGAGTGGGAGAGGAGTTGGACTTTAACCTTGTCACTCCTTCAGGAATGATTGTTCCCTGTGCTGACCTTGAACTAGTGTGATTTTCTGAAGGGAGAAATTCCAAGTTTGTGGAGAAGAAGAAAACATTTCTCTGGCAGATTATTTTGTTAATAGCAGCTGTCTGAAACTGCTGCGATACTTGGAATGTCCCAGTAAGTCCCAACAGAAAAGGCTTAAAGGGCAGAGGACAGGTGAGGTGGTTAGATGTGTATAACAATGCCATTTCTGATGTGACTGTCTTCTTTGGGCATTTGCGTATTTGCTCTCTCTGATTTCTAATTAAACCTGGATCCAGAACTCCAAATGCAAACATGTCTCTGCTGAGAGGTGGAGTCTGGATTTGGCCAGAAGAAAATGTTGCCTCTCAGTCTCACCTCGAGTATAAACACACACATGCAAGTGCAATTACAATGTAGAACAAATCTCATTGGAGGGAGAATTTCTTCATTTGTGCTGCAGCCTAAACAATCACCGAGTGAACACACTAAGGTCTTTTCAGCTTAGCTGGAATCAACTTAGAGGGCAAGTAATGAATCTAATTGTTACGCTAGTTTCCATGTCAGCAAAATAACAGATGTACAGTATAACGGAGGAGGGGAAATTTGGTTTTTGTTTGTTGAGCAGGTGCTACATTAACTATCACATGGAAGTTTCTCAAGTGCATTTGGAGCCAGTTGGAAGGGAGCCAAGCGCACAGCTTCCATTTCATCCGCTGGACATCCAGCTGTGCAGCTGCACGAGCCCCCAGAAGCAGCTGAGGCAGTGAAGACAGTGACACCTTGTCACTTCTCCTTCAACCATTTCTAACGTCCCACCACAAATATCAAATATATAAAACACCCAGGAACTGCCCTCCCCCAGCTACGTATACTATGACCCAGCTGCCAGATATGCCTATCAGAGAGTGCTAGGCAGACCGGGGGGACAGCAAGTTACCCCCAGTCTCCAGCAATTACTGCGCTCAGCACATCAGGGGATGGAAATAAGTCTGTACATGTGCTAAAAGGACTTTTGGGAAGGATCAGTGAGGCTGTATAGGCAACACAATGATAAGCTCTGTTGTAAAGAAATTATTTGACGTGCCAGGCAACTGCAGTCTTGCTGGAAACCAGCGTCTGTTTAATAGCAGTGCATAGAAATCTTAGCCTGCAATTAGGCTGAAGCTGTCATCAACAGGCAGAGAGAGGCTTAGCGCTGTTACAGGAGCTGAGGTGGCTATCAAGTGCAGTCTATCTTCTCCGAACAATTCTTCCACAGCCAAAAGACCTGGAAACTCGTGCTTATACTTTGCACAAAGCTCTTCACCTAAACAGTGCTGAAGCTGTGGAAAAGGGGGAAGCCCAAAGATGGGAAGGCACCGTAACACAGATTCCCAGTGTTCAAATAAAATATGACTGCAAAACAACCTGGAACCAGAGTTCCCAGAAAATGTGAAAAGTTACAGGGTGTTTTTTAAGCTACAGAGGAAGGGAAAGCTAATAGGTGCACAAGACAGCAGTATTCACAAGCATGCTCCTTGCAGGAGTTAACTTATTTGTAACAGCTGAAAAAAGGCTAGGTGAGTGTTCTTAAACAAATGCAAAACTAAGTAAACTCAAATATCTGGTTTGATGTAATAGGCATTCAGAAACTTAGTGGAAGCAAGACAACCTGTGTGACACTGATAATAAAGATAACACTGTAGATGAATGATAAAGTACAGTGCAGTTGTGCAGAGTGCTATATTCTAAGGGATGAAAGTCAATAAATTCAATTTATTGGCAAGTATAAGGAATACCTATACACCTATACATTAAAGTTCTATATTGACATTGAAATATATACATCAGAGCTGTCTATGCCAGTGACTGAACAGGATGGGAGATAGCAGAGGTAGACTTCAGTTGTTATGACACGGTGTGATGCAGAAATAAAAATTTTAGACTCCATAATTAACTGCTTATTGAAGTAACTAATTGGTGAAGCCAAAAGAGAAGAAAATACCCTTATTTTAGTAGTGAATGGTGCCCAGGCTCTGTTTTTCTCTGCACGGCTGTATTCAGTATGCTCAGATTCAGTGTTCTTGCTAGAACAAAAAAAACCAACTTCCAACCCCATAACTGTAGTAGCTTTCTTCAGAAAAAAAAAGGAATCACTAAAACTTAGGAAGCTTGTTAAATTAAAAGGAGCAGCTAAAAGGATAAAAATGCTTACAGTTTCCATGGAGACAGTTTATAAAATAAAAATGAGATGTTCAGAGGAAATGTATACCACAGACAAAAGACTGTAAAAACCTTAAGAAAAGTTAGCATAATTAAAAGGGAGAGTACGAGAAACTATTAAAAGCATCATGACATCTTTCAAAAATAGAAGTTTGTGAAAGAAACAGAAAACTGAGAAGAATAAAAAGGCTCGTAAATGTATAATATGGTGTCAAAAGAGATTCTGAGAAAGAGCTTGCTAGTCATATAGAAGTTGTATTTTTTCCAGAAACACGAACAGGGCAGCAAGTGAGTCTTCAGAGCTCAGAGGTGACTGAAGTACAAGGGCATTCTAAGAACCCATATAATAAAAGAGACATGATTGATTTGCATCAATATCTGCTACAGGGATGTTCGCAAGGTTTCTGCTGGAGAGAAGTTTGAGAAAGTGTTTAAAATTACAATATCAACAGCTTTAAAAAAAAAAAAGTAAAAAAAAATAATCACAGATAACATTGTCCCAGCTGTCTGAAAAAAAATCTCAGCTATGAGTATCCTGGCTATTAACCGCGGTGCATAGCTTTGTCACTCAACCTGGTCCTCAAGCTTAAGAGGTTTTGAGAGTTTTAAGAGTTTTGTTTCAAGACTTCTCTGGAGGCTCTTGAGAAAAAAAATAACCTGACAAATGAGACCGGTATCTGTAGCGGGTTAATTGGTCCGTTACAGCAAGACTAGATAATTAAACAGTACAGTAAGAGCAGTCAATCCAGCCTCCGTCAGAGGAAGCTGTGCTGAACAAGGGCGGGTGGAGGACAACGAGCGCTGCCGCCAGGGCCCGGAGCCGCCAGCGGCGCGGCCTGCCCGGGGCAGAGCCCAGCGGGACGGGCCTCTCCGCCGAGGCCGCGGCCGGGCCGGGCCGTGGGCCTGTGGGCGGGCCGGCCTCGGCAGGGCCCGTGGCGGGGCCGGGCAGGGCGGTGGGGAGCTGGGGACCGGGCCGGCTCTGACAGCGGGGCTGGGGCAGGGGCTGACGGCCCTGGGGGCTGACGCGGGGTCCTGGGCCGTGGGTGGAGGGAGGGAGCCCCGGGGGAGCAGGGGCAGGCAGGCCTGGGGGTGCCCTCAGGGCCTGGGCGACTTTGCGAAGGGTCGCCTGAAGGCTTCCCTTTGACAGAGTCCTTCACCACAGGTTTTTAGAGGAAAAAGTGTTCGTAAGATAAAGACGATAACTCGCTGGGGAAGGAAAGTAGGGTTAATAAATGCTGAGGGTTTTCATAGCAGGTGGGGTCTGCCAGGGATGCGGGTGGCGCACAGGGACTGCACTGGAAGCTGTGTTCTCGTACGTTCGTGTCGTTCTTACGCTGCGTGGAGGTGGTGAGAGCAGATGCGGAAAAGCTCATTAACGACGATGTTATCCGTGGCCTTAAAAATAAAACTGCGTATTTGTAACCGTACCTCACCACTGCACAGCTGTGACACAAAACTCTACTGTGTGACAGGGCAACAAAATGGCAAACGAAACTCAGCGTTCATAAATGCAGAGTGAACGGCAGGGGACAAAAGCACGCTGCCCGGACACCGTGCCCAGGTCCACGCTCGCTGTCGCCGTTTGGGAATGAAATCCGAAAGGCCCCATTGAAAGCTCTTCACAACATCAGTTAGGTGGTGAGCTGGAGGCCGAACAGCAGAACCGGACTCTGTTAAACCTAAGTTATGTGCAAAAAATGTCAGTATGAAAACAAGATACCGAAGTGGCACGTGGCTTCTGTCTGAGGAAAAGTTACACAGGCTGTAAGTCTTCAGCTTTGCAAAGAAATGATTGAGGGGAGAACTATCAGAGCTTCATAAAGATACAAATAGTCTAGAGAAAATGAATTCAGAAGGATTACTCACAATTTTTCATAAAACAAGAACTAGGAGAAACCCAATGAAATCGGGCAGCATGCTTGAACAAGCAAACCCCCTTTATTTTTATGTATTAGAAGTTTACATAATACAACCCATTGCCACACTGTGTTTAGATGTCAGTAGTCTTAAGACAAGCATTGGATGCTATTAAACAAATTAATGGAAAAGTGGTTTATTAAACTTGAAGATACAATGCTATTTACTGCTCAGGGAGCCCAAAACACAGATTGGAGGAAGATAGGAGAATGTAATGAGGTATGCTGTGCAGTAAATAATATGCAGAGAGAGAGAAAAGTAATTATATACTGCTAGACTATTTCTCTGAGATTGCATTAAAGGCAGCTGTGAGGGTATGGAACCAGATGGAACTTAAGCATGATTTGCAATAATGTTAATATTATTTTTCCGAAGTTGATACAGAGCTATAGACAGTGATTCTACCTATTTCATCTTCCCATTCGTTACTGCTGAAATGAGTTTCTTCCTTCCGCAGACCCTAATGTATTTCATCTCATATAAAGATGTTCCACCCCTGTGCTGGAGGCACTCCCAACATATTTTTTAGTTAAACTATTGCTAGTATCACTTTGCATACCTGGAATTTAATAAATGCCTAGCAGTGAAAGGGAAAAAGCAATTGTCCTTACTGTGAAATTGCACATTCCTCAATCCAATAAGATGAGAGGTGTCAATTCCTCGCTCCTGAGGCTGCAGCTTCAAAAATATTTCCTTTTTTTTTAAACAGATTAATTCTTGCTGGTGTCAGTTCGTTGACCTAGATCACGGCCCAGCCACATGGTCATTAGCATTGCTGTAACTATGTTTGCAGAAATGCATGGCCAGGTCTAGAAGAAGGGGAAGGCAGGCCATCATTTAAGCAGCAACCTCCACTTATAATGGTTGAACAAACTTTGAGAGGAAAACAGGAAAATATAAGCAGAGTGATTTTTTTTCTACACCGAGCAGTAGGGAACCTGCACCTTTCTAATCATATCATCATACAAAGGTATTAAATAGGGAGACATAAAAGGCAGGGCTTCCTGCTGCAGGAACGAAGAGGGAAACAGCTGCTCTTTGGAAGGCAGTGTCATCTTCCTGCAAGATACAGTGCTACGAGATAACACACGGCGTCACATGCGTTCTCCGAAGAGTGTAGCTGGATGATCTTAGACAAGTACTGGCTCATATAGTTTGGCTTTACTGTCCCAGCTAGCCATAACCCATGCTTTTCCTAATGCACCTTAGTTGACACCACAACTGACATTTTGCCACTCAAGTTATTCAACCAAGCACCTTTTAATCCAGTGCTTAAAAGTGTGAAGGAACAGCAATGAAAAACTGTTAGCTAATGAAAAAGGCTAGTTTGTCCCACACAGTGTTAATTAAGCATTCCTAAATATCCAGTTCCAGCTTTCACTATGCCACACTGACATTTAAGGCTTTGGAATACACTGAGGAAAATTCTTTTATTTCGAAACCCCTGCTGAAGCAGGGAGGGAAATTAGCTTACTGCCATCTACACTTACAATCTGCCGAGTGGGGCTATAAAATAATAAATATAATGTAAAAAGATGCAAGCATTAGACCTTTGATCTCATGTATAAACATCAATAAAATAACTGCAAAGCAAAGCAGGTGGGCAGCTGTATTTTCAGTTCTGAAACCTCTAAAATACAGTAATTACCTCCCCTCAACACACTGACGTACCTATCCGCCAAGCTGCTAGACATCCGTCACTGAGCAATATGCAACTGGTGCCTGTGTGGCAGATTGGACTTTGCCTGTCAGTTGGAGCTTTGCTTCTGATGGCACGCTCAGCCTGTATCACAGTGCCCTGCAAGGACTATTCTAGAAATGTATGTCAGGAGCACAGACAGGCTTTCTGCCATGGCCAGCAGTAATATCCTTTCAACATCAGTGTGAGAAAGTGCCTGCATTTACAGTGCACGCTCTAAGTGGGGCTATCAAAGCTGCAATAACTTCTGTCATCATCTTGGCTCTGTTTTGTGTTCTTCCTCACAGCCTTAAAGCAGGTCCACGTACTATTCTGTACCTTATCAATAAAGAATGCATGCTTGCATTCCTCCCGCTGAGGTAGCCAGTGGGGTTTACCTTGACATCTGTTTCTATGCCAGTCAAAGACCTAATTTTTCCCATTTCTCTTCACAGCACAGACCAGGGGTGTCTTTTGATGCAAAAGCAGTTGACAGACAACCCCCCAGCTTTGCACATTCATCTCACAGAAAGTGGCACTCTGCTGAACCCCTCTCCCAGTTTACACCCTGAGACATGATGTGTCTCGGAGAACAAGCCTTAAGACAAACCCTTCAATTTACAAGACACGCCATTCTCTGAAGTCTCACTACCCCAGAATAATGGAAAAGAGGGTGAGTCACTGTTTTCCCCAGCCTAATTTATACACCATGGTACTTAAGCAGTAGGCAACTAGCCCAGCAAGGGGTTTGAGTGTGCCTCATTCTTGGTACGTTGGCCCCTTATAGTCACTAGAAAGAGAAGCAGATGCCCCAGGGACTGACTGAGAAGGACTAAATCACCTTGCTTTGAAGGGAGTAGGTCTACACATGGTCACTGCAGACCACCCTACTGAGCTAGAAGGCAGGCTGACTCCTCAGGCACTGGAGGTCTAACTTGCTTCAGTCTAAACACACTCCTGAGAAAAATGCCAGTTTTATTCATGCTGTAAACGGTGGCTGAAATAATTCCTAATAACTTAGCCGTATGCCTATTGCCATAATGGGACCCCTTTCTCACTCATGTACTCCAGTATCCCCTCCACATAGGAAATATATGATCAACATTTAGACACATAGTAGTACAGGCTGCCGTACATTAAAATTCATACTTGCATTTCAGTCTTCGATGGTGAAGAGCTACACACCCCAGTCACCTTAGGAAACTGCAAGCACAGTGCAGAAGCTCACTGAAGATTTGGACTGATGAAATCTGGAGGATGCATTCACCTTCCTTTCAAAAGCATCAGGGGATAACATGATCAAAGGAAGAATGCTCCTTAAGCTGTTTATCTTTGTGAAGAATGACCTGATGGCGTTTAATGGGATGATTAGGCATAGCTATGGTTTTACGCATATTTAAAAGATTATTTCCATGATTAACTGGTTGTCAGAAAGCAAGTATCTGATGACAATGGGAAAGGAATTTCATCAGCGCCTTCGAAAAGATGATTTGCACTCACGGTCTTGATATGCAGCTCTTTAATTGGGTCATCTCTTAGTGGTGTCTAAGAAGCAGAATTGTGGGTTACTTTAAAATTGGATTTTTAAAATGACATTGAAAGGGATCTTTTCTCAGGTGGGCTAACAGAACCAGCAGTCAAAATACCTGAATCTAGATAACAGAGGGGCTGTTATTTCTCACATCAATTTACATATGCTTTTTTGGGACGGCGGAGCGAAGGGAAGGATGTAGAGGGCAAAAAGGTACTTCTGCTGAAGTTAAATACAGATGTATGGAGCCTTCAGATTTTAGGACGTGGCTTCAATGCTTGAATCCAGACCACTGAAATTATGAGCTGCTACAGTTTAGCTTATTATGACTGACATGTGTTGGGTATTACACAAAAGAGCATGCCGTGATACACATGATGAAGCCTTCAAACACATGTACAGCTAGAGGCTGAAGTTAAGTCACTGCTACAGCACAAGGTACAAGCTTTGCAGGAACATGTAAAATAAGTCTGATTAACCAGGCACTGTACTTCTAAAACTTTCTCCTTTTTTTTCCCCTCTTCCATCTGAAGTATTGAAGTATCTTTGATCAAGTGGAAGAACACTGAAGGAGTCAGCTTCCATCTCAGATCAAACACACAGACTTTGCCATTATTCAGGATTTACATAACATAAATGACCAGACTCATTGTATAGGGGAAACCTAGCTGTGTAGCTCCCATGGAGCCACTTTCTTGGATTTCAGGAAATAGAGAACTTAAGAGGTGCGTGTCCATGGCTCCTTTAATAGTATAACAATACAAAAGTATTGTTTAGCTGGAGATGTTGGATTCTCTGACATATTGAAGGGAAAGGAGGGAAATTGTGCCCTCCCCAGCAAAACACCTCCTCTGTCCCCGGGTGCAGGCTTTCCCACAAGACAAGGAAAGCTAGCCCAGAATTTGGCTTATGGTTTCCTATTTGCACAGGGGAACTCAAATAAATGAGCTCATAATGAACAATCTGCCAGCAAGCACTGCAAACATATTATTTACACAGAACCACACACCAGAATACCTGCATAATCAAAAGTACACCTGCAGCTTTAATTATAGGAAAAGCATGTCAACAAAGAGCAATAGAAGCATCATGTTTCCACCTTTTTATTTTAAACCTCATGTTTCATTTCAGTCTTACAGAGGCTTTCAGATCCAGAAGTTAATTCTACTGTTGGCACTAGAGGTTGGACTGATTCTAGGCTCTAGGCTGACTGAGGAAGCCAGAAAAAAAATATTTTTCCCTAGCTGATGGCCTCCCATACTACAAGAAAAATGTCTACAAAACTGTTCCTGACTTTTGACTTCTCTGTGATTTTTGGCTGTCTCTTATTTCAGGTGTTTAGCCTGAATATTGTGTTAAGTGTCAAAAGCAATACCCACTGTTGCCTCAAAGGCTAAAGATGTTTCGAAAGTCACCTTGCTATACACCCATGCTAAAAGAACAGGGACAGAGTGACTTTCTCTCAGTACTATTACAAAACTTCATTAAAACTGAAAACAGTTTTATCAATAAAACTGTATTTTCTCTTGGTTTTTAGCTTCCAGTTTTCATAGCCCTAATCCAGTCTTTGTGCCTTTTTGGTGTTTATATATAGTTTATAGGAGCTTATACAACCGCTTCCCTAGAAAACAAATCTTCAATAGTAATTAAGTTCTAATAACGTGCTAGAGATACAGAAAAATTAGCAGCTTCGGCTCTCAGAGGGAGGTATAACACAGCTATTGCATTTATTCATGTAGCACATCTGTGTTATCAGTCATAAAAGGTAAAGAAATTTCTATCTCCTTTCACTTCATCTTCTTATACAGCTAAAATTAGCTAGGTTAGGTAGCTAATTAGTTAGGTAGGTTTGCTGAGGAAACATGTTTTTCCTGTGAAAGTTTGTAAGATTTCAAAAAATAAATTCTAAATTGAAACCAAAAAGT
Source organism: Aquila chrysaetos chrysaetos (assembly GCF_900496995.4). Classification (NCBI taxonomy): domain Eukaryota; kingdom Metazoa; phylum Chordata; class Aves; order Accipitriformes; family Accipitridae; genus Aquila; species Aquila chrysaetos. The sequence goes on from NC_044005.1 coordinate 58,834,702, forward strand.
TAAAACAAACTTCAAAAATTCATATTTTCTAAAAATATCAAAACAAACACTTGTTAAAAACTAACTTACTACCTTTAATTGACTTCTAATCAAAAGTCTTCATGAACTGAGAAAACTAAAAACATGGCTTTTGCTAATGCCAACTTTTTGGCAATTTCATGCCTTTGCCAGGAGAAAAATAGTTTGAGAAAAAAGTCTAAATAGATAGCTAGAAAAATATATCAATGTGTCTCAGCTTGGAAAGAACTGAAGGGACAAACCGTCTCATTTGTGTTTGCCTTTAGTGGCCTCCAAACCAGCAACAACCCAGAGCTTGAGTGGTTGCAGTCCACGGGCCAGTACTCAAATCATTTTTCACAGTGTCCTCACTGGCTGTAAAGAGCTGATAGTGGTATGGAGCTGCAGCGACTCTGTGGATGGAGACTTCAATGAGGCCGGTGAGCCACACACTGACCCGCTGTATGGGAACACACTTATACATTGAGCTGTGCTACTGAGAGAAAGGAACATTCCAGTTGTTTTAGTTCCTTGTTAAGTCCACATTTTCCTTGCCTATAATTTAGAGTTGAGTTATCCCTACTCAATCTTGTAATATTTCAGTTTTCTCTACCAAAAGTCAGTTTTGCAAAATACAATATGAAAATGATTTAAAGTGACCACTGACAGTTTAAAAACTCATGCTAAGGATGATTTTGAAATCTTCTGAAATATAAATGAAAATATTTTTACAAGGTTTTCCCCAGACTCCTATAAATGCTGACGTTTTAAGGCTATGAGACTCACATCGTATGTCCTTTCCTTAACTTTTTTCTCTGCAAGGATGGTACTTGAAAGCCAAAGAACAAATGGTTGAAGGCACATGTCTACCAGAACCAAAGCAGATCACTGTTTGATAAATCATCGGATTTTAACCTTATAGTTGTCTGTACTGTAAAAGTGATATGATTTTATAGTCACCTACAGTGTCATGAGGGCACAGTTTGGAAACAACCACTTTGAAGATAGCACTGTTTCTGAACACAGTTACCAAACCAGATCACATATCTACCCAGGATCAACCCTAGATTTCATGTCAGTTCACAGAGGTGCAAGCAGGTGCTCCCAGAGTTGTGGCACTTGGTACCAGTTTATGCCTCCATAAGGCAGCTCTCGAAATGGACATACTGCTGGCCTTGCCTTTCCTATGGCTCCATCCTCCTGGACAGACTTACTGACTGGCCACAGAGGTTTTCAGGATCACTTGTATTGGGAAGGGACTAGAATGAGAGTTTGGGGAGCTGGAGGTAATTTTAATGTCCTCCTAATACCAATCACTTTGTCAAGGTGGGAGAGTCAGTACTTGATATTGTCTGTGCTTGTTCTTTTACTTTACATGAGACTTTTGCTTTACATTAGACTCAGGTTCAAAAGCTGTCAACAAAGAAAGTCTTCTGCCCTTCTAAAATTATTTGACACTTTTTTCTATGTCCTCTTCCCCAGACACAACCATGGTGTCCTTATTTGGGCAAAATTCCTTCTATTGTTGTCAGCAAGGGAGCAAAAGACCATGACCAAGCCTTCTGCTAAGATGGTGGCTTCCCCTATGAATAGTAATTATTGCATGTCTAAGGCTATTCTTTTTCAGCTAGAGCTTCTGACAGTCTTGCGGTGGCATTTTAAAGTTGGACAGCTGAGTTGTTCACTCCCTGAGCTGCCCACCCCACCCCTGTGGGGGACATTGCTAGCCTCGGGACAGCATCATCTAAGCTGCTCAGAACTCAGCTCCTGTTTTCAGCTGGTCATGTAAGGTAAACCAGCTCTGATTTCAGTTTATCTTAGTGTGTTGCACAAATCCCTGTGGCAATTCAAACACTCCTTTACAGGAGATCCCTAACTCGTGGGCAACACCATCCAGAAGACAGGCAGGGCAGACAGCTAGAGGCTGTCTTCAGACATCTGATTTTAATTTACTGCAGTGAGTCGGGCAGAGTTCTTATTTCCATGTATTTGCATTTGGGAGTAGGTTGGATTTCCAAAAACACTAAGTGGTTCAGGAGCATAACTACTATAAAAAATTAATCAGACTAGTGAGCCTAAGTCACTTTGGGATAGCTAAGAATTTCACTGATCACAGTTAGAGCACTTTTAATATCCTCCTCCATTTGCCTTCTAGCATAAGGATGCTCTGTTTTATTTATGCTTCATTAATTATGAAAAAACACCCAATATTTCATGTCGGCAAGGCAGTGGTTGTATCTAGTGGGAAGCAGCATGGTGAAATCACTATTAGGACAACGTTTTCATCTCTTCTAGATGGGAAAGGCAGGATATCCCAACTAAGCGACACACATTTATTCAGACTCTTGCCATGATGCAAACCATCAGCTGACTTTCACACAGAGGCAAACCCAACCCTCATATAACCTCAGCAAAATCAGTAATAGTATTATCAGGATTGAATTCGGTTCTGTATATCTTAATGTTTACATAACATATTTACAGAATATGCGCACACTGCGTAACCACAGACCTACACTTTTGGTCTGTGACAAAGAAGGTTAGTACATTAAAAAAAAAAGAAGATGACAAAGAAGCTGCATAAAAACAACACATCTGGTATTGACTGAAAGTCCTGAAATCCATTACACTGCCAGCTAGGAAAAATGGAATGCAACCTGCTTAAAAAGATCACCTAATGAACTGATTTCTCCCACCTCTGAACAAAGAGCACTTAGAGAAAGACAACAAAATTGTCAAAACATAGACACCAGCAAAGCAATAAGGTATAATTTTATTTTCCACTAATGTGCGTTAGTTCTAAGCTCAAAGTCTTGCTGTGCTCCATGGCAATGCAGAACTCCTCTAAATACCCCAGCAACTGCCTTTTAATCCTAGGACAGACTGGAGAGGAGAAGACACACTGTACGTGGACCTTAGCATTAATGCTTGAACCCTTCCCTCTATCTTTCCACTGCTTGCCTTGTTTCAAGTGTGTGGTCCATGACACAAATTCACTTCATTGTTAGATCAAAGAAGGCATTTTAGCTTACACCCCACAGGCATGTAGTTCACAGACAAATTATTCCCAGTTTCCACTTCTATACTTCAAATGTGTTAAGAATACAGCATGAAAGCTAAAAATAGTTTAGTGTGTATGCTGTATAAATACAAATAATGAGGGCTCCCTTCATTTAGTCCTCTCCAAATCCCAAGCTTTTAATAGCAGAGATAAATGGCTTGCCCTTCTCATGAAGTTTATCAGCCTTGATGAAACTGAAGAGAAATTCATTCTGATCAAATGCCTGTAAGGGATCCTTGGTAAAGTGAATCCAGTGGCGTTCCACTCATTTCCTACTGAACTGCAGCTGACCTCTTTCTACCCCTTTGCAAACTGCAAAATTGGCAACCTTCAAAAACACCAGTTCCCCTAAGTCAAAGCAGAGATTTGTCAGACAAACAGCCTGATCTACAGAAGGGATTTTAGTGTCAGGTCCTCTAATGCTCTCACGGGGAGAATGAGCATGTAGAGTGGAATTCCTCACCTTGCACAGCAAGCTGGAGGGAGGTCCTCCCGTTCAAACACAAGTCTTTTAGTTCAGTTGTCACTGTGACCTTTGGAGGAGTATCTGAAAGCTGCATTGATCTTAAAAGGCGACATAACCCTCATGATTCCCAAACTCTGCAGAATAACTTAAACATTTTGAGTCACATTAATGTAACCTAGAGGAGGTTTTCAGTGTTGCCATCTGCATCTAAGTGAGTCACCTTTGGCTCCCTTCACACTCAATGGAGAGAACATAGTATTTCTTGTTTCATATTTGTCTCATGCTAACACAGAGGTGTGAATTAAATCATGTGGATTGTGACCTAAAAGTGACTTTTCTTCTTCACACAGCTGTAAAAACAACAAAAGGTGATGACTTAGGTTGTAGACATCTACCTGTAAATGTCCCAACTTAATTTTTTCAGCCCAAAACTGTGACTGGATTTCATTCTGTTTAAAAGGGACAGTGGTAGACTTCATATCTATGCTCTTTATCACCAAAGTCCAAGTGCCAGTAATGAATGGAAACATGCAAGCTCTTAGGTGAAAAGATCACTCCAAAGGGTAAGGAGGTTTTGCAATTCCATTTCCAAGGCCTGTCCATGAGGGCTCCGTGCTGTTGGGTTTACATTACCACACCTACCAATGCCACCTTTTTTTATAGACAACTGACAGTATAATAAACAACATCATCCCTATAGCCGTGATCATTTTCGGTCATTATCAATCTGTTAGGGATTTATGATGCACTGTTTTGTTGCATCATTTTTCAAATCACTCCCAGGCAAGGATACAGCCAGGAGGGCTGGATAGACAGCTACTCAAAAACCTAAACAGACAATGCAGGGTCACATTAGCAAAGTCATAACATTTCCTTCTTCTTTTGTATCTTCTGTGTAATTTATTCAAGGAAATATTGACCACAAAACAGACAGGGTGTGCTCAGTCCCTTCTTGGCTTTGAGAGTTTTGCTTTATATTGTATATGATGTAGTTCACATCCAACTCTCAGCGCAGACAAAGTATAATCCCTCAAAACTTCTTGTGAACAGATCTTAAAAAAATTAGTTTGGACCACCAAAGTTAATAGCAATATTGCAGGAATAGGACTATAAAATCACTGCAAAGACAGTAAGCAAGCTCCCCCATTTCATGCCAGCTTATTTGTTGTGCTTTGCCAATCAGTCAAGAGGGATTTATGCATTGCTGATGAAGAGCAGCCTTAGCTAGTAAATCTGGCATAATATGAATAAGCATCTGTTTATAGCTAGAAAGAAAAGCCAAAATGTTTCCTAATAGCAACCCCTTTAAAAACATTCCCATTTCATTTTAAACCAGACAGAACCATAAATTTCTTCTTTATACCTAAAACTCTGCTTCTAGACGATAGTTGTTCTAATGGCTTCCATTAGTTGGTACAACTTAAGCATTGCAGTTATATGATTTCTTGAACATTTACTAAAATATTGCTTTATACTTGTAGGACCACAAAGCAATATAACTCTCAAGCCTCGCCTGCAACAAGATAGATGAAATGACAGTTACTCCTATGCTTTCACTTCTGCTTGTGTCTACCTTCCACAAAATCATTACGTAAAAGAAAATGTACTACAAAAGTCCACACGCAAGTTCATTGACATGAGTATCTGCAGTCCTTCCCCTGGCTGCAGCAACACAATACTTTTCACACAGTTGTTCTTGCACGATGTGCCTTTATCCACACTTTACAGATGAGAAAGCAAGGCACGGTGAAGTGAAGCAAAATGATCTGCCCAAGGTCAAACAGGAAACGTGCGACAAAGCCAGGAACTGATCTGTTGATTCCTGAGTCCCAAGCTAGCACCTATCTTCAAGTCTATTTCTGATTTCTTACAGTGCTGCCAATACAATATTTAAACCTTGATCTTTTAATCCCTAGTGGGTGAAAAGCAATACACACCATTATTTCTATTTTTAAAATGCAAAACCAGAAGAGGAAACCCTGTGCAGAAGGTAAATATTTCGAAGGTCTTATCACGCCTCTCCATCACTGAAGAAATGATGAGGCTGGGACTCAGCATCATCTATACTTCTGACAATGAAGGCAAAAAAACACCACAAGAAGGACAGTAATTTGGAGTCTAGTGATATCTACTCCTGAAGCGCATCTATCTTGCTTGTGTCACTCATCTCACCGACAAATATAAACAGTGATCATCTGCTAACAGTTAGCTCTGTCTAGACATAGTGTGCTCTTCATTAGCTGATTGTTCACACCTCTCCCCAAAGGCTGCAAGGCGGCAAGAGACATAGAGGCAGAATGTGTATCCGTGCAACACAACTGACTCAGTAAATGAACAGCAGGCTTTTGCTTTTTGCACTGCACTGTTAACCTGCCAGTTAACTCAGCAGTTAGGTAGCCTCTGTCAGGACCTCTGAAAGTCATCACTTCAAAGCCTTACACAAGTGGCTGCATCACTCACTCCATGTATGTGGAATTTGCTGGGCTTGGTCACCTTAGGAGTCCTTTCTGGTGCAGAACTCATCTGCTTTTGGGGGTAAAGGAGGGGAAAAGAGCAACAAAATTGTGAAGACACCGTAGGACTCAATAGTGATGTGAAAGTGTCCTCATAGTTTTGTAATTATCAAAATGCTGGATGAATATCATAATCCAGTATTACTGTGGTTTTTTTCAAGAAATTACAGAAATACTGTATAAATCTGGCTCCTCTAAAGCATTACAGATTCAGGAACACAATCTGCAAAATTATTCCTCTCTATATAGGAGTTTAGTTGTATTGAATGGATTATGACTAGAATTAGTCAGAAATGTTTCAGTGGAACAAGTCATTTTGTTAGAACAAAAGCATTTCATGGGAACATACCTGAGTGAAACAAGGAGCTTGAATTTAAATCTCCTAGAACCTAAAAGGTACTGCTTACCCGGGAGAAGGATTTTCTTGCAGTTACCTGGTAATTGCAAAAACTTCTGTTTAAATAATAAACAAAAGCACTTTGTTTATATAATTAAGTGTGGGGAGAGCTTATTACCCATCAGTCATAAGACTGATGACCCTGACTTGCAGCCTCTGTTGGGTTTAACTGGCGAGTGTGGAGGGGACAATTCCTGCTGCCCATCTCACTGCTGGCCATGCCAGCTTTCTGTCCTTCTCACAGGAGCAGTAAGAGCAATATATGCTGGCTGCTTAGCCACCCTCATTTGCAGCCACATATACCCACAACTAACCAGCAATTTCCATTTACATTAGCCACCTTGGGAGTTAAAACCAAGCCACAGAGTGAGACAACACCCATCCTGCTGCCTCTGCTACGCAGGTCTGGTAGCAGCATGGGGTGGGCAGCTGAAGGCAGCAGTTTGTGATTAAAAACTCAGAATGGCCATAGGGGCTGATGTATGGAAGAGGGACAGAAAGCGTCTTGAATGTGTATTTCACATATTCTGTCTGAATTGTCACTAGAGTTGTTTCCTGTCTGATACGAACGTTTTTTAATCTCAGCATTTCACATGAGGGAAACATTCTGTCTCCAGGTTCTAGCTGTGTTTGGTCAGCATTAGTGCCACCGAAACCTGAAGCAGGCCCAAAGTTTATTAAATATTCCCCTGAAATAACAACAAAAAGGCTCGGTAATACTGCATGACTTTATAATGTTAACAGGGAGGTAGGAAATTTCATTTTCATTGGTTGTGTCAGGTTTTGATAGGTACAAGCTGCTTTGAAAGGAAAACAACAGCAGCACCTATGACTGGAAAAATGCATTAGGGAAATAGAGTAAGACCATTCACCCACCCTGGAAAGCCACAGAAAATTAGGACCAGCTCACACAGCCGCTGTCAAAGCAACTAACTGGCTGACTCCTGGCATTTCTACACCAATCTGACCGACTAGCCAGTGCAATCCTATAGCGCACCTCACACCATATTTTTCATTGTAAATGCCTCAGAAATGTCTGTTTCAACACCCATGCTTTTCATGAGACTGTCATTTGCAGTGCGCAGTTAACTGATCCTCAGTCAGGTCTGAAAGCCACTTCAAAGCTCTGTACAAATGCTTGTGTCTTCACTGTTTCTGCATTCACCGTGTGTGCGTCTTGAAACACATCCTACCCCAAAAATGCAGCAAATGCATTTTTTATAAAAATAAAATACTGCATGAGTTTTAGGCCTTGCCTAGAATAAACTATACATGCCATAACTATCTTGCCTCTAGCCTTCTGCTTTGCCATCTAGCTTGCCCCTTTGCCCACCTATGGGTATTGCACCTTCTGCTTGTTGAGATTAACATACCATATTTGTGTATATATGTGTACATGCAACATACTGCGTAGGCATTGTATACACACAATATACATTTTGTGCGCATGTGGTTTAGCTAGATATGGGGAAATGTGCATTGCTCCTGATCAGGAAAACATCACACAGCAAGGTTACTTATCTGTTTTAACATACCTATAATTAAGCCAAGTGATTCATTGTATGGGAACCAAAAAAATTAAATTGTATATTATTTTCAACTCTTTGATGTGAGCATGAATTTTACTGGCTTAAGTATTTTAAAGGTTATGCTCATTTTATCATATTTTTCATTTTATTTGATCTTTCTTTTAGGGTGCTTTCTCCTAAAAAAGAAAGGAAATATAAGAAAAATAAAGAGGAAAAATAATAATTTTAAAAAGTGCAAAGCAACGAGGCTTAAATAATACATCAGCATTTAAAGAAAATAAAACTTTACCTGATTTAAGCAGAACTACACATGTTCTGTATTCAATACAATGGGAAGCTGCTTTTGGCATTCACACAGAGGTATATGAGCAAGCAGGTATTTTATTATAGCGAAGGTAACTCCATTACATGTAATCCTACAAAGTCAACATAAAAACTTTTTATAGATTCTGCTTTGCTCCAGCCAAGCTGTGCACAAAGGAAATTCTTCCTATGAAACTTTATTGAAGAGACTGTGGTCACGTTTCCTCACAGTATATAGTTTGCTACTGCCCTAAAATACCTGGTAATAGAAAGAATTATTAAAATAGTTAGATGTAATAGAACATGCCTGGAATACTGTTCCAACCTGCAGAGTTCCAACCTGCAGAGTTCAAACTGACTTCAAGAAACCCTATAATCAAGGAAGATGGGACTATCCAAAAAGTCACAAGGATATTTTTTTCTAGCTGCTACAATCATTCCTCCCTAGCTATTGGCTGAAGAAGGGTAGCCTTTGCTTAACCATCACTCTGCTTCCAGAGCAGAAGTAAAACATTTCAAATACAGACCCTTTCTATATGGGCAATCTCTTGAACATGACAGGAACGTTGCCCAATAAGGACCTTGTCCTTCATTTTTTGACTACTTCTAAATCATCACCTGAAATTTGAAGCCGACTACTGAAATGTGTAATCATGACTCCATACACTTCTGTCCTGATTCGATTTGGCTCTGACAAAGAACAGCCTCTATCCTTCATTATACTAATTCTCAATTTCAGAGGAGAAGCCAAATACCAGGATAAACATAACTTATGTTTTATTCATGCAAATCCCCATTTTGACAGCTGCGTAACTAGGTGCATTTCATTTTTAATAAATTTAACACAGATAAGCACAAAATGAATATCATTTGTAGGGCTGGCCTAAAAGTGGCTGATTCAAGTGCCTGAAGTGAAACAACAAATAGAGAACTTTAGATTCATGGCTAACAACCTGTAGTTTACACTGAAGTCAAACCTGATCCTTGGTGTTATAAGGAAATATTTCTCAGAAATGCATGCATCATCCCTGGGGGTTCCAAGAACTGCACATCGTTCTCTTGAGATGCAGTCAGCACCCCTCTCCCAGCCTTTCCATATCTAGTACTTTTAAAAGCTAAGAAGACTGGATCATGCAGGGGAGATTTAAGGCCCAAACCTCCTGTCCTGTAATTTAAAGATTCAATAAGAATCACCCATTATTGGACAAGTGCATCTTTTGCATTGGCAAGCTCTATCTTTTTTCAGTCCATAAACTTCTATGTAAAATGCCTTAGACTTCATTGAGTATTTCTCTTCATAGGGTAAATTCTTCCTGCTGTATTTACCATCCTATGGCAAATTAATACTATAAATCCTTTATAATTAGGATTTGGGTTTAAGCCTAATTGCAAAAGAATGTATTTACTTTATCTTGAGACATTACACTATGCAGCTCATGTTTTGCCAATAATGGAGGAACTTACCCTCTATTCCGACAATTGATCAAACAGCATCCCACACTTTGTTTATATACTGGGTTTTTTTAGCAGATTTAATGACTGCGCTATAGAACCAGGTTCACTTAAATCACTGTAAATCATTCAAATATGCCTACATTCTTAATTAAAACAAAAGTGTTCTGACCAGCTTATCATATGTTCCTAAACTGTCATAAAATTAAATCAGCATACAAACAATACGTGGACTAGTCTAAAATAGGAGAAGACAAAAAGGTATCTTAAACCCCTTCCCTGTAAAGGTATCAATTTTGCCTGGACTAAAGCCTAGCTTCCCATTCTGTGAACACAATTTGTATATTCCAAACTCCACGCTCAGCAAATTATGTACTCAGTTTGCCAAGTACTTGCAATCATCACGTTTTGGAATGTGCTTTTCTATTTATCAATGGTCTTTAAAAAACAATCCCAGGCCTCAGCACCTTCCCACTGAAGCCATTGACAAATTTGCTCTGATTTCAGTAAGGCATCCACATTCTTATTTTTACTGCTGTATATGCAGTTTCTAGAACTGCTGAATTATAAAATGTATGGTATGGAAAATTATATTTATGTTCAATAAATTAGTTCCATATTACTCTAAGCTGCTTTTATGCATTGTCATTTTTATGGCATCCACCACTTTTTATAGCACTGCACTGACCGTTTTGCTATGTGAGAGCAAGGCCTGGGAAATGCTTGACTCAGGAATAAGACAGAACTTGTACCAGAACTCAAAATACATATGGCACACAACCTCGACATCCCGAAAGCTTGTTATGCTAAGAAATTACAAGGCTCTTTCCAGTAGTTCTTGTTAACAAGACTTTTCTTTACATTGACAGGCAATTTTAAGCAGCAAACATATTTGTGGGAGCTTGTCTGTTAAAGGATGGGGAAAAAGGGTTACGTTTGACAAATTCCTCATTTCAAATCATGCAAATAATTGGCTCCATGGGGTGCTTATTCCAGAGAGATTTTTCACAACCTGAAAGAGCAAATTGATAGACTTAAACTGTGAAGTAAAGCAGTGAGAAGGAATGAGAAAGCAAGTCCCACAGAAAATTGGAGAAATATTAGGTTTGCATGTTTTGCAGTAAGCACTATTGAAATTGCAATCAAACTGAAGAAAACATTCAAAGGTTTGTTTTTTCTCATGACTTCTGTAACACATGATGCTCCCGTAGGCAAAAATCTTCTTAGAACGGCCATACTGCAAACCTTTCTAGCTTACTGCTGTCTCACTGACGTGACTTGCAAAAGGGGCAGATCAAGCTGGCTGAGCAATTATTAAACAAATCCATGATTTCACAAGAAGTGTACTGGGACATACTCACTTGCTGCTTTGTACTGCTGGAATAATGCAAAGCAGTCGAATGAGCAGCTGAATGTAGCAGAATTTGAGCCACTAATCTGAATTAAAGACCAATTCGTTGACGGTTTAATCCATGTTAGCTATTTTAGCCAAGGTTTGCTTGGATTAAGGATGTACTGTTTTGGGATTCAGTCATATCTTGAGAACTCTATTCCCCGTGGAGAAAGTCTCCATCTTTTGCCGAGTTTCTAGAATTGAGTACATGATCACGTCAGTGACTTCTGTTGCAGCGTTATACCAGGCTCTGTGCAAACACAGAGGAGTTTGGATGGAATCCTGCCCCTCTCAAAGATGCAAAACTTTTGTTCTCTGTTCACTATTGACAGGAAGCAGAGAAGGAGGGGGAGTTGCAGGAGAGGAAGGGGAGGGTAAAATTTGGTCTTCCCAACTGAGCCTAGATAATATCTTCTTTAAATAACGAGCAAGCAAAGAACTCAGACTCCTGTGTTTGGAAAGAGGTATGGGGAGAACAAAGTGCCTCAGTGTACCCCCAGGTACTGCAGAGAGGAGACCGTATGTTGGAAGGGAGTTGCACCCTTCCCCTTGAGGCCACCTCCCCTTTCAAGAAGAAGTGAGCAGAGGTCCCCTGAACGTTGCTGGACTGATGCGTAATAGCGTCAGCATTTATGCTTTTTATTTTTTTTCTTCAAAAGTAATCCAGGACAACAGTGTGTATTGATTCTTTGGGAAACTGATGTCCCCGTAAGAAAAACATAGAACTGCATTGACAGAGGGATCCTGGAGTGAAGGCACAGACAGCAGACATACCTTCCCGCTCATGGTCTGCAATTTCAGTGTAGTTAAACATCAAAATTTTGCCAAACCCTTAAAGTCCTTTGGGAAGAAACTTCCCCAAAGGAAAGATAGCCTCCTGATTTTCTTCTGAGGCCCACTGAGTCTACTGCAGCTCAAAGCCTTAGGCCATAGGTCATCTTGCCTGATTCACAGCCTGGCCTCTTTTCACACAAAGTAGGCAAACTTCTACCTAATGTGTGTAAAAATTTCAATATAGGCAAGGCAAGCTGAAGTTTTAAAAATCGTAACTGATCAAGATTTTTCCACTGTTTTTCATTTCACTACATCTGTCCATATTAAAACTGATCCGCTTTATTTGCACTAGGACTGTGAACATGTATGAGTTCAAAAACATTGCATCATCTTTTTTTTTTTTCCCTACTGTGGACATGGCACGAACATGAAATGTTCCTTTTTGGTCTTGCTGATAAATCACTTTCCCTAGAGAAAGTACATGAATACTGTGATCATAACCCTGTCCAATTAGTAATACTACCTCCCTAAACTCTGATTAGGTTCTAGGGATCCATGGTCAGTGGGCTTAACTGTATGTCTTTTAACTACAACCATACCTCGAGGTTCCACAAGTACTGAATACTCTGGGAAGGGAGAGTGAACTAAGGTCCAGAAAATACCAAGATAAAGCTGGGACATAGAATCATCCTCTCAGACTCACTCATGGATTTCTTATCTAGCCGCTGGTTGTATTTTCTAACTCTAAAAACCACAGGCGCTTGCACACAGTCCCTCACACTCAAGGATGTAAGAGATGCGATGATGATAATTCATCACCTGATCTAGTTGAAGATAACCCTGCTCATTGCGGGGGGGGGGGGGGGGGCACTAGGTGACTTTTAAAGGTCCCTTCCAACCCAAACTATTCTATGATTCTATGATTAGATAAAAAAGGCATTGCACTCACTCATGTCCCAGGACCCCCAAATGGACTTCATGAACTGGTCTGATCAGACACCTTAGGCAGCCCATGGTAAACAGGTTTGCCCCTTTTGACTAGATTACCATCCAGGGAAACTGCCAAGCAATCCATGCAGAATTCCTATTTTACTTGCCCAGTGTTCATTCTTGGGAGGACTTTTCCTATGACCATACGGGTTCTTTAAGAGTATGGCATACTCTGGTGCCCAAATTATTTCCACCTTGCAAGACACTAGAGACATACCTGAGATAAAACCAAATGCCAGTACAAGTTATCTTCCTAATACAGGTAAAGCCAAAAAAAGTACCTATCTTATCTAACCGAAGATGCATCTGCAAAGACAAATACTGAATGATAGTAATAATTTACCACTACTGCAACTTAACAAAATGGGTAGATGGAGCCTGCTGAACGTCAGCATCTTGAGGATTAATATAAATGTTCACATCAATCAGTGGTATTATTTTCTCCTTCCACAAAGAGAAAAGATGAAAGAAAGAAAGTGAATATACTGAAAAGCCTAGATTTAAAATGAAGGAAAGCTAAAGGATTGTTCTTTAAAGTAACCCACTAATTCTTAAAGAACATTCCACTCTTTGTACGTAGAGGAATTTCAAAGCAAAACAAAATAAATCTTTTTTTATCATTTTCAGAAGTACAAAATGTAGTATCTGACCGCATTCACAAGAGTTACATTCTTTTCTATTTTAAGTTTCCATTATTGTGCATTATTCCTCTAAGAATCAAATTTAGCAACACTGGTGGTTTAAATTCAGCATAAAAATAAAATTCAGCAAATGTCATGGCAGCGTACCAAACATTTAATGTCAGGTTCCCTTATGTTCAGCACTTTGCTAAAGCTTCCCATCCATCAATTAGACAATTTTGGAATATTTTACTTTTTAATTAAAAAATAAATCTCTTGTGCTTGGTATTGTTTTGTGGGAAGAATTGCTCCTTCATATACCAACCTCAATATGCGTACTTGTATATATACGTGTGTGTGCATTTTTTCAGTTTTCTGGTATTACTCACTGTCATCATAATTAAGCAGTTTCTTTCTATTAAGACTTTGCACTTAATACATAGCTCTGCAAGTGGACCCATGCAGAGGGCCAATCTATTTCCCAGCAAGTCTACAAAACTCTCTAGAGTCAGCCTGCAAAGACTCTAATCACAGGAGTGAAACCTTAAATAAGTGTGAGGAGGCCACACCAATTAAGACAGGAAACAGAGTGTTTAGCATTACCCAGGGGCTCAGGAGGAAAAGTGGGATGACATGAAAAACAGAAGGAATAGGAATGCATGGGTGGAGTGAGCCGAGGAAGATGTCGCTGCCGTTACAGGCTATGAGAAAACAGCAAGGAAGAAAATACTCGAGCCCCATGATGACCTTTAATTCTGAGCTCAGCGTAGAGCCTTTGCCTACACTGAAACCTCTCATCACCGCATTGGGAATCAGCCAACGTTATGTGAGTGACTCTCATGACAGACATACTGAGATCGGTGTGGCTGTGATCTTAACCTGTACTCACAAAGTCTATCAAAACATAGCTTCGTACAGACACATAACGCAGCTATAGAGCTGCGAATATCTATTAGAGGTATTGCACATTTATCTTCAGCTCACTATAATTGAATGTACAGTATCTATATACACTGACAGCTGTCATCCAGGGCAAATAATCACACACTGCTTTCATTAGACTAGCCCTTTGTTAACTGAAGCTGGTGAGCATTATCTTCATTAAAATATTAGCTCTTAAACATCACACTTTTAACAGTCATATTCTTTAGAGTTTGTTCACTGTCATGACAATTTAATTTGAATAGGAATTCATTCATGGTTAAGCAGCGGCAAAAACCTTTTAACTATTTGGGTCAAGAAAACACACAGCCACAATAATTTGTTTCCATATCTATTTGTTTATTTTAAGCATTTAAGACAAGAGTTTTCCATAAAGTCTGACTGCTTCATCAAAACAGCATGATTTTGAGCTATCTGCCATCCTACACATTCTTGAAATTGCAGAATAATGAACGGTATCACCACAGACTAAGGCAAGTATAATCTGTAAAACATTTTTGGGGGCCAAATATATTTATGACTCGTTGATGTTTACTGCCATACACTGTATACTTCAAAGGACAGAGCTGGTCCTGGAAAGTTTTACAGCATGAGGTGTGAAATCTGAAATACCACAAGGACAAACAGCTCAGCCTAGAGTTGTCTGAACTCACACAACTCGCTGACTGTAAACACAAAGGACTGTCCATATGAAACTAAATAACAGCAAAAAAGACTGTCATGTCTTATTGCTTTTGTTTAAACTATTTTACAGTGAATGGGATCTTTAATAATTTAGTATGCAGACAGCCCTGGTTTTGTGCCATTTCATTCCATTCTGCCTTACTTGGGGTGCTCTGGTCTGTGTGTAAACAAACACAGGCTTTTTTCTAAAATCATAAGGCAAGGGTGGACTAAGCAGGGAGCTAGGAAGCTGGCATTAACACAGCTCAGTGCTTTGCAGGTCTCTGTAAAAAAGTCTCTGGTGCTGTTCAGCTTTTCCTGTGTACATCAGGACTGTAAGTCATTGCATCAGTGGGGCATGGGTGATATGAAATCATATTGTTGCTGGATCAGGGCCACTGAACTCCATAATTTGTAGAATCACATTTGCAGCAGGTAAAATTCTGGACTGCTAAAGCCATTTGTAAATAGTGACAGCTTCTGCTTACAAACTCCTTTTTCATGCCCTCTTTACTTTAAAACTATATCACAGTTTCACTGGACTTCTTAACTGCTTGAGCTATAACATTTAGGTGAGGAATTATCTTCTTCAGCTTCAGCATTTTTCACTAATAACATTAATGCCTGGCAATCTCTTCCAGCCAGTGCAATGAAAACTGTCTGGATGTACAGCATACAAAGTATTCTTGTACAGAAACATCCTCACAGTGCTCATCAGGCCAAAAGCTATTTCCTTTCTGTTTACTCACACTCCATAGAAATGAATGCACACGGCAATGAAAGGAAAGACTTTGTGTTAAAGGACAGCCTGTCATTAAATTTTATTTTATGCCCTTTTTTTTTCTCTCAGTCCTCCATCCTAGTTCTAAAATATAATTCCCTAAACATGCAGAATTTCAAGAATACCTGCATGTATACTCTAACTATAAAGAAATGCTATTGTCTAAAGCACTTTGGTAGAGTTGTAGTATGTGTGAACTGAAAACTAAATCATGCACAATATAGCATGTGCTGCTCATACTGTAATAAATAAGTGTGACTATACACATAATACTCTGCATTCATAACGTCTGAGACTGAAAATGCAAAACAATCAGGCCAAATCAATTTGTTTTAAGAAGACACTCCAGTTTCTATATCAATTTCCTGTTCTGATCCATGCAGAGCGTGTTTGTTCCAAAATGAAAATTTTCTGTAATATTCTGCTTCTGTCATGTTTCTCTCTTTTTAAGGCTGGTTGTTGAAATACAAACGGCATCCTGATTCCTTCTGCATCTGAAAGGTATATGAAGAAGTGGTACCCGTAGTGGAATTTCTCAGCTTCTATAGTTAAAGTCAGATGCTTAAGGCTATTTAAAACAGTTAGAGCCAGATGCTCTCAATCACATACAAAATTCTTTTGATATCCATGAAGAGCAAAAAAGAACCTTGTTTTCTTTTTATAAGAAATTTCAAAAGGTCTGCTTTCTGAGGCTGACTTGTAACTTTGTAAGGGGTCTCACAAATAAAAATACATTTTCCTTCAGAGTGTCCATTAACATTTAGCACTCGTCTCCTTTTTTTTTTGAAACAACGTAGAGCACAAATTAACAAGGCCAAATAAACAGGACTTTTCAAATTCTTTATGCAGTCACAGGGAATACACTAATATGGCAATATTTTGTGACACTGACATGGAAAGTATAGTTTCAAATAGAAAAGACCACTGATGTAGGACACTGCTTTTTGAGTTGTTATAATGAGAGTTTTGTCTTACTTAATAAAAGATGTCCTCCCATTAAGACTACAAAGATAAAATAGAAGTGAATAGAAGTGGAAGCCACACAGGTACCAAGCTTTTTGCTTGTACTTCCGTAAGTCCAGAATAATACAAACGCAGTAGAATCACATCAGTGCAACTTTATGTAAGAGAAGACTCAAGTCTAATGTGCCTGCTGGGAAATAAGGGAATAATAATTAACAAAAAAGAAAAATTTATACAGAGATATAAACAGCTTCAGGTAAGTAAGGGGGCAAACTCTGGAAAATCTATAGATTTCAAGCAGTTATCACCTGCCCAGCAGTCCACTTTGCGCCAGTGTCCAAGGCCACTTCTCCCAGACAACAAAAATGGAGTATGTGCCTGCGTCTCAGCCGTTTCAATGAAAGTTTGGCCTACGTTCGATGGCTAGTGAAGGCAGGTTTATCTAAACTGTGAGTTTGGCGGTGATGTGGCTGGGGCTCGCAGCCGCTGGTTCCCCTGTGGAGAAACAGGATCCGGCACGGGGGCCAAGCGAACAGCTTGGGGCAAAAATGTCCGAAACTGCCATAGGGAGACCAGGCAAGTTCATCTGCCAGAGTCCTGTAAAACAGGGATGCATATGAATAGGCAAAAACCTCTATCAAATGATGGTATGCTTAGAGATGGGCTTAAGCTGCCGTGGCTCACAACCTGCTCGTGTTGGAAGCGTGATTTATGTAACTCCGGACATAATTCCTCTGTAGGTGCTAGCTACAATCAGTTCTCATATTCAGTACTGAGACACCAATCACACTATAGCAAATGCTATAAAAGTCTTTTAAATTCACAAACTATATTTAATTAAGATTATTATTTATGCTTAATTGGGTCCATGCTGGCCTTGGAGGTTTTTTTGGTGGGGTGCATTCTGAAAGATGTCTAATGTAATTATCTCCAAATATTAATTGGAACTATTGCTTATCCATACTGAAGACTAAAGCAGTATTTATTTACTAAATCCAGAAGCCATTGGTATGGTAGGGCAATCCTAATATTTATTCATTTTAACTTGTAGCTCAGAGATTGAAGAATTTGGGGGGAAAAAAAGGTACATTTAAAATCCCACAGGTTGTTTTGAAATAGCCAGCTTATTAAACACTTGTAATGGAATAAGGTAAGTGATAGCAAACTCCTTAGAATGGTAAAACATCAGACAGAAATATCTATATCTATCAGCTCAAAACATATCATTGTAGAAGAATTACAATTATGTCTTCAATGAGATTTTATAACTACAGCTGATTCAATGACATAATCTGATTGCTTTTATGAAGTGGAATTTACTGAGTCACTAAAATCTTTTAATGTTTTAAAACACTTAACAAGGGCAGAAACGAAAAGTGTTTGAGAAAAAAACACTTCAGAATTTTTGCAGAAATTTCACTTTAAAGGGGGATGTATTATTAGCCTGTTTTGAGCTTCCTACTTGATTTTAATTTTAAAATTTCATCCTGAATTCCCCTGTTTTATTTCTAGCTGCTCTGTGGGAAATTCCAATTCAGCCCTGCCACATGCCAGCCCTGTTCACGTCCTGCCCTGGATGCACTTCTACTTCATGAGGTCCCATTGCTTCAGACTGATTTACAGAAGTCACAATGTGACCTGCTACAAGATCACTGTTTATTTGACTCCAGGCTTCAAATAGATGCCTTCATTCTTTGACAGCAGGAAAAAACATAGCACACTGGACACAAGTTCCCAGCACAGCAGACATATGCCAGCATTAGGTGCACTGTCATTTCTGGGTAAAGTGATTTGCTCAGAAAAATATCTCTCCCCCTTCTTACAAGATTAGGAAATACTTTAGTGAAGCAGTAGTTTAGAAAAGGAAATGTTCTTATGTTACTGATGGGAGAAGAGGCACAAAATCTTGTGCTCTCTCTTCTACAGCCACACACCATGTCAACAGAAGGAACAAATGATGTCATGAAATTGCCTGGAAGCTGCAGTTTCCCATGAAACAATTCAAAGTCGGTTCATTTCTGATTTTTTTCTGTAAAGAAATAAGAAAAATGACTGCTGTTTCCATTTTTTTTCTGTAAAGAAATAAGAAAAATGACTGCTGTTTCCATTTTTTTCTGTAAAGAAATAAGAAAAATGACTATTATGTCCTCAGTAGAGAAACAAAAATTACCATTTCTACTTTTTTTTTTAAATAGGGAAATAAGAAAACTCACTTTTGTGGTCAGCTGAGAAGTGACTGGGAAATTCTGTGATTTAAACACCCAGTACCTACAGAGAGCTGAAGGAAAGTCTCACAAGAAACTGGAGTCAACCCAGCCCGCTTTGCCAACTGGAGAGAATATTTGCTTGCAAGATCCAGGAGGTGGCATTTGCGTGTCTCCAAGTAATACTTCACAGGAAAGAGCAATTTATCATGTAAGGTGATTGCTCATCACAGCTCCCAGAAAGATAAAAGATTGCCCATTACTTTCGCACAACTTCACGCTACTACTGGCACCTTGAAAGGGCTCAGTAGGCTCGTTGTCTTAGACACCAAAGTGCGGGAAGTGGTTTCAGGCAGGGAATCCATTTTCACAGAGATACCTGTATTAGCACTGAGTTAAACTTCTGAGGGACAAACCTTCAGAGGCACAGCTGTCTCCAGCATTTCCTCCACTCGGTGTCCTGCCTGTTGCAAATCCTCTTCACAAACCGCAAACTCTCCCACATTCAAAGCACAAGGAATTCAGCAACATAAATCTCATCTTTGGAGCCAGGCACCCAACTTTTGAGCTTAACGGTCGTCACTTTGCTGAAGTCCCGTTCTGGATCTGGCCCATTACACTCACCTATACGCAAAAGCATTTTATAAAATTTCCCCATCAGAACGGTAACATATTCTTTCCCTTTAAAATGTAGGCAACCGAAGTTTTAATGTTTCAAGAATAAGAACAACACACATAACTGCGTGAAAGAAATGGAATAATGTTATTGACATAATCCTCTGAGCCACCCAAGGTACTCACTGTGTCTAATTTGGAGTCATGATGAGTGCTTTAAGCAGAAGTTTATTTTGCACTTGAACATGTGTTATTTTATCAGCATTCTTTTCTATACTCATTTTTTCTCACTTTGTCCAAATGTCAGTGACTACATATGGTGGAAGCAGTGAAGAATCAAAGACCTTTATCCTGCAGAAACATTTGCAGCAAACAAGACTAAAATGTGTGGAAAGGTCTGGGGAAGCTTAAAGATATCTTGACATGAAGGTCTAACAACTGGTTTTGTTTTGTTTTGTTTTGTTTTTTATTTTGTGTAACTGAATTGCAGCCCAACATACTGTAATTCGAACATTTCAGAGGAGGAGGCTGACCCTTTCCTGGGAAGGACCTTGAAACAAGTCACACCTTAAGACCTTTTAAGACTCTTAAACAAGAACTGCATATATTGAAGTTCACCCTTCTTGTGGAATCACCTATCAGAGAGTCTGCAGCTAACCACCGCTGCTTCAGAAGGACGGTGTACTCCATTTAGTGGTGTCACGCACAAGGCTGAACTTATGTCAACATAAATCCTACTCAGTCCAGAGGACTCCACAGCCTCACCCACATGGGGCACCAGTCTCAAATATTTAAATCAGCAACAAAACACATGTTCATAAATGCACTATTATGTCTGTGGTACTTATGTAGCTTATATGATGTAATTTAATTTGTATAGAAATGGGGATCTTCAAAATAGGTGGTGATAACTCATAAAAACAGTGTTAGGGCACTGGAGATGCAGTTTTGGAAATGTTTTGTGTTTGCAGCTTATTCACTTCAGTCTCTATCAAACGTTAAGCTCTTTTTAAATCCTTTTGACTTCATCTCTCCATGCAGTTCTCACAGACTGCATGTCTCTGGGGCTGAATCAATGCATTCAGCTCAGAGAACTTTCCTGTAAGGTTTTGACACAGATGAGAAGGAAGTAATTGCATCCTGTAGTTTATGTAGATACTCTTAAATTTGCCAGGCACTGTAGTCAGCAGCAGGCAAAGGAATGATCCCGCACTCTCTAAACTTGGAGGAAACGTGTCTATTCAACATCCAAATCTACATCTGAGCTCTACTGAATGTGTCTCAGGTGGACAAAAAAGGACTATTTTCTTGTTGCTTGGATTTTTAAAAAACATTAAAAATGTTGCAGGTTATGTGTTCTTTTTCAGACTACAAAAGGCAATATGAATATTTTGATCTCCAGTAACCCAATAGCCCTTCAAGCTCCTCCTGGCCTATTGGCTGAAATGGTGATTTAAGAGAAGATAGACCCAAAGTGGATTTGGTTCAGTGTACCGTGCAGAATAAAACTCAGCCTGCTATGTGTAATTTAAATAACATAGGTCCAGGTTTCACTCTGGGATTTGTGCTGGGGAACACTGATACTGTCCTGACAAAATTCCTGGAAACAGTCATTAAGGGATAGGAGTTAAGTAGTATTTGAGAAGCTTTTGCTTCCATATCACAGGCAAATGCAGAGCTGAATAACACAGACCCAACCACTGACCTCAACAGGTTAGGAAAGGAGCGTCTGACCCAGCCCATCTTCCTGGCAATCACGGCTGCCAGTGTCTGTAAAACCACAAGGAGAGACTAAAGTTGTGATACTGCAGCAGTCCCTGTTAACCATCCCTCAGGTATAGAAACCTGCATCAGAAGCCGTGAGTTCATCCCAGCAGCAGCAAAGGCTCTGGATAGCACCATGTTTTGCTTTTTCTGGCATATTTTGAATAGAAACTGTTAAAACTCTCCCTGTTCTAAGTAACAAGTATTAGAGACGTAAGATATCCTTGTGATGCACATAAAAAGTGACCCAGCTAGGAAAAGCACTGTTAGAATGAGAATGACGGGTATTCTGGAATGTAATGATGAGATGCCCTAATTCAGCAACCATATACCCACTGCAATCAGAGAAGTACCCTGGGCTGGCACGCGTGCCCATGCCCATCACCACGGCTGCAGTCTTACAAGGAGAATGCAGAACTGCAACATTCAGTTGAGCTGCTGGGGCATTTTTACTCTCTGTAATGATATGACGGGGGCAATTGATTTGTTTAAAATATTGAAAAGCAGTATGAAAATCACTGGGCTTTTCTTACTTTAAAGAGGGCTTTTTGTTTCTATGGCTTACAGCACTGAATTAGCAGAGAACACGAATAAAAGTTATGTAGGAATATATGCAGTATATTTTGGCCTTGGAAAAGGCAACAGAAAATCGTAAAAAATTCTATCCATAACTGAGAGGGTTTTGCTCTGTTTCTTGTGGAAACTATTTTGCAGCTGCTGACCATTTGTCTGAATTAACAACAGACCTTTATTTCTTCTTGGTCTGACAGATTGTGTATGCTGGACTGCTCCATAGGATTTTTCCTATGCATCGTGGCAGCGCATGTGCACATTAAATTTTTTAAGGGGGAGGGGGAAAGCCAGTCCGATATCATTTGTTGAATACTGTATTCAGGGAGTTTTGAAGAGTTCCAGCATTAAAGAACAATTATAAAGCAGCTCCACTGACTACAAATTTTATTTTGCATTTAACTGCTCCACGAACATCCCAAGGAAACAACTGGCAGCCTGTGGAGTGTCAGATTAAATGACTGCTATTTAAGCTTTAAAAATGGTCATTAGACTTTCCCATTAGCCTTTTCTATTAGTTCAGCTGTACCAGGCCTAGCAGCATAGGGAATCCTGGGGTAGGCATGTTGCCGTAGTACCATATTTAACAACATACTAATTAAATCTGCTGAAAGTAAGATAATTGATACAGTACCTGGAGTGAAAGATGGAGCAGGTCTCCTGATATTGGTAACTGTGATTCAGAAGATGTGGATGTTTTTATTTGTATGCGGTGTAGATAAAGAATTTGTCACACCACCACCCTGACTCATCCCCAGGATATATCGGTGGCAGGCTCCTTATCTGAACTGGACAAAACAAAAAACTGTATTCAATATTGAATTTATGTGCTGAAGCAAAACAACCAGTCCATTTCACGCATCTCACAATGGCACAGATACTACAGAGCACAAGTACTGCCATAATCTACTAAAGCTCTAACTTCTGTAAAATAGCACAAACCATTCCTCACAGCCTCTGCTCAGACCTACATTGCAGTGTTTCTTCACTTGCACAGACTCCTCACCTCCTTGGTCTTCCTATTCTTCCCATTCTTTCACACACATCCTTTGGCAGAGCTGTTTGTTAGAAACCATTGTTAGCAAACAAACTTGTACCCTGCATGTTTTACTGTGCCTTTTTGAATAGACCAGCCTAGATGCCAGTCTGTGTCCCACACCATTGTGTCCAGCACAAAAAAATTGCAAGGCAGTGGAGATTTGGCCTTAGACTTTTGGCCCTGAATGAGGAGTAGGACATTAAACCATCACGCATGATAAACTACTCGATTCGCTTCTGTTGTCAGAGGATGACTTCTGCTTACACTTGTTCAGAGCTGGAAGAATGCATCTACCTCTTCTACAAATGATACACACCAAGGTTTTGGCTGGGTTAAAAAGCAACAACCTTTAGTAGTGCCCCACCTGGCCAGAGGATGAGGAACACAGAACAAGTTCACGTCTACTTACAGAGGAATTCATGGCTACTGCCTGACTCTGTTTTATATTTGCTGTCTTCATTTTTCTCTTTCATTCATCCCCTGCTCACTTATGCTGGTCTCTAGTATCCTTTTCTCATGCTAATCCTTTTGCATTTCACATATACTGTAGCTGATCAAGATACCAAAAGCCCTACTAGTGACAATTTATTTAGTACATTAAACAATTGTCTTGTGCTTTTTGCCATAAAAACTGAGCGATCCTGTAAAACATCTAAGGGTTCTCACTCACATGTGGTAAGGGATTAAAGTCAGATGGTTGAAAGATGCATGATTCTCTGTCATCTGTCTCATCCTTTCTTGGAGGGCTGCTGCCCTTACAGGGATAGCTGGGCAGCTCTTGGAGCAGACCTGGAGCTGCTGTAGTGTTTGTAGCCAATTTATTAAAGCAAGCTGATTTCAAGTCCTGCTTCGTAAGTCCTTCAGAGAACTCTGCTATGGGGAATAACCTCCAACATACAAGCTGGTCAGATGGGGTCCCTGCTTCGGCCATGCCATTAATAACCCACCACGATGTGTAAGCTAAAATCCTCAGTTAAGTACTGTGGAAGAGATGTAACCCAGCACCAGTCCCACTTGCAGGTAAAAAGCAGCAGGATAACACTTCTCAGTGCTTTATGATATTGCACAGGTAGTACCAACAGTGACATGAGGAGAGCGTACACATTGCCAATTAAGGGATGATGGTATTTCCAGACTGTAAATCACATGTCTTACATAAAAGCATGCAAGAATGCCATGTCAGTGTGGAAGATTTAATTACACAAACAAATAACTAGGAGGAGACGGGACATAGAGACCCACATCCTGCCCATATGGGAAAGCATGCTGGAGCCCAGAGGAGAGGTGTGGTTGCCTCATGCCAGCTACACGAACTGTTCTGCTGGGGCAGCAAAATGTTTCAAAGCAGGAAATTCGGAGCCAGTCTCAGAGGATTCAGCAGGCAACTGCGGAGCATGCTCCATGGAGCCATTTCCCTCTGCTTCTTTGATGACAAGTGAGCAGCGTGTGCCCCCGGCTGAGACGTATTGCTGGCGGTAGCATATGCATTTGATAACAGCAGCTTTACCAATCAAGCAGGGAGAAAGGGTTTTTTCCAATCCAGGAAAATCAACGCAATATCTGTTTCTCTCCCTGTTGGGATGAACACAGAACTCTTCTAGGTCGTTAGGGGGGTGGGAAGGATGAGAAGGAAATAAAAAGGTCTTCTCCTCTCCTGAAACAGGCAAAAGTTAATATAGGACACTCACCTGGAATGCTACCTTAGTTGTCAAGGCCCCCAGTTCATGTGGCACTTAAATCCTAGGTGAGAGGCTATCAATCAATCAACGTAAGGAAAGCAGGTGCCCTGCAGGACCTGTTGCATTGTGTACACCCCATGAGAAACAGGTCGAAAGACATAGCTTGGCGATCAAAGCACTGTGGGGTGGAAGTGAAAGAAGCAAGATTTTATGTGTAAAGGTCCCAAAAAGAGACATATAAAAAAAAAAGATTAAAAGCATGGCAGCACGGCCCTTTCTAGCTCCCTCCCGTTACGTTTTGTCTCCTTCCCCCAGGACAGAGTCTGGCACAGTGACTCTGAACGCCTGACTGTATGTTCTGCAGGAATACAGCTAATTACTTAGACGTGAGTAGCCTCATTTTTGAGGCTGAGCAGGGAACACTTCTGGGTCCGTGTGCATTAATACTGCTGCACGTACTTCTGCAAGACAGGAAGCTGAGGTGGCTGAGCTCGTCACATTCCTGAGTACCAAAAATTTGTGAGCAGAATCCCAACAGGCCCGCAAGCCCATCTCCTTCATTTAGACTGAAAGAGTTGTCAAAGCAAACCAGTCCCTGTGCCACCAGTGACTCCAACAAGCCATCAGTAAACTAAATGACAAAACCAAGACATGACTTTAAGGCTGCAAACACTGCTTCAGAAGCCTGTGCCAGGGAGCCAGATGTTGCAGGAAAAACATCTGGGATTTTTGATTGCCTTTAAGAACGAGTAGGAGGAGAATTGTGATGTGGTATGAAAAATAGCCTGCTGCATAGTTTTTGCATTAATGACAAAATTATCTCCTTTAAAATACTGTAAAATGTAAGAATTTTAACTCATATAGGAAGGCTTAGCAGTAAAAAAAAAAATATATACGTTGTACAGAAGTATGGAAAACCCTGAAAAGTTTCCAAATATGACATACCTCAAACACAGAACCTGAAAGAGTTTCATAAGGATATTTAAAGAAAATTTTCCTTTCTATCCATAAGCAAAGAACATGCTTTCCTAGGGAGGAATGGGGGGAGGGAGGAAGGGAAAATGGGGACAATTCAAATGAAGCAGCCCATTGCAGTTAGAAGCAAGCTTTAAAGTATTCGTTGGGTATCCCCATGACGCTAGTCCTGAAGGGGTAAGTCAGGAGTAGGCCTGGCCAGGGGGCATTTCTGCTGCTCTAAGGTATTTTTTTAGATTGCCAAAACACCCTATTATATGTACACCGGGACAAAACAGAGACGTCTGAAGAGAAAGGCAGTAAAAAGCTCCTCTCCACCCTTCCACAAAGCTGGTGCTAACGAAAGCATGTGTACTGTGGGGAAAGGCAGCATAAACTGAACCAGAGTTTTCTGAGGTCCTCCCACCACCTTGGGCTGTTCTGGGGGAAGGGCTTTGCCCCCAGGGACAGCTAGAAATCCCAGCCTGTCCGAAACAAGTACCAGGGATCGGATTTAGAAAAATACTGTGCCTTGTGATTTAAGTTAGTGGGAGCTGCACTTTGAACATAGAGGGTTTTGTAAGGTACTGTCAAAAATCAGTTCCTCAGGAATTCCATTTGGACACCAAAAATCAATGGATATGTTCAGTTTAATTTTTCTGTGCTTTAGCAAAAATAAACTGTCCAACTCCATGAGCCTGTGCTGAAAAAACAGTCTCACAGAGCAATGAGGGAAGCCCAGATGGAAATTAGTAATTCTGCCTTTAAAGGAGGGTTACAAAGCATACAGCCACACACAGAACAGCCAGCCGAAAACAAGCCATGGGCTGCCTGCCTGTGCCTGAGCGGTGCCCATCCTGCTCCAGGAGTGCCGAAGAAGCCCTTCGGAAAAAAAGAGAGCATTTAAGCCATTAATTACTCTGCAGTAGTGTTTGCACATAAGTGAACTGGCTCCAGTAACAAAGCAGTCACAGTGGTAGCACGACCTAACTTTTAAATTTTAATAATATTCTTTCAGCGTGGCCTGTTTTGTCATCCACATGTTCCATACGCTAACTTCAAAGAATTACACGGAGTAGAAAATAGTAGCTTCAAGTAACCTTTTCAACTGTGGGAAAAACTTTTTCCTTCAAGAAATGAACTGTAGCACATTTTTCCTTTCTAAACAGTTTTTACTTCTTCCACCTACTTCGTGCAGTTAAAGTTCAGTAAAGCATGTCTTGCCCACCACACTCAAACCGAAAACATCTTTTTAATAATAAGAATCACATTTCTTTAGCAGCGAGTATCTACTACATTTTTGTAGTATTCTGGGATTCTGGGAGCACATCTCCTTGCCATGGCCAAATTCCTTTCTTCTCTACAAAACTTTTTCACAGAATTTTAAATAAATACATATTCTCACTTAATTGTGTTGTCCAGTCTTCAGCTACAGTATCTGCCCCAGGTATTGCCCTGTCTAGCATTTGTCTGATGGGAACATGCTCCCCTTCAAAATTTTGAAACGCATTTTGGTTTCTAAGGATGCAGACAGGAACTCAGGCAGATTTGATATGTCCTACTACATTTGTACACGTTATTACCAGTCACAACAATTATTTGCCGTCTTCAGGAAAGACAGAAAGTGCTTTACGACCATACATCAGAACTTTGCTGCTTTTTTCACCCCAGCAATACCTTAATTAATTTTGGAAAGCCTGTAATGTACTTCTCTTCATCTTAGACACCTAAATGCTTCTGTAGGTCTGACTCCAAGTGACTCTTCTGATTGGGTAAGATTGAGGCTGATCATGCTTAGTATTTTCACTTAGCATGGGAAATAGAAGGATGATGATGAAATGTGCTAGTTACAGGGCAAAGTTAGGGACAACCTCAAAACAGAAGAGGATGAAGAGATCAAGCAGAAATAACTGGATGATTTGGAGAACTACAGTAATAAAACAGGACACATAAAAGGCACTAAACGCAATGCCATGGGTTTAAGAGCAGGTAACAGAAGCATGCTGTAAATTGGGAGGTTAACTTCTGAAAATGTTAAAAGAGGGGGAGAACCTGCGAATACTCGCTAAACACAAGGCTCCCCGAGAGCTGCCCGTGGCCCAGCTATGAACAAGGCAATTATGAATTGAGTAAAAAGGCTTGGCTTGCTTAGTCCTGTGAAGGAAGGCTGAGAGCGATAATGGCTGATCTCTGTAAATATAGTCAAGGGAAAAGACAAATTATTATGCAATTTAAAAACAGTGTTGTCACAAAAGCAAATGGATAAGCAGTGTCCGACAACAAATTTGAGCAGAAAGTTGGGTTCTAACCACAAGCAGTCTGAGCTGCCTAAATAGCCTCCCAAAAAGGGTATCACATGCAAAAATCCTAACAATTTTTAAATGGAATTTGAATGGTTTCTGGAAGGAATCATATGGTGTAATTTGTGATTGCTTGCAACTGCAGAAGACCACACTCGCTAGGTGAACCTTTGGTGGAGCTTCTCTCATGACATATTTCAGTTGCTGAAAAAATAAATGAGAGCCAAATCCTTACCTGTGATCAGTGTAATTCTGTTAATTCTACTAAATCTATGCCATCTTATGACCGCTGAGCATCTAGCCTTTTGTGTGGATTGCCTCCATCTGTATTTTAACAACAGATATACTGGTAAAAGAAACAATCGCTGTTAGTGAAAATCTTTTCATATATCCTGCCTGTTACAATACAGTTTGGTTAAAGTTGTTTTAGTAGATTAAAGCAGAGCAAGCTTTAGCAGACCATTTAGAATACTGTTTTATTCCATCCAGAAAGATGGGGTTAGCTGGTGTGTTAACACAAAGCAGCTACATCCTACCTGAAAGAAAAGAAAAAGAAAGATGCTACATTTAGTTGCTTACATAGCGCAGACAGGACCTAACTGTCTCCTCAGATAGTGTCTGTGCCCAAAGAGTAGAAATCTAGACGACAAACTCCTAGCGAATAAAATTCAATGTCACAAAAATGTATTCCTGGAGCAGCCGCTGTCCCGCCCTCCCTGGAACCTGGGTGCTGGCAGCATCACGCCTCCCCAGCGGACCCGCTGCAGCCTTGCGTGCACCTCTGCCTGCTCGCAGCGGGCGAGACCGCTCCTAATCAGCTGCCCAGCGCGCAACAGGCGAGGGGTGAGACCTCCTTCTGAGCTCGTTTGTATTTCCTTGCGGAAGTACGGGTGTAGCAACGGTAGAAGACATAAAGCAAACCCAAAGTAAACCCTTCTGCCTACCATGGGTACAGCCTGAGCAGCTGCCAGGTAAGGATCACTCCTCCCTTTAACACCTAACTTGAAGGAAGAGTGTATTTGTATTTTCACATACAGTTGCATTACAGAGGGTGAGCAGACATCATCACTCATCGACAGCTGATAAAGGGAGGATATGTCCCAGCCTTACAGCCAGGCACAGACTCCTGTCCCTTTCCTTGTGCTGGCTTTGGTGCCCACTGGTCCTTTCTGTGAGTTGACCTAAATGTGCTGAAAACTAACGTATCAAAAATATATAGTATGATATGGCAGGGACTAAGAAAGGCAGAAAGAAAAAGGGTGAGGGTGGGAGGAAGAATAAGAAGCATGACTCACATTTCAGCAGGAGTGAGCAAAATGCTACAAACCTCAGCTGAAGGTAGAACCTTGGCCTTCAAAAGACCACCTTGGCTCATGAGCAAGTGTCAAAGGTCCTGGTGAGTTTTGCCATTCTGAAAACCATTATTTAGGAAAGTCCCAAAACAGTTAGTCACCAAAAAAAAGCTGCTTGATAATAACAAGCTTGGTGACCAATCATTTGCAGAAGCTTAGATCCAAAACAGATCTGTAAAAAAAAAAATGGTGTGTCTAGATTCAGGTCACTATGTCCAAAGGCTTTGATACTACTACTACTCCTTTGATCCAAGGGTCTAGCTATTTGTAGGTGTTTCCAGCCGGGAAGACAAACTGTTGATGAACTGGGGTTTTCTTTGATGCAACCTTGTTTAGAAGAAATTCACAATGCTTCGTTTCCCTCAGGATGGAAAATCTGCCAGATCAGAACATGATGGCACTGTATCCCCGTGCTTTTAGCCAGAGCCTTACCCAAAGCGCTCATATTTGCCCCGCTCCCCCTCACCTTACCTGTCTCCCATGCCTTGCCGCCTCTTGCTTCTTCAGGCAAGCTGTTATTCCCACAGACACACCCCAGCAAAGACTCCCCAGAGCCTCCCCCAGTCATCTGAACTCCTAAGCAGCTTTTCATTTCCCTTCATTTGGAACAGCAAATATGGCTTAACTGACTCTTGGAGCTCCTTTAAGGGAACAGCAATGATTAAACCTCCTGATAGGTCGGGACGGATTTCTGAAAACTGCAGTGTGATCTCAGATAAAAATGTTCTTTTGCCATTTGCGGGCAGGGGAAGCGATGACTGGTTTTTAAATATTTGTGAAAGTGGAGGCAAGCTTGTTGACATCCTGAGACTTCCTGGTTCATATTCAGTAGCATGGCTAAGGCAATGTGCTCCTGTAACACTTTGGCCACCTGGGTGCTCGTTAAAGGGAAAGTATTTAAGAGACTCAAATGGCTGTTGTGCTCTCAGAAACCAGAACTAAAGTAAATCTGTTATTTATTAATGTCTATGCCAGCACTGAAATGAGTACTGAAGGTCTTGACATTTCCAGTTTAGAGTCTTTACTGTTTTCCCACATCATTATTTCTATTAACACTAAACATCTGGAAAACTCTCCTTAACCAAACCTTAGAACTGAATTCCATTTTCCAGCCTAATAATAACTCTTCTGCCAATCCTGTTTACCCTACAAACTCACCTCAAATTGTGTTATAGTTTTTATCCTGCCCTCCCATGCCAAAACCTTGTACTCCTCCATACAATTAATAACTCCATCTCTCTGACTTGGCATACTGATGTATCAAATTATGCGGATGTTAGTAGCATCTCTAAAATAGTCATAATCGGACTTCTGCAGCAGTTAGCTTCACAGAAACCTTTGGCCAGCAAGAAAAGGCCCATGAGAAGTTTTGGGAGGAAGTAGGACACAAGGTCATAGGAAATTCCCTGCACCTCCTCTCTGCATTTAGGATGCAAAGAATCCTAAGCCGTAAGATGTTAGCAGGAAAATTACTTTTTGCCCCTGCAATAAGCTTTTTATAGTTTTTTGGGAAGTCACAAAATCAGCTTTCATTTCCCTGTTTACACTTAAGCAAAGCATAGCAGCATGTGCTTTCAATGAGATCATCTCACATCGGTCCTGAGGGCTGGTTCCCCAAGGGGTGACATACATTGGCCCTCACCAGAGCGATACCTCCGTGTCAGTTCCTAAGACAATTAGGCTCTGAATACAGGACTAGTAAAGTTAGTTTAGGAGAAAGTCAACTGCCTCATGAGAAGATTCAGGTTCACTGGTTAGCAGAGCAAGAAACTGCCAAATCTAGTCAACAGGTACTCACAAGGGATGGATTTGTCTCAAATCCTACCCTTCTGAAGACTTCATAGATGCTTAGCCCTGAGCATCATCCAGGGCCCATGGACGACTGGAATTGACAACCCTGCACTCTCTCCTGCACCGGTGTGCAGTAAAATGGGGTTTGCTGTCTATCTTAGCCCAGGGGAGGGAGTAGTGGAGAAGAAACTTATGTCTCCTTTTGTAGGAGAAGATCCCTAAACACAGGGCTGCAGCTATTCAGGGGCTGAGTGGAGGAGAGAGGGGAAAGTTTCTAACTCCTGTTTAAACTTTAGCCATCTGCAAAAAAAAAAAAAAAAAAAAAGCAGATGATGAGGATAGAGAGAAAACAAGAAAAAGAGTGAGACCTGTGCAAGTGATTCGGGCACTTACTTGAGGCATGTGGCGTCAGATCATTTCTACTCCAAAAAGTGTCAAACAGTGGGTGGATAAAATGCGTAAGTAGATCACCGAGCCCACAGTATGTCTAAAACCCTTTGCAGTATAGAAACCTGTGAGCCAAACTCTGAACACGCTTTTTCACTGTTGAGCAATTAGCTTTCCTTTGCTACAGGCAAGATGCACAGCCACCTGGATCCGTTGGTATCTCATTACCCCACAGTAACACCTTTGTGTAACTTGGCCTTCAGTCATTCACACAGTTTTGGAAACAGCTCTCCTAACGGCACGTACAAAAATCAGTCTTTATGTAGGCCCAAATTCTGTGCCTGGTCATAGCAGTAATCCTCTTTCTTAGGTTCGCTAGCAGTTTTCATACACACAGTATCCAGCCCATAAGAAAAGTGTTAGTACTTAAGCACTGAAATGCAGTCACTGCAACAGCCTTGCATAATTATTGAAAGGAAAACAAAAAAGAATATTGCTTACAGCAAAGGGGAGAATGTGCTTGCAACAGTTATACTTGTGTGCTGTGAATATGAGAAGCCTGAATAACACATCTGATGAATAAGAACTATATTTAAAAAACAGTGTATTCCAGTTTACTAATCTGTGTGAGAGTGAAATTGTGGGAACAAAAATATTATGCTAATATGAAACCACTTCAAGAAAGAAATCAG
Organism: Aquila chrysaetos chrysaetos; assembly: GCF_900496995.4. NCBI lineage: Eukaryota > Metazoa > Chordata > Aves > Accipitriformes > Accipitridae > Aquila > Aquila chrysaetos. The sequence continues at coordinate 58,866,893 of NC_044005.1, forward strand.
AAAATATGTGTAGTTAATCTTCCACCCAGGAAAACGAAAGCATGAGAACAAACATTAACTTTTCCCAGAGACAGCTGATGTTGGTGTAAATCACTCACACATTAGTATGTTATTTTCATTTAGAATTATGTACTGAGCTGTTTATATAGCCTATGATTCCTGTTCAAATCTATTTAACAGGAATAGCCATGAGCTTTGCTACTCTTCAGAAATACAGTACAATGGAATTATTCTAGTGCTGCAAAATGGCTCATTCTTGCTATATAAATGACTTCTACATGCACTAAATCAGGCTGCATTAAAAAAGAGCTGATGAAAGGAGCAACATCTCTTCCTCTTTTTCTCTGTCTCTGCCCCAAAAGGAAGGGAAGGAGAGGGAAGGGAAGGGGAGGAGATGTGGAGTAAAGCTGTGGCTTTCAAGACTTGCACCTGCTATTCAGGACATATATTCTTCCCACCTGACCTTAGGCAGGAGTAACTATACCTGTTTGATTGCAAAAAAAGAAGTCAGAAGTTTTTAAGGGGACTTTAAGTGGTCTAGAGTTTATTCCATTCCTTTAATGGACTCCAATAAGGTCCCCAGGGGTTTAGGAAGCAGATTCTGGACTAGCAGGAAAAATTTTGCTCTTGAAGTTTGTAGAATATGGTTGAGATAACAAACTTTACCCAGTTTTACAGCAGTGGCAGTTACATCAATCTGGGTCAAAATGCTTGCTACAAATACAGATATTTTCCACTTTTACATGAATTTGTAAGTTGCTGTTAAATTTAACAAGGTACGGCAGATATCAGACAGAGGAGACGGAGAGCAGAGGAGGAAAAGATTAATTTTTTTTTTAATCCTCTTCATCTAGTTTATTAATCTTCCTTGAAATAGTTTTCAGGTGAATGGGTTACCTCTGGAAAGAAAACTGGGATTAGAACTCCCACCATACTGTCCAATCCCTCGGAGCCAGAAAAGCTGTCTCCAGGGGTTCCCGCAGTGCTGGAGGGCAGGGAAGAGAGCGGGCATGACATCATGAAGAGGAAAAAGGATTGCACGGCTCAAAAAAACCATTAAAGCTGCAGCCCAGAACGGGAGCCCTTGCCCTCCGCGTGCCCTGCGCACAGCAGCCCTCCTGGTTGTGTGACCCAGTCTGTCCCTGTCACTCAGACCAGAGAAGCGGCCGCTTCGGAGGTGCAAACGGGCAGGCTTGAGGGGCGATTTAGGTGTAGACACGCTGGTCTCAGCTTCTGTGGCTACTTCTGGGAAGAACATACAAGCCAAGTGTCGTCGCCGCCTTTGTTGGTGCTATAAAGTACAAAGCGGGGTTAAGCAGAGTGGTTTGACGGTGATCAGGGGATGCGGCTGCTGTACACAGCAGCCCGACAGCTCCTACCTTGTGGAGGATAGCACAAAGCAGCACAGAGTTTTTCCTAAGTTTTACCATGGGCCAAGCTAGATGCATGGGGAAGGTACATGAGGGATTCGGAGCTATGGATTACATATTTCTGGGGTGTAATCCGTGTAACTTGTCTTAAATATCTACCGCAGGATGGGAAAAGCTGTACTCAAAACCAGCTTATTTTTCTCAATTGATAACTAATACCACAAAACGATCACTTAGCGTTAAGCCCAGCCACAAAATGTCATTCTAAATAACTTTCTGGAGCTGGGAAGTGCAAGTAACTACGATGAGATTTTCAAAGCCTCAGAAGCAATTTTTTAACTCTACTTCGTATCCACTCCCTTTGGTAATGTGACCAATTTGGTCCATTTGGAGACAGCAGCATCTCAGTACTCCCTTTTGTGTCCCTGAGGAGATGGTCTGAGGTGAAGGAGGTGCTGAGGGCAGGCACCAACCTGGAGGAAACCCTGAGTGACCAGGACAAGGGGCAGTGGGAACCAGGGTGCTGGGGAACTCTAGGAGGCCTGACATGGATCCAGAGGATTCCCCAGAAAAGGAGGAATAAAGCGTGAGGGTTATTACCATAGAGGAGTGACCCACAGGGGCCATGCTGAGGAAAATTGTCCCATAATTGATCAACTGAAGACCAGACATATCCCCTCTTACAGAAGCAGACGACAATGTTAAAATTGGAGAAGATAATGAAAATAACCACAAAATTTTTTTGACAGCTGGATAAAGTGTTTTTTAGTGAGAAACTTCAGAAATCCGATCTATTCAGTTTATCAAAGATTGAGAGGTACAGTAAGTTTCTTCATGAGGAGATAATACTAAGAATATCTTTAATCTAGTGGAGAGAAGCGTACCAAGAATCAGTGGCTGAAAGCTGAAGCCAAAAACATTCAACCTGGAAAGGAAAGCCCCCCCCCCCTTTTTTTTTTTTTAATCACTGTGAGAGTAATTAATTAATGAGGTGGGGGGAAAATGCCAAGGGAGAGGTGGATTTTCTTTTCTTGATGTCTCCAGTTCAAGACTGAATAACTTTCTGAGAAAGTGTATTTGCCAAATGCCAGTTAATGAGCACAGTACAAGGGTAACTGGGTGAAATGTACTGGTCTAAAGTGTACAGGAGGTCAGAGTAGATGATCTAACCATCCTTCTGGCGTTAACTTCCATGAATATATGAATTATCCTAGATCCATTGGCATACAGTAGGACTGAAAAAGCAAGCCTTTGAGGAAAAAACTGTTTGCAATTTGCCTCAGGAAAGTAATCTTCTGGTTCATGCAAAGGAAACCAGATTGATCTGTATTAATGGTGTCTGGCAGAACATTTTCTTAGTTGCTTGCCAAAGTTTTGGTGAGGGTTTTATCGCCAACTGTAGGAAGCGATATGAATTGATATAAAATATACAAACAACTCGGTAACCTTCTCATGGGAGTGAAGTATATATGATGAACATAATTTCTTTATTTTTGTTCCCTTCAGAGAATTCAGGAATTTGGCTCTTCCCAAAGTGTAGCAATCATGCCTAAGCGTTTTATAGACTCCTAGTGAGAAACTGCCAAGCCTTAGAGACTTGTCAAGGGCAGAGGTTGAATATTAATCTTCACCACTGTCATTTCAACTGCATCTGAGCTCCCTCTTCTGACGTTTAGATTTCTTTTTAACCCCTTAGAGGGACTGTAAAATAATCCTACCAGGTATACTCCCTGGAACAGGTACTGCAAGTCTCATCAGAGTGCTGTGGACAATAACACCTCAATAGCAACTCCCTTGGCTGCAGGTCCATATCCTATCATTTCAAGCAGGGATGTCTGTGATCCTTTCTCAATAATGTAAATACTTTCTTTTTTATTTTAACTACAACATTTTTCTGCTGCCATCTTTTGTGGAAAGCCTTTCAGGGTAACTTTTTCAAATACAATTATACTAAGAATAAAAGTCCCCAGACATTTCAGCCACTTCTCCCTGATTTACCGCATCTGGATAGCTTCCTAAAATGCTGTCCAGAAGAGACACTGATTTTAAAGCTTGCGCAATGTTTAACGGAATCAGTTCTTTATTACCCTCAGAGGTATGCACTCTTCTATAATCACATCACAACTCCGATTGTAGTTTATGTCTAAGCTGTCATCCTCAGAGAGCAACATTTTATTCTTTTTGAAATACATAGACCCATACATGAATAAACATTTCCTGTCTTTTTGGCTGCCAGGGGCTTGAGAGCATTCTTACACTTTTTTTTTTTTTTAATTTTGTGGTAATACTTATCTCTTTGACTACAATTTTTTTTAACATGTAAAGGTTGTCTGCATGGTCACACATCCCCTCAGACATCCTCACCCAGAGCCATATTTCAGCATTCCCTCCCAGTCTCTTCAGCATTTCATCTTTGCCAGGCTTTTTTTGTCAAGAAAAGAACTCCGTGGTGGCTGCTAGTTCAGCTTTAGCAAGAGAACAAATAAGGGAAGACTACAGTCAATTATCAGCATTTTCACTTGACTTTGTGCAATGTTGCTGTTCCTACTTTTTGCTTAGAAGTTTTAGCCAAGCTCTTTTTGGTCCAGGTAAGTGGTTTTCTAGCATGGTAAAAATTCACCATCCAGAAAGTATTCATTTTACTCATTAGATCTTGGGCATGTATATTGCACTCCAAAGTATGCTTGCCCCTTAGGGAAGAACAAGGGAGAAGAAATCCCACAAGGTAGTTGATTGTCATCTTTTAGGATGCATCTTCTAAAAGATACTATGATGATGAGCTAGGCTGTGTGGAACTGGTTTCATTTCTGCCAGTACAATCAGATATTAAAATCCCACTTAATCCTTAGGCTAGTAGTGAACACTTGATGAAAAAGTGGGGAGTTATCAATTTCCTCATAGCTTTTCCTACAGACTACAGTCCTCTGGCCACTCCATCTTCTCTCAGCAGACCTGTTTGATAATACCTGCTTCCTAACATGGGTACCAGCAAAAGACATGAACTAGTGACAGCAACAGTACAAAACTCGTGAGAAAATGTTAAGAAAACAGATGAAGAACAGCATATTGAGGAACAAACCTATACAATGGTTTTAGAAGGTTATTGGTGCACATTGGATTGAGTTTGACAAATGCTGGCCATTTACAGAACAGTAATGATAGCTAACAGGCAATTTTGTGCATATTTTCAAAAATAAAAACTGAGCATTGAATTATTGTTGCTATTCAGACTGATAAAAGTTTTACCATCTGTTAAACATTTTTAGGTTTCAATTATTTGTCTTTTTCTACCTAGAAATACAAAATTAATTATAGAGTGGGATATATACAAAAGGAAAGACTGAGAAAAAGAAGAAGGCTCCCCACGATAGCTTGGCATGCTGAAATCTAATCTTCCAGCGCTGAGGTAAGTTATGGTGCTGCAGGCTACAGAGAGTGAGGTTCTCCTCTGACAAAAATATCTGTCTTGCTTTGTACCACAGAGTCATCCCAAACAATATGAATTTCCATCCTCATCCTCTTTCTCTCACTTTCATTCTGACCATAAATTTCATCCTGAACTGGAAAGTTTCTCCAGCTGAAGTCAAAACCAGTATGTTCATGGGAAAAAATTTCGGTTTCAAACTTTGATTTTCAAATGAAAAATAATTCTTGCCAAAGTCTGCAATCATCCCTATTCAAGTGTAGCAGCTGTTAATTACAGCTATGCTGAGGGATTATACACCATGTATCCATAAGGACTGGTGCTTTGTATTTTTTGTTTGTCTTGGATGTATTAGTCTTCTCTTCCTTGGGACTCTTCATAGCTGTATTGCAACTCCACCGGGCACAGAGAGGTAGAAGATGAAGTTCAGACAAGGCTTGTACAGGCTCGCCATTCTACCACTGTGTTTTCTAACCCCGAGGTTAGCAGGGTTAGATAGTCAGTGCTGAAAACAATGGCCTAATTGAAAACAATTCCCTAATCTGTAAAGCAGCTTCTGTGAATGCTGTCACAACTAGAGGCTCAAAACTCTGAGTGTAGACACTGACTCTCCCCAGTTTATTTGCTTTGCAGCTGGTATATTCAAGCACTGGCGTGACCTCTTTCTGCCTTTCCCTCTATACATTTTTATTCTTGAGTGTAGAGACGTAAATGTATTATTACATATTCCTTTCTGTGGTAACAATACCGATTATGCTTGAGTGTACTACACCAGTTATAATGGCAGAAAAAGTTGTGAACAGATGCTATTTGAAGGTAGCTACTGTTCTGAGAGGAGAAGACAGTTGTGATTAGATGGTCTCATTTCTATGCATGATTCTGTGTCCCTGAAAAGAAACTAATACCAAAGCCTTTCTCCTCTGATGATGGAACCAAATATCTGAGAACCTACCATCTTTATTCTCTTGCCAGGAATCACACAGACCAATGATGAGAGAAAAAAAAATCAAAATCATATAACATGGTGGATAGTGCTTTATGGAACAGAGAATCAGAGAAGTGTGACTGACAATTTGGTAGGCTCTTTAGAGACTAATAAACTAGGTGAAAATAAAAATGAAAAAGTTCTAACATCTAGATGATTTAAGCACTAAGCAGAAGAAAATTAAATTATCTAGTGTACAAACATTCTCCTCCAGTTATAGAAAAAAAAAAGAAAGAACAAGAGAACACTTTTTTGATAGAGTATCTTAGAAGAAATTCCTGGATATGAGAATCAAATATATCATCCAGATGGGAGTTTCAAGTTCTTCTAGATTATGTTGACGGTTTACATACAGGCATATGTTTAAAAAACCTCATTGTGAAAAATGGCAACAATCCTTGTGTAAACTAGCTGTAAGAGAGTATTCATTATGTTGAACACTCAAATCTAGCATTGCACAGACAAAGCCTCTGTTGTGATACCAGCTAACAGGACACAACATGATCCCACAGTGATAAGGCAGATGATAGAATGTGCAGTGTTTAGCATGATGGGCTGCTCTTTCCAATGTGGCAATAAACACAATGTGTACTTGTCTGCATGGTCATCGAGCAATTGATGACTGAAGTTCAGACCTACAGGCAATGCTCAAAGTATTAATAAGGAAATACAAATAACTGGCCTGTTTTATGTCCATACAATATCCTGTCCTTTTTCCAGATCGTGACAGATTTGTGCTGGCATCTAAGCCTGCAGTGCCCAAATGAGTTTCAGCTGCAGGTTCTCTTATAGATCTATCAGTAGTAAACTAGGTATAAGAACAGATATAGAAGGGATGTGAATTTCCTTCAGGTTAATGGACACATTAGCAACCATCTAGACTCCATCTGGGGTTCTGAGCCTTGACTCGGGAAACGCAGATCTAAGCCTTGAAATGTCGTGCTGATTGAGGCCTCAGGAAAACTGCATTCATAAGCAGCGGGACCCGCATGCAGTGAGTTGCTTTGTTCTTGAGGCAGGGAGAGGGGGACGGACAGGAGGCAAACTGAATAGCTCTTCTATGACTCAGTATGAGAGGAAAAGGCAATAACAAACAAGATCTCAAGAGCATATAACAATCAGTACATTCCAATACAGAGAATGCATCCTAAACTGCTTTCTTGGGATGAATGGCAAGGTAAACCTATGGGAGAGGCTTGACATTTCTTCCAAATGAGTCGTGAGAGGGCTGTGGAAGAGATTCCAGGATCCCAACCTTTACATCTGATCCACGGGCTCCAAGGACAATTGCTAGAGCCACAGAGAGAGTATGTCGTGATGATGTCTGGGGCATTGCTCAGGAGAAAGGGGTGACAGGGTGTCATTGGGAGCAATCATGTCCACCTCCCATCAGATCCATTGCCCAGAGTGAAGAGTTTAAGAAGCTGCTTCCCGCAACCTCCCCTTCCCAAGACTCATTCCTTCAGCACCAGATGTGCATTCCTCCAGCTCCTCACACAAACAGCTTCCCAAGGCTACTCATATGGCCAAATAGTCCTGAGGTTGGTGAGCAAATGTAATTGTTCCCTCAATTTCACTGTCCTCAGCCTCCCTACCTGTGCAGCAGGCCCATGCCTTTCCTCGTAATTCTATTGAAAAGACTCCCAACAAACTCCCCAAGCAAGACGCAGCGAGAGAGCAGGAGCCACACATCTCTCTCAGAGAGCAATATAAACACAGACTGTGCAGTAGACTTCAGATTCATAAAAATCCAATTTAGAAAAGGTGATTTAAGGGATTTAGGAATATAGATTGAAACTTATAAAGCTTTTGCTCTACAGCGGAACCCAGCTTCAGCCTTCCTGGGGACCCCAAGATAACACATTTCATCAGTCGTCTGCCTAAATTCTGCCTTCCCAAGATGGAGATAAAACTTTTCTTCCTCACTATGATTTCGTGAGGCTAAAATCCACTGATGACCATGAGGTGCTCAAATGCAGTGATACAGACCCTAAAACCAGAACATAAAATAGTCCCAGACTACACTTCTGCCAATATTTTCATTTCAGATGTGAATCCCACGCCATTTGCAGTGCTGTTGTGTAAAAGCTTAGCTTCAATTAAGGCGCTTCGTATGAGCAGTCGTGAGCCAGTATGTCTGGTCTTTACTAATCCTTTTTCCTCTTTCCTTACCTTCCTTTTTGCCTGTACCAGAGCCGCAGGGATTTTAGACTTGAAGCGTAGCGCTGGGCTCAGGAAAAGTAAGCTTTGTTCTCCCCTTGCTGCTGACATTTTGTGTGACCTCAGGGAAATCATTTAACCCGTTTGTTTCCCCTGCACAAAAAGAGGGTGAGGATGTTTTCTTTGCCCCATCCGCCAGCACGATACGGCAAGCTCTCCCAGCTGCCTCCGACTAGATTTGCAGACGGTGGCCCTTGTCTGCGTCTTGTTTGGGGCCGTTGAACACCACCATGGCCATAATACAGAGGAGGAGCAGTTAACAGATGGTGGCAGTAATGCCAGGCCCCGAGCCGTTCAGAGGAGATCCCCTGGCTTTGAGGTTATGAGGAGAAAGGTGGTGCTTTCCACCCACCTTAATCCTACTTCCATATGGCTTTGGGGAAGGAGTGCAAAGAAAGAGGAAGGCAGCTGCCAGCTAACAGGAATAACAGGACCCACACCGGGAAGTGCTGGACATTTGCACCTTCAGAGGTTTTCCCGAAGTCTTTTTTTTTTTTGCTCTGAGCCGGTCGGAGGCTTGCTCTGGTTCTGGCTGATCTTCTCCCCAGCTTCACAGAGCAACTCGTCCCCTCCCCGCCTCCTCCCAGCCTGCCCCCCACGCTCTTCCATTCCCCTGGGGTGTCCTCCGCCCTGACAAGCTGCCCCTTTCCCACCCCCTGAAAAGGGGAACACTTTTCTGGCTGTTTCTGCTTGTGCTGCCGTGCTGTCTTCCCCGTTCCTGTGTTTGTCTTGCCTAACTATAAACCTTGGGCTTGGGGACTGCCCTTGTACTACTGCAGCATTTGACTACCACCCTGAAAAGCCTTACTTTGTTCGCCCTGTTACTCTAATAGACATGATGATTATTATTACTATTAATATTTGCAACAAGGTAAGGAGACTAACACAGGGGGATGGAAGACCTTCCGCAGGACTGTTGGACCTGGTTACAAAACAGTTCTCAGAAAAGCAAATTTCTACAATTTCCATGTATACTTTGTTATCAATTACCACTAAAATTAGTCAGAAAACAAAGCACTTTAGGTACTACCCTGTGAAAGCTGCTTGAAAGAGAACAATATGTATCTACCTAACATCATTTACAGAGCTAATAAAAGCACAGTGCAGCCGGCAAGTGCAGGCAGCAATGAGGTTTTCAATAACTTCTTTGGAAACCAGAGCTGACTTGATTTTCTGCTTCAGAAATACCCAAATGTAGTGGTGATTTGAGGAGTTCATCACTTTACCTTTCACATTTTCTCCTAATCCTATACATCTTCTGCTTCAGTGGTTAAGATCTAGTAAATACCAAGCCATGACTTTGTTAATGAAGTGTAAGAGTAATTTAAAATGTGTACTGCTTTTACCAAGGATGCCTTTCAGAAATCTCATCTACAGTTGACATACGTAAACACACATGTCAAGTAAAGCAGAATTAAAACCAGAACTTGAGTTGCTCTTATCTCTGTTTAACTGCAGCAAGTTTGTGATAATACTTGTAAAGGTTTGTGTATCATGAATGGATTAGTGAGTCAATGCATAACAGATATATTTGTGTGTAGATGTACTTGTAGATATAAACAGATTAGGGGTTTGAAGTACAAAATTTAAGGGGAAAAACATTGTGTTTGGAAGAGTTCCTCTGCATCTAATTGAACCGACAATCTATCATCAATTGCTAAAAATAAAATTAAGAAATAACCGGGTCTGAATGCTTCTATTGGTTTATATTTTGTTACCTTGTCCGAAGACTCTGATAACTGCTCAAGTACATCTGTGAGAGTATCACATTTGTACAGCATTTCTGCAGAGCTGGAGACGAATTCCACCCAAGGAAACAAATGACATTGTGAAGTATTTTTATATAAAGAGATTTCCAAGTAACTCAAACCAAAAAGAAAACAAATATAGATATAAAAATAAAACTACCACATATTCTTCATTCCCTTGTCCAACTTGGTCATATCTCTGTGGGGCCACCCATGAAGGTTTGAGGAAGAGAAAGAAGCAGGATGATTTGCCCCAGTCCTTGTTTTGAGGCATCAGAAGGGAAGCAACTCACTACATTACGATACGTTGTGATACATCCAAAGATGCAGCTTGTGAGAAGCCCACTTCTGTTCTGAGGCTTGGGGACCTTGTGCTCCACTAATAATTTACTTGACAACCCCTGTTCTCCCACCCGTGGGCATAGGGCAGCCCACTGGGGCAGCGAGCTGGAGTCCCCCTGCCCAGGGTTTCAGAGCAGGACTGCTAGAAACACCTGAGATGTGCCTTTCCTACAGAGGGAGCAAAATGTCCTGTCCCGAGCACTTCTCTGATCCTAGCAATGAGCTGGACACCATGGCTTTGTATCACCGGTCTGTATCAACACCCAGGCAAACATAAATTGTGTTTCCTGCCTTGTCTTGGCAGAAAAAGATAAAGGGAACCCACGCTTGCAGAAAGGTGTGATCAGCCTTCCTCCTCTTTTCACCCTTTTGTTGGCCGGGCAGCTAGATGCAATTTTTATCTCTGAGGAGAAGCAGCTAAATAATACAATCATTTCCCAGTCTCAGGTGCTGTGGTGCCAAAACCTCCCCTCTGAGACCTTTCAGACAGACTGGCTTCCTCTAATCTGACACAATGCCTTTTCGAGATACGATTATCTGCTTTGAAGCGCAACCTGAAGGTACAGAGCAGAGAAAGCTTGCTTTCCTGGGACAAGGAGCAGCACGGTGAGGGTCAGGATAGCTGCCCTTGCTGACGACGGTACCAAAGGACGATGACATTAGGGCTTGCCGACACTGCTGCAGAGCTGAGTGTCTGGGACACGAGCGCCCTGCCTCTCCGCTCCGCTGGCCAGGTCCACCCAAACCCACCTCAGCTCCTGGCTCCTTCTTCACCCCCCATCAGCCATGCTCCCCTTTCTCCTCAAGCAAGTGCCAAGGCAGGGTAAAGTTTCTGCGTGTCCAGGGTCACTTGTGGACCTGTAGGTCCCAAGAAGTGCAGGGGGAGTAGGAGGAGAAGAAGAGTTTGTGCTGGAAATGGGGTTCTGCTCCCTGAGGGGAGGAGGGCAGGAGTCACCCTGTGCCCTGCCCTCTATAAAGAGGTTATAAATTAGGTTATAAGTGAGGTGTGAGGTATGAGAGGTGAGATATGAAAGCCTTTCAAAAGCTCTATCTGGGGAGTCATGAGCTCATAAAGAAGAAAGAAACTGTCCTTATCCAAATTGTCCAAAGAAACCCACTGACCCCTTGCTCGAAAAGTTTGATAGCACTATAACACGTGTTTATACCTTGACATACTTTTAGTATCAGTATCGCCGAAGACTCAAATTGTGTTTTCCATAAAGAACGAACTTTGCGGACTGAATGCTCTCAATTTGCCTGCTTAAGCCAGGCACAGCTCCATTTTGAATCTGCCTGAACGTCAGCTTCTGTTTGTCACAATCACAGAAGTTGCAGCCTGTAGAACTGTTTCACTTTGCTGCAAATGTGCAGAGCCTGGAAAAGGATCTCAAAAAGCGTGATGCTACCGGTTTTCTTGGGGCACTGAAAATCCAGCTGTACATCCAGCGATAACTGTGGCTTTCCCATCATCTTTGACTTGAATGTTTCCTGCCCTTACTAGTGTGGAGGTGCTTCATGCTAGCTGCTCACAGTCTTCCAGACCACCCATGCCTACATGTCAATGCTATTGTATGTACAAACTTCACAATGCTTAAGAATACAAGAAGTTCCCATGATGATAAATGTTTCATAAAATTCATATTTAAAGGAAAACATTTCAGGTTTTTTTAGTAATGTGAATGCAATATTAGGCTTATAAGCATTTAACTTAGATGCTTAATTAGTCCATTTCAGAAATTTTTCTTTGTACATGAATGAAAAATTTAAATGGAAATGGTTCTGAAAGAAATAGTGCTGAACATAGCCGTAAAAAAAGCAATCTAAAAATCCTGACAGAGGTAAAGAAAAAGAAATGAAAGTGCCCATGATGTATGGGGGTCTAAGAATGAAAGATAAATTGTTCCCTGCATGTGCTGTATCAAACCAGTTGTTGCTCCAAAGCTCTTTACAGGCTTTATGCCCACACACCGAGTAAGCTGCACATCCTCCCTAGCAGTGCTCAGTAAGGTGCAGAAAGGGGAGCTCTGCACAGGGACTGCCAAGATTAAAGCACCTCAGAGGCTTAAATTCGCACTTTTTCTGTCCTTGTGCTAACTGATAAGGCAATGTCAGCCCACAAAGACAGGCCTGATCCCACAGAGATTTCAGACTCTGATTAACTACCAATAAATCCAAGGAAAAAAAATAGAAATCAATGGTGTAACCAGTCATTGCTCTGCACTGGTAGGTGTAATAGCAAAGGAGGGGTTTAAGGAAGCATACAAAGAAGGATAATAACACATTTTGCGGAACTCCTCATAAGCATGAGAGGCAGTGTGGCAAGAAGGACATAATTGCCACTTTGAAGATTAAAAACTGGATAATAGAGGCCAGCATCATGAGATAATTTGAGGAAGACACAAGATTTCACCACTTGAATGTATGCGTTTTGAGTAGCATGGTATGCCCAGGAGATGAAAAGGGACTGACTTAAAAAAAAAATGAGGAAGTGGGAATGAGAAGCTTTAAGAAAAGAGAACTATAAATTCTGTAAGAATAGCTGCTATAAAAAGGACATTTACATGCTAAGAAGGAAGAAATAAAGGATACAGCTGAAGATTGTCAAAATAGCTCTAAGCCAAATGTGAAATAGTTTCCAGTAATTCAGATCCCTCATGGGCAGGCAGGTCCTGGGCTGTCCCCGGCGAGGGGAGCGCTCTGAGGCTGGCGTGGTATGACGGCGTGTCCTCCAGTATGCTCTCTGTGTTTCACATGCCAGCCAGTGAAAACGAAAGGGATTGTAGGGAAAATCGCCATCTGCTTTTGTCAATAAAAGACCGCATGCATGGCTTGAGCCTAAACAGACTGAAGCCAGCCTTTTATAGCTGCATGGGGGGAAATGGGAGACCTTACTAAAGTGTGAGAAAGTATAATTTAGAAGGAATAAACAAAAATTACTATGACACAACTTCATCTGCTCTGTATAGACTCCAACATCATATCATAGAAAGCATGGGAACTTATAAAGGCAGGGGTTCACATTAAACCTATGATTTTCTCAGCTTCCTAGGACCTAGTTTCAAGAACATTATTACAGATATTGTTTTCTCACACTTTAATGTAATTTGTACTGTACAGGGGAAAAAAGATTGTAAAGTTTCTCTTTCCTATAAATGTGTACAGAAGGCATTTGTATGCCCTGTTCACTGAAAACACTTCACAGTCTTTGGCATATTTATGCTTCCAAGGCACATAAGAGGGTGTATTAATATCCGTGTTCCATAAACCATTTAACTGAGGCACAAGGTCGCAGAAATGCAAAGTCTTGAAACCGAAGTGAGCATAGGCATAGCTGAGGCAGCACTAAAACCAATATCACACACTGAATCACACGGAATCACAGCACGGCTGTGATGGGAAGGCCTCTCTGGGGATCGTTTGGTCGCAGCCCTCTGCTCAAGCAGGGTCACCTAGAGCCGGCTACCCAGGACTATGTCCCGGTGACTTTTGAAGATCTCCAAGCATGCAGACTCCACAGTCTCTCTTTGGCAACTGAGGGGACGCTGGCTAGCCTATAGTCCACCAGATCCTTTTTCTTGCCCGTCTTGGTGATAGGAGTGATATTTGCTTCCTTCCAGTCCTCAGGATTCTGCCCTGATCACCACAACCTTGCAGAGATAACCAACAGTATCCTTGCAGTGACATCAGGCAGCTCCCTCAACCTTTGTGGGTACATCCCATCAGATCCCATGCACTTGTATACACTGAGTTTGTTTAAACGTTCCTTTCCCGGGGTCCTGCTCCACCAAGGGTGAGTCTTCCTTGCTCCAGACGTTCTCTTTGGTCTCAGAGGCCTGGTGTTCCTGAAGGCTGCTCTGACCAGCAAAGATCAAGGTGAAGAAGGCATTCAGTAGCTTGGCCTCTTCTGTATCCTTCATCACCAGGGCCACCGCCCCGTTCAGCAGCAGGCCCACATTTTCCCTAGTCTTTCTTTTGCTGCTGATGTACATGTAGAAACCCTTCTCATCTCTCACCAGATTCAGCTCCAGGTGGGCTTTGGCTTTCCTAACCCCATCCCTGCACACTGTGTCTATATTGTTCCCGGGTCATCTGCTTCTGCCTCTTGCGTGCTTCCTTTTTATGTTTGAGTTAGTCAGGAGCTTCTTATTGATCCATGCAGCCCTCCTGCTGCCTTTGCTTGACAGCAGCTTGACAGCAGCTTGGGTACAAGGCGTGTTTGGCCGCACAGACACAGAGAGTTCAAGGCAGAAAAATTTTCTTCACCAAGATGTGGAGTCAGTTCATCCGTGCTTATCTCCACGTCTGCTTCCAGTATCCACAAGAGGTACTACAGCTAGTGCCTCAACCCTGGCCTGCAGGGCAGATGTACCTACAGAGACTTACCCCAGTCACATAGGCAGTCTGCCACAGGGCAGGACTATGAACACAAATGCCCCCGTCTTAAACTAGTTATTTCACCAATAACCCCTCCTGTCTCTTGCATTACACATGTGTGCCATTCTAAGTCAAACAGCTGAATTTGTAATTGTTAACTCATTTGTTTTAATAACCCTTAATTTATTGGCCTGCAGCCCTTGAGCCTCATAGCTGTGGTTTCTTGCAATATTGGCTACAAAAATGACCTCTCAGTTGTCCCAGTTGCTACATATTCAAAAATCAGTGTGTGGCTGCAGGAACATTTATACAGCAAACTTCTAAAGCCACTGTAAAAAAAAAAAAAAGGCCTTCATTATCCATTTCTTACGCTAAGAGGTTGGATCAACTCCCTCAATGTGCAGACATTTTCTGTTGCCTATTAAACTTAAATTGGTGGCTCTTGTCCTACATATCCATACTCCTAATGACAATTGGACTCACCGTATGAGTAAGGTGGACTCTTCTAGGGGTTTGAAGAACTGAGTATGAACCTAATCCTTTTGCATCAGGTTACTATGAAAAGCAAGGTGCTAAAAGACAAAGTACACATAAACACTTTTAATATGAAAATGTTTAGACATAATATAAACCAAAATAAAATGGTGGTGGGTATATAATACCGGAATGATATTCTGAATAGACCGACGCATCCTTTCACTGTGCCAACGAAAAGGAAAAAAGGGTGTATCTAATCTGAAGCACCGATGAACCTGTCTCTCTGTTGAGGGGTTCCAACCTGCAGCTAAATCTACAAAAGGACATATGTGCATTTTCGTCATCCAAACTGAGAATTTAAAACCATCACTCAGTCGCTGAATCCATCGGACTGGACCCAGGGACTGTAGCCCGAAGACGTGACCTGTCACTGCTTTTAAAGACGCCGGGAGAGAGAAGAGGCTGGAGGTGCCCTCAGAGGTGCCCAGCCGACGGACCGTGCCCCACCTCGGTCATCCCGTCTCCAGAGGGCTTCAGAAGCAGCTGCCTTCCCTGGAGAGACACAGAGGAGGTCTCTGCCTGCGTGACGTCCAGAGCAACCGATGCTTACGTGGGCACCGACCTCCCTGGCACGTGGAGGAGGTCCTGCCGCGTGGGAGGGAAGGGGCCACGGCATGGCCCCCTCTCTTACCCCCGGTGTCAGCCGGGCAGCTGACCTGCCGCGCTGGAAGCACAACGGTGCCGGGGCGTACCAGCTCGCTCCGCTCGGTCGGTTCCACTTTGCAAAGGAATGATTATTTGAGGGCTGAAGAACGAGATAAAAAGGGATCACGACTGTGCATTGTAGTCACTGGGTCAGACTGGTAACGCTGGACTCTGGGTGCCAGCCCTTGCTCGCTCCAAGAGCTAGAAACTAGAAAACAGTAGCATTTTCAGTGGAGCAAGGACCCGAGGCAAGCCGTCTCCCACTCCCAGGCGAGCATGCTAAACAATTAGACTGCAGAATCATGCTCGGGTTTTGGAGCAATTGCTATGTAATTCTCCGTGCCAAAGAGTTACTCTTAATTCGTTCGCTGAGCAGCTTCAGCAAGAGAAAATGGAAACATTTGTGCTCACGCTCCCTCACCCTAGAACTTCGTGGGAAAAGCAGGGGGAGGTAAATGAAGGGATTCAAATTTTCTGAGGTGGGAGTTAAACCCGTGTTTCCTGAGCCCCACCACCGAGCTGCTGGATGAAAGAGGACTGCCTTTTAAGCTTTCAAAGGGGCTAAAGCACCTCACGGCAGGAAAGAGGTCCGAGCGCCAGCTCCCGAGTGAGGGGATATACTTCTCTACAACCAAATACCAGGAAGCCAAGTCTCTGAGACAGGCACAAATGCTTCCTATTTCCTATTTCAGATGTATTTCTGTGCAGCTGGGGATTATATGATTGCTGATATCAAATCTGTGCCCTACTAGGACACCAGACCGTACAGGTCACACACATTTCTGCCAAGCTGACTGGAATGCACTACATAGTGTTTATTCCTGACACCTGAAGCAAACAGTCTTCCTGAGCTGAGTATAATAATAATAGTAGTAGTAGTAATAATAATAATAATAATAATAATAATAATAATAACAACAACAACAACAACTTGTATTGGCTTAGCCTTTTGCACCTTGTGGCTACAATGTATTTGTTCAGGCAGTGAGAATCATAAAACCAGACCCGGGGTACCAGCCTCTACCTGCCAGCTGGGCAAATTACAGACTTTGGCGCTTGGCTTTCTCCCTGCTGCCCGAGCCCTGCAGCGACCCTAGGCATTTGGCATGGAGGATGTCAAGTCCACAAGCCCAAGCCCTCCTCTTGCTTGATTTAGTCCTAAATCAGTTTCAATTCACAGCAACTAAATATCAGGAATCCAAGTCTCTGAGGCAAGCACAAATGCTTCCTATTTCCTATTTTAGATGGCTTTCTGTTTAGCTGGGGCCATCGGTTTCATTTCACACCTTGTGACACTTTTCAGCATAATTGTGCTGGTTCCACTGCTATTTAAGTCCCATTCCCCCACACCCCTGCTCCCCCACCCCAATCTAGCTGGAATTCATAAAAGCCAGGCTGGCTTGTTCATCAAAAACGCTGTAGCCACATGACGCAAAGCACTTGTCATTAAAACGCACGTGGTCTTTCAGAAAAACTTGATGAGGCGTCACCTGTCAATGCCGTTCTCAGTAATACCTGGTTATCGGGCATTTTTTACTCCGATCAGTCCTCCCAGCAGAACTGAAGGAGGAGCGTGAAAACGGAAAGGAGCAGAAGTCGCAGAGAAGGAGGATTGTGTGAGGCGGTGGTGCTGCTGAAGCAAACGTCATTGGAACTGCAGGTAACTTCATGCCAAATCAGGTTATCACCTGCTTGTCATCGCTGCTACTATCTAGCCACACCAAGAGTTACAGAAGCTAAACCAGCAGGAAACTACCCTTCTCCCCTCCAAAAGGGGAGCGGGGGGGGGAGAGAGAGAATAGTTTTCTGCTGGTTTAACTCTCTAAAATGGCTTATCGGGAGGCCAGAGGAAAGCCAGGGCATGGACAATGGAGGGAGTGGAGCTGTAGGGCCAGAGCACAGGAACGGAGGGAGCAAAGGACTGCTGCAGCATTGACTTAGCCCAAGTAAAACTGTTGGGGAACTACAGTCGGAGCAGTATTTATCCTTAGAACTGACGGATGTAAAATATTTACAACTCCCTACTGCATGGCTACTATCTCCATTTTTTTGCCCATGCACCGCTTAATGCAATGGAGCCCCAGTGCCCTTTCTTTGCTGCTGAAATGTGGTTTTTTTTAAAGCAGAATCAGCATATAGCAGGGACCAGTCATTTAGTGGTATGTTAGCACCTTCCCTGTTGTTGTTTCTTGCTGTGATTGCTCTAAAGGGAGGGGCTTGAGCTTTACTGGAGTGTTTTTGCTTTTGTATGATCTAAGGAATTTTTGTTTGGGTTGGGTTGGGTTTGTTGTCGGGTTTTCTTATTCTTGATTTTAGTTTGTGGTTTGGTTTTGGGGGGGTTCTTTTTCTTTTTTTTTTTTTTTCCCCCAGAAGTAATCAGCTTCATTACTGGAGGCTGGTTATCTAGCTGGTTGACAGATATTTTTTTATTAGATATGAGAAAGACAAACTGTATGATACTTTTAAAATATATAAGCTCTGTTAAGTTTTCAGTTTCCCAGCACACCGGACATTCAAACAGTCTGGATCCTATTTAACAAACATTGTTGAATGTATTCAGTTAATAAAAGCTTGGCAAATATTAGTAAAGGGCTTGTAATGGTTGTGAGTGACACAAAGGTTAAAAGCTTTCGATAGCATTGCACCAAACTGGAGTACAGCTTGAAGAAACTGAAGTGATGTGTCAGTAAGAAATCTCAGCACTGATTAGGACATCATGAAATACTCATTTCTTGGAAACAGGAAAAGATGCAAGTAGTCCACAAATCTGAATTTAGTTTTAGAACTTGAAACCTTTAACATTATTCAGATCATATTGTCCTGTTCTCTTGTTATCAGAAAGTATATGCAGATTAAAACAAGGATGAAATTCCCTCACTGTCCCAGCCTGACAGTTCCTGGGAAAGTAAGATTTTTTTTTCCTGTGCATATGTTACACTGTTTCTTCATAATGACCAGGACAAGAGAAAGGGCTTTGGCGTAGATTGGCATATAGGGAACATTTATCTCTCAGTGTAAACTTTGATTATCATTTTTTGTTTTGCTTGCTGCCCTCCCTGCACCCCAGGACACAAGGAGGCTTCCCAGTGCCTCCCTAAAGCTCGGATAGCCCAGGGGAGAGGCACAACGGGAACACCAGAAAGCACACGCTGGTTCAGGATTTCTGTAAACACTGGATTCCAGCTCCCAAAACCGCTCTTAGATTCTCTTTCTTTAAAGGCTTGTCTGGACGAGGATAAAGGTGTATTTAAAAAAAAAAAAAAAAAAAAAAAGTGTCAGTGAAAACTTTAATTAACATGTTTTCAAATTCTCAGTGTTGACAGGGTGTGTTGCATTTTAGTGCATTTGCCAGCAAACGTGTTAAAATACATTTGTGTCCCGTCTACATGTGGCGAGTTAGGACATGTTTTTAAAAGTTTCAAAATTTAACAGGAGTTAAAACCTGTTCATGATTGTGTTTTTACCTTAGCCGAGGGTGAGTGTCACTGATGGATTTTCCTGGGACTCTGGAGAGCAGCTGCCATGCCGGCAGGGAGCTGTTATTTAGCTGCTTTCTCCTTTTCCTGAACTGTCAAATGGAAGTAACATTTCATTTACCTGCCTTGCAGGAATGGATGAAAAGGAAATTTTTGTACAGTATTGGGGAAAAAAAAAGTTAAAGGGGGGATACTAGTGAGATGGGAGGTTGGGCAGTTGTTAGAGGAGTCGGAAGCCATGCTTTCATAGGGTGGCCAATTGCGGTTTCGGAGGACCTGATATAAGATCAGGATTTCTGTAGCCACATAACCCAGAGCGTGGCACCGCGTTCAGCTGTTGTTTCAAATGTGGCCAAACACTTTGTAGGGGCAACTTTGCCTCAGCTGCTCTTGGGCCGAAAGCTAGCAGCTTTTCATAAGCACTATATACCATGCTTATACCCGGCTAGCTTCACAGAAAGGTTTGTGTTTATGCCCTATCAAAGTCATAGCTACGGGGCACAGATTCAGTATTAATGATCACGAAGTCACAGCCGAGCATCACTAACTCTGAGTCAGCTCTGGTTTGCTGGGCAGCACTGTACAAACCATTTCATCAGTCCGCACCTCAGCCTTCCCCCTTCCCAAAAGGTAGAGGATGAAAGTAATCTTGGGCAAAATGTGCCGAGAGGAGTCACATTTTGGAAGTACAGCAAAAAGACAGCTTTGTCTGGGGGGTGCGGCACATAATTAGACATCAGCAAATCGGCTGTGGCAGGGCCCTTAACCTTTCGTGGAGCTAGGGGAGGTGAATCCTGCCGCCGCCCCGAGAACAGCTCCCCAGCCCTGTTTCTTCTTGGTCATTTCTGGGCTCCTCAGAGCAGTCTCCCAGTCACGGCCATCATGTTCTTCGAAATGACGTCACCCACACCACATGGGGGATACGATTTTTTGCTGACACAGCTATTGTGGTAAAAGCCCTAACACAAATACGCTTAACAATGGTATCACTTTCTTCAGGCACTAAATCTCCAACAGCCTCTACAGAAGCACCTTTACGCTGGTACATCCTTGGTCCTGCCAAAGAAATGCTGCAACAACTTTTTGTGTCGAAGGCACTGTAGAAAATTGGTATTTTCACATTCATATCTGATTAGTCCTGCTGCAAGAGGCCAATGAGGGATTGTTTGGGGTTTGTTGTTGGGTTTTTTTTTTTCTCTTTTCTTTCTTTTTTTCCCCCTTGGAAGGAGATGAAAAGATCAGGAACTTAAGTGCAAGTTTAAGAATGAGGAATCTCCCCTCCAGCGTATCTGTTTGCTTGGCGCTTAAAGGTGTGGTGTGACAAGGAGCAGCCTGGTAACTGGTGGGCTCCAGAGGTCAGTCAAGGGGTTAATTCTTGTATTTGCACCTCACGTTCAAGGGTTTGGGTTAGAAAGCAGAGATAGCTGTCCAGGTTGTAGTGCACTGGGGCTGACAGAGGGAGTGTACATATATTCCAGATTTCCCGCTTGTCCAGAGAGCCTACAGAATAATTGTGGAATTAAGCATCTAGAGTAACATCAGTCAAGGCTTTTTTTTTTTTTTTTCTTTTTTTTTTTTAGAGTTGTAAAACATTGAAATGGTTGAAAAACATATCAAAAGCATAATGCAAAGCATACGCCGTCAAAACTCCCACAGTCACTCTGTGAAATTTTTCAGTGACACTACTCTGAAATTCAGATGTAGCTGGGGTGGAAAGTCAAACTGCATCCGCCCACGCAGGTGAAATTGCGTCTACCCGTGCAAGGTGGACGGATGACTTTTGATACTGATTGTGAAGTCCCGTCGCGGTCTTCCAGCAGGTCTTCTCAGGTGATCTGTTATATCAACCAATGTAAAAAAAAAAAAAAAAAAAAAAACCAAACAAAAAAAACAAACAAAAACCAAACCAACAGCAACAAAGCCGCGATCTGCTTAATATCCAGATTAAACGGAGCAGAGAAAACGCCACGCGTGGAGTCCCCGTCGGGAAGCGGAGGGCGATCGCGACGAAGAAGGAAGCCGTCCGGTGTCCGCGCCCCGCGGCCGCGCCGCCGTCACGCCGCAAGGTGAGCCCGCAGCCGCTCGCTCCGTCCCGGTCCGCCGCCGGTGCCCTCTGCCGTACACCGCTCCCCCACGCACGCCCCGGGGAGGAGCGGAGGGGGACGGGACGGGACGGGACACGAACGACACCCGAGGGACCCCCCCCCGGAGAGCGGCTCCCGCCGCCGCGGACCCCCGCCAGCGACCGCCCCCGGCCCCGCCGAGCCCTGCCCGGCCCCGCAGCGGCGGCGGGACCGGCGGCCGCAGGTGACGCCGGGGCGGCCAGGGCCGCCCCCCCCCGGCCGTCGCCAGGGAAACCGCCCGGCGGCGCGGCCCCGCCGAGGGAGCCCCGGGGCGCGGCGGCGGCGGCACCCCCGGCACCCCCGCCCCGCCGTGGGCGTTCACCCCGGCGGGGCCAGCGGCCGCCCACTCCCCCTCCGCGCCGGCCCCGGGGGCGGGGGGGGGGGGGGGGTGTGCGCGGCTGGGCGGCCCCCGGGGGGGAGCGGGAGGCCGCCGGGCCGGGCTCGGCGGGCGAGACAAAGGGAGCGGCGGCTCTCGGCGGCGGGGGAGATGTGCGTGAAATGCGGCGGGAGGGGGGGGGAGAGGCTTCCTTCCCCCCCCCCCTCCCCCCAAGAAAAAAAACCCGCAGATGCCGCTTTTGCCGCCAAGAAACGAAATATTCCCTTGGCCGGTTGAAAATAACCGGCTGCCCTCGCCGGGGTTACCGAAAGGCGGCGGCCGCACAAAGCCCACCGGCCCCGCCAGCCGCGGGTAATCCGCGGGGGGGGGGGGGGGGGGCGGCTGGGCCGAGCCTCCCCGCTCCGCAGCCCTTCATCCTCGGAGTCATTTTAACATCCTTGTTTATAAACAAGAGGCGTTTGGAGGAGATTACCCGAGTTTGGGCAACGATCGCTCTGACGCTCGTTTCTGCTCCTTAAAAGGGGGGGGGGGGGGGGGTTTGGGCCAGCCTTTCCCGCATCGCACCGCGGAGCTCCCCGCACACCCCCACCCCCCCCCCGAGAAAGGAAATCAATCACAGCCGTGATATTTCTCCCCCCCCCGCCATCGCTGCTAGGCGCTCGAGATCACCGTTAATTCGCATGCATTAGTTTCGGGTTACGTCTTATTCGAGGGTTTAAATTCAACGTAAATACACACCCGGGGCTGGGGTTTGGGAAAGCGCAAATGTTTCCCTGATAATGTCGCTTCGCCCACGACTTGAGTGCATGGAAATGTAATCTTGAAATGGGTCACCGCCTCAGAAAATACTTTAAAAACACAAATCAGGAATAATCAGACAGCAGAATTTAATTAGAGCCGTAGGCTAATCGCAAAATATTTTATTCCAAGCCAATATCGCTATGGGGGAGGGGTCCGTTTCTGCTTCGGCAGCGGCTCCTGCCGCCGCTGCTTTAGCGTTTGCAACATCTGGCCTACAGACCTACTAATTTTGACTCGTGATCTCGTTTGGCGAAACCCGATCTACGTGGTTCAAATACCTTCCAAATTGGGGGCGATTTAACAATCGCGACCAATTAAACCCGGGGAAGAAAAGAAAAAAAAAAAAAAAAAGCGAAGGGAAAAAAAAAAAAAAAAAAAAAAAAGAAGGCAGCAAATCCCCTCCTTCCCTCTCCCCCCGCCCCGGGCTCGCACACACTATCTGTTGCTCCCTCACGGCGGCAGCGGGTGGGGGCGGGCGGCGGGGCCGGGCCGGGCTCACACTCGCTCACACTCGCCCTCACACTCGCCCGCACGCCCCTCGCACCATTGTCTCCGCCCGCCCGCCCCGCTTTCTCGGGGTGTTTTGTTCGCTCCCCAGCGCGGAGCTCCGCGCGCCCGCCCGCGCCGCGCCGGAGCGGCACATTCATTATCGGCCGGGGGCTGATTTCAAACCGCTGCCATCGCGGCTCCATTGTTCGCCGGGCGGCCAGGCCCCGCCCCCCTTTGTGTGGCGCGGCGGCGATTGGCCGGCGCCGGGCGGAGGGCTGCCGTCACCGCTCGGGAAGCCCATTCATCTGTGCACTTGGGCGTTGGACTCCGCATCTTATTAGCAACCAGGGAGATTTCTCCATTTTCTCCTTGTCTACAGTACGGCTACAAATCTGGGATTTTTTATTACTTCTTTTTACTAAACTTGGGCTCCTTTTTTTTTTTTTTTTTGCTCGACTTTTTCCTCCCTTTTTTTCCCCTCCCTCCTGTGCTGCTGCTTTTTGATCTCTTCAACTTTAAATTTTTTAAAAGGAGTGCATTATAATCGGTTCTGTTCTCTCTTCTCTTTTTTTTTTCCCCTCTGGTGTGTGTGTGTGTTGCTGCTGCTGCTGGTCGCCCAGTATTTATACCAACCCAACGCTCTTTGTTTCCCCTCCTTTTGGATCTGTTGAGTTTCTTTGTTGAATAAGACAGCATGGGTGCCCAGTTCTCCAAGACCGCTGCAAAGGGCGAAGCCTCCGCCGAGAAACCTGGGGAAGCAGTGGCTGCATCTCCATCCAAGGCGAATGGACAGGTAAAAAAAAAAAAAAAAATTAAAAAAAATATTAAACCTACTCCTTTTTTTAAGCCAACTTCGACGGACTCTCTTTCGCATCCTGTTTAATTCTTCTTCCTTTGATGCCCCGGTGGCACATTCAATGGAGAATACGGTCGATCCTTTTATCTTTGCAACTCGAGGCAAAGGAATAATTGCTTTATTTTTTTTTTTAAGCGGGCTCGGCTTTGAATGATTCGTTCCTTTAGCTTTCCTGCGGGGGGGGGAGGGGGCACATCTTTTTTCCCCTTTTTTTTATTTTTTTTTTTTTTTTTAAATCCCTCGTGTATTACGCTGAAGTGTCCCAATGGTTCTTAAACGGAAGGATCTTACACCGCTTGGCTTTTCTGCCCGCTTAACCTCCTTCTCCCGAAGACGCTCGGTGACTAGCGCCAAACGCCTCTCGCGGCAGCAGGATGCCTGTGTGTAGTAGCGGGGGCCGGAGCCGCCGGGCTGGGGGGCTCGGCGGCGGGCAGCCCCCCTCGGGCGGGACCGCGGGGCTCCGCCGACCGCCCCGTCCGCGGCAGCCCCGCCGTGGGGGGGTGTCGGGCGGCCGCGGGGCACGGCTTTCTGTCACCCACCCCCCTCCCCCCGCACACACCACCCCCACGCGTGAGCCGGCTGGCCGTGCCCCCGCTGCCCCGCGCAGCGGCAGCAGCAGCGGCGGCGGCGGCGTTGCGGGCGGGCACCCCCCGCCGCCCCCGCAGCTGCCGCCCGGGGCAGCCAGCCGCGCTCCGGGCGCCTGAAAGATGCAAATGCGGTGTGTGTGTGTGCTGGGGGGGGGGGGGGGGGTGTATGGGGTGGGGTGTGGTGGGCGCCTCGCCGCACCGCCCGGGCGGAGAGGGGCAGCGGCGGGCGGGCGGGCGGGCGGGGGGCCGGGGCCGGGCGAGCTTTGTTAGCCTTCCCCGCCCCGCGCCGCGGCGGCGGCGGCGGCTGGACGGGGCGCGCCGGGGGCGGGGGTGCGCGGCGCCGCTGCCGCTGCGTGGAACCGCGGCGCCATCTGGCGGCCGCCGCCGGGGACGCGGGCCTCGGCCCGGTGGGCGAAGGGGCGGCGGAGGGCCCGGGGCTTTAAACCGCGGCAGCGGAGAAGCGGGCGAGGAGTAGGCCGCCGGGCGGGGAGGGCGGCGGCTGCGGCGGCGCCCGGTGTCCCCGCGCCCTCTCGGCACACGGCCGGTAACGCCCGTCGCTGTCTTGCAGGAGAACGGCCACGTGAAGGTGAACGGCGACGCCTCCCCCGCGGCGGCGGAGGCGGGCAAGGAGGAGGTGCAGGCCAACGGCAGCGCGCCCGCCGAGGAGACGGGCAAGGAGGAGGCGGCCTCGTCGGAGCCCGCCTCCGAGAAGGAGGCGGCCGAGGCGGAGAGCACCGAGCCGGCCTCCCCGGCGGAGGGCGAGTCCTCCCCCAAGACTGAGGAGGGCGCGACCCCCTCCTCCAGCAGCGAGACCCCGAAAAAAAAAAAGAAGCGCTTTTCCTTCAAGAAGTCCTTTAAGCTCAGCGGCTTCTCCTTCAAGAAGAACAAGAAGGAGGCCGGCGAGGGGGCCGAGAGCGAGGCCGGCGCCGCCGCCGCCGCGGCGGAGGGCGGGAAGGAGGAGGCGGCGGCGGCCCCCGAGGCGGCGGGCGGCGAGGAGGGCAAGGCCGCCGCCGAGGAGGCCTGCGCGGCCGCCGCCGAGGCGGGGAAGGAGGAGGCGGGGGACTCGCAGGAGGCCAAATCGGACGAGGCCGCCCCCGAGAAGGCGGCGGGAGAGGAGACCCCGGCCCCGGCGGCGGCGGAGGAGCAGCAGCAGCCGCCGCAGCAGCAGCAGCAGCAGCAGGCGGCGGAGGGGAAGGCGGAGGAGGCGGCGGCGGGCGCCGGCGCCGCCACGAGCGAGGCGGGCAGCGGCGACCAGGAGGCGGCCCCCGCGGAGGAGCCGGCGCCGGCGCGGCAGGAGCCCCCCTCCGAGAGCAGTCCGGAGGGAGCCGCCGGCGAGTCGGCGGAGTAAAGGCCGCCGCCGCCCCTCGCCGACGGACTTTTCTTCCCCCCTGTTTGTTTGTTGGAGTGGTGCCAGGTACTGGTCTCGGAGAACTTGTCTACAACCAGGGATTGATTTAAAAGATGTCTCGTTTCTCTTCTTTTTTTTTTTTTTTTTTTTTCCCCCTCTCCCCCCCCCCCCCCTCCCCGCCCACCCCTCGCAGCTCCCATCTCAAATCGTTGTGTGTTGCCGCCATTCCAACGGGCGGAGGGGGGCCCCCCTCCGCCCCCCTCTCCCGCCCTCTATATTTTGGTTTCTTTCGGTTTGTTTTATTAATTTTTTTTTTTTCATCAGTATTAATGTTTTGTTTTGGTTGGTTTGGGTTTTTTTGTTTGTTCGGGGTTTTTTTCGTTCGTTTGCCTTTTTTTTTAATTTTTTTTTTTTTTTTTTTTCATCCTTTGCAACTCTCCTCATATTATAAAACTTTTCCCGATCGGTCTATGGACATGCCCATATATGAAGGAGATGGGTGGGTCAATAAGGGATCTCAAATGAAGTGACAGGGGCCGCAGTGGGGAACCCGGGGCGCGCAGCCCTTGCCGGGAGCGCGCCCCGCCAGAAATGATGTAAGGGGTTAGTCTTTTTTTTAAAAGAAAGTTATTACGATGTATTTTGTGAGGCAGATGTTCTATAAGGTTTACAACACTACAAGTCTTGATTAAGAAGGAAAGGAAAAAGGAAAAAAAAAATAAAAATAAAAATCAATACCCAGATAAAAAGATCATAGTCTTAGGAATTCATTTAAACCATAGGAACTTTTCACTTATCTCATGTTAGCTGTATCAGTCAGTGATTAAGTAGAAATACAAGTTGTATAGGCTTTATTGTTTATTGCTGGTTTATGACCTTAATAAAGTGTAATTATGTATTACCAGCAGGGTGTTTTTAACTGTGACTATTGTATAAAAAAAAAAAAAAAAAACAAATCTTGATATCCAGAAGCACATGAAGTTTGCAACTCTTTCCACCCTGCCCATTTTTGTAAAACTGCAGTCATCTTGGACCTTTTAAACACAAATTTTAAACTCAACCAAGCTGTGATAAGTGGAATGGTTACTGTTTATACTGTGGTATGTTTTTGATTACAGCAGACAATGCTTTCTTTTCCAGTTGTCTTTGAAAATAAAGGAAAACTCTTCAGATGCAATGGTTTTTTTGTGTAGCATCTTGTCTATCATGTTTTTGTAAATACTGGAGAAGCTTTGACCAATTTGACTTAGAGATGGAATGTAACTTTGCTTACAAAAATTGCTATTAAACTCCTGCTTAAGGTGTTCTAATTTTCTGTGAGCACACTAAAAGCGAAAAATAAATGTGAATAAAATGTATAATTTGGTTGTCTTTCTTTTTATGGATACTCTGGTAGCTTAAAGGGACTAGCCAGCATTGCCTAAATTTGTGTAGAGAAAGTCATGTGTGCTGCTAGCGCTAGCTTCGAAAACTGCCTTCCTAGATCCTGGACTCTGTAATAGTGTGCATCTTTTAGAGAAATTGGGCAGCGCACCAGGTAATTTATAGGCTTTTCTGGCTTTAAAAAGAAGACTAGAAGGCAGTCTGAGCATGTACAGTGTACGATTCTCCTGCCCAGGCTCCATCTTGCTTTTAAGACCAGAGGTATCCAGCGTATGAGAGTCTTGCCTCTTGAGGAAAATAAGATTTGATTTGAATTGCTTAGGGTGGGGCGCTGAAATTTTTATGCCGAGTTGCTTAAAAATTAAGCTCTCGAACTGACGTCCCACTTGCGTCTTGGTATGCTGGTCCTACTTAGGTACCTAGACGATTAGCTTGAAAACTTTAGCCTGGAGGGTGAAAGGGGGAATTAACACTGCCATTCTGCTCAAAGTAATTAAAAGCAATATTTTCTTTTTTTCCTCAAGTGCTGCTCCCAAGTACAGGTGAGTTACAAAACAGATTTCAAAATTTGTCTATAAAAATAATCACTTGGTGCTTGCCTTTAATTGTTAGGCTTTTTGGCTAATTTCCAGCATATTGCTCAGGGCATGTTATGCCTTAATAAAACAGTGGGTTCATGCAAGAAAAGCAGCAGTGGTATTTGGAGGGTGGAAATTGATTCAAGAAAGTGTTGCTTCTAAGTTTATAGGAGAAAGTTTAGTGTTACACTTATTTGCTTCCACCTAAATTTTCAGCAGAAACTCTTTGGAAGCAATTATGATTCATTTTATGAGAAAATGGCACGTTAGCACCTTGTTCCCTAAAGAACAAAGCCTAAACTGAATGAAGTATAGTAGATTTCCTGCTGAATGCGTACTTTTTTTTTTGTTGTTTTTTTCTTTTTTCTTTTTTTTTAATTCAGCTGTCTACCATTTTAACTTTGGCTTGTATGTACTCTAGTTGCCCTGGTATTTCTCTATAGCTTTAGAAATGTATTGAAACTATGCTATAATTGCTGAGGGACAAAAATAAATGGATGTAAAACAAGATCCTCCACACCAGTGTCATTCTTGGAGTACATGTGTTTGAAGTCTAGTGCATAACTGCTTTGCTAAGGGGTTTTTATAACATGGCTGTAAAAACCTGTTCTGAGACGCATGATGTCTTGGCCATAGAGTCAATGTCTCTTTTTAATAAATATATATATATTTAAATCCAAGGATTCTTAAAGAGAAGTCTGAATTTCTTCTTTCTTTTTTTTTTCTTTGTCAAACTGTACGTGTACATATGAAGAAAATAATCGCTAGTAAAGTTCTTTTTCAGATTTTTCCCAAGGTGCTCTCCTCAAACTTTCATGTTCCTTCCGCACTCAGCTGGTGGTGGTTTCCGAAGCGTTTCCAGTTCCTGGGGGTACAGAACCGCTCCTGCCCCAGCAGCCGGTCTCCTGGCCTGGGGCTTCGTCATTCCATGGCTTGGCTTGACTTGAAATCTCTTTCCAAGTCTTAACACTAGTAGAGTTTCAAAAATACATCCTAAGAAGACCAGCTGCATGGTCTACTCTTCTGGTCCCAGCAGTCGGGTGAGATTCGATAATACCAGTTTTCCACTGTGCGGTTTGAGAAGGTGGGAATCAGAAGGGGCTTGGGAGGGTGGAAACGGGGGAGTTTTGAGCTGCTTCCTCCTGCCAAAGAATTGTGCAAGAGCATCCCTCCTCCCTCGGTCCCCGAGGGACCGCGTGGTCACTCCTGTGCGATTGTAGAATATCCTTAGTTATGTACAAGGAGACTGAAGGGGCTGGGTGTTGGTGACTGGTGAGATGGTTAATCTTCTTACTGAGAAAGCTTTATACCTTTTTTTTTTTTTTTATCGCATTGGTTGCCTCGGTGAAAATGCTAATCATCATAAGTATTGTAATTGCAACAAATTCTCTCAGAATGCATGTGACTTCAAAATGTGTGATTTCAAGCTGATTTTCCTATCTTGTGGGTTGCTGCGGTTCTTTTTAAGCAGAATGTTATTATTGCTATGAACAAGGTAACTTCTGTTGTGCTGAAACAATGTCATATTTTTAACCTATTTTTAACCCTATTGGAACCTAATTTTTCCTGCCTAGGGGCTCTGGAGATTTACTTCTTCTGTGTTTATTTACTTAGACCGAGGCAACAGGCTTCCCTGTTCAAGGTCAAAACTTGGTTGTATGAAAGTCCTTTCAAATTGCATGCCTGTCTTGGTAATATCTAAACTTCATTTCAGACTTTCCAAATCACAATGTCTGACCTCAAGTGCTTGAGTTCTCTGTCTGGTCCTGATAGATGTGAAATTGTAGAGACTTTGCCGTCAGGCAAGAAAAGGGAAAGGCAAGCTGGGGGAGGGAAACGGGACCTAGGCTTTGGCTTGTGCCGGAGCGCGTTCACCTTCCCGCTGCTGCACACAACCACTGTATACAAATCAAGTTGCCCGTATATCAACTTCTGACATACCTAAAGAAACTCCTGTTGGTTGTATTTGGTGCAAACGTTGCATATAAGAGTATTTTACTCCTCTATTATGAGGGAGGACGTTGTCTGTTTTTTAAGAAAGTTTGTTGTTACGTAATACTGTTTGAAACGGCTAACTCTTGAACTGCGCTTGCAGATGATCAGATAAAGGTCAAAGGTTTTAATCTGCTTTGCTTGGGTTTTTCTAAGTTGCGAGTCCTTTTATAGTGTTTTTTAAAAAAAATCTAGAATAATACACATTCTCGTCTGAAGCTGTAATACCAGTTAATGGTTTCCTGCAAAATCAGTCCCGTGAATTAAGTCTTTATACTATTTGTATAGTGAAAGAGTAGAAAAAGGTCATCATTGGTGATACCGGACTCGTTTCAGCATTCGTTTGCTAGGTTTTAAGAAACTGAGCTAAAATGTGTTTTCCATCATGATTTAGCTTAGTTGAAAGCATCCTGTTGCTAGTTTATGGCAAATTTTTTTACCGTACTTAGGTCACTGGGATAGAATAAAACAGATCGTTTTCTTCCCAAAGTACGCAGCGAGTGAAAATAGTATATTGTGTTTATAACATACTGTAGGCAGTGGGGTTAATTTGTCCTCTTTACAATTCTGGAGACCTCAGCTAATTGACAATGAATGGAAACTATCGCGATTGCAACCGAGTCCAGCAGGACAGAGGCAAGCAGGCCAGGCAGCCTCCTGTTCCCGGACTAAAGGAATGGGAGCGGTGGTGAAGTACGAGGTTACTGCACGTCTCTGCATTGGCTGGCCCTGGGGAGAGCCGGTGGGGCGGTGAGCTTTTAAGGCCTGTTGCTTGTTTGAGAATTTGGAAAGGGGAGCTGGAGCAGTGTGTTTCGTGACGCGTTTACTGTAGAGACAACTGTTGAGATCGCTCTGAAGTGGGAACGTTGCCTATTGGGAAGGTCAGAGGAGGGCCAGCAATGGGATCAAAATGATGATTATGGCTAAACAGATGAGCGAGCCAAGTGTTGCCCCGTGAATAAAGTGCAGAGTTAGGAATATGTAAATTTGGGCTGTATTATTGAGTACACTTTCTATACGAAAGCAAGAGACTTGGCTTCCGAATGCCCCTATTTTAGGATATGGATAATGTTATCTGATAGAGGTGACATAAAACTTCCGTTAATGCTTTCAGAATGTTTTGAAATCATGAGGAGGTTTACAAGTATTATTTATACATCTTTGCCCTCAGTCTTTGTTATAGGAAGACATGTTTGTCCAGAACACGACTACCAAGATAGTAGGTGAAACAGGACATTAATTATTAGAAAGACCCAAACAAAATACATGGCATATTAGTTCTCAAAGCTGTGATGAATTTAGATAAAGTGACAAAGCCATTATTCAGTTAAAAGGGGGGGGGGGTTCTTTCTCTCTCTCTCTCTTTTTTTTTTTTTTTTTTTTCTGCCTGACACAATTCTGATTTCAGAGCAGCAAGTACGGGGAAATGCTGGTGGTGGTGTATGCGTTGTTATCACCAAGTAGGTGAATGTTCCAGGACTTAGGATTCTTAGGTTAATTCTTGTGGTCGTGTACGTGATAGCCTGCACTAGAAGAGCACTGGAGAGGAATTGTTTTGAGCCAAGCAACGCTACCTTCTGAGGTCCTTTCCAGCACCACAGCTGATACTGTTGGTAATAAAGTATTTGATAGTTGCTCTTAGTGGAGACTACGGTGGCTAGAAATTTATTTTTAGGTACAGTCCAAACGAGACTCTGTCTCCTGAAGTTCATAGCTTAGTTTCTAAAAAAGAAAGAGAAAATAAAATTCCTAAGATGCTATTGGTTAGGGAGATCATACTTGCTGAGTAGCTCTAATAGCTGCAAGAAGTGACTTGCTAGCCTATACTGGAGTAGTTATCTCTCTGAAACTTGGTATGTAGACCCACCTGAATATTTTAAATTAATTTGATGACACAAAAGCCATGCTTACAAGGGTGACCTGCTGTTCCAAGGAAACAAAACCCATTGTGGAGGCGTTGCTAATCGGCTCCTCACTGGAAAAGAACTGCTCTGGACCAGTAAGTGAAGACCTGCATAGGCAGGGCCTTTACAAAAGGAGAGCGAGAGGAAAAAAAAAAAAAACCACCAAACTTTAGGAACTAAAGGAAGAAACTGCTTTTTTTCTAACCCCCCTTCTGTCTTTAAAACAAATAATTTCATTACTAGAGACACTGTTTCCACCGGAGTGCAAAGCCACGCCCCTTTCGAAAACCACAGAGGAAAACGAGTCCAAAATTGATGAAGCTAACGTTTTTCAGGAATGAATCATTAGGCCAGTCACAAGCCCTACATCGCAGTTCAGGAGCCTGTTAAAGCAAGCTTACCAGACACGGCACCTCTGAGGAGACTGGGCAGCAAATGTTTTCCATCTCGGCAATCGAACAAAATAGCCGAAATCATGGACTGATACTCAGAATACATGAAAGAACAAGATCTTTTTCCCCTGGTTCTATTTTTGCATATCCTACATCTCTATTTGGTTTCTAATAAATATCCAGGAAGTAAACTTAAAGCAGTGGAGAGAGAATAATACCAAAATTTCTCTGAATCCATTTTCCTGGATGTTCTTGTACAGGTATATTTGAATTTTGGTTTAAAATTTAATTCTGCTGTTTAACACCTAACTTTACAAGTTAGTGCTGACATGGAGAAACAATGTCATATGTATACCAAATTAGATAACGAATTTTGCGAAAGACTCATTTTGGCCTCATTCTTCTGTCACTGAGATCCATGAGGAGGAAGTTAAGCAATACAAAGCGCTTCTAAAATTTCCCCATATATGTTGCTAACAATACAATAAGAGAAATATATTTGATTCTTCCACGCAGCATCCACCTGCAATCCACCCCAAATGGAGTGTGTGCAATAAAAGGACAAGAAAGTGACTGTGTTTGCGTGAATTAAGAGACTGAAGACACACAGGGGCCCACCGGCAAAGCGGACAGGAGCACTTTCACGTGTTGCTGTCACAAATGGCAAAAATGAAACGCCGCTGGAAACTTATCCTCGTTATTATATATGCGAGAGTTTCCACCCTGGAGGTTCATCAGGCGTCGCGTTTCCCCTGCTGCCACCGCATGGAGTCTGTCTAATACTTGACAAGCCTATGCATTGAAGTGATGATGCAGAAATGTATTTAAAAGCTCCTGTGGATAAATCATCAGAAAAGTTTGCTATTTTCAATGTAAACCCAATCATTTTTGGTGATCATTGATATCCACTGAATGCTGTGTTATCTGGTGAATTTTTTGCCTCTGTGTTGCCTACACGGAAGTTGTCATTTCAAGATCATGAAGCTTCTGATGTTATTAGAAATTGGGCCAAAGGGGAGAAAGAAGGGGAAAATATCTTTCCAGTGATGTTAGAATAGGACCATCAACTTTAATAAACAGAGGAGAGAGATTCAAAGCCAACTGTTCTCTGTTTAAATCCCAGTGCAAATCTAATCTAATCTAATCTAAAGAGGCTTTAGGGCTTTGACTTGCATCTTGTTGTTGTTATTGCATACATGTTATGATAGTCATTAGTTTAATAATCTGTGGATATATAGAAGTAGAAACAAAATAGTACTTCTGAAGTTCCTCTCCTCCTAAGTGCTTCATGGCAGGCATACCAGGTGTAACTGCAAGAAGCAATTACTGAAAACATTCTGTGTGGCTCTGTCATGTAGAGATGCAGAAGAGAGAAACCCTAAGTTGTTCCTTGATGTTGAGGATGTTAGGAGAAATAATACACTCTTTATCTTTTGTGAGAAAGATAAAATGAGGAACACATATAGCGTAACTCTTCAGGAAAGCCATACAAGTTCAAATGACACTGTAGAAGGGAGCTGAACACAAGATGTTCCCAGTAGCACTTGAGTGAAGTGAAATACCTATAAGAAATGCACCATTTGCAAGTGAAACTGGACATTTTAAAATTTTCCATGATCTTACTGCAGGCTTCCTTTCACATGAATCTGCTGCATTAAAGGCAATCGAATACTAGATGACAGTGACGTGGCCAGCTGGGAAGGAATCCCGAAGGAGGAGCGTGGCCGGGGACCGCTTCTGAACAGCAGCACAAACAAAGGTTCGTTCCCATAAGAACTACTATTAGGAAATATTTATATTGTGATATGGGCTCAAAAGGCCCAGAGTAAATATGAGCCTTGCTTGTGCAGGGCACTGAGTAAACATACACGAGAGAGTCTCTCCTCTTAAAAAGCTTCCAGGCTAAATGCAGAAAGGTTAGACTGTTTCACTTCCTACCATTGTTAAAATCACATTTCTATTTGTCTTGGTCAAGATTATGAAGGGGGAGGGAATTAATTACCAACTTCCTTTTTTTTTTTTTTTTAAAGATCTATGTTATTTGCAAGTTTCTTTTCTCACTTCATGCTCTTTGCCTTCACAAAAGTCAAACTGTCATACCAAAAGATTTGCCATCTGTGTACAAGTGGCCAGGGCATTTTCATCGCCATACATAGTGATGGGCATTTTAAGCAATAAGAAGGATTAAGTTAGAAGTGGCTCTTGAGTGAAAAGATCACAAAGTCCCAAAACCTTAAAATATAGCTAGAAACAGATTGTCTATAGCTCTCTAGTGACACTTTGAGGCCATTTTCATGTACTGAAACTAAAATACGTTTCACCGTTCTGTACACTGCCAGCAAGTCCCACCCTGGGAGTAGTGTGGTTTTGGGAAAGGAGGGAGGGAAGGTGCCTAGTTTAGGGAGAATATGTGCATGTAGGTAAATGATTTTTCTTTGGGGCTGTTCATTCTTCATCAAAATATATCCTCACCTTTATTAAATATTGGCATATCAAAGTACAGCAATGAAGATTCTTTGTGGATTTTCTTTTCTGTTAAGAAAGTGCCTTAACACCCTGAATTTTCCAATTATTTGTGATTGAGTATTAATAAGAAGTTTGCTCAGTCCAAATTGTATTTTAAAACTACAGCTATCAGAGGCAAATGTATGTATTCCAGCTGATTTACTGTAGAAAAACAAGACAATGGAACTACTGGGAAATCGGTTCAGACCCATCATCTGAAATGCGGTGAGTCCTCATGAACCAGCAGCCTGATGAGCTGAAATGCATTTGTATATTGTGCATTAAATAAGAGAAAAAGCACATTAGAGATTAGAGATTTTTTGTACTTCTTTTCACGTGGCATTGAAAGAAAGTGGCCTTACTGGTTTGTAAAATTGATTGTATTCACTATCATTTCCAGCACACTGTGCCAAATTTATCAGAGGCACTCTTACCCACAAATCACAAATTTAAAAACTCCTCCAACTTTCCTCTAACGTAGACAGGAATGGTAGTGCAGGGATTGCCTGATGACATTTTCACCATCATGTTGCATAAATCAGCTAAAGTGGTAAAAATGCTTGTGGTTTGGCTATATTTATAGTGTCTGTATTGCTAGCAGCATGGGAGAGCTATGGGAGGGAAATTCCCTAAAATCGTTATAGCCAATGTAACCACTGAGACATCTAGCACTTGTTGCTACCAAGAGTGTTAAACTTGGAAAACTCTATCTACAACATGCCAAGAGGGGGAAAGAATAAGTTAAAAGAATAATTAAAAAAAGTAGTAGTCAAAGGATTTCACACAGCATTGGGAAATAAGCCGAACAATTTCTGAGCTGTTAGTGAGAGCTTTTGACAACAAAAAGAAATGGGATAGTCTGGAGAACTGGAGAAAGACAAATACAATACCTATTTTGGATATGGTTTCACAAAAGAACTGTGAAAAAAGATAGAGAAGTGAGAAGTGGTTGGGGAGTAAAAAAAAAGAAAAGAGAGGGACTAGCAGAAGGACAAAGAGACATGGGTGTTATGTGGAACCACAACACTATGAAGCAAGGGCTAGGGAAATTACAGACAAAGCAGCCAACTAAGATATCTGAAAATACACTAGAGTAAATGCATTTATAGGGGAATAAAATAGGAAGAAATAGTCAAGATCAGCTTCACAAGAATAAAACATGTCAGGTCCATGTGATTTTCTCTTCTGACAGTATATCTGGTCTAGTAGTTCAGCGGGAGTCAGGAGCTGTGATGGATCTTGACTAATATTTTCGATGCTGTCCTGTGCAACATTCTCATAAGCATGGGCAGAGAAATAAGAACTAGGAAAACGTTCTGAGCAAAGTCAGCTGAAAAAAATAACCTCAAGTTATAACAGTCAATGGTTTGCTGCCACACTGGGAGGACTGAAAGTGCACATAAAAGGGAACTCAGAATACTATTGGACTTCACATGGTAATAAACTCAAGACATGATCCAAAAATCAAGCAGAAGTTCAGCAAAGGGCTATGCTTCAGGAAAGAGAAGAAATCCAATTCCAAAACAGAAAATGGGGACTACCCAGGCAACAGGAACGGAGCCTGGGGTCGAGGTGGCTCACAGGCAGCATCAGTCAAGCATTCGTCCTCTTCTGAGTGCAGTGGCAAGGGCTTAACAGGGTCATTTTGAGCATCTTTTAGGAAAGATGCCCTTTAAGAACAATCTTAGGCGATACGGAAATTGCACAGGAAGGCAACACACGGGCTTTACAAAGAAAAGAGTTGGTTTTGTGTACGCCAGGTAAGGAGAAGTTTGGAAGGCTAGGAGTTTAGTTTGGTTTTTCAACACATTAAAGGTTATAGTAAAGAGAAATCAGTTGTTCTCTGTGTCAGCTGGAGGCGGGACAAAAAATAATTAGTATACTTTGTAAGAAAGAGGATATTGCTTAAGTTTTAGGAAAGGGTTTCTAACTACAAGCTTAATTCAATGGTCTAACAGATTACACAACAGGAAAGTTGTGGAAAACCTTCTTTCCTATGGACGTTTGAGGTTAGAACAGATAATCTGAAAGGGACAGTCTGTCTTTATCCTACCTTAATGCCAGTCGTGGTCAAAAGTATAGCTCAAGATCCCTTCCCTACCTATCTATCTGTGCTTTAGAATTTTAATTCGATGTAGTGATTTCCTAAAGGTCTTCAGACACCAGGGAAAGCTTTGTCTTGTGTTTCAGTAAAAGTTAAGCTGGTGTACAGGAAAGGGAGGGTACAATAACAGTTGTCCAGAATTTACCTCATGAGATACATATGTATAAACATCCCACTAAATAAAAATACACATGCACTAACAGAGCCACATATTATTCTTAATGCAGTTATCAAGAAGGTCTCTAAGCAGAAACAGATTTTGGAAATAAATCAATTGTTTTTAACATTTATTTTATAAAATAATTATATAATATTCCATTGCATGTTAACTATTCAGTCTAAGAGGTGGACTCTATTGAGTTAGATATTATACATTCACAGTAAAATTAGATCCCCATTAAAATCTATAGCCTGTATAGAAAAAGAGTTGCAAGCAAAACAGCACTAAGTGTTGCCTTTCTGGTTTCATGAGAAGGAACTGGTTTTCCAGCAGGAGTGTCCCAGTCCTTTAGTGTCTGGCATTAAACCACTTGAATTAAGTGCCTTTGGTGACCAAAGGTACAAGGACGATCTGCTAAATGTAGCAATTTACTTACCTACAAGTATAGCTATATATTACAGTCTATGATAGACCTGCAGCAAATGTGTTATATACCTAAATAGTGTTACAGAGTGCAACTGTACACAGTGGCAAGCACGTCCATAACGTGCTGACCAATAGCAGAGATTAATCAGAAAATAACATTTTTAAGCAAAAAGAAAGAGAGATGCTTGTCATTCTTCACTGAGTTCTCCGTTTTGGACTGATCTCCAGCTGCTAAAAACAGACCCACCTTTTCCTAGTCTATAAGCTCTTGTGTGTGTATATATATAGATAGCCACATATACATACATACGTATATAGAGAGTCGACAGACAACAGCAGTGATGATCTTGTTTACCTCACTGTACTAACCACATTTGAACAGGTTGTGGGTTTCAGGGAACGTTGTGTTAGGTGCTCCATCACAATTTCATTTATTACATGTTATGTCTACCTACTCCATTTGATGTTTCCTCCTAGTGTACACATTTTAACACTCTGCTATAGGTGTAACTGGTCTTATTTCGAGGGAAATTCAGCCACCTGCTCCTGTGCATGGCATTTCATTAATCACTCAAGTGCCACCAGGGAGTGTGGGGGATTTCCGTCACTCCGTGAGCAGTAATCGCCACGGTCTGATCAAGGTGGGGACTGAGTTTCCCTGATCTCAGACTGCTGTCAGTCTCAGCGCTTCAGAACAAATATTTTTTTTCCCCTTTCTTTTTCAATATCAAAGTTTCTCATTTATCCACTAAAACAACATGCAGGAATGTGACTTTCAGATATGTGTTATGAGCCCAGTTTCCTCTTAAAACAAGGAAATACAAACAAAGTACAAACCCAAGGTTGAGAAACTGTCAAAAATAAAGTTACACATGAAAACTAACTTGGCTTCTTTTAACACAGTTTTTATGGAAACTTTAATAATGTCATCCTAAACACGAAGGATTTTTTGTAATGTGCCTGCCTCAACCAGCACATGGATTTCAGTAGTACCTACCCCTCATATGCCTGTAACCATCTGAGACGCGGTTAGTTATGCAGTAGATCAGCAAATAAAACAGTAGTGTTCCTCAAAACAGAACAGAATGAGGTTGACATCTCTTACATCTTACATCCCTATAATTCAGGTAGCAAAATAGGAACGAAGAAGAGAAAGGACTGTTGTGTGCTCAAAGCACTAAACTGGAGTCCCAGGGAAATGTGCTCTGCCGCTGTCTCTGCCGCTGGTTTGCCATACAACCTTGGGCAAATGATTAGTCCAGTGTTTTAGAAGTGTTTTGTGGGTTTGTTTTTTTTTTCAGATTGTCTGAATATTTACCAGTCTAGCCGAACAAAATGGGAACAGTCTGTCCTTTGGTATTTAAGG
Organism: Aquila chrysaetos chrysaetos; assembly: GCF_900496995.4. Lineage (NCBI taxonomy): Eukaryota > Metazoa > Chordata > Aves > Accipitriformes > Accipitridae > Aquila > Aquila chrysaetos. The sequence continues at coordinate 58,905,365 of NC_044005.1, forward strand.
TTTTCTACACGAGAATGAGGAATTTCAGTAGTGGACCATTTAGAAATTTGGGGTTTAATCGCTCTGCACTGCAGTCCTCCCTATATAAGGAGGAATAACATAACTCCTTGACTTCACACATGGATTTGATGTCTAGGCTCCCTTTATAATGTCTGGAGAAAGTTAGCTACCTGGGAAAGACATTTCCAATGCCCTGCTCCCAGCTGCCCTGTTTAGCCAGTGGGAAACACTGCAAAGAGAGGAAAGGAAGGATGTGGGGGACGTTCTACATATGTTTTTATGTACTTATTTTTACAATAGCTGAGAGTTAGAGCGCTCTTGGGAACTGCTGGCAAGCTTACATGCCTGGCTGAAGAGATTTGAATACCCATCTCACAGAAAAGTCCTCCCCCGCCCCCAGTGTATTCACTCTTGCAGGAGAGAAGGAGTAGGAAAGGGAGGGTTTAATATCTCTCTCCTTGAGGCCATCCCATTGGGCTCCAAATCATTAGATACTTAGTGGACCAGAGAATGAGCTACCTTAAGTCTTACTTTTTACTGGATTTAAGTACTTGAGTTTAAAGGCTTATTCTTTTTCTAAACAGGGGCTTTTGTCAAAGCAGGTTGTAAGCTTTATAAGAATATAAAGAGGGTGTGAAGTCTTAGCACTGTTGTAGCAACCTCAGCCTTTGTGATTTTCTGACTTTTAAGTGGCTATTTGTCAACTTTTCTATTTAGCCCAGGGTTTTTATGCTATTTCTCTGTTTTAGATAAAAAGGACAAGAAACAATCTGACTGAACATATGCAAGATTATGTCATTGTACTGCTATAAGTAGGGTCATCAGGTCTGAGGCTTAAACTGGTATGAACTGGGAAAGAGAGCTGACAGTACACTCTAAACCTTTTCATCCCTCATATACTGAAGCAATGGCATCCACTCTGGCTTTTTCAAGTCAATTGGCCTTAACAGCTGGGGTTCTTGACAAATGTATCCATAACTGAGATGTCATTAAAGATATTCTTAGTAAATGAATCCCTGGCAGACTCACTTTAAACAAGGGTTTAAAACTAAATTAAGAAAAAGGGAGAGGGGGAAAATGAAAGAGGTCTACATAGTATGCAGAAAAATGACAAGTTGATTTAAAACTACTTAACCAATTTTCTTCAGCCCAAGAATGTTTTCTTGAAGAGGCTATATTGTAAGCCAACATAAAGATTTCTGGCTTGCCATTTTTGACTTAAGCAGATGCAGAAGATTTCGATAACAACATATGGAAGATATTTTTTTTTCACATTCATTTAGCTGAAACAATTTTGTTCAAACTTTTCTGACATAATCCAAGAGTAAAACCAAATATGGAAATCCTCAGTCCCAGAAGAATGTAAGAAATTAATGAGAGGTGCTAAGTTGACGCTAAAATGAAAGTTGGCACTGAACTCTACCTAAGCAGTCATTAGGATGGATTTTTTAATAGAGCCGCAGCCATCTTGGGTACTTTGTTAACAAAGGAAAAAAAAAAAAAAAAAAAAAAAAAAAATCCACAAAAATCCTCCCTGGTCACTCATGAATCTTTTAAAGGACAGCCTTGCCAAGCTCATTACCAGAATTTGAGATGTTCCACCAGGCCTTTAAAGAAATACCACTTTTACAGTATATATATATATATATATATATATACACACACCCCCCCCCCCCATATGTCTTGCAGTAGATGAGTATTGGCATAGAGCACAAATGAACATCAGCTGCAACTTTGAAAACCAATATTAAGTAAGGCTGCAAATGTTTTGGTGAACAATGGAAATGGTGATTGTAAATGGTAACTGTCAGAGTAGAAATTGGTAAAGGCATGTCCACCCCCCCGCCCGTTTAAGTCATGGCCTTATACAATACTACAATCTCTTCATCATTTGTACACAATAAAGGTTTGATTTGTAAATTTGCTCGGTATACTCTATCGCTGGGTTGCCTATTTTACCGAATGAGTTACGCCATCCACAGTGAGAGCACAGCTACACCTGCGCGAAGCACATTTTTGCAGCGTAAGTAACTCTCCTCTCTGTGGAAGAATGTGAGATGGGGACGCGCTCTTTCATCGGGCCAAATGCTTTCAGGCAGGGGCGAACAGGGCAGCGAGTGCCCGGGGTCTTGCACCCTAAGCAGACCGGTGCGGTGCCGCTCGCGTCGTGTAACGCTGTAGGCAGCGCCTGCGTCAACTCTTCCCCCCCCCAGCCCGTGGGGACGACCGCGAGCAGACGGGCATACGGACGCGGTGGTCCCCGGAGCCACACCGACACGTCCCGCAGGAACCGACCCGTCGTCCCGCAGGAGCAGCGTCGGCGGCTGGAAGAGGCGAAGCTCCGGCTGCCGCGGCCGGGTCTTCTCCTGGCCACCTCCCCAGGCACGAGTTGCAGCTCAAGCTTGCCCCAGCTGCAGAGCAGACCGTGCAGCCCTGGGTGGTGGCTGCGCCTGGGCTCTGCTCAGAAAAAAAACCTCCTCGGGGATGCTGAGTGCTGCCAGCAGTGTAATGCAGCCTGGCTCCTTGCAGTTGGGGAGCAAAGTTAGCTGGCTTTTGGCCACCTCTTTCACAGGAGCCCAGCTGGGGACTAAGGGTTCCCTCCGCAGAAACATAATTCTCTGTGGCTTGCTTGTAATTTGATCTGTAGCTGTCATGAGTGAATGCTGCCTGTACTTACCAAGATGCATAAAATAGCGTGTATAAGGACGTCCCTTGTTAAGGAGCACCCATTGTTTAACTGCATTAAAGAATGGAACGAATCATGATATTTATACAGAAAGCATTGCACTAAATCCCTAGCATAAAAATATTTTGTGTGCAGGCCTCAACTGCTAATTGGTTTTATCTTGCTGTGCTTTAGTCAGCTTTTGCTGTGACAGCTTGAAATAAACAGCAAGACTTCAGTTTCGTTCCCTGTCGAAAACTGAATTCTGCGTGCTTGCTTCATGGGAACCATCTTTGGTGCCAGCATACGGAGCCCCTGCATGCAACAGGAGCAAGAGTTAATTCTCATGTACAGCACTGTGGTGTGGTAAATGCTGACTTAAATACAACTAATGATATAATTAATGGCCAGACGGGTTGCTTTTCATTATCTTGTTCAGCTAAGCAAACACATTTCAAAGCTCCAAAGGAGTCAGTCAACGTCCAGAAAAGTTGATTTACCAGTAACAGGCAGCCAAAGCTGTTCTGTATCCCTTTCAAACAAATAATCCTTTCCAAAACTGAATAAGTATATGAACTACTTCCTGAAAGAAATGTGTCTGTGCAATGAAAGACACGAGTCGCAAGATGGTTTCTACTGCTTTTTCTCCCTTACCCCTTCAGGTTTTCTATGCTGTCAGCAATTTTAAGTCTTAAAAAACCATCAGATTATAAATGATCCAGAAAACTTCATTACAGCTTCTAATTTTTACCAAACTGACCATACAAATTATCTAGTATGGAAGTGAAACATCTACAGTGAAAATGTCATGTCATGCTATTGTACAAATTAGGAAGCATCATCAGAAGCTGATTTTAGTTCCCTTTTAACTAAAAGACTCATTTCTTCTCCAGAATTTATGTTCTCCTGTTTAAAAACTCAGTGAAGCACCTTTTGCAATTAGTTATATGTATTCAGACCAAAAGACAAATGGATCTGTAAGAACAGCTTTACCTAGTATGGTATGTCAGCCCTTTATATGGGAAAAGCTGGCTCTGTCTCGTTGAGATGTTTCCATTTTGCTTTTCAAGAACCACCAAACACCATCAGTTTGAACAATAAAGCACTTCTGATGTATTTCAAGTAGGGAAACCATTAAATTAAAATTCTCAAAATCACAAGTCATTTTTTGAAGTGTAGATCATTAAGTTTAATGCTCCCTTACAGGAACTGGGCAAATCAGGCTCTTAAGGTTTTAAAAAAAGATCCAGCTGCTAAGCTGGAGGAAGATATAACTATTCACATTATTTTTTTTTTTTAATTGCACAGTAGTAAAATATACTGTGTAGTATTTTAGACAACTGCATTAAATATAACCCTCTCTGACCATTTTTGAAATAGACACGCTGTCATTTTCTTAGCATTACAAAATAATTTAGGCAATGTAGATCTGAGTGATTAGAAAACTTTTGTGGATCCTGAGACCTGTAATAATTATCCTTCTCAGGAACAATATTTTATTTTATAAGGGTTTTAGAACCGATGCGTGCAGCACAACAAAAGGCATCTTGTGTGAGGTTTTTGAAGACACTGTGAGCAAGACAAGAGCTACGGACAGCAAACTATCGGGTCAGCAACCCCACGAGCGTAACGCTAGTCTCCCCCTCACGGTGGGGTCTGCCCAGCTGCTCCCTGGATTGCTATGCCAGCAAGGGTGTCACGTCTCGGTGAAGGAGCTTTTCTCACAAATTCGTAGACTGCCACAAGCAAAATCCTGCTGCACAGATTTTGGGTCGTCCCGGGCAAAACATCTGTCTCACAGCTCATTACGGCACCCTTTAGGAAGCCTCTGCCCCTTTGTGTTTGCTGTACGCTCAGTCCTATGCACAACCCCACAACCTACTTTCCAGCCTATCCTGATTTTTTTTAGCATCCACAGTTGTAAGACTAGAAAGAAGAAAGATCCAAAAGCTTCCCTGATGGCCACAGAGAGGGAGAGGAAAATCCTTTGCAATGCTTAGTGCCTGACCCCTCTCAGCGTTGCCCTAGACTGGCGAAACGCCCTTTGCTGTGCTAAGAGCAGGGCAGAGCTCCCGGGGCACGCTGCCGCCCACCCTCCTCGGCACTTGGGGTTAGCGCTGCTCCTGGGTCCTCGCCGCCCTCCGGACGTGAGGTGATCGACCTGGGGCTGACAATTTCAGAAAGTAAAAGGCCTCTGCGTGGCCCGGTGTCAAAGCGAGCTCCAGCCCTGCGGAACAGATCACTCCTTTCTGACCCAGCAAGGCCGCGCGGCGTGGTCAAATGCCGCCTCCCCCATCACCACGGGCCGTCGCCATGCTGCGATGCACACTAGTCATATGCCTATGTCCCACACCAGTGCGTTTCAGAGAGAGACACTGGCTAAACTAAACCCACCGGCCCTCTCCTTGCCTTTTTGTTTAAAATCTCTAGCAGCAGAGTAGAAGAGAAAGACTTATGCTGCAGAGGGACATGTCATCTTCCCATCCCACCACTCAAAAAAAAACCAGGTTCCTAAGCATCATTTAGCAGATTAGATGGAACATGTAGCTGTACTCTGAGTTGGCCTTCAATCCCCTTGGAAGTTGCCCTATGTCCTTCCTCCTCCATAATGGATCAACCTTCTTCCTTTGGCCCCTCGGCATGGGTGGCAGAAGCTGGGTGGGAAAAGAGGTGAAGAAGAGGGGATTACTTCAGATGATCCACCTCTAGCCCCACGGGAAGAACAGCTAGCTGCCCCACACTCCTACCACATCTCAATGCCTCTTCAAAGAACACCCTTCACCCATGAGTTATTTGAGTTCAGAGCCAAGTTCCACTTCCCAGCTTTTATCCTTCCTTTGACCTCTCCTAGGTCTGTGCTTGGAAGCGAGTCCTCTCCAGCCAGTCTGTAAGCCCACCCCAGCGTTTATAGCAGTCACCATCTTCTAGAGACAGGGCACGAAAGGGTGGTGTCTTCATCCTGCATGGGATAAAGGGGAGGGATAGACCTAAGGGCCTTCCCAAACAACAGTTAGTCCCGAGGAGACACACTGTGAAGCGCAAAAATACTCTATTGTTGTCAAGTGCAAACAAATTTTATTGGCCTCACACAGAGATCCTGCTGGCAAGGAGTAAGCTCTGAAAGCCAGTCCATGCTTGATAGCCTTCCAGGGACTCTCTGCCCCGCTGGGACACTAAAAGAAGAGAAAATATGTACACACAAGCCAGGCTTTCTAACTAGGCTCAGCCTACATTGCAATGTTCACAACCAGAAAATATTTTCAGATAGGCCACCCTTGTTTATCGGGGCCTTTTGGATACCCTCAGAGTTCGTTCAGATTAAATGTACGTAGAGGTCCTTCTCAGGAGGTGGCATGAGTTGGGTTATTCCAAGAATAAACAAACGTAACGCAAACAGGCTGTGTTCCAGCCTGGCCCATAAAAACACCTGAAAGACAGAAAGGCCCCCATCCTTCTAAGGACCACACATCCTTAGAAACAGAGTAAACAAAAGCAAGTGCCAATAGCCCTTCCCACCGTGCAGTTCTGAGGCACAAACCCAGACAATAGGCTGTCTGTCTGTGCACTCATTAAAAAGCATCTGTTATTACAGGCTATGAAAACATAGACAGGGCACTCTGCCCCTAGAGATGAAAGCAGCCAAAACCAAGAAGGCCAGGAAGAGAACTTTACATCCCGCAGCGGTCCTACAACACCCTTCTTCTGACCTCCATAGCCATGAGCTCCTTTGCTCCCTGCAGCCACTGGTTCATCTGCCCCTGCGTAGGGACACACACTGCCAGTGTTCGGGAAGCTGCAGCCTCTCCCACCGGTGCCGGCAGACCTACGGGCAGTCCCACCACTGCAGCTGCCTGCCAGCTGCAGAAGGGACGTGCTGGGACGATCCCTCCTCGTAGCAAAGCTAGGAAGCTCTACCCTCAAAATACCTCTGTTACCAACCCCGCTCCTTGCTCCCTGTGATCGCTAGAGACCAAGGTCGCACTCTTCCCACTTAGCCTGTCCTTCCAAGTGGCCTGGAGAAAGTGGTTGTAGACCCACGTAACTTCTACAAGAGCTTGGACTTTCTGGAGGCAACGTGTGAAGTGCTCTGTGGGAAAGAAAGCGAACAAGACAAGGTCTGTGCTGCTCCTACCCTTGCTCTGTTTGTTCAACAGAATTGGGATTAGCTAGAAAGGACTGCACGGAAATATGTTTTTGAGGGACGGTGTAAAGACAGCTTGTCCGTCTCTTCGTATCGTGTGCCCTAGAAAGGAAAAAGAAGTGAATCCTTTTTTTGGCTGTTGCAATTATACAGCTTGGAGCAGTCAAACTGTCTACCTTCCTACAGGAGATGTGACAGCTCCCAGCACCAGAAAGCTGCATTCCTCTACTTTGAAGAGCAGACTTAAAATTCATGAGCAGGAAAATCTAAAGGGAGCTATAAAGGTCTTCTCAAATAATAAAAAAAAGAAACAACAGCTACAGCCTCAATTATACATGGAGGCTTTGGATCTGTTTTTAGTATTTTCACATGATAAAAGGCATCGGCTGAACCAGAAAAAGATGACATGGGCTAGATGTTAGGGTGCATTACAGAAGATTTCTGTCACTGCCCAGCGTCAAGCTGTCTTGGCCATCAGCAGACCCATCCTCGGGTCAGGGAGGATTCCTCTTGCTCCTTCCACACCACACCCTCACGCAGGCAGCGTGGCAAGGCGGGCGGGAGCTGCAGCCAGCCACTTCAAAGCAGCCAGCATCGCTCAGAACTTGGCTTTGGTGGCCCAAAACAAGGGAGAGCCCAAAGACATCCGTTTTACCACCCGTTTTACCTTTCTTCCTTAACTGCTCCATTTTGTACAAGTCACGTTAGTGGGTCTCTTCCAGTTCAGCCTACAGGAAAAACAAATCTCCAATGATTTTCAACAGAAGAGAACTCTGACAGTTGTCAACTCTCAAAGTTTTTTCTCCATACAAATAATGGAACTGCAGATTATTTTTTTTTTTTTTTCCAAAACAGTGTAGAAAATTCATCAGGCAGTCACAAAATCCTCTCTCAGGCTGTTTTCCTTGTAAGGGCAAACGGCTTTTAAAAATGGGGGCCGAAGTGTAACAACTGGAAACGTTTTGGTTCGAACTAGTATCTTAGTAGTAGTGTACATGTGCAACTTGAGGGACACACAGAGTCCTTTCCTTCCTCCCAAAGCTCTTTCCTTTTAACGTTTAGCCTACCTATTACATTAATGACATGACAGGCTTTAAGCTTGACCTTTTCTTAATGACCATGCAAGAGCTCTATAATCTTTATTTTCCTAATGAAAAAACATGCCTGTAGGGAAGTTCTGCCTGCCTCACCATATGCATCACATACCAAGTCCCCCCTGCTCTTTGCCCTCCTCCAAAGTCCCATGGGATCAAGCTCCTTTTGGATAAATCCCTGAAGATTTATCTTCCCTACCCGCCCTTCTCCCCAGAACTATCAAGGACTTGCATGGGGAGGATGCACGGACAGAAGGGACCGGTCCTCCCAATCGCTTGGCTCCCTCCTGTTCCTTCATCAAAGCTTATAAAATAATAAAAGATGCCGATAGCATCGCCATCTGCCCTGGCTGCCAACAGCCAGAAAGGAGAATGAGAGTGACCCACGCACATACTCCCTGTCAGGTAGTCACCCCTGTATTTTTAGCCAGAAATTTGCATACAAAACCACACATACTTTCTCTGCATAGCACAAACACAGGGACGTCAGTCCACAGAGGCACACTACATGTTGCCTGCCTGAATCCTGTGTGTCAGGAAGACTGCTCTTCATAGCTGTGATTTGTCCAGGAAAACTGGACACAGATATTCATAAATCCCAAATAGTAAACTAGACATTGTAAATTCTACCTAAACAAACTTTCCATTTTTTTCTGGAAATACTGTCATTCCATTACAGATTCCAAACCAGGACCTCAGTGAAAAGCAGAAAAAAGACCATATAGTCCCATTTTCTGATTTCCCAGCTTGTTAGTAGTTTTCTCTTTATTAGTTTACACAACGTTGCTTGACCTGAAGACTCCTTAAAGCAGCATGCTATCACAGCACTGCCTCCATTGCAGCTGTTTTCAAGTAGCCATTTAGTCAGAGACAAGGAAGGTAATTAAATCTTTAAGTATTTCTTCCCAGCTGTTGACAGTATCCTATCTCTGTGCTCCACACTGAAGGGAAACAGCCACAGATTAGATCTGCTTTTCTAGGAGGAAGATGACTGGTCTTTTACGACAACTGCTTAAAGTCTTCATAAGAGATAAGAAGACCTAAAAAATAAGGTACTGTATGGGTGTTCATCTGTAATGTAAGAACTAGTAGGTCTGTAGTACAGTTGGTACAAAGTGCCTGTGGTCCCTGGGCAAGCCTTCTCATGTGGAGGTGTGTCTGAGAGAGTTTTTAAAGACCAGGTGTAATACCCTAAAATTTGTATGGCTGAAGAAGAAAACATAGATGTAACTTTCTTATAGCAGTTTTCCAGGCTCAGGGGGATCTGGAACTGGTTTGGGAGCATTTCTGGAGAGTCTACCATCACATGGGGTGCAACATGACCTCCCTTTGCCTTGTCCCTCCCTGGAGGGGACCTCCCTGGTCTCTTTTCCCCATGGTGGAGCGTTTGCTGGGCTGGTTTCCTGCTGGTAGCTTTGTGAGTGCAGCACGTTGGCTGGGGTGAGTGTTTGCAGCGGTGGTTTGAGGTTGTCCTTCGTGTGTGTCCCCTGCAGCTGTTTGTTACACTGATGGCTTTAACACAACGCTGAAGAAAGGAGAGGAGAGCCCTCCGCGGCGTTTGCTGTGCAATGCTAGCACAATTACGTTCTCATTGGTTTCCACTGCCTAACCAACACCTCAAGACAGAACAGATCCTGCCTTTGGGGTTGTTCTGTGCACACGAAAAGCCTGCATCTGTGTAAGCCCCTACGGGCGGTCTGCCTTTGCTCGCCCCACTGAGGCTGGGCGACCCAACTTTCTGCCTTTTGTTACAGTTAACTTAATAGATGTGGATGTCCCTCAGGAGGTAGTGCTGAGGAGCACCTTAATTCACTTGATTTCAGTGACTGTGCCTCACCTCTCAGGTGAGCCCTGTGCAGGGTCAAAATAATTATGGTACTCAATGCCAATATGAGATGCAAATACAAGCAAAAGCATGATAGAGACTCACACGTATTCAGGCAATGTTACCTGCCCATAATCCCTTCTCTTCCCTCCAGATATTATTTTCATTCCTGCACACACTTCTGTTGCGAGTTTGTTTCTGCTGAAATAGATCTTTTCAAATCTGGGAGCTGAAGGGCTAAACTTGCTGATATTTGCAGAACTCGTGAGGATGATCCAGGCTGAAACTGTTGCTGTGCTGGCTCCGTGCTGCCAAGCCACTGCATTCCCCGCCCAGCAGCCAAAAGAGCTCCAAGCCTGCGTCCCAGAGAAGATTACTGCCTTCTCGTTGGGAACATAATATTGTTTGGTATGTAGCTATAAAGGAGAACCTGAGCCCTAAGAGCGTGAGAGAGACTGAAAGATTCCCCTCATACTTAACCTTAGCTGTGTTTTCTAATTACCATTTCACTCACATAATGCCATTTATTAGACTGGGGCGGAATAGATGCAACCAAGATCAAAATTTGGTTCTTATTAAATTTCTGCAGCCGAGGGAGACAGAGTTTGTGGTCCCAGAGGATTGAGAAGGAATGGTCATGGAAACAAAAGAGTAAAAGCTGGGTCATAAAATAGCCCAAAGAATTTTTGTAGTTTTTCTTGAGTCATTCAAGGACAGGAGGATGATGTACATAAAGAAGAATGGATTGAGACCTAGCTGAAAGAAGGAGGACATTTAGTCCATCCCACATCTCGAACCCATTATCCTGGGAACCATATTCGTTGGAAAGTTATCTAATTTAAGCCTCTCTATTTTTGATGAAAATGTTTACACAGCTTGCTATGACAAAAGCCATCTCTATGTAACTCTACAGATGAAGAGTTCTCCATTTAGGCTAATTTCTCTCTGCTGCTGCTTTAACTTCATTATTTCTGTTCTGTTGTCATCAACTAATGATAGGAATTTGATTGTAGCCTGTTCTTTCAGTATCTCTTAAAAAAACCAGCAATCATGTTCACTCCTGCTTCCCCCATCAAAATAAACGGTCATTGAGAGGCAATTATGGTTGCTCAAGCAATATGCCGCCGTAACAACAATTGAAAGGAGGACCTTTCCAGGTCACCCTGTCCCCATTGGCTTTGGCTTGTCTTCTCTGGAACACCTCATCTGCATCCACTGCTCAGACCTCGCAGGCTTTCTGCAAGACCTTTCAAACTTTGCATAATGACTCTCAGAAAATGTCATTTTTGAACTGGCTGTAACGATGAGCTGGAGAAGTTTTGAATATGAGTTGTGCACAGCTTCGAGTTTCGCTGAACAGCTATGGCTAAAGCCTGTCATACTAGCACCAGAGGACTGACATTGCTAATGGACCCGAGTAGCTGTGTTGGTTAGTGCTAGTAAAATTCCATGAGATTACACTGAATAGAGGAACAGTTCTTTGTATGACAGGTTCTTGCGTTCCAGTGTAGATCAGTGTAACGCTCATGTCACTTTAGACTGGATGAGAAATGGGCCTGCTGCTTTTGATTCCAAGGTGGCCAAAGGCTTCCTTTAGCAAAAGCCTATTAGAACATTTGTACGTTTAAAAATTTACCTTGTCTCTGGCTGTTTAGCAAATTTAATTGTGGAAACTAGAAATCCATGAGAGAGAATTTTACAGGGACCCCCCCCCCCCAATTAATAGTATGGCCTTTATATTTTTATAGTTTTTTATATATTTAATAGATTTAGTCCTTCCTCTGTGAAGATTTGGTGCCTACAGCAAGAGTTGCAATTCTCAAATTACCTACCTAGCCCGAACTTATCCAAGTAACTAAACTTTTTGGGCAATAGAGCCCCTCAGGGAGCCTGTGCTTTTGCTGTTGGGCACATGAATAATGATATCTTGACGTCAGCTTTGGACTAAGATGCCTAAAGAAGGACCTCCCACAGAACAGAAGTGTTAAAGTCCTGTTCTGGAGCTGTTCCTGAAAAGGATCGAACTTAAGGCATAACCACCTCTTTCCCATTTCCAATCAGCTTGCGGGTCTGCATCCCAGTCTGCAGACTGGCTTTTGTGGGTCTGATTCTCTGAGCTCCCAGGGACCCTATTCACACATCCTAAATTCCACCTAAGTCCATGTTTCCTCGTGGTAGTACTAAACTCTTGGAGGCCTTTTGCTGATGAGAAACTGGGGGCTCAGGACAAGGCTGGAATTGAGGCCACCTGAATGTGATGGCTCTCGGTATGAGGCTCTTGCTACCTTCAGAGAAGGGGAGGGTGCTGAGGAATTAGGCACTGCAATGCCATTCTTACGTCACCTTTGTCAATGTCTTACCTCCTTTCTTGCTAGATTTCTAATAAAACAGTCTGTGGAATTACATCCTCATAGATCAGTTTTAAAATAAAATAAAAAATCTCATGTTCTAAAGAGGAAAAGTCCTGAGCCGTTAGCTAGTATTACAGAAAATAAGAACCACACAGTGTTATAGCTAGGGAGTATGTATGAGACTCTATATCAGAAAAATTCTGGATTCAGCAAAAAACCAAAAATAGATATTGCCGGAGACACTGTATTTAGCACTTTTATTGTTCCCTAAGAGAAATACTTCAATAATTATCCTTTTTTGAGTCCTGTTATTCAGAGAAGAAGCATGATTTTCAAGGTAGGGTAAAAATAACGATCTGCATAAGCTGTTTCCGAATCCTTCTTGTCTCCAGGGAAGCACAGGTAATGCACAATTATGTGTGCTCTTCCCTGCAGAGACTTCAGTGGTAGATTACCGATGGAGAAAGGGAAACAAACCCAGGCTGTAGAGAGAATCACATGGCAAAACTCAAGCCAACTGAACTACTTCCACTCTTTACAGACGTTTTCCTTCTGGAGCACTACTGTTACAAGCAGTATATTTTCACTTACCTAAATGAAGATTGTTTGCCTTTACCCTTTCAAAATTACACCCAGACTTTGTCTCTCCCATTTGCAATTCCTTGTTGCATACTTTGCTGTGTTCTTTGTTAGTTAGTACTTCATTGCCTAGCCTAAAAGACTAAAAATTACCAACCACGAGACAAAATTATGTTAGTATTGATCAGATTGCCCTGTATATTTAAAACAGAGCAAATGTGCTGTAAGGGACATCTCAGTCACTCAGATAATCAGAAGCTTCTGTAAACAAAATTCTTTTTGCTTTTACTATCAAAACATTAATTCAGGAAAGCTGGAACTGAATAAGTGGAGTTAACCTGTATTTGCCCTTCTCTTTACACATACATATATTTACAGAAAGTTTCTGTCTCTTCTGGTTGTGAAGATAACCTTTCAAGTATAAACTGAGGGGAATGCTGGCTTGAGTCTGGAGCCAAACACATGGAAACAATAACACTAGACATAAGCTGCCTTCATTCATCTCAGTGGGATGCTAGAAATGAAGTCTGCTTATGACAATGTAAAAGCCAGAGTTGTTAACTATTTCACTGCTACATTTTGGTAACAGAAAATCTGATGCAGCTGATCTGTCCGTCACAGCCTGACCGTCTTTTCCTTTGAAAGGATATGCCACGTAATATGACCGTGTGTTTGAAATATGTACATAACCCATCTTTATTTTTGCCTTGACCAGACTACACTTTATTTGACTGTTTTAATAACTGATGTTCTGCATGTCAGAGTCTGCTCTGTACTAAACGCAGAAAAAATCCTTTCTTGAATAAGTTCTTTTTCAAGGAACTTTTTTTCCCAAGGTTTTTTGGGGGTTTTTTGCTTTTTTTTTTTTTTTTTTTTTTTTTTTTTTTTTTTTTTTTTTTTTTCCCTTCCCCCAAAGGACAGTTGTGGCTGAGCAATCCAAGGACTAAACTTAATCATCTTAAAGGGACAGGAACAGATACATCTGTCCAAATGTCTGTCCATCCTGTGTTTTTTTTTCCCCAGAGAGCAGTGTGTCAGTTCGTACAGAGAGGGAATGAACACGGTGGGCTCGGTCAGCAAACGGGCTCAGTGAAAGGAAGTTTTCTCCGGGTCCTTATAGGATTCACTAACAGGATCTGTAGGATCTGAAATCGGTCTGCCTTAAACCTCTGTTGACTGGGGTCTTTGGCTGTAGCTACCAAGCTGGGAAGAGTGAAGTATGACCAACCTCATGGCTGAGCAGGAAGCTTCTATGTCAGAAAAGAAATGTTAAGGTAACGTGCTTTGTAAAAGAAAATAACTTCTCTTTACAATGAATTGCATCATAAGAAGAAGGAACTGTCAGTTGTCCTGTCTCTGCTGTACCCATGGAGGCATCTGCTCTTCCCCTCTGTCTGCCTCAGCTGGAAACAAGGGTCCTGGCTGGGGACAGGAGCAGTGGTTCTTATCGCCTCTCTCCAGTTTGTATTGGGATTGACAGGAAACAAATATATTTACTAATATCATCCTTTTATGTTATTTACTCTCTGTTGCTATCTCTGTCCTCTTTCCTCTGTCCCTGGCAAGGGAAATGAAGCTAAAAGGGAACATGATAGCATCACTCCAAGGACTGGGCTGGGTAATAACATCAGAGGGATAGAACTTAGAGTAGCTAATGTTACAGCAGGTTAAAAAAAAATGCATCCTGGATTTCTAAAACACGCTGACTCTTCTTAATGATGAAGAGTCAGTCCTGTATGGTATCTTGCAGTTTGTTCCCAAGAAATCCTCGATAATCCTTTGCTTCATTCTTGGCCATTGTTTCCTGTTGCATAAAATGTTCCATCCAACTCAGTCCCACTGGAAAATGAGGAGAGGTTTTCTTGATTTCAGTGCATTTGTGATCAAGCTTGTAATGGAGATACTAACGGCTTTGTGGAAGTCTGTCCATGCAAAAACGCTGGCTCTTGCTGAACCCCATGAAGCTGAACAAGTTGTAGCAATATTAAGAAATATTTGAAATTACTTAGTCTTATCAGAGACATCTGGTACATTGGGTCTTGCTTCCAAAAGTTGCAAGTTCTTTCTTCAGAAATTTTTCTTCAGGAAAGCTGCACTTTCTCCCCATCAAAGTGTTTAACATAATTCTTAATGATTACACATAAATGTTGTGGCATTCTCTTTCTCCAGCTGCAAGCTGCTGTATTTCAGAAAGTGTTTAAGTCTGTAGCAAGCATTTATAGAAGAAGTTTACTTTCTTAGAAATACCACTTACCTAATTGTTTTGTCAAGCACAAAACATAATTGTGATTATTGTTTAGTTCTGGGTTTGTGTTTTTGTGAAGCCTGCTGTTGGTGGGCCTGGAGGAGGCTTTTTGGGTTGGGTGGAAGGTTTACGAGATTCCCTGTTCTCTTCTTTCGGCCTTTGGTCTTTACATGTTACCCTCTGGAGATACACCCCCTGAATGCAGTTTAGCATACTGCTTTACACACATTAAAAAGTGAATGTCTGGATGACTGGGGAAGATCAGGGAGGTAGGAATGGGGTCGGATGCCTTCCTACACTTTGACTAGTCAGATCCTACCCCTCCAGCAAACCACCTAGAGCTCTTAACCGAGGGCTCTTCAGTAGTTTATGTGAAATATGTGGGATGTGCTCAGCCCAACTCCCGGGGAAACAGATCTATCTGAAAAGCACATGCTCCCTTTCACTTCCTCAACGCAGACGGGCAGCTCGCTGGCACAGGGGGCTGTAAGGTTTTACTTCCAGCTGTGATCTCTGTACGGAGATTTGCCGGGTGGGTGATCCTCTTCTCGGGCTGCCTAGGGGCTGGTTGCTCACGTGCAAACCCACGGAAGGGAGTAGCAGCTTTGTGAAGTTAGCTGAAGCAGCTCGAAATAGCTGGTGTTGAGCACAGCCTGTTCAAAGCAGAACACGGGTATACTGATGGCACAACATGGATTTATATCTATTGTTTTCTTTCAAATACCTCCTAGTGCTCTAGGTAGAGAACAGAAACTGTTATTTCATAAACATTAAAACCACATTGTTCATTTAGATAGGTAAATGCAGGCACAAATATCAATCCTAGTAGCACAGACTTACTAGCCTCACACCATATATAATTACAGTTGCACACCGTTTGCAAGGAATATTGTATTCCCTGACTTCCAGCTTCGCTATTATGAATACTGTTACGTACCTGGATAAAATGCCAGTGCTGACAATGTTGGGAAGGTTCATACTTGTTAAACTGTCAATCAGTAAGTGATTTTCTTGTCAATCTGGGTGCTGCTGAAAAGAGCCAGATTGACAGGCTCATTCCATTTCAGCTTTCTTTTCTCTCTTTTGTACTTCCTTTCTCAGTTCTTTTACTGGACTTATAGGAAATTAAACTGTAAACTTGTCCACCTAAAAGGCTTTCTTATAACAATGCTGTTAGTCCTGGCTGAAATTGTTGGGAGAGCAGCATGTGTGCGCACAGATATGCACCCACGCACATATATGGGTGACTAAAATCTCATCCACAATACTGTTTTTTCTATTACTGTGATGGTAACAGTAAAAACCTTCAACTTCTCTCTAGACTATTAAATAAGGTAAATATAGCAATGTGGGGTTTTCCTTCAGTCTCTCTACCCTTGCCTGCAAATGTGGTTTGTCCTCAGCAGTGAAACACCTACCACTTTCTCTCAGGGTGGAAGGAATTTAAAGCTCTGGAAGTTTCAGAGTTGTTTTCCTCAGGAAGGTGAACGTCATCAGAGGGAAATACCTTGCCTTCCAACATAACTAGTTTGGCTAAATTAATTTCTTCTACCTCTGTCCACCTCAGCTGCTTGGGTTTCCATTCCTTGTCCAGCACTGATGTGGACATTTTTACCCTGAAACCCAAGCTCTTGTGATTGAATGGTCATTACTTTTACTTTTATGTTTGTATGTACATTAATTTGTGATTCCCTTGAGCATTTCCTGATGCTCATAATTTAGGTCTCTGTCACTATGGGGCTTTCAACTCATGCATTGCAAAGAAACTGTATTACCTCAGACTAAAAGAACGTTTCTAGGCTTTGCAAGTCCACCAGGTCACTAAATGCTCCCATAGCAAAACTGAGAGGAGCAAAATTGAATTTCAAAGGCTTAATATTTGTTAGCTCAAGGCCTTGAGTACAGGAACCGTCATTTATTCTAATAGCTGTGAGTACATGAGAGAGTTTCATTAACTGAGCCACTTTGGAAAATGATACATCCACAGGGTGCAGCACAGTGACCGTGTTTCCGCAGAAGATTTTCTTCACTGGAGTATCCATGCACTGGTGCTGCCCATCTGGTGAACTCAATTATCTCAAATCAAAACTAGCCTGAAGTTGCAAATGGCACAGAGCGGTTCCAGGGGCCACTTGGCATACCTGTGGCAATGCACAAGCCCCAGCTTTGGGCAGCCGCCCGGAGCGCTCTGACGCGGGACGTGGTGACAGTGCACCCTCCTCTGACGGCCGTGGGGACACTTGGGTCCCATCACGAGAACGCCGCAAGCTTGCAAGGCTGGTTGCAATGTTTGGTTGGTTTTCTCCTGTAGAAACAGCACTAGAGGAAACTGGGAGAACACGAGAGTTATAAAGGGGCGGGTTGGTTGCTTTTAACCCGTTTATGGTTCGCTTCTCCGTACTGCTCTGCTAAACTGAACCAGAAGCTGCCTGGCCCAGGGGATGGCTTCGGCTGGGCACGGGGCCAGGCTTACCCACGGCAGAGCTCTTGGGGCGAAATGAAAACGTGCTCGCTCAGGTTTTTTGTTTCAGTAAGGAGAGCACTTTAGAAAGCTGACCGCCGATTTAGGTGCCTTGAGTTGTCCCTTTGAGTTCCTGGCACTCTGCTGGGGAGAAATCCGGCTCAGCAAACGCATGGTGCTTTGCAGAAGGGGTTGCTGCCCAGCACGGGCAGGCTGGGGGACACCTGGGGCACAAGGGTGGCACCGGGACCTTCTGCGGGTGTTACTGCCATGGGTAATATCCACCCCCTTCTGAAATTAGAAGCAGGAAGATGTAAAAATGGGCCGCAACGTACAGAACTGCAGTTTTTCATAGCAAACAGGTGTTTCCCAAGC
The DNA here is from genome assembly GCF_900496995.4 of Aquila chrysaetos chrysaetos. Taxonomy (NCBI): domain Eukaryota; kingdom Metazoa; phylum Chordata; class Aves; order Accipitriformes; family Accipitridae; genus Aquila; species Aquila chrysaetos. Next base: position 58,923,101 of record NC_044005.1, read on the forward strand.
CTCTTGTGCTAATGGTGATTCTTGAATAAGAGAGTATCTTCAATTTATAGGGCAGGCTTTGGCTGCGGTGTGGGTATGGCTGGGATTAAAGGGAAAAGCCTTGGCACTTTGGAGGTTGGTCAGCTGCAAGACGCAGTTCCTGGGGCTCAAAAGCAACAGGGCTTTGATCCAGAAGGGCACGTTTTAGGGTAACATGACCTTCCTCTACTTCCACATGAAAAACAGAATGAGGATTCTTTAATGGAGGAAACTGTAGCCTGCCTCAGACTTCTTCATTTTCAGCTAAATCAGGGGCACACACAGTTTGAAAGGCCAAAGTAAGTAAAACTTCATAGTTACTGAAATCTTTGAAACCCTCCTCTCATGTCTTTGTAGAGATAGGGAACATTTCCCGTCACCTACATGTAGCCAGCCTTTATGTGGGGAAAAAAAATGAAAGAAGCAATAAAAATAAATCCTCTGTTGGGATCTGCCTACACCAGAGTTTGTGCCTACAGTTTTAATGTTTGTTTCTGTTTACATAAGTAAAAGGAGAACTGTGACAAGCTCTTTAAAGTGTGAATATTGTACACTCCTGGGATGTTGTAAAGATCTATTGAAGCTGTAAGCTTTTCTCCAAGCTCAGTGTTATTCCATAAAGACTGAGGATGGGATTTGGGTCCCCGAGGGGGGGGGAGCTGTGATAATCTATTATATTTTATGCTTTTGAAAAGAAAATAATGAATCAATTCCCTCGCATCTTTAGGTCAGATTGACAGCCAGCCAATGGTAACGGTTCAGTTTCCTTGCACTTATGTGCCCTGGCACATTATAATGTCAAACAATAGTAATTGGATTTGAAGTTGTTTTTCTAGATTTTAATCAGTATTAGAAACGAATCAGGCTTATTAATTTTGATACCGATTTATCTGTAACTCCCCATGCACTGTCATATGTATACTCTTGTTTTATGCTCTATAATTTGATCATTGCTTTAGCAATTATGAGGTGTGAAAGCCTTCTTTTAAATTCAACACACATAGACATTAAATGACCAGCCTTCTCATTGCATATGTGTAACCATAACAGTCCCTGTTTAGCAGATGAGACAGTCACAATCCACGTGGCCAGATGCACAGGTGAACTTCAGTAGCTCAGAGAGAGCCTCGTGGTTACTGAACCCACCAGGGCAACTTAGATTTCAGCCTTATTCCAAAAACTACTTAGTACTCTGTGTTTAGCAGACTAGTGTCAAAAGGAAAAAATAAATGTACTCCAGTTCTAATAGGAGAGCTGCCCTCATTCTCCACTCTGCCTAATATAAAGGTTTCAAACATCTTAATATTGGCAGGATGAATGCAAGGTGCCACTCATTTCTCGCTCTTTCGTGTGGGAATAGCTTTACTCTGAGCACCCCTAGAAACTGGAAGCCAGATAGGGTAATGCCTTATCTAAGGTATAGGTTTATGGTTATCGTTAAGCTACTCAGCACTGCTGAATGCTGGGCAATTTTGCCTCCAGCAGAAATGGGGCGGCTAGGATTTTTTCTGGAAGAAATTTAGGAATTAAGAGACTTAAACCAACTGTTTATATACAAAGAAGCAGAATGGTCATTTTTGCAAATGCTCACCTCAGCTTCCTGTCTTGCAGAAGTACGTGCAGCAGTATTAATGCACACGGACCCAGAAGTGTTCCCTGCTCAGCCTCAAAAATGAGGCTACTCACGTCTAAGTAATTAGCTGTATTCCTGCAGAACATACAGTCAGGCGTTCAGAGTCACTGTGCCAGACTCTGTCCTGGGGGAAGGAGACAAAACATAACGGGAGGGAGCTAGAAAGGGCCGTGCTGCCATGCTTTTAATCTTTTTTTTATACGTCTCTTTTGAGGACATTCACACATAAAATCTTGCTTCTCTCACATCCCCCCTAATCCACATCACAGTGCAAATCAGTGGCCAGGAGGTAGACTGGATAGGGGAAACTGGAAATATGACACAGTTCTTCTTCAGGTGGGGCCATTGACCACCAGAAGAGAAAGGCGAAGCGAAGATGGCTTTCTGCTTTGTGATGTCTCCCAGTCAAGCCTGGAGTCTTTCTGGAAGACTTGCGTTGGCTTTGGCATCACTCATGTGACCTGTCGGTGAGTCAGTTTAGAATCCTAAATTTACAGAAAGCTGAACTATGTGGGAGAGCAAACAGGTTATTCTCTGCTTCAGTCCCTAAAGTGTGGGCTTGCTGTAGGGTCAGATGTATGCCAGAGCCGGGGCGTATGAAGGAGCAGGATTAGATCTCCAAACAGGGCAGCAGAGGAGCAATACGCGCGTGACTACTGCTCAACCACAGCAGCTGGATCAGCTCAACTAGGCTGTGAAAATGTAGTTTTGGTGACCGTGACCACTTATTCCAACTTCAGAGTGTTTATGGAATTTTAGTCCAAATTGTAAGTCATATTTGCAATTAGTTTTTGAAATTTCAACGTCCAGTGATCTAAACAGAACATATGCCAAGGGATTATCTTGAAATTTGTAACAGAGCAAGACTCCTAGCACCTGAAGCACCATTCTGGTTAAATTTGCTGGAAATACCAATTTGAGTGCAACTTTTCACAAAGTTCAGACACATCCAGAGCTGAAGTTTACCTTCATGATAATCTCAGCTGCAAAGAACATACATAAAAAAAAAAAAAAAGCAAGGAGGTTGTTCCATGCTACTTTCTCGGGCAATAGAGCAAACATGAGAAATTCCCAGATATAAGAACTCCTCAGCCCTAACTGCTTATTTCTATTCTCAATTTGCACTTTGTTGCTGTTACAATTCTGTTTATAGCGCTGTGCAATAAACCACATTAGTGAAATGATCCCATTTATACGGAAGCAAACAAGCAACTGCTTTGTTGAAGGACAGGGACAAGCGGGAATCTCTTAATGAAACAATTTGATTAACAAAGGAGCAGAACCACCACAGCAACAAAACCAACCTCTGTGGATGCTTAAAACAAATAACTCAAATTATTTCATAGGACATTCTGTCAGCGTAGCCCTGGAACATGCCACAGATGAAGGGACAGTAAAATGTTGTTTGGGGCTAGAAGTGAGTTTGGGAGGAAAGAGAGAACTGAAGGACAGCGGGAAACACTTTTGCTAATTGAGAAACAGTAGTGTGGAATGATAATCTGATGTAAAGGATCAGAAATAAGTCAGAAACTTAATAATCAGTAAAGTCCTGATTAAGTCACTCCTTTCAGACTCTGACATTATGGCACAGATTCATACTTGAGCTAAGTAGTGCTTGTCTCACAAGTCCTAAGCCAAGTGATGATCAGGTAGACAAAGGTATCTCTGCAGTAGATTTGATCCAAGAAAGAAGCAGAGTAAATAAATGCGTTCAGCATTTTACCAAAATTCTGCACATGGTTAGTATAAGTCTCCTTTCACAGGGATAGGTCAGGTTGAAAATAATGGTGTTTTGTAAGAAATTCAATATTTACTCTTCAGCCTTTACCCACATGATTTGTTTGTAAAGGACTATCACACTGTTATTTGATTTTTATTAGTTTATTGTTTTCTGGGGCTTGCGGCATTTTTTAATTAATGAGAAGCATGTCCCTGTGATTTTCCCATGTGTTCTCTCACATCAGTGTGTGAGAGAGAACTTATGTACAACTTTGTTATTATTTCAAGTGACAGAAACAGATCAAGTTCAGAAAGTTACTGCTTTTCCAAATAACAGTATGCCAGCAACTGGGACATAACACATGTATGGCTTTTCCAAGAATAATGTTACTGATCTATCTGCATGTCCAAGGGAAGACAGTGATATGACCAGTATACTTAGGATGGCTCTACACTAGGAAGGAGAGAACAAACTTCCAATCAGGTAGGAAATCACAGACCCAGCCGCTGCACTTAATGGCATCCACAGGAGCCAGCTTGAAACGGAAAGATCCAGAACTGCATTCATCACATCTGAGCTCAAAAAAGCAGATGCCAACCAGCACCACAATGCTGGGTGGGACCATACTGCAACAACATCAAGCCTCCTATCTGCCTCTGGACCTGCTGCAGCAGCATGAAACATTTTGGGACTTGGTGAATAGACGTGTGATTTGCTGGTGAAGGTCCTCTCCAGTACCCTGACCTTCAGAGCACATGCCGTGAAGAAGATTGTGGCCATCATGGATGCCTGATTGACAAGGCTGCACCATTACACGTTCAGGGATTAAATCCTCAGAACAGATTGCTAGAGCATGTTTTTCATTTGGCCTTAATTATGCAGGAAGGTCACTGCAATTGTAGTCATTTTTTACACATCTCCTGGCATCTACCCAAATCCATCTTTCTCACTACTTCTTAGAAGCAGTTAAAATAGTTTCATTTCTTGCTAGAGTGGTGCTCTGTTGGTATTTTCCATAACAACGGGTGTTCAGATTGCTGCCTGTACTATTTTGGATACTTGTATTACTGAAGCATTCCTTATTCTAAGTATCATTTACCCTCCCATCCCAAAAAGTTAGCATACTTCCAGAAGTACAACTCTACCATAACACTCCTTTGAAAGGCATAATAATGAACAAAATATTTTTTTCTGCATTCACTGTTTTCCAGAGATGCTTTTTAATATTCAAGGGGAGGATGAGACTTACATTCAGCCTCTTCCCCTTTCTTTTGCTAGAAGAGCAATATGATCTATTTCAGCATTATAAAACCCAAAGTCCCATTACACTTAAAAATATTAAATCCATCCAATAAATTATCATTAGGATAGATAAATGCACTTTAAGCAGATCTCAGAAGACTATTCAGGATTCTCCCACGGAGCTAATTTTAAATGAGTTTTGCCCTTCCCCTGAGATTCATATCTTTTTCTTCAAGGTGGCTAATTACAAATGTAGCTGTAGAAGTATGTACCTATCCATAATAACATTCCTTTCCGTCTTCAAGGAAAAGATCCTATTACAGATACTGGCACAGAGTTTCAGCTGTCAAATGAACAGATTACATAGTATATAGAAACCATGTAATGTTTATTCATGTCTCTGCCTTCCACACGAGAGGCAGGCCAGCTCAACAACATCTGGAGGGCTAGTATATTTGTACGCAGTTAATAAAGAGAGCAACCTGGAACCCACGTGCAGCTGCATAGATATTCCCATATACTCACACCTTGAATATAATATTGCATTATATTTGCCCTTATATAGATCCCCATATGCCTAACGTGTTCAAATCTTGACAAAGAGAACAGAATCAGGAGTGATCCGAGCGCTGCAGGGAAAGGGGAGACAAGTCTACAGCCTGCAGCAGCAGAGCTGTGCGGAAGGTTGCTGGGTTTGCTTTTTCATTTCTAATCAAAGTGAGTATTTGCTGTGTGGGTTTCCTTTGGGTTTTGTTTTGGGGGCTTTTTTTGTCCAACCTTAAAAAACATGCAAAGAAAACTGCTTTTTCATGACAATAGCAAATTATAAAAGCAATACACACCACTAATTCAGGTTCACTTCTAGATTCAAAATTTACTTAAATGTAGTTAGCTTGCTAGGAAGAAGATTTAAAAAAATAAAAGGAGATATTTTTAAATGAAATATTTGACTATTCTGCATAGTTGTAGCTTTTGGAAGTGCTCAAAATGGTTTCAGTCAATTCTAAGTGACGTATTTTGGGAATAAGATCTGAAAAACTTAATCCTATTCTAACTCTGAATGACCTACTTTTTACACCTAGAATGAGGATTTTAAAAAAATCTGGAAACAGTTGACAAGTCTAAGAGCTTAAGTGAGGACTGGGAGACTGGTTAAGTCTAGCAGGTCATGGTATCTGCAATGAGAAAAAGGGAACAGCTTTGCTGTATACAGAGGTCTGAAATCTGTAACTTGTTGCATGTCTAACTGGTTCGCTTGAAATAGCAAGCAGAAGGTTTGCTGGGATTGCAGAAAGCCTGAAAAGAATTGGCTCCAAAGCAGGAAGGGACTGCAAAACATTTTTGATTTTACAAAGAAAAATGAAAGAGAACAGAAAACTTTTCATAACACAGAATTCTAGGCTTTGCTGCTTAAGTGAAAATTATAAACACATATTGGAAAGCTGCAATTGCAGCATGTGATGTGCTCTGCAAATAAGTATCAAGCAGAAAGCATCACATAAAGAACACATGCAGGTCACGTGTTTTAATACGTCAGTTTCACAGCACTAATGCTTTTCCTTTCAAGAACAAACACTATAACAGAAACAAACAAAATTGTGAAGATGTTCGGTTGGCCCAGAAAGCAAAGCTATCATTTTAAGGCCCCTACTTGAAAATTTCATAGAAACACCCTTCCTCCTGCTAATACAGATTAATTGATAAAGAACTGTGTAACTTCTCCACTAACTCTTCAACTTCAAGCCCAATGAATGAACTTGATTGAGGATGTGCTGTTTCAGTAATGCCACAGCTTGATTATCTGTACAGAGAGAGAGAGAGACAGAGATGAAGTTACAGAAAACTTTGGGTCTTCCAAAAATGTACAATTCCCATGCAAGGCTGCAGAGGGTAATATACAGCAAGTGTTAAGTCGCCAGGCTATAAAGAAGAATATTGTGTTTTGTTTGGCAGAGAACAACAGCGAGCCCCAGATAAATTGGCAAAGGACTGAATGCCAAAGGTTTAAAGAATTACAACCTCCAGCCAAAGGAGAAAAAAAAATGAAGAAGGAAAGTGATGTTTTTCAGGATTGTGCCAGGACCTTAAGACTTGCTAATGTAAATTGGTTTTGAAGAGGGAGAAACATATTTTGCAAACAGAGGGGAAGGCTAGAAGTAGGACTTTGGCATTTTCAAAGCCTTGAGTTATTTGCAAAGACTCCCAGAGTGAGAAGGGAACCCACCAGCAGCACCAGTGATGGAAAGAATGATGCTGTTCACAGATATGGTGATTTCTGTATTAACCATTAGCCTAAAATTACATACGGATCATTCTTCCTTAAAACAGATAGTATGCTTGTTCTCTAGACCGATGAGTATTTCTTCATGACCTTCCTAGATCAACCTTGCGTGTAAAACGGACTGAAGATAATTGCGAGGTACTCTTTGTGACTGACACACATGTACGCGCCCTCATGGCCTTATTTTGTACAACAGGAAAATGTTATCTGTACATACAAGCTGTTCCAGGTACTGAGTGTTTCTTGGAATAACGTCAGTCCCATGAGACCATTTCAAAAGATATTTGCATCCAAATGCAGTCTTATGTTAAGAAAAAGCATTTTTTTTTCCTCCCAAAATTAATGGCCTGCTATGGCCTTACAAAGAAAAGAAAAAAAAAAAAAAGAAAAAGAGAGATGTCTTAGTCACACCAGAAAAACCGCAGCTTATTGTACATTCTGCTAAACCAGACCATTGGTGGATGGATTGATAAGATAATTAAAGCTTTTATCCAGGTCTTGAAAACCCTGACCTACAGTAGTCTTTCAAAGAAACAGTGAGCACAAACATTCACACAGAATTCAAGATCAAGCGGGTTCAGACACCCACACACTTTTCACATGGAAGAAAAAGTCTTAATAAAATAATCCTGAGCTAATACATAAAGACCAGAACTGATACCTAGAATCAAATGCATCTGCTGACCAGTGGAGCAGAATTAGTGCATAATGCATCGGGGAAAAAAAAAAAAAAAAAACAAAACAGACATTCAACCCAACTTTGAAACACACACATGGCAGACTATTCTCTGCCGATTTACAATCTTGAACAATGCAGCTTTGCTGTCTTCTACAGAAAACAACACATCCAAACTCTGCTATCAAAGTGGCAAAGGCCTGTATATTTGAAGGTAGTAAATAACTACTTAGGGAGCAAATGTGTCAACACATTTTCTTGTTTTGTGAACACTGTATAGCAATAGCAAGGATTCAACAGGCCTGATGTCAGTATAGCTGGGTTTATACACATCAGCTGAAATTTTCCCCGGTGTCTTTTTTCAGTGTGCTTTTACCACCACTTCCTGAATGAGTGCTTCCTCATCGTCTGTGGTTGACCTTTTAAAAGGCGTTTTGCTGTAGTTTCTGTATTACCCAGCTACTTAATTTTGAAAGATTTGTCCCTTTTTTATGGATAGTTACCTGGAAACAGTGTGATCAGTTAGTGCAGAACATCCTGTATGCTAAAATAATACACATGCCCTTCGGGTGGAATTAACCTGAGCATCAGATTGGCGCAGATAATTTAATTAACCGGTTGCTCTGTCTTGATCCTACACAAGGGTTAGAATCTTTAAAAAAAAAAAAAAAAAAAAGTGTTTTCTTCAGCATGGCCATTCCTGGGATGAGAAAAGGGGATTATGGACTTTATCAACAGAACTACTACAATGATTTTCAGAAACTGATTTTTAAAACTGTTTAAGCATGTTAAGCTGTCAAGACCTATCTTTGTGGTCTAAACCATGAACTGAACGATCATATTAGCTGTGCAATGGAGTGCCAACAGAGATGCGCAGCTACAGCACTGCATGGAGACGGTGTTTTTTCAGCTAAATACAGGTCAGCCACATCCATATGGTTCTGCACCAAACAAGTCCTGTCCTTCAGCAGAACTTAATTCAGGGGGACACCATCTGATGTGATTATGCTGCATCTAGTTCTAATGACGGCTCAGGAGTGTCCTCATCTTCTCTCTAGGATGAAATGCTGACATACCCTAAACTTTTTTCTTGAACTACAGACCCTTCAAGAATTTCCGTGTTTCCAGTCCTATCCCTTCTCAACTTCTAGACAGATTTATTTTCTGAAAAACAGCACGACCAGCATATTTGCTTTATATGCAACGCCTGAAGATGCTGGAGAACACCACGAGCACCTATGTATTCTCCGCGGTGCCAATACACCACTACGACAGGAGCTTCATCTAGGAAGCCCTGTGATGAGATAACATGTAGTGCGCTAAGGAGGGAGGTAGAGGCTGTAATACAGCTGGAACGAAGTGTTTTGTCATATACTCTCTTGCTATCCTATACACTGGAGAATGAAAATCATATCAATGTAGGAATTTAAGCATCCCACGATCATCCAAGTCGATGCTAACGTACTATCTAGTCTTGAAAACGCTGCAGTTCAGAAGCACACTGGATTTCAGAATTTGGATCTGTGGAGCACATTCAGGGAAGGTGAACACCTGGGACCCTGCCTGGTGTTCCTCTGCTTCTCTTATACCAGAGCCTTGAGCCTTCTGCATCGCATGAGGACACCTACAGGGTATTTCTTTTACAGATCAGCAGTTAGGAAACTCACCCAAGACGCAAGAAACTTTAGCTCTTTATCTTCCTTCCTGAGAGAATTCAACCCCACACAGCTTCTGACTTGTAGAAGAACTAGCCCCAAAGAAAGCAGGATTTAATCACGGCTCCAAGGCCAAAATGACTTGCGCAAGAAGCAGCATTAGCCTTTGACGAACTGTGATTTGCAGAGAAGGAAGTAAATTTTTTGCTTTTTTTTTTAAATTCAACACTCAAGTACCTGCTTTCAGGAGGTCCACAGTAAAGAAATTGGAGGGAAATGGACCTCTCAGTGTGTGTCTGCCAAGGGGTGCTTAAGAGGTAGTTTAAAAACATACATCAACTTTTTTTGAGGTGTACTTTAAGAAGCTGTCTGTTCAGTAGGCTGCCAGTGTAATTGCCTCACTTATGTCATAGAAAATTTAGGAAAACCACTAAAGAATCTGCATTCTTCCAGGCAATCAAAATTTAGGTCCAGTGATGCTAAAATTCACAACACTTAAATCCAATTTACCCATGTAACCCTCAGCTACCCTATGCAGAGCAGTTTCTTGGCTGCTGAGCAGAAAGGAAAAGTTTACCTGATAAAAGTCGACATAGTTAAAAGAGCAAAATCTTTCTAATGCTTTTTTATAGCATCTATACGATTTTAAGGGAATTACTTCTTCACTGGAGCATTTCAAATGATGGATCCAAACCACACAAATAGACTGCCATTCCACTTTATTTGGCCTGCTATTTCAATAAGACTTTTCCAGAAGACTAGTGATCTTAGGGGCTTGGGGAGAGGGCTAAAGGTTGCCTAAACCAGGCCTTTTAAAATCTCAGAAATGCATTCCTACCCATACGCAAAACAAAGGCTTTTTCTTCCATTTCAGGACAGTGACAATGTGCTTCAACTGCCTTACTTGTTTTGCGAGGGTGGGGTTAATAAGAAGTGATTTATTTCTCAATATGCTGCTTTCAAGTAGCACAAGCATTCTGGCATTAAAGGACAAAGGTCAATATGAACGTACGAGTCGCTAATATTTTACCCCGTGTTACACATGCTCTTTCAATATCTGGCATTTATCATGTCCACAGCTATTTTCACTAGGATCTTTATCTATTGTCTGCTTCAGACCATAAAAAGGAGACTCAGCGGTGGTATGAAAACTTAAAGAGATGGGAGGGGAGGGGAAAAGAAAAAAAGAAAAAAAAATCAGTAAAAGACTGTGTTTAATTTGCACTGGGTTAGGACTTGCTAATTGTTACCTCCCTGTTCCTATCAATAGAAGGAAGCAGTAGAACTCACCTAACTCACAAGGGCTCTATCAGAAGTACACAAAGTGCCAGGTCATCCCATCAAGTTTTATAAAGCAACAACTTATTTAAGGGACTTTACATTGGTAAGTAAATAATTCTGCAGTCTCCATAACTGTTAAATTTGGATTTCATGATGAATCAGAAAAAAAACCTCAGCAGTGAAAGTAGAGATAGTGCAAAAAAAAAAAAAAAAAAAAAATCATAAAGCAGCTGCAAGAAGCCTAAGACAATAGAACATTTGAAGGATGTATCCAAGTATTTTTGGCAGCGAAATAACACACTGAACCCCCACCCCCTACAGACCTCACCAAGCTGAGAAACTCCAAAGGAATTTACAAACAAACCCTCCGTCCATAACAAAACTTCAGGCAGAAGCGAAACAATAAATAGGATTACGCACAGTAGCAGGACCACAACAGCGGTTTCTAGCAGCTCTTCGGTGCTTCACAGGTAACAGGCACCACCATTTCACTGGCCTCACCACCTGGGGCTGGAGAATGTGGACAGAAGGAAAAAGAGCTGAAACAGCAAAAAGATCAAACAGGACAAAGTATTTTGCAGATACTTCACTTTGGTGTTTTGTTTTTTTTTTTTTTTTTTAACATAGCATGTAAGGTTTTACCCTGAAAAAAGTAGTCAAGTTTTTATCACTGACTTAACAGGATGTCCTTGCTAGACCAGCAGCCTAGGAACTCAACAGGAGTTAAGCATCAAATGCTCAAGGCTGCTTTAAATGGGGAACTGTTCTCCTTTTGAAAATCAGATAATATTTTCCAGTTGTCTTATTAAGCAATGACTCATTTACTCGCTACTTGAACATTAATACTGAAAAGACAGGGCACCTTCAGCGTGGAATACTTCAATAATACTGCTTTTAAATTGATGTAACTCGTACCCTGAAAAATGAGCCCTACGAGCAACAAGGAGAAAGAACACCAAAGAAAAACCGTTTGATAAGCCTTTCTCTCGGTACTGGTACCACATTAAGTGAGCTCTGCCCCTTCCCACCTACTGCCACCACAGCACGAGCCCCGCAGCACTGCCAGCCCATGAGAGAATGAGCGCGTGGCCCCTTTTTGCTGGGTTATTCCAAGTCCCAGCTCAATTCCCCAACCCAGCCTGTTATGTCACCTCTGCCTGGGTTACTGGCACAGGCTGAGGAGGTGTGAGGGCAAGAGAAAAAGGGGGAGTAAAGGGAGCGATGCTTGAGCTGACACTATGGAGAGCAAATCTCATCCAGTGCTCTCAGTCTCTGGGACTGGCCTTACTCCACCGGGGTGAGATGGGGATGCTCTGAACACGGTTTAGCCTTAAGAAACACACTTCAAATTCCTTCAACAGAGCAACAGTGATTTTAATGACCGTTCAGGAGTTCAGGAAAAAGGCAGCAGGAGTTCACTGTGTATTTTCTGAGCTTCTTTTCAAAGAAATCAGAAGCACGCTAGTTAAGTGCTTGCTAATGAGGCTTTCGGCTCTGATGTTTTGCCGAACGGTTTCGGCACATCTTTTGTATTAACTGTGTTTAGATTAACGAGAACCATCACGTGCGGGCAACCCTTGTTTATGGCATTTCATTGGGAAGGAGCAGAGCTGAGTGAGGTCATACCTCCTCTGTTTGTCCTGGAGGATGACAGCCCAACGAACTCCCACAGAACTTCCCGCGTGGGGAGGAGGGAAGAGGTGGAGCCCTTCATTCCTCTTTTGCTGGCTCCCACCCCCTCAGAGCCACAGCTTCGTGCCTACCAGAGGTGACTCCAGGGGCACAGAAAACCGGTGATGCCCACCAGCTCGTACGGCACGCGGAGCGCAGGCAGAACTAAGCCGCGTGCCGCCCCAGAAGCAGAAGCGATCCCCCAAAAGAAAGGGCACAGAGGAGCGCACCCAGGCTAACGTTGCAACATCTGAAACTCCCTAAATACCTTACCCGAAGGCCCTTCTCGCAGGGTTCCGTACTCCTGGTAACTCCCATACCCTCTTGTTGGAGAGCTCAAGTAGGAAACGCCGTGGTTGGGGCTGCACAGGCAGGACCTGCTTGTTTTTAAACAAGCGCAGATGAGACTGCCGAGGGGGAGAAGGAGGCTCTGGTGAAGCAATCTCTCCAGGACTAACAGGGTGAGTCCTATTGTTGCACCCTCTGATGTGACCAGCCGCTACAACAAATTTCCCTTCTCCCTATTTCCTTTCTATCACATATCTTAGTTTCAGTCTTAACGTTAAAATCCCCGCTGCTGGGATGCATTTAGCCCACACCTCAAAAGCATTGTTTCATTTATACACAAGCTCAGCCTACCCGAGACCTAATTTTAAATCAACCTGAGCTGAACTCTGTCCTGGCAAGTCTGCTACTGAAAGCTGAGCCAGGCCGTTTCAAGGCAGCGTGTTAGAAGAGATGCACCTTCAGTCGCGGTCTGTCTCAAGTCTTGTCCCCGCAGGAGCTATCCCAACTGTTTGTCAAGGTTCGTATCACTCTGGGCTTCAAAGAGCCAAACCAGTCATGGTATCGTGCACCGTTGCTCATTTGCGGCGCGCCTAGACACGCTTACCAAACACTAACAGCAAACGCGATAGGGACATGCCGAGACCTGCGTTACAATTCTCCTAGCCCGCTTTCAGAAGACATCTTAGCAATCTGAGAAAAGAAAACAAACAATGAACCCATACCAAAGTGGATTTGTAACAGTACTGGAAATATTTTTAATATTAAAAATAGAAGTTTGTAAAGAAACTTTTCATGTCATCATGAGAGAGAAACCAGAAGAGGCGTGTATGCAGTAAGTAATCATCGTTGCTGTCACATAAAGGCTTAACTCACGTTCCAAAATTTCAGTTCAACAATTTTGAAACTACGAGATGTTCAGGTTCTCCATAGCAACTTCTGTTTGGAGGTGCTGATTTGCAGAACTGCTGTTTATCTGCCTCTCAACATCAAATCCCAAATGGCTCTTTCAGATTGGGCACCCAAAATAGCTCATATCTTAAATTTAACCCATCAGTTTAAGACTTAAGGCACCATCCATCTGGGAGTAGGAAACTTCTAGTAAGGTAAACAGAACAGAAAAAGCTTTTGTCAAACTTTACAGATTTTTTTTCTTCCTCCAAGCCTGCTTGCCTCTGATACGGCAAACAGAGCTTTAGGCAGAGGCATGAAGAATAAAGTGGGTTTCCAAACAAAATCAGTTTAGGAGCTTATGGGATTCTTAGACCTGTCCCCTGCAGGCAGTCCAGGCTAAGAATCACCAGCCTGTGAGGGATAAACGAGAGGAATTTTAAATTAGGCTAAACAGAGACCCATCTTGTCCCCCTTGGACTGCTGCTGAAAGCTGAACAAGCTCTTTTTAAGGTACCGCATGCAAGAGACCTTCGCTAGGGTTTGCAGAGCAGCACAGCCTTGTAGCGATGCTTCTTCCTCATCCCGTAAGTCGAGCGCGTACAGCGCAAGTCCTTAATTCTGCAAAACACCAAGCTGTGATCTCAGCACCAGCGAGCGAGGCGCTGGTGATCTCGTGCTCTGCGCGCACATGGAGTCACAGGCTCCTGCTGGCTGTGGGTAGAGGGAACAGGGCTTTACGCACCAGTCCTGTGCTGCCAATGGCGTAGACCAACACCTGGTCTGATGAGAGCGTGCCACCTTTACTGGTTTTAATGTTTTCCTTTAGATGGAAGAAGCATGTAAGATTCTGCAGGGCAATTCTAGCAATATCCAGCTTTTTTTTTCTTTAAAAAAAAAAAATTGAGTGAGCGTCTAGGTTTTTGATGTTCAGGTGCATAGCACAATTTTTTAGACTGGTAACATATATCTGCAGTTACAGCAGCACTGTCTATTCACAGATGCCTTTAGTGTGTTACCACTCACTGACCGTGGAATGAAAAAACACTGCCAAAAAATAGGAAAAAAAAGGGACGGAAGGGAAACAACCAAAAAACCCTGCACAGTGATGCAAGTAGGGAAGCATGCCCCTTTCACTTGCATAATGAAAAGGGTAACGTGAAGACTGTCAGCACAGAAGAAGATTCCATATAAAAGTCTGGAAGAAAAAGACTCAAACACCACAATCTGAGCTGTCAGAAATCTCCCTCCTAATTTCGGCCTCCACAGAAAGGTACTAAGTAGAAACTTTAAAAGAATGTTGCTATTGTGTTTAAAAACCTTCCTGACCAAATGAGGTCTCAGTCAGCCACACAACAGCATGGTTTTCTGCCTCATAACCCTTCTTGCTCACTCTGATCTTCCCTTCACTTCAAGCCGGAATGCCTATTTATCTATCTACAGTTGGTCACTAGCCTGAAAAAGAAAAGAGAAGAATAAGTGCTTTTAAAATATTGAGTCAATTTTGTTCTAGGCTTAATACAGCAGCATGATACAATCTGCAATGATACAGAATTTTTTCCTCCGCCAGCTAAGTCTCTGGGGCATTTTATGGAATCAAATATTGTTAAAAGCAGCATCACATAAAGAAAGTTTTTAAAATAGATTTAAAAAACAAAGAGCAATTCAGCATATGCATTATCCATGTGGAGCTGGTTTGGCAACTGCAACATGGAATTACTTAAAGCTTGCCCACAGCTTGCTCCCCACCTCCCCCCCGCCTTCTACTTCTGGCAGCATGATCGTGGAAAACATTAGGCCTAGACTATTATTAACACAAGTATACAAGTTTCTAACCTAGGAAGTTATTCTTTATTTCTGCCTGATGCTATCCAGCTTCAATAGCTAGTTTTGCCAGGTCATATGTTTACAGCAAATGCCATTTCAAAAAGATACGGTATTCTCTAAGGTAAATTGAAAAGCATTAAACACTTCACTAAATTTACTGCTGACTGTGGTATATAACCTCTTTTTAAATAAGCTCATATAATTCCCCGTTCCATTTGCATGTGCTCTTACAGAGGTGATATGACTAAACAGAATGACATAAGTGAGCCAGAAAAAAAAAAAAGGGGGTAAAGATTTTGAAGGATTCTTTTACTAGCAAAAAAAGTACCAAAATTGTCACTTAGAAGGCAACGTTTTCAAATGGCTGCATCCATTCATAGTTTTAGCGAGCTAAAGAACCATTTTCAGGTGCAAAACTATCTCACTTAAAAAAAAAAAAAAAAACAAAAAAAAAACCTAAAAGAGAGCTAGTTAAATCAAGATACAGCCATAGAGGGGCAAGAGATTGCAGCTACTCTCTTACCGTGGGATGGGGAACAAATAACGTATTTGGTGATGCTGAGGAAAAGCAGCAGAGGGAACAAGGGTGATGGCTGTAGCTTACCTAATCCCCTCCCTCCGCGAATCCATCGTTCTGGCCTGTGCTCCAACCCTGCCCCAAACCAGATGTTTACATTTGCATTTACAGTTATATTTATTTAAGTCAATTTTCAATCATTTGGAGTGAATTGTAGTATGACCAAACATGGTCACATGTTAGTCTCCATTTTTGACATCTTCACCTCACAAATAGGTAATTATTACAAACTATTACATTTTTTTTAAAAAAACACCCCATGGTTGGTAAGTGTATCGATAATATGTACTATTTCTGCTGCCATGTTCTGAATAGTATCTTACAGACTGTATGCTTGCAACATCTATTAACCACATATAATATATAACCATATATAATCCTTTCTAATATGGTTCATTTTACAGATTTCTAAATCCCACTGAAAATTTGGCTAAAGAGAGCCACATCATCCATCTTAAACCACTAGCATGTATGTGAACAGAAGTAGTCAATTCTAGGCTCTGGGAAAGAGAAATTCTGGACTCTGAATTCCCTTTCAGATTTTTTTTTCTCCCCACACACAAATTCATGTTCCCAAAATGCTACTTACTGAAAGAATGGGAAGCTGCGAGTATGTGAAATGTATTTTCAGTGGGGCTTGCAAATCCATACAGCCCCAATTTCAAGTCCATTTTGAAGTAGCTCTTCTGCTAAAAGCAAAGGGCTACTCCTCTGGTTACTTCTGTCCTCCCTGAAAGACCAGCCACACACCGCACAGTCACTTGGGGAACAGAAACGAAGGAGGAATCCAAATTGAAAGAAAAAAATCCTGACCCTTCTCTCTCCCCTCCTCTCCCCTCCCCAAGAAATAGCTGTTGATATTCATTCATATTTATATTCCTGTTGAACAAAGAAAAATTAATAATAAAAAAATCTGTTTCCATCTGTACACAGACCTACAGCAGGTATTTTGGAGAATGTCTTGGTACAGGTACTGCAGCTCATGAAATAGGAGCATTTCATATTTCTACCTGAGCAGAAAGTAGTTGTTTACACCAAAAAACAGCCTGCAAAATATCTGAACACTGCATTTCAGAAATACTCCAGTATCCTGAGGTCTTCCTAAGACAAATCATTCACAAACCCCTTATGAAGTGACAATATCAAATGTTTTACAAGATCCTTCATTAAAGACTGGAGATGGTAGTAATAAATGAAATACAAGAAAAAAAAAAAAACCCTTCAGCATTGATAGCCAGCAGGAACATTTAAAAAAAAAAAAAATCTATTGTTATTCTTAGACTTCAGGTTTTTAAAAATTGGACAGTGACTGTCAGTGTTTGGAATAAGCAAAAATCTTTTCTTGGATAGGTAAAGCTAAAAGCAAATTATGCTTTAAATATGGATCAGTTCTTTAAGGGCAAGGGAAAGAAACTTCCCTCCTCCAGGCATAAACACTAAGCATAAAGTAACTTTACACAGGGCACTAGAGATCCTCAGATCTTGCGGCATAAGTCTGCACAAGCTGTACAAGTGTGAGCAACAGCTTTTCGGGGGGTGGGGGGCTGGGGGAATCGAATGCTTGTGTCCAGAGAACTTGCATAGTTAATTCAAGGAGAGTTGCCCGAGTAGTTAGGCTACATACAGACATGAAGTCATATATTTTAATATTACACTTCCCTTTAATAATAGAAGAGATAATCATCAATCCTCAGCAGGATATGAGTTGCATCGTCATTTTCAAGAAATGATTGAGGATGAGGCAAAAAGGTTAACCTTTTTGCTTATCTTGAGTGAGCTGAAGGTTAGTATCACTTATACATATTCCTGGATTTCATTCATACATTAAGGTCTCTATGTTCTGCTGCTTTGTGTTGAAGTAAGCCGAAGTCACAAGCTTGGATCTTTTCAATACCTTTATCTGGGAAATCCAGCTAATGAAGAATAGACCTTGATGTGCTTGTAATGGTGGCAGAGATTACAGGTTACTTGAACAAGAACCCTGTAACACACATGAACAAGGTGTATAACAACTTTAAAAAAAATACTAAGTTGTATATACATTACAAATGGACATACATGTTACCTTCAGTTCTATAAAGTGAAAACTTCAGCAACAAAATTTAGTGCCAAACTCTTTACAAATACCAGTGCACTTATGGTGTCACTGACCTCTCCCCACCCTCTTGGCACAATCCTACAGCTTTTCTACCACTTCCCGAAATCCAACTTTTATCCCTTTGCCCTAGAGAGCTGCCAGGTATTAGATTCACGTGGGAGAAGGCACACCTGCTCCCAGATGTTGTTTCCAAACCCATGGTTCAGTCAAGAACAGGAAAATGCAGCAAGTGCTCCCCAAGCCTGTTCAGGTCATAAAAAGCATCTCAAGTTCCAAGACGTGTCCAGAGAGCATGTATGATCCACTGAAAGATTAAATAAGTTAATTTTCACAGCAACCACCCACCTCCACTGCTCAAAGTCTTCCCCCATCCTCACAGAAATCAGCTGCAGACCAAGACCCTTTTACAGCACACGACAGATGCAGAGGGGCTGCGTGCTGTTGTTAGAAATATTAAGCGAAACAGCTTTCTTCTTGGTTTGTTTGGGTTTGGTGGGTTTTTTTTGTTTTGTTTTGTTTGTTTTTGTTTTTTGTTTTTTTTTTTTAAAAAGTGAGCTGATCCACTTTGGAGAGAGGTAACATGAGATCAAAAGCAAACAGACCAACAGACCATTTGGCCAGAGCATGGTTCTAGAGCATTTAACGATCTCAGCTCAAATAAAACAAAAACCTAACACTTCACCACATGGGTACCTAATGGAGTGAAGAGGTTCTGTCTAGCAAAAACACACCAACATGTCAGAGTCTACTGATGGCAATAGTCTTAATTCATATAAGACCACCATCACTCCCCCCCCAGTTTTATCCCCTTAAATACTGTATTTCAGTCCACTAATCCTACTCACATACTTGGCCTTCATTCCCAACAGAACCAGCAATTAATCCACAAACTATTTAAAATTAACAGCATCTTAAACTACACAGAATCACCATCTTCTTGCTAAACTTCAGAGTCTAAAAGATAACAAAAACTTGAAGCAGGCAATTAAGAGTTCATACTACTCTTTGTAAAACTGAATTGTAAAGCTTTTTTGTAGTCATATATAGGAACAAGTTAGCATAGTATTTAAATCACTGGGCAAATTTACTATTAAAAACGTTTATTATGCAAATATCAGGGAAGCACTGGTCAGCTTGACTGAACTGCAGCAAAAAAAATTAAATCTGATTTTTTAATAGTCAGACAAACCCTAATGGGAGTTTTACAGGTACTTTCCTGGAAGGAACACAGCACTACTACATGGGTGTTGAAAAATGCCACATCTCTACCTTACCTCTACTCACATTTAAGAACCTAACCTTTACCTAAGAGTGCAAATGGAAGGGAAGAATCCAAGATGAAATGTTCAGGAAGATTAAATTAAGATCTAAAAAAAACCCCCCAAAACCCACCAATACTAAAAAGGCATTAAGAGAACAAAACTTTTCCCCTCCTATATATTCAAGTAGTCCTAGTTCTAGTGAAAGTTATTCTCATTGGATAAAAAGTCAAATTAGTCAACACATGACATGCCTTCAGAAGAGCCTTCGATGAATACATCATTTGGACAGAACAAATGCACAAACAATTCAAAGTAGTGCATTGGAATTTTAACATGAATGAATCAATTAGGCCACAGACCACAATCCCAGAGTTTTATGGGAAGGATAGAAAATAGGTTTTAAAAAAAAGTAGTAAGATTAATTTTTATTAAAACAAACAAACCAACCCCACAGAAACCCCCAAAAAGATTGGGTAGCAATGCAGTTCTGCAAAATTCTGTGCTCACTGCCCTGAAATCTTGATATGAAAGCTTGTGCATTTCATTAAACATCAACCTATAAGACAACTGTTGTAGATTGAGAAAGGAAAAAAAGGAGTGCACACATTCAGGTCTCTGTTTCAATTCAGGCACCAGAACTAACTTCTTTTTAAGGGTGACAAAGTTTTACGTTGCTCATCATTGTAAAAAATCAGAATGGGTTACAAGTTAAATCCAAACTTTCACTCCTTATCTTGCAAGCTTTGAAAGACAACCATGTAGAAATTTCATGAACAGCAAAATGCATCAGTCTTTTGGGTAGATTCTGATGGTGGGAAAGGTTCTTGGACAGTACAAGGCATGTGACTGCAGAGTTTTAAACCTTTACATTAAAACGCGAGTTCATACAACCATCTTATTCCAACATCTCTTCACCCATTTATTCAGCCTGTTCAAATCGCACGTACTCGTATTCCTGTACATTTATTTGCACCCCATGCAGAAGCCACTGAAATCTGTGGAGTCAATGAAAGCAACACAGTTTGACTTGTGTGTTCACCAGCTGTCCGTTTAAATCCACTAGTTACGCACAGATAAGTCTGCTGAATTTATATGGAGTTTTTCCTCTTTGTAGTTCAATGATGGACAAAAAGACAACCAAGTACAATTTTTTTTTTTTTTAATAAAGATAAAATTACAAAAAAGGTAAAATCAGCTCAGGAAAGGCAAATTACTTTAATAGATCAGTTTAGACATTTAACATAATAACTCACATCCATTTTTAAATACTATTACATAAAGCATGGTGAAGAAAGGAATTTCTGCCTCATAATTAGAAAACTCACAATACAACTTGCCAAAAACCAGAACAAAGCCGTTTGAAAATAAATACGGTCCATGCCAAATAGTACAAAATGAAATCAGCAGTCTCTCTCAATACGAAAACTTTTCTTCTTTTAGGTATTCTCCAACTCTAGTATTATGTTCTGCAACTGATGAGAGGCTATCTTTTGTTCAAGGATTGCTGAGCTGTTCTGATTTTGCTCTGTACAAAGGCAAAAATAAACTGTTAAGTTGTTTCATTTTTTGTATTAACTGTTTTAGAAATGCAATTTTGAATTACTACTGTCATGAGTCTAAAATATTTAGTATTATGAGGAATTGAAAGTGATTTCTAGAGGATTTAAAATATTATAAAGTATTGATTTAATACACACTTCAAAAAGGTGACATTCATTATTTATTAGTGTTTACCCTTTGGCGTCTGTCTTTTCACCACTGCTGTCCTTGGATTTATCCTCCTCCTTAACATCTGAAAAAAACCAAGATCTTAAATATACCAAAAGATGCAAGAAAACCTTAAAATACTTCAGAAGGAAAAAAGCATGACCTAGGTATATTTTTTTATATACACTCCGAGCCAGGGGGAACTAGCTTTTAAAGAGAAATCCTCACTGGTTACATATTAACATACAGTGTTAAATGCATCCATCCAAGGGAGTGATCTGGGCACAATGCCAAGTGATTCAAAATACCTCAAGGCAAGTCTCTCTTAACTGGCCATAATGATGGTATGCAGTAATGAGACCTGGATTTCCCCTGAGCTCCTTGCGGTAGTCTTTGTAGCCCTAAGATGTAGCCTGTTCTTGGAAAAGTCAAGAGTCCTTGGAATTACACCATCCCCAGAACTCTCTCCAGCTTCTGTTTCAGAGAACAAACTCTTTGTCTAACATATTTAAAGCAAGAACCTTTTTTATCCCTATTTTCATTAAGCTATACAAATCCCTGGCTCTAAGATTTCAAGCTTGTGGAGAAGCAACAATAACCCTAGGCTGAAAATACTATTCTAGTGTGAATAGCTGTATCTTGAAACTGATTAATTTAAAATATATGCTTTAAATATGATGGAAAAAATAAATCATAATCTCAACAGCTAATTAACTGTTAACAGAAAATGCATCTTTCTCCTGGGAGAACTGACATTTGCAGTTCTAAAACATAGGATGAATCACACCAGAGTCCTACCTGCTTTTTTGTCCTCCGTCTCTTTTTTGTCTTCCTCTATCCTGGCTTTCTTTGCTCCTTTCTTATGATCTGCAACATTTCGTCGTCCACCTTCCCCCTCATCTTCAGAATCAGAAAATTCTTCATCACAGGCTATGCGCTTATCAGATGCTCGAACTAGGATTCAGAGTTATGAAATTATTTGAGCATAAAGTCCAACTACAATAGGCCCAATAAAGAAGAACTACCGAATTAAGAATGAGTAATAACATACTATAATCATTTAATGCTGAAGAACTAAATTATGGATAAAAATACTATCTTTCAAGATACTCTGGGACTCTCACAATGACTTCCAAAAATAGCCTTACAGAAACGCAGGGGAGGGTGGGAGTATTTTAACATGTGTCAGATGAATTTCAAATACTGAAAACTAAATCACAGGAGAAAATGTTATGGTTTCAACAGTTCAGAAAATGGACAGTGCACCAGTAAAAGCTTACAGAATTATTCCAATCACATCAAAAAAGGTTAAACATAGCAGGAAACTCTTAGCTATAGCTGAAGAACAACTCATTGTCCATACAAAGGCTAACGGTACTGAAGTGAAGTAACGGGTAGTGTTGCAAGTATAGAAAACCTCCCTCTCTCAACAAAAAAGGAAATAAAAGAATTTTTTTGAAAAGACAGTATCTCACTTTACATCAAGGGAGAACGTTACTTTTTTTGTGACTAGCAAAAGACAGAAGCCAAGTCCTGTATTCCTTTAGTAGAAATTCATCTGAGACTTCTGGAGTACCTATTTTAGATTTGAAATAGCCAGAGTGTTTCATAAGATGCAAAAACCCACGTTCTTTCAGCACTTCTCTAGACCCCTTTAACAGGTTCAGATTTGTGCACAGATACCACCTTAAGAAGGCCAAACTGGCAGACCAGTAGCACAATTTTTCCTCAGGAAACAGAACTGCCAGTCTTCCAATACTGCACTACTAGGACTAAAGTTCTGAACAATTCAATCTAAAAAGACTCTACCTGGACATGCTCTATCATGAAAAGGTATTTCTTACTAGAAATGCGTTTGTCTGGATCTTCTCCATCCTCATCTCCACTGTCTTCATGAACAGCATCTTCAGGAATGGCCTGCATCTGTACACCAGGTGCATGAGGTAACATGCGCAAGTTTTCAAATAAGCGTTGCCTGCAAGTAACAAAGAAGGAAAGTTATTACTACACAGAAGTGGAATTTCTTTGGATTTTGTATTAAATTCTGAAAACTCCGCATTCAAAGTTAACCTGCTTTGCTTTAAAGTCATTGTTTCTTTAAAAAAAAAAAAAAGCATGCCATGTTCAGAAAGTTTTGTAACTCTAACGGATCGCTAGTATCCACAGTGTACGTGAACATAATTTTCTTTGAACTTTTTAAACACTTATTTCAATCAACTTCAATCATCAGTTCCCCACAGGATCAGCACAAGTACTGCCCACCTGGGCTGAAGCAAGTGGCAGCATTAGTCTGTTTATAATAAGCTACAGTATCAAGTTGGATAATAAACTGTCCTCTAGTTTCTTAGAAAGTCAGACACTTAAAGCATGAAGACTTCCCAACGGCATGCAGCAACAATGTCAGGGTCAAAAGCAATCCATCTGGATAAGATTCCTAATTGGCTGCTTCAGGGAGAACAGAGAGAAGTTCTCTCCTGTCTAAGCAACCTGATGCAACGGACCCCACACTCCAAAGCACCACGTGCAGCAACAGGAAGGACACTGGGCTTCTCTTGGGACTCAAAACTATCATTCCAAAGAAGTCCAAGTAGAGAGAACAGTTTGGCAAGTGTCAAATATCAGCATTTGTAACAACTATCTTAGTATACTTCTGCACAGTTTGAAGAGCTAAAGGGCAATTGGTATTTTTTTGGAATCCTTACAGTCTTTGCCTCTGTTCAAATCACATGACCTGGCAAAGCAGTTTTGCCAGTCCAGGGAGTCCCCTAAAGTCAGGTCTCTGGGAAAGCATAACACTAACTGAAGGAAGATTCTCTGAAATGATGGGTCATTGCTCTTCTTGTGGGTGCTAGTATGGGGATGTGAGATTGTATCTCTGTCAATAGAAAACACACAATCTGTGCCCAGGGATGTGTTAAAAAGCAAGCAAGTTTTGCAGCCTACTTGCATCATGAAACCTCAACAATACCCAATATACAGCAAGCAGCCTGGCAGATCACCAGCTGGAGCACTATATTACTACAGAGAAATTTTGTAGAATTACATCAATGAAAAAAAGGGGTTTTTTTCCCCTTGCACATTATTAAAAATTTAAACCCTTTCATTTGATTGTGATTTATGTGTTTGTTATGAACACCAGTCACAGTCTATATACCAACCACTTAAAAAATTAGTATTTTAACTGCTTTGGTGAATTTTGCAATTTGACAGTTTTGCAGGTTATAGCAGTACTGGCAAACTTACACAGATAGTTTCACATCTTTATTCAGCTGTTCCTAGTGTATTGGGTTTGTGTGGCAAGGTTTTGATAGCGGGGGCGCTGCAGGAATGGCTTCTGTGAGAAGCTGCTGGAAGCTTCCCCCATGTCCGACAGAGCCAATGCCAGCCGGCTCCGAGACGGACCTGCCGATGGCCAAGGCCGAGCCCATCAGCGACAGTGCTAGTGCCTCTGGGAGAACAGATTTAAGAAGGGAAAAAAAAAAAAAAAAAAAAAAAGTTGCTGCGGCACAGAAACTGCAGCTGGAAAGAGAGTGAGAACATGTGAGAGCACCAGCCCTGCAGACCCCCAGGTCGGTGCAGAAGGAGGGGGAGGAGGTGCTCCAGGCGCCGGAGCAGAGATTCCCCTGCAGCCTGTGGGGAAGACCATGGTGAGGCAGGCTGTCCCCCTGCAGCCCAGGGAGGTCCACGGGGGAGCAGATCTCCACCTGCAGCCCGGGGAGGACCCCACGCCGGAGCAGGTGGGTGCCCGAAGGAGGCTGTGACCCCGTGGGAAGCCCGCGCTGGAGCAGGCTCCTGGCAGGACCTGTGGCCCCGTGGAGAGAGGAGCCCACGCTGGAGCAGGTTTTCTGGCAGGACTTGTGACCCCGTGGGGGACCCACGCTGGAGCAGTTTGTGAAGAACTGCAGCCCGTGGGAGGGACCCCACGCTGGAGCAGGGGAAGAGTGAGGAGGATGAAGCGGCAGAGACAACGTGCGATGAACTGACCCCAACCTCCATTCCCTGTCCCCCTGCACTGCTGGAGTGGAGGAGGTAGAGAATCTGGGAGGGGAGTTGTGCCTGGGAAGAAGGGAGGGGTGGGGGGAAGGTGGGTTAAGATTTGGTTTTATTTCTCATTACCCTACTCTGGTTGATTGGCAATAAATTAAGTTAATTTTCCCTAAGTCAAGTCTGTTTTGCCCTTGACGGTAATTGGCGAGTGATCTCTCCCTGTCCTTATCTCGACCCATGAGCCCTTTGTTATATTTTCTCTCCCCTGTCCCGCTGGGGAAGGGAGTGATAAAATGGCTTTGGTGGGCACCTGGCGTCCAGCCAGGGTCAGCCCCCCACACCTAGTAACCAAAAGAATTCCTGTGTGCACCATTAACAGCCAACCTAGAGCAGGGACAAGCCACAGTAAGCAAAGAGTACTTTAGGCTAACCAATTATCTCTTTTCATATGAGTACGGAATTGATTGTATGTATGCATTACTCCATCCCTGAAGTAAAATATTTGTTTACAATCAAAACTTCAGGATGTGAGGAGGAATAAACCAAGTATCAAAAGTGGCACAGGCTAAAAACACACACCCACTATAGCTTGGCAATGAGCACTTCTCAAAACTTGTGGAATTGTCAAACCACAGTCACTCAATTACCTGCACACATATCACTATCTTTGCACAGTTTTGTATGTCCAAGCTCACGTGACTTTTTATTTTTATAGCCAACAGCTACAAAGAATGACAATCTCAGTTCATGTTTAGACATGAAGCTGAGAATTAGAAATCCTAATCATCACAGCATACCAGCTTCTTTCCTGGCACGATAAACTTTCTACAAAATTAGAATGGGAATCCAAATACAAGTCATCTCTTTAGTTGCGGGAAAAAGTAAAAATCCAAGCTGGGTCTTAAAATTGTCATATCTGTAGTCATAGGACTTCATAAGCACACATACTGTTGTAGGAACAGGCTTCTAAAAATTCCTTCTGACAGAAATGAAAAATATATCGAATCTATTCAGTACTCATTTTTAGCGTGTAACAGAGAAAGCATACAGTTTTCAAAACTGCCTAACAACTAAACCTCTGGAGAAACGTGATCCACATGACCTACTTGATATACAAGGTAATCACTACTTACTTGATCTTCTCCATATATTCTGGTGTATTCTGATTAGTCATATTTGAAGGACTAATATGAAGCTTGAAGTCTGGTCCGAAATACTCAAAGTAGTCATTGTATGGCAACTCTATAAACCAAAACACAAAAGACAACTTTGTGACCCAAAAAAGATTTAAAACATTTTATATACAACAGTAGTTTTGACAGGATTTTACCTAGACAACTATTGAACCCGAAGCATTCAGGTAAGCAATACTTAAGTACTACTTGAACTGTTCAGTGTTTTTCCTCTAAATTATTCAACAGATGAACTTAAATTTGTTATCAAAATACAACAAATACAATGAAAAGCAAGAGCAAGTTCTACTGTAATCACGTTAGAACGTATACCGGAACAACATAAGTAACAAATTTGATAAAATAATTTAAAATGCTACTTATGCAGAAAATAGAAGATCAACTGATGATTTCTTATAGCTCTTTCCAAAGTTAGTCTAGTTTGAAAGGTTTAAGTGAGCCATTCAAAATATTCCTTCAGTAAAACATATAATATGTACTACCACGCTGAAGATCACAGCTAGTTCAATATCCATAGTAAGCACTGTACAGTGGTTCAGTGCTGCCCATGTCTGTCCGTTCCCCCCTTCCCTGCTTCTGTATTTTTCACAGATAATGGTCCCCTGACTGGAACACCTAATTATCAAAATGAAGTCAATGAACACATAATATCCCGGAAAACAGTAGTATTTTATATTGAATATAACTGTATCTTCCCAGATGAAGTAACAAAAACCTAAAAAATGTAGAACCCTTACAAAATACAACTCCAAAATCCACTTCTAACTGAACCCTTTGTCTTGTTTCTTCATTTATGATTATTACGGGATAAGTGATCTTGTTAGGTGGATAGAAAGGAGACAGGAAGATCAAGTTGCTATTGCAACATTTAGAAATGCACTGTTATTTCTCAGGACAGATTAAAGATGACAGGGACCCACAAAGTTGAGAGGAATGTTAAAAAAAAAAATAAAAAACCTTAATATATATCCATCAAATGGGACATGCTAATGGAAAAAAAAGTCTCAAGATAAGGAAATACTACTGTCTCTTCAAAAGCTTTGGCTGACAAAGAATATATATTGATGTGCAAGATGGAAAATATACATCTTGAAAGGTACTGTCCAAATATTCTTTCCCCACTGACAGCAGTGTTCCACTGAAGTCAGATGGAAACACCATGAATCCAGCAAGAGATACATGAATAGCAAAAGGTTATCAGCAAAAGTTGCAGTCCAGCATGAAAACTGCCAGTGACTAATGTGCAACAAAGCAGTCCAAATACCAATTTTATAAAAAAAATTTCCAAAAACATGTCCAGAAGCATATTTGGCCAAAAGTAAAGGGAGTGCAGGATCTTTGGGGACCTTCCTCAGAGAAATTACTTCGTTATTCAACTATTCGAAAGAAGTCTACTATTGCTTTATTGACTTCAAGTTTTTTTAAGATAGCTCGTATAGCCAAAATTGAGTCAAATGGAAGAGCAGAAGTCAATATACTTTTACAGTTACTTTTAAGTCATAGATACAATGAAGAAACAGTTATGTTCTACTATGTAAAATGGACACTTGCATACTCGTTAATTTCTTACGAATAGCATGTCCATGGTGCCCAACTTACACAGGTCTGCACTGTTACGATCAAAACGCAGTACATATTCTATCATACTGATAACATTCACATTAAAAATAGTGACAAGTAAGATTGCCTAAGTTTTACATGTTTTGAATTTTCCAAAACCAATCCAATCATTTAAAGCTTTTGCTAAGCCATAAAAAAAGCCCCAAATGCTTAAGTTTATTTAGTGCATAAGCTACTGAAAATTTATTGGCTAAAACCTAACAATAACTTTCCACATAGTTTATTCTAAACTGATGCATTAGTTAGCTATAGAAATATTTGCTATCTGTTCACTTAAACTCTCCCATGATTATTTCCTTAATAAAATACTAATTTGGGTATTAATATTTACCATTAGGAATTTCACAATCTAAGGCAACAGCAGTTTCATACGTCCAGCATCGAGCAACATTACGAATCGTGTATCCTCCTCCTCCTAACATCAGCAATGGCAAGTTAAAAGTCTTTACAACTTCCACACATTTAGCATGACCTGTCAAACACAAAAAGAGTTGACAATATATGCAAAATATCTATTAAACAGAAAAAGATATAGTGAACTATTTAATCAGACATATGCAGTCGCACTTATCAAGTAAGAACTGAATTGATTCAACTAAAACAGAACTGTGTCCCCCTAGAGCTAAGCACAACCTCACAAGAAGTCAAGACCTACAGATAAGAAACGTACAAAATACATCAAACATTATCCACCCCAGTCTTCAGAGACTTTGCATGATGGCCTATCGTTGCTGCTCTGAAATGCTCTTAGACTGTTTTAGTGTTTTGTCTTTTCATAACTGATGTCAATACACAGTAACAAATGTAGGGACAATTTCTCAGTCAAATGCAATGGGGGAAGAAGGGAAAACAGTAAATCAGTACTTGGTCCTTTCTACTTCTAAATTTGAACCTGTATTAGGGGTTGCTAAGTCTTGCTTACAGAGTGAACTGGTGCCAAGACAGTACACACTCCAGGGAGATACAGCATACTGAAAGGCATCTGTAGGAGGCAGCAGCTCTCTTGGTTTCCAAGATATGTAAGATGGAAAAAAATCTGAGCTGTATGGGCAACTGAAGTAGCTTTGCCACCTGGTGCAAATCAAGAAAAGAACCCTGAAACACTGCAGACCCAACAGATACTATACTGCATTTCGTTGCCTACAAGACTCTAATTGGCTCATTAACACAAAACCAAGAAAACCCAAAAATGAAGATTCAAACAAGCTGGATTCAAGGCTTAGCAGAAGTTCAACATACATTCACATTTTATCACGTAAATAATAATTAAAAATTAATAATAATACTAATATTTATGTTGTTTCCTAAATTAACATCTCACCCCAATTTTGAGAATCACCCAAAAGGGTAGAAATGTAAGTAATACTAAAATAAACTAATTCTATGAAAGTTAATAAAAATGAATGTTAACATAAACCTCATCATAACAAACATCACTATAAATTTAACAATGCAGTAAGTATTCTCATTTCAGTAATACCTATTTTACACCCAACAAGGTGTTTGGCCTTTAGTATCTGTAATCCTACTAAGTGAACCACTTGTTTTGTTATTTGCCCATCATAGTAAGCTGCAGCAGGATGACCGTCATCATCCTGTCATCCAGCATGTTGCTTTAAAACTACAGCAAGCCTGTGCAGAGAAGAAAGGGAATCACTTGAGTGGCTAGGAAGAACATGGAAAACCAAGCTTCTTAACTTTTTTAGATGGACAGAAAGAAAGAGGCAACTTCTGGGTTTCTTTTGGCCATCCCTGTATAGCAAAGAAAGAAGTGATTAATCATAGTAATGAACAAAATCTTTGTGACTCCAGTCCTCATCATGCAAGTGTCTTGAAAAATAGTATGAAGGGTAGAGGTTTCTATTAAATAAAAAGTTACAGACAACAAACACTTTTCTGCTTACCTTTAACAGTAAGATTAAAGCACCCCAGCCTGTCACCAGATAGTGAATCTGCTCCACACTGTAACACCACAGCACTGGGCTGGTACATCTCCATTACTTTGGATATAATCTATAATCAATATAAACCAGCAAGTCATTAATTCACATTATGAAAACAAATCCACAAAATCAAACTAGTATCCTTCCAGAGAGCTTAAAAAAAAAAAAAGTACTCACTGGTTTAAATATCTGTCCATATGATTCATCATCTATACCATCCCTCATTGGAAAGTTGACAGCATAGTATTTGCCTTTTCCAGCACCAATGTCCTACAAGAAAAGATGACAAATGCTTTATTACAAACACAGAAATATATGATGGTATCATGGAAAAAAGTCTACACAAGTCTGCTGAGCTATTCTGTACCATTATTCACGTCTGCAAGAGGAAAAGAAGCGAAGTACCTTACTGGATTCCCATTCTCCCATAAAATCATTTTGGAGTGTAGGAGTTGTACACCAAGACTAAATTTGCAGTAAGTACACTTGATTTTTTAATTCAAAGATTGAGGACAAAAAGACAAAATATAACTGATCAGTTTAGCCCAGTAAAAATAGTTAAGCAAAAACAAGCAAGAAAACCAAGAAGTGCAAGGTGATATGCATGTTTTCAGTGCTGTACAGAAGATTTGGACTTAAGAAGGTTTTAAAAACCATATTCTTTGCTCCAAACATAGGATGAAGAACTAGCTGCAGCAAAAGGGAGAGAAGAAAATCAAACAGAGGCCACTTACAGGTGCCCTTGAAGAAACTGAGACTTTTTAAACAAACAAACAAAAAAATGAACTTGCAGATTATTCTCAGTTCCATCAGGTGACAAGGCAGGAACTGTAGTAATCTATCTTACCAGCTTTCCTAGACAACAGATGTATTAAAAGAAAAAACTCTTTGCAAAAAAATTGAGTGAATAAACCCTGAATCCACTTCTGTTTTGATGATCAGCTTAAAACCTAAAGATCCCTGCTTCTCACACATTTCTATTTCTTCCCTGTAGCTCATCACCAAGACAATCAGAAACTGATCCAGTTTACAAGGCAGTTCTCTGCCACTAATAAAGGTGCAGTGGGGAAGACAGTAAGATTTAACCTGTTCAGTTTGGCTGTAAGCTACTACCAAACAGCAGCTCTGCCGAAAGAGCACACTTCAGGTCCAACATCCTTAAAAAACTACAAGTCACTAGTCAGATGTCCCAGCAATACAAATACTAAATTTCTCAACACTAGCTATTGAAAGAGTCACGGACCTTTTTCCTCTTCCTGAACAAAGCCTCCTTAGCAGTGAATGCAACAGTAAGGTGTCGCTTCCAGTAACTATCTTTTATTGGGGGGGGGGTGGGGGGTGGTGGTGGGGAATGGATGGAGATGGGGACAAGGATGAATGGCCCAATGCAGCATAGACACAATGTTAACAGCTGACATTTTTTCTTCCAGCACATTATTAACATTTCACAGTATTGTAAGATTAGTAACACTGAAGAACCCTGCTGAACTCAACCCTGATTTGGAGCATTACAGTTACCCAAAATCTCCCAAAGTGAATCACCTAGGCTTACAGATGCTGATTTTTGTGAGGTGATAGTGCCTTGCTTTCCAGAATTAAAAAAAAAAAAAATAAAAAAAAATCATTAAATCAATCTCATTCTAAAACATACCAAAGCCAAATGTTCACTAAACAGGGTAATTGCTTTCCAGCCTGAGCTACTCAACAGACATACTTTGTAACTGATACTTGCATTGGTTATAAACACTAAAGAAACAATATAGCATTCTGGTAGCTGCCCATTCATCAATACACCAAATTTCCTCACAGAACCTGGGCCTGTACATAGCACTACAGTCTCAACTGACCCATTTACGTATATATATATATACATGGCCAGGTTGGACAGGGCTTCGAGCAACCTGTTCTAGTGGAAGGTGTCCCTGCCCATGGCAGAGGGGTTGGAACTAAGGTCCTTTCCAACCTAAACCATTCTATGATATAAGACAAGATTAATGCTATCATCTAAGATGTGTAGAAAGTCAAATAACTCACTTAGAACACTGGAAGTTCAGACTGCACAATACCTTCAGTAGAAAATGGATAAATGCAGCTAAACTAGACAACCTCTGCCAGATTCAGCTCCATTGATTGAGCTGCAGTCACAAAATCATCAGCTGATTCATGATTTGTTCCTGCATCAAATAAGCGTAACCTGATCAGCAAACCAGACCAAATAACTAAAGAATTACAGAAACAAGCTTGAATGGAGCCCACGGACAAAAACAAAGATAAGATCTGGCTTTTAAAGTTGATGTAAATAACCAACAACAGCAGATCAAGTTGAGCAGAAGCAAGCAGTACAATACTGGCCTCCAGAAGAAACACTGACTTTTCAGAAAATTAGTTCTCCCTTTAGTTCAATTAGCTTTGCAAGCTCTGGAGATAGGAAAAAGCTAATGTTTTTTTTCCTATGGGGATGTAATAATTCCAATAAAGCCTGCTGAAGTCTGTATGCAGACAATGCTCATTTCAAAATACTAGCTAGCAGCACAGAATAAAAGTTACCATGCCTGAGGTACTGTTTTTCACTGACACTGTGCTAAAAAAAATGCCAATAACATACAATATTATTCTATTTATTCCAGCTGCATTATCTTTAAATTCTTTGTCCTGGGTGTGATAAGGTGAAGAGTCCACAAACTTCTCTGTCAATGGGAAGCACTGTTTCTAAAAAGCCAAGATATCTAACCCTTAAAAAAAAATTCTAGCCAAATTCAGCAACAACAGCTTGTCATGATAAACATCCTGGTCTGAGCTGCTTTTTGTTTGAAGCACCACTACCACCTTGTGGCCAGTCAAGTTAAACCACATGGATAAAATGCCTAATCTGATTTCTACCTAAACCAATTTAGAACACAGTTTAACAGAATGTAACAACCGTAATAACATTCAGCTCCAACAACCACGCTGAAATCAATGCTTAGCGCCCCACTGATTTAAAGCTCAACTTTCATTTACTCCTGTGTCCTCTGGGTATCATCAGCATACTGGGGAGCACACATTTCGGGAATATTAGCAGGAACACAAATAGCTGCATCTCTTGAATCAATTTCAAGACAGTAAGAAAACAGTGAATTCTTTCCCAATGCAGCATTTTTGTAGGTCAACTTTTTAGAAGTGCTTACAATTTTTTAAAAAATTACTAACTGTATGTACAAACTTAAGGCACAAAGTTGCTAATACTAGAGTGACTTATCCTGGGAGCACCTCTGATAAAAAGAGGTTTAATATGAGAGTTTGAAGCTAGGAATATATTAATCCTAATACTTGAAATACTCTTTCAGGTTGTGAAGTGGAACAGTTTCCTGTTCTAATGGACAAGAGTCTGACATGAGGAATGACTAACTTCAAATTAATATGAAGGGCCAGGAAAATTGGTTTTCATTCTCAGCTTTGCCAGAGATTCTACAACAGCTTAAATGATAACTCTTCACAGGCCAATGCTCCTTCCCTCAAGCTAGCTATAAGGCTTAGCACCCAATCGTCTGTGGGGCATGTTAAAGTTCTTCAGCAGTGAGCATCATGAGAACTAAAAACACACTTTATGACATAATAAATATTCCAAAAACAAGCCAACTGCATTACTAGGCAAACAGAACACAGTAAATTCAAGCTGCAACTGAAGCTTTGCGACTATTAAAGCGCTGGCATGAAGTTATTCTAAGATCTGAAATAAGTTTTGAAGCCATGTGATCTCCAAACAGCTACTTTTCCCTGTATGTGCAGAATTGAAATGTACAGATAATGATTATAAATATACCACACTGACTTCCTAGAGACAAAATCTGAGTGAACTAAACTAGTTCTACATTTGAACTAAAATTTCAGACAATTTATCTGGAAGTTAAGGTGTTGATTTCATGTACAAGTGAACAATTTACTTCCCCACTATCCTGTATTTTTTTTCCCTAAGGTTCTTCAACAAATCTGTCACACTAATGTATTTTCTGAAAACTTACTGCTGTATATTATTACTGGACATAGTTATTGTAACCTAGTACTAAAAGAGTAGGTACAAGGAAGAGAATAAGAGGTTATTTATCACCTAATTAAATTTCATGTTCAACCTTACCCTAAGGTCCCCTGTGCCTGGAAAATATTCACCATACTTATGGAATGATACAGTCATGACACGATCTGTGGTATAAAATGCTTCTTCAACACCATCACCATGATGGATATCAATATCAATATACAACACTCTTTGGTGATACCTAGAAAAAAAATAATGTGTGAGAAATCATCATTAGCTGTTACATTCATAATATACTGATACTTAACAAGGAAAAGCCTAATGAAAAAAACCAACCAAACACTGAAATCTAACATTATGATCATTTTGACGATTTTCGTTGAAGTGACCATATGCTCTTAGAATTCTCAGTACAGTTTGGATAATAATGAAAATAAGTTTCTTCATCAAAATAAGTAATTTAAGTATGTAGTGCATTTAGTTTACTCCAAGTTGTCTCACTCCATAGAAGCTATACCTTGTGTTTCTGTTCACACCACTTTCTGTTGTTCATATCTGCTGAATTCGCCCCTTTCACAGGGCATTTCTTTCTGCCTTCTCAGTAATTACCAACACAGTCTGCACTAAAACATCTCTTAGTGCACGCTCCAAACAGCATAGTGCCAGGAGCAGGAATAACCCATGTTCCATAAGCCCGCAAAAAATAAATTTAAATACTTATTTTCTACCAACTTTTCTTTTTCACCTCTGCAACTTGTAAAGACAGGCACATTCTTACTTCCAAGTGTATCGCGCCTACTGTTAGCATGAAATTATTACACTGCTGCTTAGTATTTCCTTAAATACTGCAAGTTTCAGATCAGTTTATTTGAGATGGATAAAGGAACCAGTTGTCTGAAGCCTCAGAGCATTGGCAACAACACTAAGTATCCCTTAAATTCTACGTTGTTCAGCAAAGAACAAAGTCTACCAACATCAGAAGACGTATTTTCATCATGCTTTGCATAGTGCTATAGAATGTGAGTCTGAGCAGCTATAATCTCAGGTGGACTAAGATTTTCCGTTTAACAAGACACCGAATGGGACCGTTTCCTATGGTTACGTAACCCATAACTATTTGAAAGTTTCCTTCCTTCACATGTACATTAAGCTAAAAAATTCAAGACTGGACCACAGAAAATCATTATCGCTTTTCTCAGACTGCAGAGACAGATCCTGAATACATGCTGTACAGTAAAAGGAATGTCTTAATTAATACGTTAATATTAACTATTTGTTAGTGTCCTTAGAAACTTTTTCCATCTTTAAAAAACACTTCCAGACTACAGTGCTTTGCCCATCCCTCACCAGCAGATTCAGCTGCTCCATTCGCAAGAGTCAAATACCTAGAATATTTTTTGTAAATAAAATAAGATTTATGTGTCATTAGAAGGGATACAGTCCCCTGAAGCAGTACAAGTAACACTCAGGATTTGAAATTTTAGTGAAGCATTACTTCTTGAAGTTAATTATATGATCACTTTTTCATTACTCCTCTCATTTTTTATTTTGCAGTCACAGCAGCACAGCTGTTATTTCATGATTTATTCATAACAGCCACATTAATTCATGTAACAATCCAAGGAAGCTCAGTGCATGATCTTCCCTGAATATTCCTGTTTGGTTTAGTAATGACTCAAATGATAGGAAACAAGCAGGCATATTGAGAAACCAAATGGCTGTATGATTGGGAGCATAATGACTGCCCTAAGGGGTCAGGGCAGTGATCCATCTAGCACACTATTCTGTCCCCATGAGTAGCAACAGATTAACATTTACAGAAAGCACATAAGCCTGTCTGTCCATTTTCTGAAGTCTGCTACCCTAGTACTTCCCCACCATCTAGAATTACAGCATATGGCCTTTTACAGGGTACATCACTGCTTGGATCTTTAACATCCATTTACAGACCTCTTGTCCGTGATTATGTCTAATCTCTTTCTTGAATCTGTGGTTGCTGTCTGCTTCGTTCAGCCTCCTGCAGCAGCAAGT
Source organism: Aquila chrysaetos chrysaetos (assembly GCF_900496995.4). Classification (NCBI taxonomy): domain Eukaryota; kingdom Metazoa; phylum Chordata; class Aves; order Accipitriformes; family Accipitridae; genus Aquila; species Aquila chrysaetos. The sequence goes on from NC_044005.1 coordinate 58,958,714, forward strand.
TCCAGAAGTTCACTATACTCTGTGTAGAAAAGTACTTCTAAATATCTGTTTTAAACCCATCTCCTATTAGTTATCTTTTCAGCTTGCCTGTATTTTAAACTTCTTGCTGAAGACAAACCAGGCAGAGCTTGGAGTTTACTTAATTGAAACTGTACGAGTTCAACATGGGCTATGAAAACTCACTGAAATAGTAATTACGATCCATATCTTCAAAGATTTAAATACTTGAATTTGACACTTTCTATAATTTTATCTTGTTTCCATCAGAAACTTACTTCAGCAACTCAAGGATGGCAAGCACGATATCATTGACATAACAGAAACCAGATGCCTCCGATTTCTTGGCATGGTGAAGTCCTCCAGCCCAATTAACAGCCATGTCTGTCTGTTGTCGGTTCAATTTTACTGCCCCAGCTGTAAAAAGATATACACAAAAATGAAAGGAAATGCAGTCAGAAACTTCTGAAGGTCTTTAAATCTGTTACATGAAATAGTATCTTATTTTCTAAATAAATTGGTCCTAGATCTGATCTCTTACCAATACTGAGATACTTGATATATCTCATATTTGACAGTCTGTAACTTATATATGATTATTATTTCTTTATAAAAAAAAAAACACCTCATATTTGATAGTATATTTAAAACTAAAGGAAAGTTTTAAGTTGCTGACATAAATGTAATAAAGCTACAAAATACCTGGCAAACAACCTATACTTACCAACAGAGCCTCCAGTCGACAGCTGACAAAACTCAAACAGGCCATCAAATACAGGACAATCTTCTCCAACATTAACTGTGTAAGAAACATATTACATGTCAAAAACACCATTCCAACAGCATTGCTATACACATGGATAACGCTTACAGATGTCATGCATAGCTCATTCAGCATTTTGACTGCTCCGCTCCCTGCCCCACCTCATCCTTGTCAGGCTAAATTTTAAACACTGAAAACAATGTAAAGTCTTTATAATCTAAGATGACTCCAAACTACCTTTTTTTTTTTTTTCTTTTTTTTTCTTTTCTTTTTAGTTTCCACGGGAAGCTTTGTCTCCTCGTTAACAAGTTAGACAATTTTTAGATTTTTGAAGAAGTGCTGATTAACATAGGTCATGTTAAGAAATGCACAATTACTTGAAAAAAATAATTTGCTGAGAATAAGGCATCATAAAGAGGTTACAATATTGCCTTTTAAATTGATATAAGAGCTATCAAACTGCATTCCTAACAGTACTTTGAGCCTATTCCTATAATTAAAGAAAAAAACTAACAGAAAGGGTGAACAGTGAATAATATACAATTTTTACTATCTCCCTCCAAGAGGAATGAGTAACTCCTTTTTTTGACTCAAACACATTTTCACACATTGATTTTTACTTCTCTACTCTTCTAAAGGCCATTCTTTTTCAGAAAGATTTTGCATTAGAACAGATTTTAAGACTCTTGCAAACAGCTGACAACTAAAATTCAATCTGTGCATTAAGCCTACAGAAAGTATTATTTCACATTTAGAATACACCCTGTGAAAGGCGAGGCAAAACTCCTTCCGTAAGCTTAAAGAAGACTTTTGCCAAGATGGCTGCTTTTAATAGAAAAGTCCCCAAATCAGGGTAGCTAAAGGCAGGCATGTGTTACTCTTGTTACAGTGTTTCTCTAACCCACCCACACCATTAAGCCACATTCATACCTCTGTATTGGTGAATATTTAGCTTTAAACAATGCTAACCATCAAAGCACATACACAAAGATTTACCCTAATGTTGACACTTACATCTCTGCATTTGCTTGCTGTACTCAGACATATTGTCAGGCCTTATTGATCGGAGAAATTTGATGTATTCATCACTATGGTACTTGGTCATTTCCTCAGCAGTAGCTTTGTGGGGTCGCTAATAACAAGAACAAGTTATAGAAATAATCAGAGTGCTCTGCAAAATCAGCTAACAATTTGCTAAAACAGACAACTCAAAAAAAAAATATAATCTACTTTGAAGGGAGAACAGTTAAACTGGTAGTAGTGCTGTTTTACATAAAGCAAGGGCTACTCTGTTGTTAGTATACAACTTGATTAATTCTTCGTGCAGTTACCGCAATGTCTGCCTAACACCCCACTCCCCCCAGTCATAAAAATACTGGTGAAAATTCTCTACTGGGGCTTTACCTCACTTCTTCCAGACATGGGCAACAATCTGCAGTCCTCACCAGTCACAAAATACTGCTTCACTTCCAAGAAAGAGAGTTCCAAATACACCATTTAAGTATTTTCTATTTCCATTCCCACTTCCCTCCATTTATTTGTGTGACAATACTTGAAGCCCTTTAAAAATAACTTAAAATGCTTCAGTGGACATTCTGTTGCTTATACTCACATAAATTTCCATTTTTCTGTATAAGCCATAATTTAGCAGCAAGTTGTGGGTCATTCGGATCCTATGAGGTTTCATTGGATGCCCTTGTCCATAGTAATAGTTTCCGATATCACCTGTCAATATTACACAAATGAATAGCTATTCATATTACAAAACAACTTTTCATTGCTACTTAAGAGTCATTCTTAGAAGATAAGCAAGCAGATATGACTCCAGGAAAAAAAAAAAAAAAAACCAAACAAGAAAACCTGATAAAGGGACTACTGTCTGTTTCAAAAAGGCCATGAGGAAAACTGCCCATAAGAAGTTGTATGTCAGAAGCAGAGGGCAAAAAGGTGGCCAAATCTAACACCTTTTACTACAAGCAGACAGTAGTGGGGGAGCAAAGACGCCTACAGGACATGGTTTCAAATCAAGAGTGAAGAAAATAGTGGGCCAGCACTGAAGTATAAAGTAATGGGAAACTGAACTGGAATTAAGAGGGGAGTAAAAAATACTGATGACATAGCCACATTATACCACAACAGAGGCTGTAGTAAAACCTGCCATTTTGTAGGAGCTGATTTTAAGATACTGTCCTCATCCTGCCCTTAACTACTAACTCTAGCAGTTACGTTCCAGAAGTTAGCTTCAGATCCATTGCTGCAACCACATGCACAAATATTCCCCAAACACCTGCTGCTACAGATCCACAGTAGTTTAACAGAACCTTATAATCCAGATTAGCCCGGCTCTGTCAAATTGGGGAGCAACTAGACACATGATTAAGATAACAAAACTTGACAGTCATTTCTAAGAAAAGAATGGCTGCTATCATGGGCTAGTAAGTTTTCTCCCCAGCTTGGGTACTGTTAGAACATACACGCCTCCACTTTGAACACTGACATTCTCAAGACACAGATCATTTTAAACAGAACTAGCAGTCTATGTGTTTCTGGAAATGTTGACAGGCCTAAAAGGTATGTCCAGTTGTCAATAGCTTTCAACTGGAGAATTCCATATCAACTCTTCGCAATAGCGCCTCTTTTCTTTTCGACCAAATTTCCTGGTAGGATTAGTGAACTTAACCTTCTTGAAATTTTTGCTTTTCTTTCACACCCTCTGACATGCTCTGCCTTGTCCACTGGGAATGAAACACACACTGTTTTCACAATGTCGTACTATTTTACAAATTTTGTTAGTCAGAGATAAGAAGAAGCACCGCTACGAAACAGCTTTAGTTTCACCTCTTCAATGTGAGCCTCAGCTCAGGAGGAACAGAAAATGTCAGCTTGCAGTAGCATTCACCAACTACCAAGAAAAGCAAGCATTACAGTAAGATTGTAAGTCTCAAAGCATTCTCAAATCCAGCTTCCAGCTTTCAAAGTGACAAGGAGAGTAAGGACACTTAGGAAAACAGATATAACCTAATGTAATGTAAGATGAAGTTATCTTGAAAAACAATCGCTCAACACCTAGCTCTTAACCATCCCATAACAATGGAAATACCAAGTTTCAGCATTAAGAACTCTGAAGAACTTGGACCCACTCCTAACTTGGGTATTTAAGTGGAAGATTAGCACTTGTCAGTTACTAAGACCCGGAGTCTTGCAGATACTTATTGCAAGCCTCCAGTTTTGGTCACATGCAGGTCAAGAGCAAAAGGTATTAAGAGAGTATAACCACACTCCTTCCCACCAGCAAGAACATTTCCTCACATTTTACAAAACAGTACGTTCCAAATTTGGTGTTTATGAAAGAGCTGTGATAGATCTTTCCAACTAATGACTAGAAGATGGAAACCAACCATTTACTAGCCCTACTTTGTTTTGTGAAGTTACTGATAAGTCCCAGATTTACAAAGCTTCAAGCTAGTAAAAGCTTAAAATTTTGAAGCTTTTAAGACAATAGTGACTTTCAATAACTTGATGCTTCTGAGGAAACTTCATTCCAAATGCATTTGTGGCTTAAAGACTGTTTATGTATTTCATACCTTTTCTTTTTTAAACAGGCCATTTCGATTTTAACTATTTCAACTTGTATAGTCATCACTGATATTTTACTCAGAATGCTGATGGATAAGGAAGCAGACAATTAAGAATGATTTTTCTACCTTATATAAAATGTAAGGCTTGTTTTCCCTTAAGAAAAAAAAAAAAAAAACAACACATTAACAAGCTTCCCAAATAGACTTGCAACATATCCTTCGATATACTGCAATTGATCAATTAAGCAGATTCAAAGTTAAGCATGTTCTACATACCATACACTGCAGTGTACACTTAAAGAAAAATCAATCAATTAATAAATTAAGCATAACTTTTAACTTTTGCTTTATTTTTTACCAGAAAGGAGAACTTTTAAAAGAATTGGCAAGTTGGTAAATTTAATGGGAGCTTATTTAATCAAATATAAGATCTGTGGGTGAGTATCTGGCAGAAGCATATTGATCCTTCCACATTAGAGGTCAGCAGTAATGACTAACAATAGATATCAATATAACACACTTTAGCAACAGGCAATACTATTTACATCTTTCAGGTCTCAGCATCACCAACAAAAAAGCGTTTTGGCATTAGACTCATAAAAAAAACCAAACTCAAACATAAGACAAAAAGCCCATTAAGTTTCAAGGGACTGTTGTGACATGTATGTTAGCAGGAGTGGGAAATGAAAAGGTATGCAAGAGGTTCCTCTTTCTTCATTAGCACCTTGATTTCCAGTCAACATCACAACCCAAAGGGGACCCATCTTGGAGACACCATCCCATGGTGAAGGCAAAGGTGTCAAAAGTCTCTCCTCCTTTACCCACTGAAGGAGAAGGTGCCCTTCCTGGTACAAACACTTCATCCACTGATCCTGAAACCTATTTCTCTCTTCTTCATGTTTCACGGCCTTACCAGAGTACTTTGGGGAGAAAAGCAAGGTGTACCAAGAGCTAGTGTGTGTGGGGATGGGACACCTCCCTCACTGATGGAACTAAAAAGCTCTGCACATAGCACCAGACTAACTCTGGCTAGAGTATGCGTATATATGAGAAATGGGTACAGCGAGGCCAAGTGCACAAGACTAATGTTACAGATAGTATGAGTACGTGATTCTAAACTTGTCAATACAAAGATAAAAATCTAAAGAAGCGTTACGAGCATATTTTATATCGCTCACCAGCGCGAGTGCATGTGGAAAGTGCAAAAGAACGTAACTGAAAGAGGAAGCGGAGGGAAAAAATGCAAAGTAGTATATGCAGAAAGTTGGCAAAACTATTAATCTTTCAAAGCAAGGCTTCAAAGACTGAAATTTACAGTTTTATACCAGTAAATATATCAGCTAAATGGCTCTCATTGAGAGCTAACAACATAATCTCTGAAAAGTTGAGTCCTTAACTAAAAAGAGACGAACCAAGTGCCCATTCAATGCTAGCACAAGTTTACTGTCCTGCACTGTTCACCACATGATGCAAAATGTGATACCAACAAATGTCCAGAAAATTAAGTTGTTACATACACTGTCATGTTCTGGGTTCAAATATGTCAAAAAACAACAACAACCCCCCCTACATTTCAATTCATACAAGTTACTTGCCTAAATTCTGAAAAGAGCTATCAAATAAAAATAGACCCACATGATTCCTCTGATGAACATAAGTTTTAGACACTCCTCTATCTGAGACTTCAGCAGGGTCTACAAATGTTAAGTATTCTAATACATAGAAAAATACAAGAGGCTACATGCCCTAAAGGAACTTCAATTATGTCTGACAAACACACAACCGACCAACAAAAGCTGCTATGTCCCCAAAAAAGTATGTCAGTCTCTCTAGCTACTAAGATATATAGAAAAATAACAACTTTAAATTAGCCCATTACAAAACAGTCTTAACAGCCTGAAGAAAGAGGAAAGATATGACATTTACTTATCTTTTCTGATACTTTGTAACTTGTAAGTTACACTGCTTTGCAACTTTGATATGGATAAATTGTTATGTATGCTGACCGTATTTCTACTTATTTTAAGTACAGTTACCATGAAACCATGAGGTACTTCAGAACTGCACTAATTGCAGAAACCTAAATGCTACAATGGAAACCACATGAAAAAAAATCTTACTAGCTGTAGTTACATTTGGATTGACTTCTGCAATACTAACAGGTGAACTCACATAAAGATGAATGTAAAAAAGATCATCAATGCCTGATCAATCAAACAAACAGCTATTCAAACAGGCCTGAAATTATTGCACTAGCATCTGAAGGGTTGCGTTTTTTGTTCTCGTTTGTAAAATTAAGCAGACAGCAGGAGACTAGCAAAGTCCTTACTTTTGAGCCCTGAGCAGAGGTTGGACACCACCACCACCGTATTTGGAAGCCACTGCGCAAAGCATTGATGAATTTCCATGAAGCACTTCAGTTAAAGTTTACATCTGCAGATAAAATGAACTTAAACTAGAAGTGCTAATGTACTTAAACAATGTCTGAATATAGTAGCATACTGCCCTATTGAAAACAGGTTTGGTCTCGTCTTCACGGGTGGAACCAACCACATTCTGATGCAGATCTCTCAAATTTTTCATGAAGGTAGAGCCTTTTGTACACCCACATTAAGTTATGCACAAGAAGCAATCTAAACAATACTGCTAGTGCATTGGCATGGAATAAATACACTTATTAACTGTAACCATGCTAGTTGCTGCGTGATTCTCTAGAACTGTGCTTTGCTGTACAGGAGCACAGAGTTGGAAAGACCATCTGGGTCCTGTCCTCATTGCTATGGGCAACTGTATGACACGTACCTATTTTGGAAGAGGCCACTGAACTACCTGAGCCACATGCTGCAAGACTGTGGCAATGACCTGAAGACACATGGTAAGAGGCTAAAATAAAAGCTACAATATCCTTCCATATCTAGCATGGTTCTAAACAGTGTGAGGAACAGACTTTGCTAAGCTATAGCCATATATACATTAAGACTAGAAGTATTTACTAAAAATATTTCAGACAAGACGACTAAAGTATTTTAATTTGTACATTTTTAGTTCTTCCCATAGTATACTGGCTCAAACTTAAACAACATTCCTAACCTGAGCGTGATCACAAGCAATGCAAATTCTGCAAACTGGATGTGGCTGACAGTCTATTACAAACTAACTGCAGAAAATGAAATCAAGCTTCATCTATCCAAAGTTTATTGGTTCTGGGTACAGCGTGAAGGCTATTAAAACAGTTAATTATCAGAAAACATTAACAACAACACACTCCGAGAAAACTTGGTAAGCTACAAGCTAATTTAAAAAAGCAACTTTAGATGACAATCACACTGAGTTTCACAAAAAGCATGTAGGAATTTATTGCATCTCAGAAGATATGCATATATGCTTCTAGTACTTATGAACACTTTTTAGTGTATACTTTTAGAGAAACAGAGTGAAAGTATGTGTGGAGGGGCAATTCTGACAAAAAATGGTCCTCTACTTCGGTTGTGACATCCTTGGAGGTATACCACCACCTCAGCTGTGTGCTTGAAGTATCTTTGTATTTTTTGGTTTTGGGTTATTTAAGGCTTCAAACACTCCCCTCACTTTGATTCAAGACTTTGCTGGTATGACACAGTTACAAAATACTCTGAATTGCCACATGAACCACAAATTAGCATTAGAAATATTTACTGCAGGTATTAACTCTAAAATTTCTTCTAATAACTCTATTTCCAAAAGAAGTGTAAAGTAACTGTTGGCCTTGGCAATAAAAAATAAATAGGACATCAAAAACATTCCAAAGCTGTTCATTTCTGTCACATAGAAAGCACTTTTTTTAAAATCACTTTTACAACAGATGCTCTTTTCTCTACATTATTGTCAACTGCATTTATCCTAGTCTACATATTCAAGCAAGATATGAGCTGCAACTGCTTTTAAGCCGCCATTACCCTACCACTTCCAAACTTCTTGCTTCTCCAGTTTCTCCCCCCCTCTTCACCAGTATAGCTTTTTGGCTGTTAAGGAAGCCTGATACTAGCACCAAGTACCAAAATCCAGGGATCACAGAAGACCTGAAGATATCAATATCTAGTAAACTATAGCCACCTGACTTTATTAAAAAAAAAAAAAAAAAAGGGGGAAAAAAAAAGAAAAAAGCATACTGATTAAAGAAACCAAAACCATGCAAGCATTTGCAGAGAGAAAGCTACTAAACTCTCACTGCAATCTTCCTTTCAACAATGCGAAAAGTGATTCCTCTTCCCTAGGAAAAGTAAGATCCCAGCCTCACCAAAATTATCCCTAACAGGGGCCTCCTTTCCCCTTTAGGCTGAACAAAGAACCAGAGCTAGCAACAAAGAGAAGGGGGCGGCAACCACCACTCTGCCTCCTTTAGTGTGGTAAAAAAACCAAGACAGGCCCCACAAGATCTGCCATTTCTAAAGAATGGCAGATTTGCTACAGCAACAGACACCTTTGATATCTTAGGGGGTTTAGCCATTCATCTTCATTTACAAAATGGTGAAAACACCAAAGCGCTACGGCCAAACAGCCTCAACCTCCGTTTCCTGGCTACTACCAATACCAGTCTCAGACGCCAACTTAAAGGATTGTTACAATAGGAGGCAATTTAAAAAAAATAAATCAAATCTCTTAACTCATCTGACCAACGAGTTTACCCTCCCAGTACAAAAAAGGAAAAACAAGTGCAAACTCAAGAAGAAAACGAAAAGTTCTCACTGCTGCGGCCAGACAGAACCGCAAACAAGTTGCTGGAAACATCTGCGACTAAGGACGAGCTTCGTGCGCTTTTTCGACGCGACTGACAACGCAGATCACAAGTCACCGTGTCCTCATCGGGCGAGCGTGCAAACCCAGAAGGCCTGCAAGCAACTCGAATTTCACTATTATTAAACACCTACGCGCGCAGCTTTTGTGTTTTGCTAGAAGAGAGAGGCTCGTGGAAGCCCAGCCCCCACTCCGATCCACGTCCGTGGGTTTTTTTTTTGGGGGGGGGGGAGGTGGGTTCCCCTGTCCCCTCCGCACACCCGACCCCAGCGTGGAAGCCCGGCGAGGGGCAGGCCCCAGCGCAAGAACCACCAGGTGCCGGAGCTACACATGGCCTAGACTTTTTTTTTTTTTTTTTTTTTTTGCAGGGGAGGAGCTAGACACGGCAGCGACTCCAACGCCTCCGTGCTTAGCGGATGAAGGGGAGTGTCTCAACTTTTCTTCTTTTTTTTGTGGTTTTTTTTTTTTGGTTTTTTTTTTTGGGGGGGGGGGGGGGGTGGAAGGGGGGGAAACAATAGACGGAGCACTCACCGCCGGGCCCGGCAGCCGCTCCGCGGCAGGCCAGGCAGCTCCCCGGCTCCGAGCCCACCACCACCACCACCGCCGCCCCCCCCCCCCCCGCACACTCCCACCGCCCCTTCCCCCCTCGCCCGGCGGCCCCCGGGGCTCAGCCCCCCGCGGCGGGGCGAGAGTGCGCAGGGCCGATGGCGGGAGCGGGGACCCCCGGCCGGGGCCGCCACGGAGCCGGGGGGAAGGGGCGCCCGTAATGGCGGGGGCCGGGGGCAGGCCGCCCCGGGCGGCAGTTACGAGGGGCTTCCCCACACACACACACACCCCACCACCGCTCTCACGCTGCCGCGCCGGCCCCCGCTCACCGTCATAGTAGTAGCAGACTTTCTTCTTGCCGCCGCCCTGACTGTACGCCATAGGGGCCGCCGCGCCGGGGCCGGGGCCGAGGGGAGGGAGCGGGAGGCCGAGGCGAGCGCCGAGCCGGCACGGAGGGAGGGAGGAGGGAGGGAAGGAGGGAGGGGGCGGGAGAAGGCGGACGCGGGAGAGCGGGAACTCGCGACGCCGGGACGCGGGCAGCGCCAGCGGGCCCCGACCATCGGCAAGCGGGAGGGAGGGGGCAAGCGGGGCGCGCCCAATCCGCCGCCGCAGGGGGAGGCGAGGGAGAGAAGGAGGCAGAGAGGACGCCTGCGAGCGAGCGCCGGCTCTCGCCCGCCCGTGCCGGCCCTTGGCGCTTAGTCGCGGACGCAGACAGGGAAGGAGCTAGCTGGGAGTCCTCATAAGCGAATTCTTGGAGGAAGCCCTTTCCTCGACCACCCCCATGCCGCGCAGTGGTACGGTCCGCCGGCGGGCGTCGGGCTCCGTCCCCGCCCCTCCGTGGAGCCTTCTTGGCGCATGCGCGGCGGCGTCGCCCCGGTCCAGCGCGGTGCGGGCCCGGCCCGGCATGGCGGCCGCGGCGGGGAGAGCGGGAAAGCCCCGCTTCAGCGGCCGACCCCCGTGCCCGGACAACAGTGGGGCCTTCCGCTGCTCAGCGCTAGGGTCACGGCGGCTCCCCTCGGCCAGCCAGCCCGCCTGTGACCGGCGAGCGCTTCCCGCCGCCTCGGGGCCGCCGGCCGGTACCTCCCGGGGCAGGAGTACGGGGCGAGCGCAGATGCTCGACGGGCTGCTGTGGCGGGCGGGGGGGGTGTGCAGGAAAGAGTCTGCCGTTTTCCACAACAAAAACGCTTTCTGTTGGGGGGCGTTTTGTTTGGTTTTTTTCAGTCCTGGGGTTGCGTACGGCTTTTTTTTTTTTTTTCCCCCTTTTCTTTTGTTACCTGAAGTCCTGGAGGGTTACAGAAGAGCTGCCATTTTACTCTCGTTTGAGAAGCAGCTCAGCTGCCCGCCCATCCGCCAGGTACCTGAGGGAAGGGGCGGCTGCAGCCAGGCTTCGTTCAGGCTGATGCAGAGCCAGGAGGACTCCTGACAGCACACGGGCCGACTGACACGCTTGCTGCTCAGTATCCCTATTCTGGAAGGAGTTGAAAGCGTGCTTCCCAGTATGCATGGCAGTTACTTCTTCCAAAATTAAGGCGTGCTACCCAAGAGCAAAGTAGTTGTGGTTTTATATAAAGGGCTTGACATCTGAGTCAAGTTTCAGTTTGAGATCCACCAGTGGTGTTCTCTGCCTGCCTCAGCTCAGCTACAAACACAGGAGGAAGAAATACAGAAAGTTTAACAGGATCACGTTTCTGCCTAGCCAGTTACTGTAGCTTTCTTGTATTTGCATTTACATAGGGGTTCACGCTTGTTAGAACTTGGTCTGATATATCTGAGTCTGGGGATGTGTATCAGTTACACAAAAGATTACTGTTTCTTCAGCTGACGTGAAAATCCAGTATTTAGGGACTTGCACTCATTGTAGAAGTCTTGACCAAGGTTCCTTGATTTATTGGAGTCTCTAAAAGTAGCTAGAAACCCTGACTGTTAACCACATGTACCTTTATATTAGATTATATAAGTGCCTACTTATTATTAATGTCACTCATCAAAACCAGTACATGCCCAAACACAGGTTACATCTTTGTTCCCAGAATTAGGTTGTTTTCACACCTGGAGATAGACAACAGGAAGCTGGGTCCTTTTAGCTGATAAAAATTGTTTTTATATTGTTAGAGAGAACCAACTGTAAAATAAGTTTATGTTAACCACATGTATACACACAACACCCTGAGGATAAACCTAGGACACACTGAAGTAAAAATGGATTCTGTATTTTTTTCCCCCTCTTCGTGTTGTAACAAAAGGATACTATTTTGTCATGTAGCCAGGTGGTGTAGCGTATTTAAAAAAACATTTGCCATATTCCATTTGGAAATTTCTTTCTTAGAAGGAACATACAAAAATGATTTCTACAGCTTATACAGCTGATATGTACTTCTTGCTGCAAACTGCAGCAAAATACCTGCATGACATTGTAAGCGATAATAGGCATGATATTATTCACTTACCACTAACTTCCTTTTAGTTTCAGCCTGCTTAACGCTGTCACTGCTTGAACAGTTAAACTGGACTCCCAAAGCTCCATACACTAGTTACCTAATATAAAATAAAGTATTATACACCTCTTTGACCATTGAAATTAAATTTGGTTTTGAAGTTAGTTGATGTTTTCTAATTGCCTGATAAACATTTGTATCCAACTAATGTAATAGCCCAAGTCTGCTGGCTCAGAATGAGGAACAGTTTTACTTGCACCGTGAAGGGAATTCAATACAAGCAGTGATTTATTGTCAGAGTTCTTAGGGACTTTATCTAAAGAAAAAAGTTCATAATTACATTAATAAGGTAGGCAATTAGTTTCAGATGGGTACTCAACCTCATAGAAATAGCTTATTTTGGTTTAAATGAAACTGAAGTGACATTGGCTAGATCAAGAGAAGCTGCTTTGCTTTCAGGGTAAGAATGACTATAAATGTTCTTCTAACAGCTGAATTTATGTAAGTGTAGTTCTCATTTAGAGAAGCTCCTAGAATAGTAACTCATACCTGAATCAAGCAAGTACAAACAAGTATACAAAGTTATCCTTCAGCCAGAGAGATAAGACTTCATTCCCTGAATTTGCAATAATTCAGTATTACAGGAAGGACACTATTAGATTTAACAGGTCAGTAAAGCCTAAATATCAAGTTTCAAAGATATGTATACAAGGGTGATTTCCTAGCCCAGTCTCACTTCTAGAAATGCAAGTTTTGCAGATACATTCAAAGCTGCTTGTTAAGAAAACAGCATGGCAGCCATGCTACGCAAAAGCTAACGACATGGAAGAAACTCTGGAGCAGTCACTCCCCACGGTAAGCAGACGTGAACATCTGCTACTTGAGTCCTATGCCAGTTCCAGGACAGAAAAGAGTATATAACAAAGCATCAGTGGGAAAGGTGTCTATTCTGTTTTAATATGTAGCTGCATAGAGACACAATTTTACAACATAATGGAGATATTTTTATACCTTCCTGTAATTGCTTGTTCCTGTTACTGCATGACTTTTAGCTTTATTTCACCCTTTCTCTGCATCATTATACTAGCATTAGCTGCTTCTTTCACACCATATTTTTGTTGTACCTTAGTGTTTATTTAGTAAGAGACATGAAAAAAGGTGCAATAAGGATCTTTTAAACAGAAGAATAACTTACAGCTTCAGCATTTGCAGCAAGCATTGCAACAGAAAGTATTACTATTTTTTACATCTCTCCTAATGCACCTCTCCTATGAAAGCTCAGTGAATGCTTATGCAAACAGTGAACAAGAAATCCGCTATAGGTAAAAGTTTAAACCTTTATTTTTCTTATCAAAAAGTGATCAAGATAGCATTCTCAAATCCAGAGGACCACCGCCCAGTAAAAGCCAAGCAAACTAAGATATTTTAAAACAGAGGGCTTAAATGAAGGCTCTATAGCACCTATTTTTTTTTCCTCCTAGCAGCTGCTATAGAAGAGTGGCATTACTCATATACCACAAATCATGGCCAGATCACCTTCCTTCTCTCTCCTTGCATAATCTAGAAGCAGAAAGATACAGCTAGAAAGCTTGCCATCACCTAGTTCATCGCTTACCTAAGCTGCGCAACCCCATGCACACTCATGTACATACAGCCACCTCAGTTCACTTTAGCAGAACTCAATAACTAATCAAGTTAACAAAAAATCCAAAACCCCCAAAAACCTTTACAGAGCAAAGAAATTGTTCACCTAACAATTGATGAGGCTTCTCATTATCAAGGGCCAGAAAAAAAACAACCTTTTAAACTACCTTACCCTAGACTACACACTCAAAAAACTCCAAACAAATTTAACCTAGAGATACACACAAAATCTATTCATTAATTTACCTCCTCATAGAATAGTTATCCCTTATACCATTAACTACAACCCAATTCTTCACACCCCCCCAATCCTTCTTTAACCCTAGCCATACTCATACTCACCCCACACACACTCATACTTTTTTATCTGTGAAAGTAAGCATTTTCAGGTGCTACCTATTAGCAGCATTCACAGCTGCAAACTTGTAAACACACATACATAAAGGTAAGGAGAAAGACACAGACAATATTATTGACTTGTCCTGTTGTTTAGTAATGCTAACAATCTCTTGACAGCACAGAAGAGAGTTAACGTGGGAAAAGTAGTTTTCTCAAGGCATTCATAGACCTTACAAGAGTTCTAGAAAGCATAAGGGTAAATAGGGATTTGGGCTGCTTTCCTGAGAAGGAAACACAGGTTTCATCATGCAGATACTTTACTAATGAACTCACTTTATGCAGAATGTCAAAGTCATTAAAGAACACATAGATAAAGAGAACTAAATAGAAAATTAACTGTGAGGTTCAGATTTTCTCTCTTGCTTATTTGTGCAATAAGCACTGGCAATATTGCTATCTACTAATTGCTTTTGAATTTCAAGAGGGTAGACTGCTGACTATTCTTCCTTAATTGTTGCTGGAAAGTGCTAAGACTCATAGTGGTTTTGTATTAATGCTACATAATAGTTGTTACTGTCAGTCTGGGAGCTAAGGGAACTTGCCCTGCTCCTGAATGCTCATGTCAATAGTAAAGCATGGCAGTGATTTCAGTTTAAGTGGTAGGCCAGTGCATTCTCTGATGTGCCTATCATTTCTCTGTGTAGTGTCTTCATCTCTGTGTGATGTGTGTAAACACAATACATCAGCTGTATATTCTGCCTGGGGCAGCTGTACCCACCCATTGAATCTCTTCTGTAATTGACTGAAACCGGTTCCCTGTGCAGTTGTGTGCCTGGCAGTCCGATAGCCAGGAAAAGTCTGTCCTCAGTGCACAGCATGTAAACACCGATGCAGTTTTTATGCAAAGTGGCACGATATAATGCAATAGCTCGAATGCTCGTCTTTAAAAAGAATGGCTATGTAATGTTTCTAAAGCACATAATCATCAATATTCAAATCTTTTCTTTTAAAAACTTAATTTTTTAAAAGTTGTTGGGAATAGGAAGGTGGATTGAAAGAAATCTGCAATGCTAGGTATAGTACAATGAGAGTAATGTAATTAACCTTTCCTGTTTGTATTGAAAACTTTGACAGACCTGAAGAAAATGGTGTACGCGCACCTTTATAGGAACTTAGATGGCTGTCACTAGCTTTTGCAGTAAAAATACTGTTTCTTGGTGACTGCTAGAGTGCCCAGTATACAGTCTTCCAATGTTCATTGTTTGCAAAGAGAGATCGGTTTAAGTTATGCTAGCTTTTGGTGAGATGACTGAATGATGTTCTCTATATCTGGTAATGCCTGAAGACAGACAAAAGTCTTTTTAAAAGAAAATCTGACAGATAGTTATGACATTCAAGACATATAGATGAGAAAAGTAACCATCCACCACAGTATATTTCCCAGAGCCACAGACCTCCCTATCAAGCACAGTACTTGTGACTTACTGGTGTCTGCTTTACTTTGCTTTACCCTCTCTACTTCTGAGCTAAATACTGAAGTTGGGTGGAAGGTAAACTTGTGTAAAGTAGCAGACAGGCCTTCTCAACCTATAAATGATGTTTTAATAGCTCTGTATGCTTACAAATTGCTAGGGTTAAATGTTTCTGTTCTTAGCAGCAGTCTAATTTACAGAAATTGGTATGGACAAACACAGGTAAGTTTTTGTTCTCAGCAAGTAGTGGGAAACTTGTACCTTGGTAGTGGGAAACAGTCTGCTGGTAGAAAGTCCCCAGATGAGGAGCATGTCAGGACATGGATAAGCAGCGTGCAGAGTACCACTGTTCTCCAGCCACTCTGGAAGAGTGAGTCCTGAACTGCTATAACCTATAAATCACTTCCTCATTTCTTCTTCTGTCTCAGGGGCTGAACAGGTCACAGCTGATAAGACATTCTCATCCCTGCCTGATTCACTCTCCCTCCTGACTCCTTGATTAACCCTAGATATCTCAAGAAAACAAAAACCAGTGAGCCACTGGCCATCTATGCAAACACCCTGCCAGTGCTAGTTTTTGCATATCAGGTGTACCATGTGAAGTGTTGTTAAAATAAAGTTGTATCTGTGTAAGGAAAATGCACCAATTTATCTTAAATCAAATTGAAAACCACTTTATACTGTAGTGAGGCACTGTATAAACACTATTTCAATTCGACAGCAGCTGGTTAGCTTCAATATAAACTGATTCTAATCTTTGGAGACTAATCTGATATAAAGCAGCGTTCACATAGTTATTTGTATCAATTAGAAAACAATTTAAGGTAAACAGGGGCAAACTTCTCATATAACTGGTGCCTATCAGTTTGAATTTCCTATCTGATTGAGTCTTGGCAAGGAATAAATTGCCAATGAATAGAAACAGACAAAATAAATGGAATTCTGGAGTCTGTAGACAATTCACTGCTTGGAGAACAAGACTGCTCGCCACTCCATTAGCCATACCAGTACAAGGTTAAAAAACCTTGTAAAAAAGGGTGACCTGCGGATGGATTTGTCTGAGGAGTTGTGCAGTTGTCAGCATGCAGATGAGATCCTTGGCAATTCTCTTTGGCTTTATTTTCGCTGTGCAGGAATTACCAGCAAGCTGTGGATCAGCAATCTCATTATTGCAAAGTCATGAATGTTCCTTCTCTCCTCATCTGTTCTTAGCGTGGATATATCACAGGTGCAGTGTACCACAACATTTCTTTGCAGCACTGCAAACCCGAGTGTCAAAGAACAGAAGCAAAGGTGAAGAAAAGCATTTTTACAAAATGGGTACCGAAGAAAGATTTTCTTGTTAATTCTCATAAATCTAGTCAAAAAAGGTTGTCATTTAGAAGTTTTTAAGAAACTATGATTTTTTTTAGGTAGCCCACTGAAAAAAAAAAAAAAAATTTATTATCTCTTCCAGATGCCAAAATACCCATTCTACCCCACTGCCCCATCTTACATTATAGAAACCGTATTAATTTCACATTTTAGGACCTGTGATTTATTGGTAGCTGTCTGTAATAATGTATCGCATTGTACCCAGATGAAAATACTGCATTGTATATACTGTACATATTTTGTCCTTTTGCTAGCAACACTGCCTTTAGTAAAGGAAGAAAGTTCTTCTCTACACCTTTCTGCCATCATTTTTCCTGGAGCCACTGATGTGGATGTGCTGGCTGTACACTCACTTCTCTGCCAGGATTCCTGTTTCCTCACCTCACCCCACTTGATAAGCAGATTTCTTCAGGAATATCACATTCATGCAGGTGGTGGCTGGGAGATCAAAGCATCTGAAGGGCAGGCTGAAGCATGTTTCTTGGCACTGAAGTGATTGAGGAGCAAACTAAACCAGAGTTTTTAGGTTCTTGCAGAAGAATAAAAAAAGAGAAAGTCCCTGTTACATTTTTATTCCCCATTAAATTGCCCATGCCATCTTATTTGCTTTTTTAATCAGTTTTAGCCCATGATATATTCAATGGGAGCTTTAAATAGGAGACACCTTAGAAGGCTGTCTGAGGGCTGGCATGGCCACATCGATCTTGCTGGCCCCTACAGCACTTTCCTGTTTCCAGATTTGGCTGTGCACCCCAGCAGCAGGCCAACTGCACCAAGAAAAGTGTCTCCTTCATGCACCACCCCCGTCTCCTTAGTCCCTTCCTTGGTTTCTGTGCAGGTCAGTGGGTCCCTTGGCAGATCCATCGGAATGCCATTGTGGGCAAAGATCAGACAGGCGGGGGTGCGGGAAGTGCCGCAGGGTGCTTCACCGCTGAGAAGACTGTGGGGACCTGTGTTCCCCAAAGGGAAGAGCGATGCAGTGAGGCAGATCTGCTGAGTACTCCTATTACAATAACATGTAGTGCCCATTAGGCTGAAAGCTAAGAAAAAGAGAAATATGAAATGTAATGGCATAAGGCAGCGTAACAGAAGGGTTGCCCTCTAAAATGATGAGAAGGAATGACAAGGAAGCAGTCTGCTTTAGCAAGAGCATAGCTGAGAGGCTGTGATTAGTTGCATTTTACATATAACCTGACTCTAAATCTAGCCTGATTCTTTCATATCTCCACCGCCCAGTGGGGTCTTTCACTCCTCTCAGCATCACAAATTCCAAAGTCTCCTGGTAGGCGGTCACTTCTGTATTTTAGGTTTTCAGTGATACTTCCTGCCTGAAGAGATGAGGCAAGTCAAAAAGATGCATTGATCTGATGAGAGATGCAGAGGGAGAAAGCTGATTCAGGTCCTGAGAATGAATTCTTAAATTCTAAGCTTTAGCTAGCTTTTATCAAGCATTTTTTTTCCTCCTTTTCTTCAAATGTGATTTACTTAAGCCTAAGCGTCTACTCAAACAGCTGGTTTAGCAACTAAGCTAATTATACCAGCTGAGGATCTGGACAAGTTACATTGAAGTGGCTCAGGTGGATTTGGACTGGCAACATAAGGGTGAATTATTTATGGCTTGGTGGGCCCATGACACCTCCGGCCACCAGGAAAGAGGTGCAACATATAGATGGGCTCACGGTCGAGGGGTGGACTTGACCATGGATACAATTGCACAAGTTATCCATGAATGTGAAACATCCTGCAATTAAGCAAGCCAAGAGGTTAAAGCCTCTTTGGAATGAAGGGCGATGGCTGAAATATAAATATGGGGAAGCCTGGCAGATTGACTATCCCACAAATTCACCAAGGCAAGCGCCATGTGCTTACAACGGTGGAAGCCACCACCGGATGGCTGGAAACAAATCCTGTGTCCCATGCCACTGCCCGGAACACTGTCCCGGGCCTTGAAAAGCAGGTCTTGTGGTGACACGGCACCCCAGAAAGAATTGAGTCAGACAACGGGACTCATTTCTGAAACAACCTCATAGACACCTGGGCCAAAGAGCATGGCATTGAGTGGGTGTATCACATCCCCTATCATGAACCAGCCTCCGGGAAGATTGAATGATACAATGGACTGTTAAAGACTACGTTGAGAGCAATGGGCGCTGGAACCTTCAAACATGGGGATACACATTTAGCAAAAGCCACCTGGTTAGTCAGCACCAGAGGATCTGCCAATTGGGCTGGCCCTGCCCAATCAGAACTTTTACCTACTGTAGAAGAGGAGAAAGTCCCTGTAGTGCACATAAAAAGTATGTTAGGGAAGACAGTCTGGGTTATTCCTGCCTCAGGCAAAGGCAAACCCATTCGTGGGATTGCTTTTGCTCAAGGACCTGGGTGCACTTGGTGGGTGATGTAGAAGGATGGGGAAGTCCAATGTGTGCCTCGAGGGGATTTGATTTTAGGTGAGAATAGCCAATGAATTAAACTGTGTGATCTTAGTTGCTATATAACCCTGCCACTGTATGTTACCATTACTATAATTGTCATATGCTGTATCAATGGTATTACAGTAAGGATCACTTAGATTAATGAAGAATGAACTTTGATAAAGCTGTGTAAAGGGCAGTAGTGATGGAACCAGAATTGACTTCAGCATACAACAATCCAACATTACACACCATCCTCCTGCTGCACCCAATGGCACCCTCGCCACACCACACTGAAGCCCAATCCTGCTCTGCCGACTGAGTGGACTTTGCACCATCCCTCCTGCCCAGAAAGACTGGTATGACAGATGGAGCCCAAAGTCATGGACAATGAACTCAATGGACATTTTATAGGGATGGCCCATAGGCTAAGGGAATGGTATCTGTGTGTATATATGTATATCTCAAAGGATAGGAAAGGTGATGGTGATTAATTGGGATGTATTGGAAAGTGTGGGATCTGAGCATGACGTAAATGGTATAGAATAACGGGTGGATACTGTCCTGGTTTTGGCTGGGACAGAGTGAATTGTCTTCCTGGTAGCTGGTATAGTGTTATGTTTTGGATTCAGTATGAGAAGAATGTTGATAACACACTGATGTATTCAGTTGTTGCTAAGTAGTGTTTAGACCAAGTCAAGGATTTTTCAGCTTCTCATGCCCAGCCAGCAAGAAGGCTGGAGGGGCACAACAAGTTGGGAGGGGACACAGCCAGGGCAGCTGACCCAAACTGGCTGAAGGGGTATTCCATACCATGTGATGTCATGCCCAGTGTATAAACTGGGGGGAGTTGGCCTGGGGGAATCACTGCTTGGGGACTAACTGGGCATCGGTCGGCAGGTGGTGAGCAATTGCATTGTGCATCACTTGTTTTGCATATTCTAATCCTTTTATTATTATTATTATTGTATTATTATCATCATCATCATCATCATTTTCTTCCTTTCTGCCCTATTAAACTGTCTGTATTTCAACCCACCAGTTTTACTTTTTTTTTTTCTGACTCTCTTCCCCCATCCCACTGGGTGGGGGGAAGTGAGTGAGTGCCTGCATGGTGCTTAGTTGCTGGCTGGGGTTGAATGACAACAGGTGTACATATGAAGCTGCATCATCTGCCTACCTTCTATTCCAGGGGTGGGAAAGAAATAGCTACAGATTTGTTTAGCAAAAAGCTAAGGAAATAAGTGTTTTCAGATTTAGCACTTAAAAAGAGGAGATAGTGAATTTAGCAGTTAGGAGAATTTACCCAATGTAGTTGCTGCATTTTTGACAACTGGCAGATTCTCTACATAGTCTAAAGTTCAAGGAGTTTCCAAAGACTGATAAAGACTTATGCCAAAACCTGACATTTTTCAAGAGAAGAAAAACAAATCAAGTCACATTTCTTGGTGCTTTTTTTAGAAGAAAAATATTGTCTTCCATTGCATCTAAAGACAAGTACAGTCTCATTTTAAGCTGTTACTCTAACCTTTGAAGTGACTTTCTCAGGGGGCTATATTTCACAGCAAGTGGATATAAATAACTGAAACTTTTATCGGTGGAAAGTGTTAGTTTTTTTAATTACTGTGGTGTTTTTAGCCATGGCGAAGTCTGTTTCAGTGTTCAGTGTGCATTCTGGAGTACAGGAAGAACTCGCTGTACTTCCGTCCCTGCCGACTCTCGAAGCAGTGCAGACAACTAGCTGAGTCATCTTCCAAAAAAGAGAAAATGCGATCACCAATTGGGTGCTACTAACCAAATTCTGCAGCTGAAAAAGCAGAGAGAAGGAAACCACTGGTAGAAACTATTACAGTTTCTCAGAGTCAGAAGATAGGATGAAAGGCTAATAGGTTTCATGAAGAATATCCGTTCCGCTAACCTTCTTCTTTCTAATTCAGGAGATTTGTAAAATTATATTTTGTGTTAGAATTTGCCCAAGGAGCCATGTGAAGGAATTCATTAATTTTTTCAAATTCTTACCTTACTTCTCTGATGAGTAAAAAGTGGTTGTTGTGATATGGTCTCTACAAATTATGTTTCCTTTTACTTAATACCATAGCATTGTGAGCAGATAAAATGCTGACGCATTTGGACTGCTATGCTAGATTGCTCCTGGGTTGTGTCCAAATGAGAGGGCTACAGGCCATAAAATCTTGCTTGTGTCCATGATCTAGCCCCAAGTGATGATACAAAACACTTCATTTATGAGTAGGTAACTTAGCGTACAGGGTACCCTGAGAGAGGAGCTCTATCAGTGTGTCTGGAAAGACTTTCCTCAGCCCTTTTATCTTTTTACCATGCATGACCTGTGACCTCTCTATTCAGTACCATCCCCTCATGCAGTTCCTCAGCACCTACTCCAATCTCAATGCATCAATATCTTATAGCAAGCACACCGATATGATATATGTGGTAACGCATGATGGTGGGAAAGATAAGAAAGGGAGAAAAGATTTCAAAAACCTCAAAGGAGGGAGCAGCATACTCACATCCAAACTATTTAAGCTCATTTCGAGGTCCATGTTACCTTGTCAGGTGCCAGTCATAATCTCAAGTCAACTGCTCTGACATAACAAGAGTATAATCAAGTCCTTGCTGTCAAGACTTGGTTCACCATCTCTGACATTTCTGGAAGTATGTGTTGTGTGACGACCAAGAAGAGTTGATTTCCAGATGGTCGTGACTCACTGCTAAGTGAAGGAGCCTGGCTGGTAAGCGGGTGGGAGGAGATGGTGGAGGACAGCTGGTGGCAGGGAGCAGTGTTGCCTGCTGACTCTCATGGAGAAGAGCTTGTTGTCATCTCTCGGGTTTCTGTGGTCAAGGCTATGGCTGGGGAAGGACCCTGCTGCACAAGTTTAGTGCCACATCCACCGCTTTGTGGATATTCTAAATTATTTTCTCTGCCACCCAGTCCAGAGTTTATCACTGACATTTTTTCTTTCTTTTTCCCTGCTCCCATGCTTGCACAAATTGCCCTCTGCTGTGGATCTCCTGAAACACTTCATCTGAAGTAGGAAAGCCCCCTTACCCTGAGCAGTTATTTTTGTCCTTAGTCTCATTACAGCCTTTTTCTCCTTCCATGAGCACTACGTCCAGGTTTGTGGATACCTGACTGGGACATCTACACATCTACTGGGATGTCCAGGTTTGTGGATACCTGACAGGGATACCTAAACTCAGGAATGAACCAACTCAGGTCTATCATGGCAAAGCTAGGGCATTACAGAAAACCTCTCTAGAAAGAGGCTCTGGTTAGAGCATTTTAGTTTGAGTAACAGGCTGAAGAATTCCCGCACATGTGGCTCAATACCAAGTGAGCTGTGGGTTTTTTTAAGGAAAATGTCTCATGCTCACAGTGGAGCTTGGTGTGAAGGTGCAGTGACCATATTACAGTGCCTTGTGACATGTATAATGGTGAATTTGAGCCCTCTCTGGAGAAGGAGTCTAGACTTTCAGAACATATCTAGGCATTTCTGGAAGCACTGAGAGAACTAGGTGACCATCAAGTTTGCCCTGTGGTTAATAAACAGATAATAAAGAAAATAAAAGATAATAAAGAACCACTCTATGATGTTCTCAAATAGTTTTCCAAAAGTTAGGTATTTACTCTTGAAGCCATCATAAGGGAACTTTTACAGAGCTGTATTCATCATTAGGTTAATCACTACAGCTCTCCTGTCTAACATAGTTTCTTGGTTTAGATAATGTCCTTGGTATAGGAAGGAAAAGCTTTCAGAAAAGAAGCTATTGCAAGACAGTCTTTGAAGTACACTTCTGGCAGTACTTTTGCTGTTAACAGACATGTAGAATAGAAACAAAAGACTTCTATTTGTGTTTCTTACAAATCCTGAGGTCACAAATCTATTGGAATCCTATTCCTTCTGAGAGAGAGAGAAAGGAGGAAGAAAAAAAGGAAGGAAAGTAGAAAATACCCCCAAATTAAAAAATAATCAGGAAAAAAACCCCAAAACATCGGTATTTTTTCTTCCATCTGTATCAATAGCTGCTAAATATTTGCCTCTACAGCTCTGCTTGAGAGAATTTGTCCTTACTTGAGAGGTAGCTATGTTAATAATTGATAGCATTTGTTATTTATACCATAAAAAACCCTTTCATAAAAAATATTTTCCCAGACACAGTAGTGTCATATGATCAAATGACCAGGCATGTCAACAACACACGCATGGTCTCATGAATATGCCCCCCAACCTCCAGATTAATGTTGGGGTTCCCGAGCCCAGTCCTGCTGTCTAAGCTTCATGTGTCCTTGGCTCAACCTTAGCTTGCAAAGGCGGAATATCATTGGTAAGGATTTTAAGGTTCTTTTCAGACTGGGGATTGGGGAAATTTCATGGTATATTGCAGTCATTCCTCTTCTGTCTCTGATAAGCAGTGATAGAAGGGTGTTGACATTTAAAGCATTATCAATGGGTAGCTAAGTTGGTGTTCACTGAGAAGGATGTGGGAAATTGTTCCTCAGAACATTTTTAGTTAAGGTTCTGAAAGTGCCAGCAGATGCCACTACATCTGTTACATCCTCTTCCCCTGTTTAAGTGCATCTCTCCAACCACGTTAGCTGGAGATTTCGTTCTGAGGGAAACAGCAACAAACACAGATATTTCCCCTCACCTCCCAAGCCTTTAGGATCTGGAGAACACAGAAATAACATTTAAAAGATGCCAATATATCTTACCGCTTACTTGCCAAATCTAAACTGTGCATATGTTAACTATTAATATTTACGCATGTGATGCAAGAGAAACTTATTTTAATACGTTTTGGGTAAATGCCTAAAAATGTGTGTGCTAACAACAATGTGGCTGAGAGACCTAGGATTCTAAGGAAATAGCTTTTCTCCCACATGAGAAACATAAGGGACAAAATGCATTACATGGTTTATATGGCCAGTTTCACAAAGAGAATAGCAAAGGAAGCAAGCAGTAAATGACCAAGTAAGAAACAGCATTTCTTCATAATACTGCTTGCAATTATGGAATAGTTGTAGGTCATTCATAACAAGAAATGTTATGTGTGCTTTGTTATTTATTTTGTAGAAGTAATTAAACCATTTTTTGATATATATTTGTCTAGCGTGTTGAATTAGTTTTCTTGGCTTTGAAATATTTCTATATATCTATTAGTAGTGTTGTTCTCATCATCACATGCTTAGAACATACAGAATTAGGGCCTAAGGGCTGTGAATCATAATTTAAAATAATATTTAAGTTCTGTTGCTGATGTTGATTTATCAAGGCAATAATTTTCAACGGCTGCACAAGTTCTCTTTTTTCCCTTTTGTAGCATTGATACTACAGTAAATCCCAATGGAATAAATTCTGTGTTGCAGCCAATGGAATAAAATCAGCACAGTGTTTGCAGACAGTTATTTAAGTGCCAAATGTCAGGGAGTCTGTTATAAAAGTCCCCAAGAAGATCTGTTAGGAGTCAGGAGGATAGACACATAATAAAGGAGAGCCTGGGGAGGGGAACACTTATTTCAGAGTTATACACTGAGCAATATCTCCCTGTTTAATCCCTTTAAAGCAAGGTAAGCACACCAAGAAAGCAAGCAATTAAATCTAAAAAAGGGAGACTGGACTACAGAGCCAAGAATAGGCACAGCATAGGGCTCCTCATACTTGCTCTTTCAGGTTCAGGAAATCCGGAGTCCCTTTCTGCAGAGCCACAACAAAAGACTTGAACAATGTTACTTTTCTCTCCTCCAGACCCTTCCTGTGTCTATAATTTAGGTGGCTTCAGTGGCTGGGAAGACGTGGGAGAGTGCCTGAGGAAGAGGAAGGAAGCCTTTGCTTCCTACAGGTGGGCTTCCAAAGAGGGATCCCCCCTACCGAAAGCTGCAGCGGCCACCTCCTCCTCCCGGCCTCAGGACGTGCTGGCTGTCTGGAGCTGCCCCTGGACTCCTCCACAAGCTGATTCGAGTGGCTCAGCAGAAAAGTAAACTTGCAAAGGCAGCAGGTAATTTTGTCTTGGATTTGTGAATTGAATTTGCTCATAGGAGAATCCTGTGCTCAGGAGGAGTGACACAAAAGACGGGGTCACACCGCGTGCCTGGGAATGGGGAGAGGAGCGTGGTCAGGTAGCGTGAGAAGAACAGAGTAACGGAGGAGGTCAGGGGACAGAGGAGGAGGAAGAAGAGGAGGGGAGAGCAGGAGAGGTCGTGAGACCCAGGGACGAGCAGCTGTTAGTGTGCTGACTACTAAGCAGGTCATCACGGGTGAGAAGACCGTCAGGATCACCAGAAATGCGACTTTACTGCCTTCGCTTCTCAGTGACTCCAGTAGCCCAGGTGCGTCCCCACCTTTACTAATTTCAGGACTGGGTACACGCTTATATAACTGTCTGGCACAGGAAAAGTTTTATGGCTCGGGATTTGAGCCAGGCACCCTCTTCAGTGATTTTTGGTGGTGTTAGAGCCTTCTCTGCCTGTCCACATGCAGTGAATTATAGCTTCCCAGGGAGGAGATTAGTACCCTGTGGCACAGCTCGCCACCAACCATGACTGGCTGCTGCGGAATCTGTTTTTAATTTCACCACTTCTAGGACAAAAGAAGAAATCACAGAGTTTAATGCTGGCAGGGAACATTGTAGGGCAAACGGTCAGGGAAAAGAGCTGCTTACATTTCCATTGCCATCAAAAATTTGCTCCCCCGTAAGCATTCGACCTGCTAAGCTATCATGCAGATGGAGAAAGGCAGCTACAGACATGCCTTAGGGGAAAGGTCCAGGAGAAACTACAGTCAGCACCAGCTTTGAAGAGAAGGCTGTGGCTGTGGCTTCCAACCAAACAGAAGCAGCTTCTTGGAGATCCTTCTGAGTGTAAGGTCATATTTCAGGCAAAGCTCTCTCCTTGGTATTTCTTATTAGCTGGCTGGAGGTGGCTTCCCATCAAGCTGGTTTCCTGCAGACGGCCCCCGTTCACCATACAACCTGAAATTAATCCAGTCCCAGCTACCGTATGTCCTGGTTTCAGCTGGGACAGAGTTAATTGTCTTTCTAGTAACTGGTATAGTGCTATGTTTTGGATTCAGTATGAGAAGAATGTTGATAACACACTGATGTTTTCAGTTGTTGCTGAGTAGTGTTTAGACCAAGTCAAGGATTTTTCAGCTTCTCATGCCCAGCCAGCAAGAAGGCTGGAGGGGCACAAGAAGTTGGGAGGGGACACAGCCAGGACAACTGACCCAAGCTGGCCAAAGGGGTATTCCATACCGTGTGACGTCATGTCCAGTATATAAACTGGGGGGTGTGGGGCTGGGGGTAATTGCCACTCGGGGACTAACTGGGCATCGGTCGGCAGGTGGTGAGCAATTGCATTGTGCATCACTTGTTTTGTATATTCCAATCCTTTTATTATTGTTATTGTCATTTTATTATTGTTATCATTATCATTATTAGTTTCTTCTTTTCTGTTCTATTAAACTGGTCTTATCTCAACCCACAAGTTTTACTCTTTTTTTTCCCGATTTTCTCCCCCATCCCACTGGGTGGGGGGAAGTGAGTGAGCGGCTGCGTGGTGCTTAGTTGCTGGCTGGGGTTGAACCATGACACCGTATTTCCCTGCCTCACAGCAAAGGAAGTCTTACTCAAGGTTCTGATCTTCAGAACCTTTTCTGAGCTTCTGAGCTGCGTCGTAAACTCACCAAGACTGCATGGCAAGCCTTTTGTGTTTGCTGTAGGATCAACATCTGCAAAGTCTGCGTCTACAGCAGCAAACCAAACAGTTCCAGGGTGTGTTCCCAGACACTGCAACTCAAGTGTCTGTGCTGTACAACTGCCAGTGGTTGCTGGTCTTGACCCATACTAGTCATCAGTCTTCCAAACATAGGCCTTGGGCATGGGTCAGAAGTTAGTATGGTTATGGACCATTTCCAATAGGCAGTTTGGATGAAGCCATCCGGTTTTGAAAGGTAAGGTAATTTTATGTTATGAATGTGGGCTGTACTGTTCCAGTTGACTTTGATGCCACAGAGCTTTCCTGGGCTTGATCAACTTACTAGCAGAGACACAGGAAAAGAATTGATTGTATTTTGGGCTTCCTGTGTTAATGCGCAGTGTTCAGTATTAGTGCTTAATTTGGACAGAAACAAGCCTAAATAAAGGTCCCTCATGCATAAAGCCTATCTCTTTGCAGGTTTTATTTCAGAAGAGTCACACCAAGAGTTTATTATGTTGCTGCCCCATGCATTACAAGGGACATTTTTTAATTGACGTGACAACACAATTAAGCAAAAAGTTTCATGCCAGTGGGGCACAAAATGATGTCTTTCTGGGGTTGTTTTTGAAAGCCATTCAAAACAGAAAATGCTAAAGCTCTCCTTCTTTCTTTTTCATCAGGAGGAAGAAACATTATTTCATTATTTTTTATTCTCTTTGTTGTCCTCAGTGTCAATTCTGACTTTAAAGCCAGTGTCTTCCATAAGACTTTGCTAATGATTTTCTTCCCTAGACCATGCAACCACTTCTTTAGACTGTACTTCTTTTTAATTGACTTGCTAAGCTTTCTTCCAAAAGCTTCTTTTCTTTTCTTCTCCCTTTCTTTTGGAATTCAGAGAAGGCAATTTGGACTGATTTCAGTCTCTTATAGATTTTGGAAAGATTCCAGAGGCAAAGATAGGACTAAAACAAACTGGCAAAATCGATTATTTTAAAGTTTTAGCTTTTAGTTTAGGCAATTTTGACAATAATGCTGAAAGGGTGTTGGAAAATGTCACAGTCCGGTCAGGAAACTGCAGTATAATATGTGGTGAATAAGTAACACACCAAGTGACACTGATAAAGGACTGCTGGGCAAACTGATATCCTCAAAATGTTTTCAAATTATTATACCCCAATTTCTGCTCCCATTTACATCTAACTAACTCTGCAGCAGTTTCACTGACCTAACATCAAGATTGGATTCTTTATTCCCATACACAATTTTTTCACAAAAGGTGAGCCTCATTGGAGTTCTTTCAGTGAGAAATAGAGATAGCTGAAGCTTTTAGTGAAGGAAAGGACACCAGAAGCTGAGGGATCACTGTGCCTGCAGTTTGCCTAAGCGGTGGGTGCATGGCACAGACTGCTGGCACATCTCCCCTCGCGGCAGCCGGCAGCATGATCCCAGCTATGGGAGGACTGGGTGTCCGGGCTTCTTCCCAGTGAGACCTATAAGGAGGGGAGAAAGTGGGCTGAGACATTTCGACATCCCCTGATACCGATATATTTACTAGTAAATATGTTTATTAGTGCTTTAAAAGATATAAAAGTAATTCAACAGCTCAGACTAAGCACTTTATGTACATCTTGCATGAAAAGAAAAGGATTCAAGTATCATCCTTAATCCTGAGGGTTTGGCTGTAGTCCTGAGATTACCACTTTTTCTGCTAGTGCAATACTAGCATCATCGCAGTTTTCTGCTAGTGTAATACCTTTCGGCTTCAGGCGCTGATGTCATGCAGCTGTGAATTAGGTGCAATGTTCTCCCATCACCCAGCTATTCACTGGGACAACTGGAATGTACACGTCAGTCCTCCTGGGAGGGAGGCTGAATTAGTAACCTTCAAAGATGATGATGTTCAAAGGCTGTCCTATCCAGCAGTATTTGGGATAATTGCAAAACATAAAATTACATTTTAAAGGACTTTCTATGAAGGAAAGTGGGGTAGCATCACAGTTTACCTGCATGCTTCCTGAGGGTTGTGTCGTTTCTTCTTACCTGTGACTTTGCTGTGAATTTCTTCAAGCATCACCTCCCAAACAAACAAAATAGAAAAGCTCATGCCTCTTAGGAGTTTTCTGTTCCTTAAGGCATTAATATGCTAGAATACATAGCTGGATGTTTGTAAAGCCAGGAAAATAGAAATAAAATGGCTTGGGTTAATCCCAGGTGAAATGTTGTTGGCTGTCATGAGAACTGAGTTTTGTCAAAGGCAAACCTTGAACCCACAGGGTAAATTGCTGAATATCCATAACCGGCCAATTCCAGAGCAGAAATAGGTCATTACTTTGTAATAAACCTAATTTGATCATACTTGAATCATTTTGTTTCCATGCAAGGTGTATATAAAATGCTCGGTCTGAGCTGATGAGCTACTTTTATATCTTTTGCAGCACTAATAAACACAGCAGCACTTTTTCTTTCTGTGTTTGTCCGCTAAAAGGTTCCCTACCACTACACGCTTTCCTTTATTCTCAGAAGATGAAACAAATATTTGATTCACACTGGCTGAGGCAGCAATCCTAAGGCTAACATTTTTCCCCATATAGGCTAACCCTGCATTTATGTTACTAAGTAACAAAAAACTGGGATAGCATAAAGTGCAGACAGCAAAAAAATGGCAAAGGCGACACTTCCTCCCCAGCTTTTGAGGAGGGCAGTGGGTGCTGTTTTCTCACCTTTGTCTCCTCATTGTTCACAAGCTCCGAGTTTGTTGCCTGTTGTCTTTCACGGGGCACGAGCTTGGCAGAGTCGAAATGCCACACACCACTATTTTCGCCAGCAGAAGAACTCCTGGGTCTCTGGGTGGATGTCTAGAAAAATTGCTTTTTATGATATTTTGGTTCAGCTGGCTCTGCAGTGGAGGGCTGCTGCAATTGTTTGAACAGTTTGCAATGAAGAGGGCATAAGGAATAAATGTTCGCTGTCTCCCTTGGGAACGTAAGGAATGCATCTGCCTGTTAAATGTCTCAGAGTTTAATTCAAAGAGTGAAGTGATCTGCCCAACGGTATGCACCTTATCCTCAGAATTTAAAATACATAGTCCCTTAGGTTGTTCAGGTTATGCATTTACTTTTGCTTCTTGTTTGCTCTTGACTCTCCAAGGATTGTTCACCATCCAAATTAACTCCTGAAGTAGGTATAAAATAATATCTCCTTCTCTCTTCCTGGTAAGTGGTTTGGACAGCTTATGCATAGATTAGCCTTCTAGCACCATTGGGATTCTGCTTGAGATGGCTGAGTTCAGCTACAGAGGACTAAGGGAGACTCTTGGATTGTTTTGGGTGACTTCAGCCTTCACATGGCCATTTGGTTAGCTCAAGCTTCCTACTTGGTTTATGGCTTGGCATTCTAATAGAGCAATGAGGCAAATCCTTGACTCATCCTTCACTGGCACCGCCACTTTGATTTTAGTAAAATAACGGTAAAGTGACGAACTGTCCAATACTTACCCTACCTTGAAGCTGCCTGTGTGGCTCCAAATTGCATTTTCTCAGTCTATCAATATTCCAGTCTAATGGATTTGAAACAACTAAGCACAATTCTAGTGCTAAGCGTAAGACTGATTTTTCAAGTTGTTCTTTTTTTTTTTTTTTAAATGAACGACTATTTGGATGTAAAGTGTTACAACTACATCTCTGCAACTTCTTACTGGAACAGGCACAATTAATAGGCTTGCCAGACATTTAGACCTAGAAAAAAATACCATTCTGTATCCAAAATAAAACACTGTTTCCAGTGGCAACCTCATTGGCTGCTTTAGCAGACAGACCAGGTGCTGGAGGAGCTGGGGGGAGCAAACCACCCTCTCAACATGGGATAGGACTCTTCTTTTCAGGACAATGTAGGAAGGATACTCAAGCTATACTTGCTTTGTGTAAAATTGCAGAGCCACAGCTTCTAACGCAGGTTATTCTATACTAAATTACTTTTAGAGCAAGGCAGAAATAATCAGAACAAAGCAGGCTATAGCTGCTGTCTCCTGCTTTCATGCCTCCAATGGGAACTAAATTCACTAAAATGGACTGTAAGAAATAGCCGGGGTTGGCTCTGTTCCTTTTCACCTCTGTCTGAATAGCTGGCTTCACCCTTCAGCCGGGTTCAGGCAAACTAGCCCGTTGAGGGCAACAGCCATCTTCCCTTCAGGCTACTGGGAAAAACTTTAAATCCCTTTTGTTTAGAAGTGGTGAAAACTGCAGAGGCCATTCACTGCCAAAGCAGTTCTGTGGGGACTAAAGGACTGGGAAATAGGCTAACAAATGATAAGAGGGAGGCTTTGTCCCGCGGAGCAATTTTTGTCCTCAAAATGCCTCTGACCTGAATTCAGAAGGAAATGCAGGATATCCTGAGTGCAGCCCTCTGGGGTCACCTGGATGCTAGCACAGGAGACAAAGCACACCGGGTGGAGATGCGTGTCCATCCCACGTACGCCAGGGCGACTAATCCACACGCGCAGCAGCCAGGCTGCGAGCTGAGCCGTGCAAAGGGAAGGGGCAGCGGCGCTAGGCTGGAGGTCCGCAGGTCCAGCAGGACCCTCTGAACTGGCCAGTAGCCAACGCTGGAGCAGGAGGCTTTAGGTGTCAGGTACTGAGCGTCGCCTGAAGCTGAGGAGAAGCCAGGCACTGCAGCTACAGCAGAGACCACGGGGGCGAAAGCAGGAACACCACGGCAATGAGCCTTGAGAAGTCAGCGTGTCACCACCACGGCCATCTCACGTCTGCCCAGCCCGCTCCAGGATGGAC
This sequence comes from Aquila chrysaetos chrysaetos, assembly GCF_900496995.4. Classification (NCBI taxonomy): domain Eukaryota; kingdom Metazoa; phylum Chordata; class Aves; order Accipitriformes; family Accipitridae; genus Aquila; species Aquila chrysaetos. Next base: position 58,990,547 of record NC_044005.1, read on the forward strand.
TTGGACTTTGCTGCCAGCACCGACTGCAGTGAGGAGTTGTGCTGGCGCTCAAGAGACCAACAGCCACTGGAGAGCTGCAATTGCTGCAGCTGCTCCTCCCTCAACACCCATCTTCACCCACCACAGACACAGTAACCCTGAGTAGCCCCAGGCCTTCAGGCACCTGCACCCAGGCACAACTTCTTGGCCATTGCTGCCATCACTCTCCTTCCATCCTTGTCCACCTCTGGTGTGAACATGTGAGCCAAAATCTAAGCATGCTTTGTGCGGCACATCATTCCATATCTTTTCTTTTCTTTCTTTCTTTGGTCTTTGCCACTGGAAAGAATGGGAAGTTTCTCTTCAACAGCATTTTACATTATTGTTGCACTCTAAACTACCTACAATTTTCTATATTTATTGTCTGTATTTCATCTTTTCTCTGCTGTGTCTCAGAAACCCATGCCTGAGAGGTCATCATTTACTCAACAAAATGATAAAATATTTTATTGCGTTCTATTTTAAAATCATAATGACTAAATGGTGCCTCAGTCCAGAAGTGCTGAAAGCTCATAAGCCATGGATTATTTAGTGCAGTAGTTGATGAGGGAAATTATTTACCTCTGAAGATTCCAGAATGGATGAGGGATCATTTTGTGGGTTTATAGTAGGATGGCATCAGTCAATGGGAAAAAGTCATTTCATTGACAAGCAATTACTTAGCAGGTCTTTGACTAAAAGACAAAAAGTTACAGGGTGAGTGATAACAGGAAATCTCTTCCCCCGAGGAAGCTTATTCATATGAAAACATTTCAAGCAAAATAAAGCAGATGGTACTGGCATAGGCGGGATGCTGAGCTAGACTCACCTGTCACGGGCATAGCCACCCTTGTCCGAAACAACTGACCATCAAGTACTGAACCACATACCAACCAGACCCAAAGTCTTTTTTAAGTATGCTGTACTTGCTACAGGTTGTTCAGGAATTGTACCAAAGAAGGATATTCATACAAAGTGTTTGCTAATGTTACGTATTCCTGTACCTGCAGACATTGCTCAATCTGCAAACTTGATTTTGAATAAATTATTTAGCAGTAATCAGTCACATTCAATCAAGAATAAATCACTGGTTACATATTTAATTTTACTGTCATAGTTCATCTTGGATTATAGATAATCCAAAGGCTGAGATACAGTCACATTTCCACCTCAGCGGAAGCAAAGACCACTTCACTGCATTTAATATTCATAAGGGAGCAAAATCCTCTCACTTTTGTGGAAATTTCACTCATAATGTAAAAAAAGACTAATGTCAGCTCTCACCACGTGACAATACTATAACTAGGGAGCAGTCTCTGAAATTTGGAGGAGATTGTTTTAAAACAAATAAAAGAAGTAGTTTTTACCCAGTGGATGGAAAAATATAAGAGGAAGGCTGACAAACTGGAGTGAGGAAAAGGAAACAAGAGTAATGCCAGTTAGGAAAATATTTTTCACAATCAGCGTGGTTAAATCCAGGAATATGTTGCCCAGAGAGGCTGCAGAATCTCCGTCCTTGGAGATTTCCAAAGCTCAGGTGGACAAGAGCCTGAGCAACCTGCTCTAACATTGAAGTTAACCCTACAATGAGCAGGATGTTAGACTAGGTGACTTCCAGAGATCCCGACCAACCTGCAATAATCTATGATTCTGCATACTTCTGGAATTTGTTGCTGAAAGGGGTTGAGGGATGCAGACCATATCAGCAAATTAAAAAATGGATCATGCAAATCCATTGACAATGTGTCCATAAACAGATAGTAAGGAATCAGGCAGGGATGTGCCTTCTAACATCCCTGATGATTATGGATGCTGGGGGTAGACAAAGGTAGTGGATAACACTACGCTCATGATGTCTCCCTAAGTAACACCTCCTATTGACATAGCCGAGGGGAAAATACTTGGCAAACGAACAGTTGGTCTGATCCACAGGATGTACCTTTTTAACATTAATTTTTCTTATTTAACTTATTTCTTGGCTGCAATACTACTGCTGCTGTGTCTCTGATACATTTCCTGGATCCTTCACTGGAGTCCTTCCTCTCATATGACCTGTCCTGAGTACTTTGATCCCTCTTTTTCCTAAGTCTTTTCTGGGTTTCCCAAAAACCTCTAATGAAAACTAGACCCAAGTGTCTTTAAAAGCCTGTCAAGTCTGACTATATTGAGTACGCAATGAAATTCATCACAGAAAAAGGAGAGCTGATGGATTCGCCTGTGCTGTCTTTGGTCTCATGATAATCGAGCTGCCTTTTTCTTTTTTTAAAACCAGCCTCTCCTTTCACTGAATAACTACCACTTACTGCCCTCTGCTAGTGCCTTGGAAATAGTATTGGTTGTGACTCTGAGGATGATTTTGAGTCATGGACTCATCTGCCATCACACCAAAGTATCCAAGGTACTTCACTATGGGCCTCTGCTGGTTATCGGTGTACTCAGATATGGAGCTGCCAGAAAGCTATGCGTATGCTGTTTGAATGCAGAAATGGAGGGGGCCCTATTCAATAAAGAGCTACAATATGAACTCATCACATATAGAATTACAAATTATGTTCAGTGCAGAAGATGTGAGCATGGAGATACAGGCTCTGGCAGACTGGAGTTTACTGGGGGACATTGGAGCTCTGTATTTTGGGATTAAGCCTGTTTCCATCTTACTAAGAGAATAGTTTGCAGTCTCAGTTAAGAAGAAATCTGGGCTGTACCTCAGAAAACAGGATCAAATTCAATGTACATTTAAAACTTTGCAAAAGATTTTTCATGCTTTGATGGGTTGAGCTAAAAATCGAATGAAAATCTTAGGTAGCAAAGAAATACCTATAAGCATATCTCAGCATACCTTTATTAAGAAAAGCCTATAAGCAAATGCTTATATTTCAACTTGTGTGTTAGTCGAGCTGACTTAACTATTCAGCAGGCCAGAAGAGCCCTCTCTAAAAGGCATTCTTTCTTGAGCTGGGATCTGAAGCCTGCACTCTTTTAAAGAGTTTGGTCATACTCAGGTTCCTCCTGCCATGCCAGGGACATTGGGGTTATCCAAGCTATGAATGCCTCCTGGAACTTCTGCTAGGCTAGCATGCAACCACAGCCTCTCTGGAGTAGTCCCATCTGTCTATAGCATAATGATTCACACATTATTCCTTAGTAAAGGGTAGGGAAAGTCATCGCTCTGGGAATTTACAATCCCCTTTGGTCGTCCACTATGCCAGAACCATAACAACAGCTTTCATTATTGTGCTCTAGTTTTAATAGATTATCCTTTTTATTGCTGGCTGCAGTTGCAGTTCTCAGAAATAAACCAAAAATTATTCATTATATTAAAAAATTCTCCAATCTTCATTAATGTTGCTCTCTTTAGTGTTATTTATTGAATGATTAAATTACCATTAGCAGATGGTAACTGAAGTATATAAAATGCAAATGCCTACAATATCAAGCAAGCATATTTAACTGACAAAATTTAATATAAGTGCACATCATGATTGCTCTTTTTTGTGCACAGAATGGAAGATAATGGGGATGCGTACCATGTCTCTCTTAGATTAATTAATCTATTTATTCAACAAATCAAGCTGATCCCAGTAGTTCAGTTAACAATATGGAAAGATAGGTGATATTGGAGCATATGGTCTGCAGTTAAAATGAACTTTGTTGCTCTGTAATGGAACTTTTTCATTGTATTTCTTAATTTTAATGGTACACCACCAGAAGCTTAAGGCATATTAGACAACAAGGTTGTAAATTGTTTCTCAGTTTTATTCTGAAGCCTAGATAATTCCATTTTATAGACGAGACTCAAAGCACTGAGATACAGATTCTAAATACTTGAATAATACAGAAAATGTTCTTTTTCCGGTCACCAGGGTCCTCCACATTCCCTATGCAGTTTGTTTGAACTTGTACCCCAAAGTCCTATTGAATTCAGTGGGAATTAGACAAGTAACATATATTCGGAGCTGTAGCCTTTGCAGACTATAATATAAAGGTAATGGGAATCATATGGAATATCCCCATCGTCTCATTTCCTGATTCAGCAGGATTAGGTCTTCCTTTATGCATCTAATTCAGCGGGAGCCATCTGAAGAGTCTTGAAAACATTAGGGTAACCGCACAGTGGGGACCCCCCATGCACACATTCTTTCTTAATGTACCTGGGGCTCGGGAAGGCTCCCTCTCATTACAGAGACAAATGAAAAGTGCCTGCTTGGGTGGGAGTAGCAGTAGCAAAACCAACCGCATATTCTGCATTCTTCCTTTCTTCTCTAATCAGCCCGCGATACTACAGCCTTTGCAAACCACAAAGCCAGCTGACACAGGGCACAGAATTATTCCTTCTTGCGTGAAGAGAAATTTGTGATGCAGCTTGGATGTTACAAGCTTGCATCTGCTTAGTTGCACATTGTTTGTGACAAATCAGAGGCTAGCTGCAATGAGGAGATGCGTTATAAATATATTGATAGTGTAACTGAACTGTTTGCAAAGTCTGTATGTTGTATATCCATGGGAATAAAGCTGAAGGTGAGGAAAAAGGTTTTAGTTACCTAATAGGAAGACAGTAAGAAGAATCAGAGCAAACATTCTCTAGAAAATACATACATACATATATATATATATATATATAGTGTTGCTGTGTATAGGCTATTTCTACTGTTTTAAGGCCAGACATGGATCCCTTTACTTGAGGGAATTAATTTACATTTAAAAAAACATCCTGCTGCAATTGCACTGCTTTCAAAGTATGAAGTATGGCTTCATGTGGCTGTGAGTAGAGACATGCCTGGCTGCTGAGCATTCCCTCCAGCTCTCCTTGTGTAGGTTAAAGCATTTGGACTTCTCAGGTCATATCACAGAGGCCATGGCATTGAGAAAAGATGGGCAATACTGATTTTTTTCTAAGAAAAGTATGGGTGGGCAGGAAAGGACTATCAGCTGTGGAGAGGTATAACTTCTGCTGTCCCCTCGAAGTGGTATATTTGCCACTTGAAATTTAGCCAAGAGCCGGAGGGTCCATAGTGCCACAAGGAAAAAGAGCTGCTGAAGAACTGGGGAAGAGGTTTTTGCACTGGGTGATTATAGAAAAGGGGTAACATTACAGCTGGAAAGTAGACTGAGACCTTGACTTCAGTGCAGGGTCATATTAAGCATTAAGGTAATTCTTGGGAGAGTTGGGAAATGTAAGTATTTACTTTTAAGTTCTACAGAGTTTGTTGTAGTAGGATAGAACAGTAGTTTTGTTTGCACCAGCTGAACAATAATTAACTAAAATTGACATAATTAAGTCAATTAAGTCCCTTCTGTCCATTTAACTGCAGCCTATTTCACTGTCGAACAGTTGCTACTCATGGTTTTTTAAACTGAGCAAAAGCAACTTTTCTGTCTCAGCAGACCCTACAGCTGTATCATACTTACAGGTAGGTAGGTACAGCAGGTCCCAGGAAACCCTCGGGTTACACTGGCTGTCTTCCCTGGAGTTTCAGTTGAATGAATAAGCATAATTTACAAAGATTAACTATTAGATCTCTGGCAGCCTGGCTCCTGAATGACTGAACGTTCTCTCTGGCTGCTTAGGAGGAATCAGGGGCAATACCCTACAGCAGAGGTTGAGTATTGAGCAGCCAGCGCAGGGGCAGGCGGTTACCCCTCTCACACCGCAGCTGTATGTGCAGCACCCGCTGTAGGCTGCAGCAAAACACAAAATCTAATTATTGTGCCAGAAAAACAACACGGAACTGTAACTTTTAAAGGGGTTTGCTGGATGAATGGCAGAGTGACATTACTGGGGCCAATAGTGTGTGGCGTTTTGCTCTCTATCTAGTGTACAACATTAAAAAGAAAACCAAGTGATAGATACTGTGTCAGGTTAAGCTTTGTGACTTCATTCACTTTCTGGAAGAAGTGAAATTAAAACCAAGTTCTGGAGCTGCTAATCATGCCATGCTGAGCTCTACCATGGAGTGTGAAGAGTGGGACCAAGTCTCTGGAGAACCTGAAAAATGGTATTTCCTAAGGCGGTGGTGTAGATCTGGGGACTCCAAGTGCATAATAATGCACAGGTCAGACAGAAGGTTTATTAACTATGATCATAATGAGTGAACATTTGGCCAGCATCTCCCCCTCTGCTCCCCTGTTCCCTGACAAGTGATTGCAGAGACCCAGCCTATATGCTGTTTCAGAAAAACAGGGAAGAGGTGAGGAAAAACAATCATTTCAATGATAAAAAAAACCAGTTATCCATCCCTGGGAGGGATGGGCTCCGTAAGTATCTTGCTAACTGCCACAATTAAAAGAAGGAATCAAACAGGAATTGTCACAAGTAATGTGACAATACAGAGAGACAGCTGCAGAGGAGTCTATAGGAGTGGCACACCCAGTATTATGTTAGCTCAGACCGGGGAGGTGGAAACAGTCACAGACTGCTAGCTTTTAGTTGGCAGGAATGTTCTTTTAGTTAGGATAAAATTCTTAGTCAGACCTCTCAAAATCTTAAATATTAATAATTTTACCACCGCAGTGTGACTGAATGTGGACAGGAAAGGAAGCTCCAATACCACCAAAACTAGTGCAGAGGGTATCTTTGTCAAATCCTAAGAGTCATCGACATCTTCTCTCATCTAAGATAGTTTTATAGATGTATGACTGGTCCTATGATGAGTCAAGGTGAAGGGATGCTGGGGATACTAGAGGCACTGAGAAGGGAACAAAGTCAAGTCCCATTCCTGATGATGCTGATGATCTTCTTACTTATGCTCACCTGCTTAGTAGTAAAGAGCCTAGTAGCTGTTTGGTACTGGATATTCATTCTTCTCTCCCTCAGCCCTCCTTGTTTGGGTATCATCACACCGTATAATGATGCTGCGGTAATGAATTCAGCCGGGTGACTAACATTTGTCATATATGACTCATTCCTCTCCTCCACCCCAAAATAATTGTGTGCTGTGTTTTCTTTGAAATGTATTGTTGTTTTGATAGGATTTGGGTTCTTTCATCTACACTGCAAAATCTCTATATCAGAGAGGTCAAGGCTGAAGAAATGCAAAACTTAAGGATGTAAGATTTGTGAAGGTCTTCATGTCTTGGGAAGAATTCCCTCCGCAGTTTTGACCAAACCTAGAGAATATTTCTGGACACGATGGCCTAGACCTCCCTGACAGAGTGCTGGTGACTTGTCCTCCTGTGTCATCCCCTTATGCCGCTGGAAATTTCCTGGCTCATCATCTCTTCTGTATGTAGTGCCTTGGCAGACAGTAGGCAGTGGGGCTGTGGAAGAAGTGCTCTGCTGAGAGCTCCATGCAGTGACCCATCAAGCAGGTCTCATTTAAGTTTTGCTGAAGTGTGGGGGACAGGGCTGAGCCAAAACTTAGGCTTTTTGTACTGTAACAGAGTGTGGGTATCAGCCATTTTATGGTACAAGAATTGTAGTTTGAGTAAAATCATACTTAAGTCCCCAAAGTCACTCAGATCGATGTTCTAATCCTTTCTGGCCTAGGTTTCTTTATTTAAGAACAACCTCACTTCTGCATGAAATTGCTTAGCAAACTATATATCAGCCGTAAACGAGGGAATACGCTGAAGAAAATCTCTAAGATTTTGTAGGTTAGGATATCGGGATTGTTTTAGTCAAAATGAGAAATCTGTCTCTCTTATTGCAAAACCAATTTCCCATTGTATTCCTTGAGGGGGAGCTCCAGTTAATGAAAACAACTCGGTGAAATCCACTGAAGAAAAAACCTACAAAGTAAAGGCTTATTTTCTAGAGATGCTAATAAGCCAATTGATGGAACGAATCTCTCACTTATATGTAACAAGCTTAATTTTCTAGCTGATACACTGCTTTTCTAGCTGTCCCCCTTCAACTAGTACACAGTCAAGTTTTATAACCAGGATTTCTGTGTCACCTTCAAGGGAGCACAATGGTCCAACTGTCTCCTGTGCTCTCAGCCTGTGCTCCTTCGATGCACAGAATTTCTCAACCTCTCCCAGCCCTGAGTGAACATACTACTTTTTGGTGAGTTCCCAGTTACTCTCCAGGGAATAAAGGTTTCCATTAAGTTAAATTTCAAAAAAATTATTATTTTATGACACACAATGAGAAATTAGTTAAAGCTTTTATATTTTAAGGGATGTTATTTGTCTCAGCCTTTGAGAAAAAGGTACAAAAGTGGAGTACTAACCCTGTTTTTTTTGAATGTAGTACTGCATTTTAAGCTTCAGGTTCAGAGGTTTTCATAGTAAGGTAGAATCTTCCGGCTGTGATTTTTCTTTCTGGAACATCTTTCTCTTTTAGCAAGAGAGATTTCCCTACCCCTGCCTTTTTTTTTTTTTTTTTTTTTTTGCCTACTTTAAGGTTCATTTTAACATGGAATTATAATTGCACTCTAAGAGATAACTGCTAAAAAATTATTGACATCCAAGATTATTAAAAAAAACTTACTGCCTTTGAAATGGAAATATATTACCCTCACAGGTGCCACAGTTTTGCCTTTTATGCTTAGGAACAGGCTGATTTGCTAAAAATTGAGACCTCAAGGGTTCCCATCCTTGTTACCCTGTATTTCAGAATAACAAAAAATCATAGTATTTGGATAAGAAAGCCATGAGCCATCATACCATTGACTTGCCTCTACATCCTCTGCAATACGACAGAAACAGCAAGTATTTAAATAATTTTACGGCCTTTGTTAGTCACATGGTTGCTGCAATACTGTTTTGGACAGGCTCGAGGCATCAGTGAGCTTCAGTACAGCTGGAAAGAAAGGAAACTTTATTTCTTTAAGATATACCTATTCCTATGTGAATAAAAGCAACAGGATTAACTTACCTTAAGACAACCTGAATATGTTGTATTACTCTTTTATCTGTTTTCACTTGCTTTCCATATACAAACATAAAGGAGTTGTGCAGTGATAAGGCAGTAATTAGTCTCAAGATGCACTTTACCACCATTCTTGCATTGCAGAGCATGTAGTCAATACAGTCATTGTTCACCATGATGAGGAAGGCTTTGTCACGAAGGGTAGAGGAAGGTTGCTGGGCTGAAACAGTCCAGACTTACAGGACAACCTAGCATCATGAATCTTGCCTCTCAGGCAAGTGTGCCCAAAATGAGGAGCAAAAGAAAAGCAAAATGGTCATCTGCCTATGCACAAATCAAAAGCTAGCCACGTGCTCAACGGCAGCCTTTCACAGGCACCACGTATGGCTGAGTTTCCAGCTCCTACTGGATTCGTGAAGTCCATCATGGAGCAAGCTGCACCCTACTACAGCAAGAATTTCCCCTCTGGGCAATGCTGCAGCTCCCTCCCGCCTGCCAACCAAAGCTCAGCGGGAGCAGAAGCTACTGCTTGAAGGAGAACAGCTCATCCTCAGCTGCTTGCTGCAGTGGTAGCAATGGTCTCTGCCAAGGTCCTGAGAGTGCTTTGAATGCAGCTGTTTCCTTTCAGAAAGTGAGTTTTGGTGATAGTCAATGCTGTCAGTCGTACCCATGCAGCTGAGGGACAGCATATGCTCCAAGTGTGGTGGACATTGCCAGTGTTGACAAGAAGAGGGACAGCACAGTGTTAATTGAAATGAAAACCCTGAAGACAGCTTTATGTCGACTTTATAGCCCCAGACTGATCTGTAGCTGTGTGGGCTCCATGTTTTGCATTGAGTAATAAATAGCAGCATGTTTCTAGGCTTTATTTGTGTCTCAGTAAAATGGGGAGGCTCATGAGCTGGTACAATGTGGCTCACACAGGTCTGTTAATATGCCTGGTATTGAATGAAGGTAGCCTTGTTGCTGCTTATCCCACTTTTTCAGCACCGGATGGCTCCACCAAGGGATTCTTGTTTTTCCATCTCCAAAGCAGCTCCTTCTGTTAGCTCTACCATCTGTTTTATGTTGAACTACTCTTAATTATAGAGGCTTCTGGTGTTCCCTTTGGGCATGACCAACAGACTCTTGTGTCTGGAGTGTGGGAGAAAGCTGAGACCTCTCTACTTCATCTGTTAGGGAATGTAAAGTGGCAAGGTTACAGTTAGCAAAAATGAAGGGAGAATCCATTTGGCTTAGACCTGATAAAAAAGGCTGAGAGTGTCCTTAGTTATATACGTGACTGACATCTTAACTTAAGCATATTCTAGCTTTTCTGTATGCTTCATACCCTGGTATTATAGGCTACATATATACTAATAGATAAGATGTCTGGAGAGTGCTTGTTTGCACAAATCACTGCCTTGCCATGAGGTATACTAGCAATATGGACCATGGTAAGGCAGTGCTCCAGACTAAGACCTGACCCTGATTAGATTACTGTATAGTAGTAGATGTAGCCATAGTGCTCAACAGGTTGTTCTCCTTCTAACGAATTCTTGATATAGCTATTATTATATCAGTACTCTTGTTTAAATGAGGCATTCTAGTTCCCCAGTTGTGGTGGGTTGACCGTGGCTGGACACCAAGTGCCCACCAAAGCTGTTCTATTACTCCCCCCTCCCCTCAGCTGGACAGGGGAGAGAAAATGTAACAAAGGGCTCATGGGTCGAGATAAGGACAGGGAGAGATCACTCACCAATTACTGTCATGGGCAAAACAGACTCAACTTAGGGAAAATTGACTTAATTTATTGCCAATCAACAAGAGTAGGGTAATAAGAAATAAAACCAAATCTTAAAACACCTTCCCTCCACCCCTCCCTTCTTCCTGGGCACAGCTTCACTCCCAGATTCTCTCCCTCCTCCCCCCAGCAGCGCAGGGGGACGGGGAATGGGGGTTGGGGTCAGTTCATCACAGGTTGTCTCTGCTGCTCCTTCCTCCTCAGGGGCAGGACTCCTCACACTCTTCCCCTGCTCCAGCGTGGGGTCCCTCCCACGGGAGACAGTCCTCCATGAACTTCTCCAACATGGGTCCTTCCCACGGGCTGCAGTCCTTCAGGCACAGACTGCTCCAGCGTGGGTCCCCAGTCCTGCCAGCAAACCTGCTCCAGCGTGGGCTCCTCTCTCCATGGGGCCACAGCTCCTGCCAGGAGCCTGCTCCAGCGTGGGCTTCCCACGGGGTCACAGCCTCCTTTGGGCACCCACCTGCTCCGGCGTGGGGTCCTCCCCGGGCTGCAGGTGGAGATCTGCTCCCCCGTGGACCTCCCTGGGCTGCAGGGGGACAGCTTGCCTCACCATGGTCTTCATCACCACGGGCTGCAGGGGAATCTCTGCTCCGGCGCCTGGAGCACCTCCTCCCCTCCTTCTGCACCGACCTGGGGGTCTGCAGGGCTGGTGCTCTCACATGTTCTCACTCCTCTCTCTGGCTGCAGTTTCTGGGCTGCTGCAGCTTTTCCCCCTTCTTAAATCTGTTCTCCCAGAGGCACTACCACCGTCACTGATGAGCTCGGCCTTGGCCAGCAGCGGGTCCGTCTTGGAGCCGGCTGGCATTGGCTCTGTCGGACATGGGGGAAGCTTCCAGCAGCTTCTCACAGAAGCCACCCCTGTAACCCTCCCACTACCAAAACCTTGCCACACAAACCCAATACACCAGTCTTATTCTTTAGACTTATAGAATCTAAATAAAATTAAGTATAAATGTATAATGGTTTATTATTTCCTTAAACTGTATTTAAATGGTACTTAGTCTGTATTGGTTGTTTTTTACCTTTTCCTATATGACTTTTTCTGATTTCTGCTCTTTACATCACACAAGGCTAGGATGTTGCCTGTAAAGGCTGTATTTTGCTGAACCTGGTCCTCTTCCACATTTGTCAGTATTTCCTGGCTTCAGTTATTTCCTTGACAAACAACTCAGAAATGATAAATTGCTTGTCTAGCTTGCTCTATAACTATCATCTTAAGTAGGTGCATGATACAACTCTTGAAGACTTTATTATCAGTAACCTAAACCTTTTCAAGTTCCTCATCCATGAACCTCTCTGAGACTTTTCATTTGACTACTAGGCTGTAAAAAAATGGCAAGTTAGTCTTCTCCAGCCTCAAAATCCCGAATGTCTTTTGTGCAGGTTATTGGAAAAGCAACATGAGGTCCATTGAAAGTATCAAGTTTTAATGAAAGATCTTGACAACCATGCCCTTGAGAGCAGTTTACTGGGGATACATTTTACAGGCCTAGGACATTTCTTTCCACAACTATAACACAACGGAAAAGTTTCCTGACAACTCTCTGTAAGTACAAACATGAAATGATTCCGTGATGACAGTTCTTGCAACGCAAAGCCAGACCTAGTCTGGTCCTGGCTGTCTGCGGTGAAGGCTGGAAGATGGAACAGCATGTTAATGCTGACTAAGTGCTCACACTAGTAGGGTTGGCTACAGCATTCAGAAATCTGTGAGCTTTTATCCTATGGTACATATGCAGCATGGAAAAGATTTCAGCTTCATTTCCATGGTTCTGTGTAATTATACCTTGATAACCCCACCTGTGAGACCTTTGAGCACCTTCAGTCCCAGAGTGCTAGGCATACCTAGGATCTGGCCCTGCCTCCTTGGTAGTTCACTGACTTTGATGAAAAAGGTCCCTGTGTACAGTTTTACTGCAGAGTTAGTAAAAATTTCTGGACCATGAATTCCTGTATGTATGTAGAGCCCAATAATAGTAAAAATCAATAAACAATAAACCTAGCAATTGGGAACCTAGCATGACTTAAAAACAAACATAAACCAAACAGAAACAAAAGGCAGCAGACAGAGCTGAATTGTTCCTTTTCTCTGCAGATGTATGGTTCATTAGGCATACTGTACAAATTAGATTTAAATGTGCAAATATGAAAAATGTAAATATTTCTTTGTTTTTACTTTCAGTATAAACATATATTCTTTCTGTGGCCTAGTACTTTCCTCATGAAAATATGCACTGGTCACATCGCAAAAGACTTCTAAAAAATATTTGAGCTGTTTTATCATGTGTTATGACTGCTTCCAACCTTCAGATTTAGCTATTAGCATACTGTTCAAAGATGAGCAGAAACAGCTGGTTACATAATGGTACATAGAATAGAGTGGAACCATCTAGCTTGATCTTCTGATACTTCTGGATGTGTTGTTGTGGTTCAAGTAGGTGATGCCCGTATATTCAGACAGGATTCATCCAATAAAAAAAAATCACTTATTTTTCAGAATATATGTGTAACTTCCTTGATAGTGCATGTTAGTTATTTCTTCCCAGACCCTCTTTGCAGAGATTACTTATGTTATAGTTCAAGCTAGAACACTTCTGGTCTGGATTTTTTGTTATTGTAGGGTTTTTTTAAATGCAAATCTGTTTGTGACAAAAGCTTTTTTTTTAGAATAAAATATTTTGACCAGTTCTACTGTTGATTTTGTCAACATTTGACTTTGGTATCATTTTATCCAGACATTTGTACCTTTACTCTTTTATTTCCCACAGTTTGGTCCACAGAATGTTTTCTAGACATCTTCCTTCATTCCTTTCATTAAGAAAGGAAATGTAGAGATAGATCTCACAACTGTTACTGCTAAAATGTTATTGCTGTATCAGAGCAACACTTATCATTCTGTGTGTTCTTTTGCTAATAATTATATTCTGTTCTCCAAATTTCCCTTAATTCATGGTTTTTTTTTTTTTTTTTTTTTTTTTTAATCTATCACCTTGATCATTGCTTTGGTTCAAGTTATCTGCTTTAATTGGCACAATAATGACCAAATCATCTTTGCTTGGGAGGAGCCATAAAGCCTTTGGTATCCCAAAGAATTTTCAGGTTCTTATGTGCAAACATGAAAACTTTGCATTCTCATTCTTTACTGTCCCCAACTACTGATGTGATAGTAGAGTTACCATAGAAAGAAACTCTATTGCATTTGCAGTTACACATGGAAAAGGACCCTGATGGGAAAGAAAGCCTTCAGCACCAATGGCGTCTCTCTTGACCCTGATACGCTTTAAATCTGATTCTTCTAAAGCACTGACCGCTGTGACTGAGAATACTAGAATATGTTCCTAAATTCTTAAAGTGGAACCACCTGCAGAGGGGATCATGACACTTGTGTAGTTCATGGCACGCTACCTCGGGGAAGCCAGATGTGTTTGTTAGACAAGTGACTGAAAAGTTGACATTGGTAAAACAAGGTGACGAGAAGGAAAGTTGAGATTACTACAAAGCTAGCAGAAGTGTAACTCCTCAGCTAAAAATTAAAAATCTTATCATCTCCATTTTGAGGTATGAGCTGTCCCAGTCAGTCACGCCCACTAGCTAAATCAATGCTATTGACTAGAGCCAGTTGTAATTTGGGACCTGTAGGAGCAGAAAGCAGAAGATATCAGTGATGGATCACATCTCTTTCCTATCCCTTTTGCAAAGTAACAGAAATACTCCTGTGTATTTCTTTTTGTGGTGACACTTTCTGACCTAATGTGACATTTTGGCATTGCAACCGTATGTCTGTTTGACCTTATGAACTTTTCAGTTTATAATACTTCACCATCTGGCTCCAATTCATTTACACAAACATGAGCTTTGTATTACTGCTTTATCCACCAATTTCTTGAAGAAAAAAAAGATTGTATCTACGAATCTATAGATTCACACAGAAACAGGTACACGCACGCTTGCAGGCACACACACTTGTAGGCGCACACACACACATTTAATTGAGGAGGTATACTTTGCCGTAAATTCATTCAACACACTCTCACTGGCTCCATGAGTAGCTCAAGATGTTGATAGAGGTAACGGTTTGACTTTTAGAGATTGCATATCATCTAAGTTGTTTTGCACATGATTACCTAATGCAGCAAGGCTGCAGAACAGGTGCCTTCTCTCATGTGGCATCTGCTACCTTATGAGGCTGAAGCTAAGCTACTGAAGCCTGAAGACGTTTTGCAGTTTGGTAAAAGTCCAGCAACTCTAACTGTCAAAGGAAAGAAAATTATAAAACATATTTGTGAAATTGTTTTTCTGTCACACTAACACAAATTTTTGTAGCCACTGACTTCTCTGATACACATCTAATTTATTTGCTCCTTATTGCTGTGCATTGTCAGGCTCAGATGTTAATGAATTTACCTGGTATAACCTCTACACAGCACAGAAACATGATTCCCACTTTGTTGAGAAGAAACTGAGACACAAGTGACCTGCCAAAGGTCATACAGGGAGAGCGAGGCAGAGCCAGAAATTCAACCCATAGCGCCTGCATTTTCAGGCAGAGCCTTAATAGTAAGATGAGCCTTCCTTTTTATCAGATTATATATGTTTCTTAAAAGCCAATAATTTCTAGCTCGAATGCCTGAGGTTAGAAACATAAATCCATATTTGTGTGTATTTTCATAAATATCTTGCTTTTCAGCTGCTTCTTCAGCTGCTGACTTGCTGCTGCTTTTGAGATTTTTGTTGATGTTTTCTCTAAGTTGTAAAATATATTCTTGAAAGTGGGAAAGCCACCTGTAAAAATAGTCTTCCTATATTTTCATTTACAGTTTAGAAGCTGGCACTAATATTATTCCTGTGGAACAGTTTGTTTTCTAGCTTTAAATAGGCAATCCCATACAGATATTCATAGAAGTATCATTGTTGCCAAAATCTTATACTGCATTAATGCCAGGCAAATTTCTTTCATTTTTCTCACAACTCTTAGCCCTTCACAACCACTGTGAAACTTTGTTATGCACTCACTGAAATTTTAATTACGCTATCTGTATCCTTTTGATCTACTCAAGATTAATGGAAGTCAACTGCCTCTTATTACCTTCCTAAGTGAAACATGTTTATGCTCTTCAGGAAGGCTGCCTACCCTTAAATCAAGACATTTTCCTTTTTTTTAAAGTGTTCCCATCTGGTCTCTAAAAAATGGTACCTAATGCTTTACTAAAAAAGAGGTTAGACTAACTGTTCTATAATCTCTGAATACTCATGGGATTTTGTCTGAATTATGACATTAAATTGGTCCATTTTCAGTCTTCAGGGGTCTCTGTTGAACTTCTATTCAGTGATCTTTGTTTAAAAACTGCCACTGAAATTTTTACCAGTCAGTAACTACTATTACCTTTAGAAACCGTGGCTATGACAGCTTATGCCCTTATTCCTGGCTCATTTTACTGAAATAAAATGTTTGAGAATCTAAAGTCTTATGCTCTATGAACAGGAGACCCTGTCACATGCATCTGCTGAAAAGCAAAGGACTGAAAGGGACATGAAGACTAGATCAGTCTTTCTCATCTTGTCCGGCTTTGTCCTGCACTTATTGGTAACTATAGAGAAATTCACGCTGCTCTTGGCTATCTGGTGCTATTCACAGCAGCTTTCAGTCAATGGGGCTGTCAAACAAACCTCTTTCATGTGCTCTGCGGGATAAGTTCTGAGGCTTCTTCATGAAACAGATGAACTTGCTATTCTCCTAGAGCATGTGCACTTTTTTTTGGCCTAGAAATTTCAACCCAGTACAACCAATTTTGACCCAGCCATGATTTAAGGGTCCTGGCCATTGGGTTGGGGTTTCCAGATATCCAGCACATCAAGTGGAGCTGTTGTGCCTAAGCCAGCTGAGGCACCAGATGTTTGGAAATCCTAGCCTTGTCAGCGTAACTGCTGTGCACAATGGAGGTATCTCATGTGCTGACGACATTTGCGAAAGAACAGAAATATAGTAACCCCCAGAGAGCTATGAAAATTACCTTCCATCCTGATAATTCATCCTGCAGATGACACAAAAGGGACTTGTGCACTATCGGATAACAAAATTGGAAGGAGGGACAGGGGTACTGAAGGAGACATAATGTAAATGGTCTTGACACTGATGGAGCAATTCTGCATAGAAGCTGATCTTGATCTTCTCTTTTTATCAGGTTCAATAAACCAGTGATGTATTTTTGGTCAAAATGACAATAAAATACATTCATTGGGTAACAGTAGCTAACTTCCTGATTATTCATTCTCTCACCAGTTTTTATGTTATCTGGAAATGACTGGGAAAAGACTTATACTCATCAAGGTTTGTAAAATGTTAAATATCATGGAGCCATTGAACTTTCTGTGTTTAAAAATGTAATTAATTATTAAATAATAGTGTATTTAAAATATCATACTAAAAAAATGCTCCACTGAAGTTATGTTCAATATGATGAGCTTTCCAGCAGAAATGCCCTTGGACAAAATCATGAGCTGTGGTGCTACTTTACCATATAATTTTTGGACAGATTTTTAAGGAGACAACCATCCTTTTCTCTAGGTAGATTTGGTGGCTTCAAGCAGATACACAACAGTACCCCATCACAGCTACTATTATTAGGATTTACGTTGCTAACTGAAATGCTAACTTTCAAAGTATTCAAATTTGCGTGACAAGGCATAATCTGAAGCTCTGTGGCAGGTAACGGGTCAAACAAGCTTCTCTCTATCCTAGAGCATAGGAGAAATTTCTGCACTCAGAAAATTCTTCACTCCATTTCTGCAGTGGAGTTTGAGGATAAGACCATAGTTTGAAGTCCTAATGGGTTTTATTTTTTACTTTGTTGGTTATGCTCTCTTGCTCTATAGCTTGTCCTATTGCTTATGGATTTTCATCTTAGTTATAACTCTGGACTTTGAATAGAAAACTAATATTTCTGCTTCTGAGTGAGAGCTCTCCCCACTGGTTCTGTTGGGTAATCCAGCTCTCTCAATAATAA
Organism: Aquila chrysaetos chrysaetos; assembly: GCF_900496995.4. Classification (NCBI taxonomy): domain Eukaryota; kingdom Metazoa; phylum Chordata; class Aves; order Accipitriformes; family Accipitridae; genus Aquila; species Aquila chrysaetos. Next base: position 59,008,167 of record NC_044005.1, read on the forward strand.
TAATAATAATAATAATAATAATAATAATAATAATAATAATAATGGTTGTTGTTGTTGGTATTATTTTACATAATAATAATAATTATCATCATAATCATCATCACAGCTGTATTATTTCTTCAGAATTAGTACTACCTGCCTTTGTAACAGTTTAAAGTGACGCAGTTATGAGCGCAGTTTGCAGGCACTAAGAGCAGAGCCGCGAGAGGCAGGTGCTCTTCCAAAGAGACCTGGGTTCAGCACTGCCATGCTCTTCTATGAAACCCTGATGGCGAGAGCTGCAGGTGGAGGCTGAGACTTCAGATTCCACAAGGTGGGGAAGTTCAAGCCTAAGTATCCAGCTGGTGGAAGATGCTTTTTGGTCTTTCTCCTGGAGGTTGGCTGAGGGCAGGAAGGTTTGGGAGGTTGCTGGGAGCAGGGGAGAAAGCCTGGCTCTCACAGTGGAACTGGGACACTCAGCTGAGCAAGTGGATCCTGTGAAAGTTTGGCTTATAGACAGAAAATAGAAAAAATAACTGGTATTAAACTGAACGTATCCACTGCAGGTAGGTCATTCTTTTTTACAAGAAGGAGTGAGACTTTCTTAGACTCCTGTATTCTTAAATGGGAAAGCAGAACAGTTGTGCTGGTGGGCCTCTGCCCTCATCCACACAAATACAAGGGTGCAGAATTCAGCTGGTCTCACCAGATAGCACAAACCTGGCACAGATACTCAGAATTATGTAGGGGTACATGACCTACATAGCAAAAGTATATACCTGGAGAAAAAGCTATCAGAAAATGCAAGCTACAATATGTGTCTTCAGCTTGTTTTAGTTCTTATTTTTCATGTTAAATTTCATTTTCAAATCTTTCTTTGTTTTTTTTGGTTTTTTTTTTTTTTTTTTTCCCATTCATCAGGGAAAACATGTCCTGCTTTATTTATAAAGTTATTTTCTCTATTATTGCCTTTCTCCAATATGCCTGTAAAAGCCTTTTTGATTCTTCTTAAATACTTTGACTGGCATGAAATAGTTTTGCTTAGTTCCATCTCATATTGTGCCCTCACATATGGCAACTGATTTGTTTTATTCTCTTTTCCTATGATGTTCAATACAATTTTTTTTCATACTTACAGCCCCAGATTTTTATTCCTGGCCTGGCTTTATGAGATCCTGAATTCCCTAAAAAACAGACTGTGGGAGTTGAATGGCCGTCTTGCTCACTGATTTGGCATGTTTAGACCCAAACTGGAAAGTGGCAGGTAGTGTAAGCGAGACCAGCACTCGTGCTACCTATGTGTGGTGATTCTGTGAATATATATATAATGGGATTTTCATAAGGGTTGGCAGTTTTTCATCAGCAAAATTTTACTTAAAAATAGTAACCAAAGAGAGAGACCCCTCCCAATTTCTTGTCAAATTATACCTGTGCTTGCTTCTATGTATTCTTTCTTTCCAAAGAAACTAGTGCCTTTTGTCTATCACTTTTATTTTCTCCAAGTTTTTTTGTGTGGCTTTTATTCTGAGATACAGAAGCTGTTTATCCTTCCAAGATGCAAGCTGCAGGGTTATAGCAATGATTCATTCAGACAATTCAAGTTGGCTAGCTCAGCATATAAAATTTCTCATCCACAACTTCTACAGTTTCCCTTGCATCCTGCAGCCTAATGGTTTTCCCTGTCTTGGAGAAATAACATAATCCTTGCCTGAAAGCTGTGTATGAACTGTCCCTGAGTAAAATTAATGTGGGTCAGGAGTCACAGCTTGGTCATGCCTGCTTTAGAGTAGCTCAAAACATATGCAGACATCTCCCTTCATTTGCAACATTGGGAGGTCAACTGGAATTAGCTACTTTTTAAGTGGTTCATTTCTCCTATGTTTTGATTAGGAGAGTAATAAGCTTTGTCCGTCATGCTCATAGTACCTTTGGCTTGACATACAGAACTGTCCTTTCTGCCCCCCTGGAAATTTGGTGAGTCATCGAGCAAGAAAGCCAGCAAAAGGGCAAGATTTCTCTCATGTGAGAAGTCTGAGCAATTACATATCTATTGCTTTACAAAAGGACATAAACCCAGCACACAAAAGTCATGGAGTCCCTTCCTTAACGCAAACCCACAACAATATATGTGAACAAACAAAGAAACAAACAGTCTCAGCAAAACAAGAGGTTTTTTAAACAGCCTTAGGGAGAGAGTGAGAGAAGACCCATGCCAGGTATCTGTCTCCCAAGTGGAAAGAGCTCAGATACGACGGAGTTGAGCTCTGGAGACTAGGAAAGAGCAGGTGTATATGAAAGGTTTAGCATAAGGCTTGCTCTGCATGTACACATACAGAAAGGCTATGTAGCAGGAGAGACGTGCCGTATATCCCTGAGGAGAAGATGAGAGCAGCCCCCTCAGGAGGCACACCTCTTTACTGAGTGATGGGCCAGGGTGCATCAGCAAGCAAACCCGCTTTGCCCCTGCCCTCCCACCACTGCAGATGTGGGTTCCCGCAGCAAAGCCAAGCCTCTCTGCCAGCTGGGAAGTGTAACCCAACCCTGGGAGCTGCGCTGAGGCCGCTCATGAGCTGTACATGGCTCAGGAGCTTCCCTGCTTCCATCCGTTTGGTATGAGTTGGCATCATCCACAAAGGCTCGCATGGAGACATTGGATTAGTCATTATCCTGGATTTGTGTTTCCTTTTGGTAGAGATTATGGGGACCCTAATGAGGCGGGACTTAGAGTGGGAAGGCGATGGGATAGGTAAGGCAGAGGAGGAGGAGAACGGGTACACATGTGCTCCCAGGGGTGCTATGTCAGTCCCCCAGAGAGTTTTCTGCCGATTACCTAACCACACTCAGGGCATGGCAGTGCAACACCGATGGAGTTTTCCCAGTCTGGGTGCAAGTAGAAAATACGCGGGGATACACTGGCTGGATATGCTAGGACCAAAATCAATATAGACAAAGCATATCTACTACGCAACCCTGGCCTGTCTTTGAGGATACATTCTTTTGAACAATGGCTCCAGCAGCTGTGGTGCTCCCCTCTTTTTTACACTTGAAACTTCCCTCTTCTCTCTACAGGATCATGAAGTTTGGGTTAACAGAGCTATCTCCCACTGATTTTGGTATAGGTGTGGCAGACAGGGTCTCTTAAATTAAAGGCAGTGGTATTTCATTCCTGTGGGCTCTGGTTCAATCTTGGATTTGACTTTTTTTTCTGTGGGAGAAAATGAGCCCTTCTAGATTCTCAGAATGCACTTCCCCAAAGCTGCAGTAGAAAAACTGGAATTAATTGAATATAAAGTGCTACCGCACCTTCAGCTTGATTACACAAAAAGCTGTGCAAGTTAAAAGGACATTGGATCTGCTGAATTGTAACTAATAAAGAGCTGTAAAGGAAATGAAATGAGTTCACCAGTGTTACTCAAACGAACTCTAATGCTGTTTTCATAATCATTACTAGGTTTGAAGATTGCTTGGTGGCTAATAGAGCAGTTCTACCACTCAGCCGTTTGACCAAACTAGTCAGAGTACTTAGGTTTCCCCATCCCATGTGAACAGCTACTATGTCAGCCCTCTAGTTCACTATTCAGAGATGAAATATTGCAGAGTACCTGGTCTCATCTCTCTTCTGGAAACAGTGATAGTGTTCATTTCACTGTGCAAGCTGCTATGTTGTTCGTAAGCTTAGATGGTTTCAAGTTGGCTGCTAACTTGCAGACCTGGAGCCTGGTTTCACATACAAGATTTTTGAGTTCAAGAGTGTCACTCCAAGACATTGGGGTAATGGGGGATCATTTTTGCAATGTCTAAACTTTGTAACCATCTTGCAGAATTTGTAACCCAGAAGTAGGTGCTAGGTTACCCTTACCATGAGTAAGGACAGTGCCTTCTAATGATTCAGGAACCAATGCAGTCCATGCCAGAAACGTCAGTATAGTCTCTTACCTCTCCAAGACTCATGGCATCCATTCATTAGGCTTCCTGAGGAGGTTGTACAAGATCAGCTGGTGCTGAGCAAGCCTAGCAAACATTCATAGCACGCAGCCTTGCTTTACCAGCAGTTCTGTTTTGTACTTGCCCCCCAAAATGGCTGCCTTGCATTACAGCGTTTCCTCAGCTTGGGCGAATTTGAATGCTTGTCTCATATATTCAAAGAATATCGTAGCCACGGTGCAAGTAGAAACAGCCTTTGGGTGTAGCTCAGTGCACTTTTGGGGTTGAAAAAGAAAGCTGGCAAGAAGAGTCCTGTAGGCTAACACTTTGGAACAACCAGGAAGAGAAGGTACGTACAATTATAGCCTACGCCTGTGATTGTTTCTACTCTTTTAAGCAATATAAGAATGCATTGCTACTACTTTTACTTATCAAGTAACTTAGCATTTTGTGTCATTGCTATACTAATCTATTAAAATCAAGAAAAATAGAAATCTGGAGTGTTTAGGTAGCTGCAAGGCTTGATAAGACATCTGAGTAGCTATATTCTGGATTCCTTTTAATATTTGACAAAAGTGGAAGCGAACATGACAGCTGTGAAATACTCAACATCAATTTACAGCATTTTAAAATAAAGCCTGTATGGCTTTGCGAAAGGAAATTTTACTGGATCTTAAATATAAATGAACCTGTATACATAGCTGTACTTGTTCCCCTTTTGTTACCAGTGGGTAGAATGGCAGGCCACTGTACCAGGGCAGACCACATGCATGCAGGCGGCAATTTTAGATTCCAGGATGGAAACATAGTCAGACTTTTTCCCTAATCAGCACTGAGTGCAGGTTTCTCCTCCAGTTAATCCTGTGGGCCTTCAGAGCAAATTGATTTAAATGAGCCTGAAGGTGTAACAGTAACTGCCCATTGTATAGGATATGCATTGCTAATTACTACTGATGGCAATGATAATTACATGTGGCTACCTCTTAGAAGACTGGCCTTACCATTCACTTAAAAAAAAAAAAAGACTATTATTTCCTTTATCTCCTTGATGCAGGCTGGCCCCGGCAACGCATAGCAAATGTGTCGCTTTTCCTTTTTTAAGACAAATGATGGTTTCGCTTCACAACTCTATGGGCCTGGGCTGCTGCTTTGCAAGGCACTGTGATGCAACACAGCCATCCAAAGTAAAAAGGCTTTTTTCTGTTCCTGTAAAGCTGTATTACTAGTGGAGCTATGCTGAGGAGCTTGTAACAGCTGGAGCAATTTTCTGAAGATGAAGTTAGTAATAGTGCTGCTGCTAGTCCCACCTCTTATGAAATGCCTATCACTTTTTTCATATAGTAGGGAATTGTAAATTAATTCCTCTGTCTCCATGGGTTTGGAATAGAAACGATGCCTTCACAGTTCAACGAAGTGGAAAGTCTTTCATCAGGAGAAAAATCAGCCAAGGAATTGGATGGCAAAGGCCTCATACATTACAAAACAGTTGTTTGCAATTAAGGCCAGGAGTAAGATGTGCATGAGTCTGTCATGTTTCTTTTTGTTTATTTAATCAGCCTGAGGCATAATGTTAGATGGTTTGAAGTGGCATTGTTTCCTTGTCATGTCCTATGATTTGCTGTGTATTATGTGTACAGTATATGTACTGTATCAAAGAACTGCAATCTGTTCAAAATAGACACATTTCATAATTTGCCTGAATCCTGATCAATAATCAGGACATTTTCATAGAAGCATTAACCTAACCTTCTAAAGTAGTGACCACTGCTGCTGGGGGGAGATTATTTAGGAAGTTGTTAGAGGGAATCCGCTAAATACAAGGACATCAGCAGAATGAAATTGGTGTGTCACGATCTTTCTCTGTAGTCACGGGGCAAAGACTGTGACAGCCTCTGCTGATGTTTCTTTTTCTATCTCACAAGACGTACATTTCAGGGAGAGCTGTGGATTACTGTGCACCAGGACAGAGAACTTTGTAACTGATAGAAAGTGGAATGGAGATGAAGCTGAACTGAAAGTAAGCTAGATATGAACTAAAAAGAGTCAGGTAGCTTGGTCAACATCAGCTCCTAAAATCATGCTATTGCCAGTTTTAATAGGGATCTCAAAACAGCAGGTAATCTTACTTACCATATGCTAAGCACAGTGCAGCAGATGGACGATGGCATTCTAGTGTTTTCTGTGCTTTCCTTGCACTTGTCAATTCAAGCCCTGGGAAAAAGGCTGGTATCCAGATTGATAACACATGGATGTTCTCTAAGGGCTTGACTCTTTCATCAGCGCACTATTGCAGAAAGAATTGAAAATCCTTTCTCTATAAATGTAAATGCAGCTAGTGATAGCTGGTAGTTCTGAAGATGGGTTTATTATGTCTGTCTCAAAGTTGTCAGAAGGTAAATCAGGCTTTAAAGAACAGATTAGCCAGAGCTGATCAGCTGGTAGAAGTGTGCTATGGAATATCACATGTAGAGATCTCCTCAAAGAAACTCATAAACAAAGGAAAAATCAACTCATGGGTAGTACCGATGATTAGCTTGGGCACATCACTATTTCAGTAACATGCATGAGCCTTCAGTAACAAAATTAAGTCCTTATATGGCAATCTGAGAGTCACTAGATCTATGTTGCCAAGCTTTTTAAAAGATCTTTTTTTTTCTCCTCTGTGAAGTAAATCTTACATGACAGACTCTAAACAGTGACACTGAAGTAGAAGACTAACAACACTGTGACCCAGTAGCCAGTCAGTCTCCTTGGAGTTGACAGGTACAATAACAACAAATGTTTGAGATTACTATTAAAAATCTCTTTAAAGCATTTACCTGAAGTCCTTTTCTCCGCAAACAAGCTCTTTAAAAAGTAAAATTTACCATAATTCATTCTGTTTCTGCAGTCTTTTACAAACCTGAGGACTAAGTCTGCTCAGGGATCTCCAATAAGTTTAAAGTACTGTGGCAAGTATTTGTTTTGAGAAACTAATAAAACAAGCCATAGCATTTTCAGAGTGAGTTGGGAAGGAAAATAAAACTTCTATTATCATATCAGTATATTCATTATCAGATTTTAAAGGTACTGCCCAAACTTCTCTGATTGATTCCTTTTACACATCTATTCTTGCAAATTGATAACATGAGAGGGTTTAGAGTGCAGCTCTGGAACAACTTGTTAGTGGGTTCAAGGGGTTTCTGGGTAAGTACCCAGAAGAGGAAGACACTCAGTGCTGCTACATCTGAAGACTGTGCTGTCCCACTGGAGACATCCAATGACTGCAAACCATTGGAGCCTGGAAGTGTCTTCATTCTTTCCTTGTCCTTATGTCCTTCCTGAGGCATTAGCTATTGGCCACTTCTAGTGACACATCCTGGTTTGAAAAGACCTTTGCTCTGACCCAGTACAGTTTTAGTGACATTACTCACCTTTATAGGTCAGGTTAGTCTTCTGCTAGCGTAGTGAACTGAAGCAGCTCCATGTGGAAGGAGCATGAGAGTCAGTGCAAAGGAGAGGGAAAGAGCACACTGTGTGAGCAGGGAGGCTGGCACCTTGGCAGGCATCAGCTGGGTTGACTTAAACTGCCATGGGATTGTAGGGTCCTTCTACAAACCTGGTTTCTTTTTTTTACACAGAAAAGAAATAGCATTTTATCCCATTTTGAATGAAAGCAGAGATACATTCCGATCCTGACCTCTTCTTCATCAAGAAGGGTCATTCGTGAATGTCCTGGTTACTGCAGGCTTCTCAGTCATTGTACCAAAAGCAGCAACAGTGATTTGTTAGACTGTCATTAACAAACAATGCTTCTGCGTGATCCTTGCTCCAACATTAGCTGCCTTAGGAGAAGTTTGGGCCTTGAACTTTTTCAAGTGGGTATTAAAAATCCCTCCCAGTGATGGCTCTATCCTTGGCCTTCTCCAAGGATGCAGATAATTCATTTCAGTGATATGCTATTGCTGGAACAGTCTCTAGCACTGCTGAAACTTCAGTGAGATATATCAGTTAAACTGCAAGCAAACACCTTTTGCTACAGCACTCAACCCTACCTCACTGGAGATAAATCAGTTGCATGTGTGAAATCATGTCTACAAAATAACTGGATGCAATGACTTCAGCGTGGGATTTAGGTACCGCAGTTTAACAATGAGTTTATTCCATCAAACTGAAAATGCCTGGAAACAGCATTGTGGAATTCAGAAAAGCCTAAAACTTATTAAATTTCCGAGCTTATCACCTTGGACAGGTGCACAAACTTTTAAGTAGTAAAGTCTTATCTGTTACAAAAGCATCATTTGAAAGCTTCACACAAACCACCTGCTAGTAATTTTACAGGAGCTTTATTCTCTCACTATTGCTAACATTTAATTGTTTAGAGTAAAGTAGATCTAGCTTGCTAAATCATGATTTCAACAAGTCTCATTAGTATCAAGGAGTCTGTATGGAAAGGAAGGGAAAGGAAGGGAAAGGAAGTTTCTTCAAAACTTTATTGTCATGTGTTTGTGGGTTGATTGAACTTTTGCCTTGGTTTTCTTCAAATTATGACCTACACTTTGGTCTTACATATAATTCAAATCAAAACAGAGAAGCAACGTAAGTTAAATCTTTTCCATGTGTATTCAGACACGAATCTTTCGCATTCACTCAGCAGCCCACACATTCTGGATATATCCCTAACGCATGTGTCCTTTATAACTAGCTGCTAATATAATTTGGAACTGCAGAGAATTTAAATAATATGCATCTATGAAACAAATTTTAATGGCTCTATTGTCCCAAGTTTATGGGTATACCTCAGTGTCCTGCTGTAGAGAATGCCATGCAAGAGACATTGCTCACTGTGGCCTTCTTCAAAAGAGATTCACTAAGTTCTCCTTTCTGGAAGTTTACCTGCTATGGAACTTGTATTACTATATCCTCTGTCACTCAACATCACTACTGAGGTCATCCAGGATCTGAAAAAGAAAGATTTCTCTAAGTTACTTCCTTATCTTCTCCAATCAGAGGGTTCCAATAAGTTGCACAGGCTCCCAATATGAGTTAGGTCAGCTAGCCAGGGAATAAACGTGTACAGTAGTGCTTCCACAGCTTGGCTTTGAACAGTGGTTGGATTGGCTTGTGACACTGGGCTTGGACCTTCCCTGAGGTCTGTATCACGCTGAACTGATGGGCAATACTTAAGAAGAATGTTAATGGTAGAAGGAGATCTTCGTAGAATGGTTGAGGTTGGAAGGGGGGGTCCAACCCCCTGATCAAGCAGGAACATCTAGAGCCAGTTGCCCACAACAGTGTTCAGATGGCTTTTGAATATCTCCAATGATGGAGACTCTCTGGGCAACCTGTGCCAGTGCTTAGTCAACCTCACAGTAGAAAAGTTTTTCCTGAAGTTCAGATGATGCCTCCTGTGTTCCTGTTTGTGCCCAATGCCTCTTAAAAACCTTGGACTAGTATGTTGAAATATGTGGCTAAACATATTGTCTCTCTTGTATTCTTAAACATCGTTGCAAAAAAAAAAAAAAATCCATTAAAATAGGGAAAATACTTTTTCATCATGCTTATTCTGGTTTTCTTAGGAAAAGGCAGTATAGTGGGTTAATGGTAAATGAATCACTGATTTCCAAATGTCAGTCTTTTATCTACCTATATACTGATTTCTGAAAATACAATTTCAAATTCATCTCTGATATTCTTTTATGCTGCAAATTGTTGTACTATGTAGTTTAAATAGCAGCTGGGACAATCTGATAAAAATGCACAGAAATATTAGCAGTTTTAATCCAAACATTTATCAGAGCTGTGAAGCCTGCAATTTTACGGTACAGAAAATATGAAAGATGCAATGTCTTTAGAGAACTTGAATGCCATAAGTTAACAGCTGCAACTTTATATAGCTGTGCATCACTCTGCAATCATAAACTCAAGCTATGAGCGCTCTTCCCAGTCTGAACACTCGTGATCAATTTGAATAGAAATGATTCACTCAGGATTTGGGAAGCAAAGCAAAGAGGCTGAAATGAATTATTCACAAATTGCTCCTGAAGAAGTAAATACCATAAGGTCAGAACTTCTCAAACCGGTTATGAATACTGCAGCAAAATCCCCATTAACCTAGGAGTGTGCTTTGGGCGGTGTGTTGGATCTATGTATTAAGAAGCAGTTTTGAAATTTTCCCTTCACTAGGTAATGTCAAAAAGACTCGAGGACGTTGCGTTGAAAGCTCAGTGAAAGTGACTCAGTCTCCTGCTCTTTTAGGCTTCTTAATATGTTGCAATGCTTCTGAACCCTCTTTCCTCCCCTGCTATTCCTGACTATTCCTCTGTGCTTTTTTGAACCAGATTTGTCTCAGATATCGCCTAAATTTATCCATGTGTCTCCAAAATTGCAAACGATAAGCTGGAGTTAAGCCAGCTGACTTTAACAGGAATGTGCGTAGTCGTGCCTGTTAGATCACAGCCTCTGTGATTTTTCTGATCAACGCAGAGAGATATTCATTTCAAATGCATACTTCATGCTTAGAGGTAACTTTGGCCTCATTTGTCCCTTTCATTGAAAATACCTCTTAGCCTTCAGTCGTAGTTTGTAGCCAGGACTATATGAAGACAGTAAGTATCACCCAAAGCCACCTGGAATCTGTCCGCTCACCTGAAGATTGTGAAAATGTTAAATTGGATAAAATCTCCTCGTTCAACACTATTAGGCGAGTTAAATATCTCAGCCTTTATGTCTGGACGTGGGCAGGATAAATGGCTCTCATACAGGAAAACAGTGAGTAGTATTGTAGCTACTGCGGAAAATTTCACATATGCTCCACCGTGTTGCGTTGGCAAGGCTCCGAAGCAGCATGAAGAAAGGGCACATTGCTCACAGTGCTAGCACATATGATTAAAGATACAGCAAGACAAGTAGCAATCTCTCACAAGAGTTTTAAAAATCACTTATTTAGAAAACCGATCCTTCCAAATCACTGAGCAAGATAAACAGCCCACAGGGAAAACTTGATCTTATTATAATCTGAACTACCAGCTACTCTGCTACCATTGCTCAGAATATTCAGATGTTCTGGATACCTTCCAAAATCTGTGTCCCCATCAATCTTTAGGTGTTGGTTTTAAAGTGGTTGGGTTGTTCTTTTTTTTTTTTCTTTCTTTCCTTCTTTCTTTTTTCTTGTTTTAAAAGACATTTTTCAATTGCTTTTATTCGTTTGCTTATGCATCTTTAAGAGCCATGCAATGTATAAAGCATGAAAATACTAATTTCCTGAGCTACTTTCTTGTCACTTACTGAATGGAAACATGAGCTATATGTTTATACCAGTAATAACAGCTCTGTGGTTGTTTGTTTAGAGCAGGTCCATATGCTACCAGAAAAAAACAGAGGTATCACAACTGTTTTCTTTGACTTCTAAAACATCACCAGCTTTCAGCGATAAAATCTCTATAACCTTCTTCTAATCTTGTTTATCTGTCGTTTTGGTTTTAATGGCCGCTCTGCTTTTTTGATGTACCTGGTTACAGTAAGCTTTTACAGTCATTCTTTAGCCTCACAGGCTACTGCAACCGAATTAATTATAGCCAAGTGCTGCAACAGAACAGCAATAATGTTCTTTGAGGTGTGCATTACACCAGACTCCCAGACAGATGAGTTTTTTAATAAACTCAGCTTCACTGCATGTATCAGCTTTCTCAATTGTCTAGAAACCAAGTTTACACGTGCAGCTCTCTTTCACACACATGCACATGTTCTGTCTGGGCTAAGGGACCACACTGATGTACATCAAGCAAAGGTGAAAAGCCATTGCACATATAGGTAATTTTAATCCATTCCATTTTTAAATACCACAATAAATTTAATTTTCACAATAAATTAAATAGCCATATTCAGTTTACAAAATAGAATTACTTAGTGTGAAACCAGTATTTACAAACATTGTACACTATGTACACGATGTTTAGCTTTGTCGACACACAAGCATAGAAGAAAAAATTATTTGACCTTTTTTGACACATGATTGACATGCTACAAGTGACACTATGGTCCATACAATAAAACAATAGTGCAAACTCACCACAGGAACTCTGAAACAATGTAGTTTGTATGAGATAAGATATTAATTTCAAATAATAAGAAAATAGTACTATCCACTCTCATTGTAAAAATTCAGCACTGTGTTTAAAGTGTCAGTATTCCTTTAGCAATATACATACCAAATATAGCCTGAAGAGTATGCTTTCTCACAGTTTCACAGACTTTTGACATGAATTTTTATGGCATAACTAACTTTCTGCTTAGATCAATAAGTATGTCACATAAACACTTCACTAAGTGAGAGGAACACTGACCCTTTTAACGGTGTCTGACTTTATTTCCCTAAATACCTCCTTTCCCTTTATTATATCTTAAAAGATGCCACTATGCTGACAGTAAATTTATGTTAGTTACTATTCTGTAGAAAAAATTGATCCCACCGTATATTTGGTCACACACTGCATATGTACACGTATGCATGAAAAAAAGTTACTTTGATAGCCGTGTCTATGAAAAGTGCATATTTTAGCAGAGACATTTATTGCATGTCTCAGGTGCAACAGAAAGTGTTGTATGAAGTTTAGTTTAGGGCCAGTTAAATGTCCTCCCAGTGATCTGGTAGAATTTTTGATTAAAAGGATGAAAGAACTTGCGCAATTTGGTAATGACAGAGGTATCCACCTCTGGATGGATGCGTCCCTTGCTACCCGCCAGGCACTTGTTAAACACAATGTTAAATCGCAAGCAGTAAAACCCTCTGGTGGCATTGAAGTATAAATTGTACTGACTTATCCTCGGAGGAAGATTTAGGAACTTCTCGACCAGCTGGAGTTCTGGCAGTGGTTCTGTGATAAGCCGGTCTCCGTCCACGATATGAAAACTGCTCGATTGGGAAGTATTTTAACCATCTCTCCAGATGTTTTGTGTAGATGCTGGTTCTCACTGCCTTATACTTAGTGTTCACTTCGCAGGTATTAGGATCAATAGCCAGCTTCTCAAATTTGTAGTAGGTTTTGTTCTTTCTTTCCTTACCTTCCAGCACCTGAGTGTAATCAGAAATAGCTCTTGTGGTAGGTTCCCTGACAATGATCAATAATTTGATAGATGAGTTCATTTTGTAAATCCTTTCAGGTACTTCCTCGGTGATAAAATACGCAGGGCTTTTCTCAATTGTTATTTGATGAGGGTAAGAAAAAGGCATTTTTTTCCGGTACCACTCAATCCCCTTGGCATAGTTCTCATCATTGTCAAAGAAGTGAATCTCTTGAGAAGCTTTGACCACTGCGGGGTGAAGGTTCAGCATCTCCAGTAGTGCTCGGGTGCCTCCTTTCCTCACCCCAATGATAATGGCCTTGGGAAGCTGCTGAACCAGATTGTGCAGTCGTATTTGTTCCTTGGTGGCATTGCCCTTTCGGAATTCGTGGAGCAGCCCTCGCTTGAACTGCAGAGCTCGCAGCGGGATTTCGTCCTGGCCGCGGGGTCCAAATCGACCGTCGATGGGGCAGAGGGGCTGCAGTCTGCAAGCAAAATAAGAGGTGTATGTAAAAAGAGGATATCTCTTAAGGCAAGTTTTCTATATAAGGCAATCACACTCTTGGAAACCTTTTGCAATATGATGTGACCACATTTCTACTTCTATTTTATTCTGCCAGTGATGAAACTGTTTGCAAATTGTTTGATTATTTATTCTGGTATTTTGCTGTGATTTAGCTGAGCAACTCCTAACTCCACCCTTCTTGTCTTTGCCAATATAGACACCATGATTACTGTTCTCAGGGCTTCTTGAACGTTGCTCATCTCCCACATTCCTCATTACTTTGTGATTGCTTTAGTAGTTTTAAAAGAACTTTATTTGGTCATTTTGATCTGAAAATCCAGTTCATTTAGGTCGTCTCTCTCCCACACTTTTCCTATTCTAGCCTGAATTCTTTCCTGTGCTTCCCATTCTGTTGACTTTATTAGCTGCTGATCCAGAGTTGGCCTTTTTAGTGAAGAGGAGCAAAAGGGATGAAAACCAGCTTTCTAGGCATCACCTTTCAATATTTCCCCTCCTCTTTAGAAGATGCCCAATGTTTTTCCTGCGAATCAGAATCAGAAAGACCAAGGTTCTGAATCAGGCATGATTAGCAAGGGACAGAAAGAATGGCAAGAAAAGTTTTTTAAAATGCATTTATTGCATCATTACATCGATGATTTTCTTACCATCACTTATGTGTCCTCCCACTGAACCTCATTTTGTGCCTTACTGTTTCTACTTTTGCCCCTGCTTTTTTGTGATATTCTTTTATACTCATCTGCAATTATTTCACCTATTTTCCACTTTTCTAATGCTTCCTTCTTGTATTTGATGTCACTGAATGCAAGAAATGGTTCAGTAAGAAAAGTGTTAAAATTTTGCTACTACAGAACCTTAAACAAGCCCTCACCTCCACTCTCAAATCAGCGCTTTGGTCATTATACAGGCCAATATTGCACTGAGATGAAATTGGTGTGTAGAGAGAGCTTCCAAAGTCCTACAGAAAACTATTATTAATAATTTTGCGGAGCTATGCACTCCAAAATTAAGGCTAAGTAAGAACAAAGGTTGCCTAGACAATTTTAATATGAGCTCGCTGTGCATATATATTATGATATGGTTCTTAAATTACACGGCCACATGCTATTATTTTTCACAGGACCCCTGCCTCAGCCAGTATACCAGATGGGCAAAGCTCATTAATAGCTGTTTAGGTATTCAGTATTTATTCTGGTTTCTCAGCATGTGGCCCCTCACTCATTTACTGTATATTATTCAAACCCTGCTTTCAGGACAGAATTATTTATTTCTTTATGGCTTTTCCATCCATCACTGCTTGTTGGGGTCTCTAATTTGACACTGATGCTAGGACAATGGATGGTTGGGACAAAGTAAGTTTGACTCCCCTGGCTGACCCACTAGCTGGTTCCTCGATTATCCAGATGCTGAGAGATATAGCCTGTCCAGGCACAGCCAAAGAAACAACCCAGATGATATTGCTGGGTTCACATGAGCTCTAGCGAAGTCCTGCAGACTACTTAGAAAGTGTGATGAGAAGTGAGTTCCTGTTATTTCTTTTCTTAAGTTTCTAGTCTCTTCTTTTCCTTTGCTCTCTGCCATCTACTGAATAAGAGCCTGACTTGGTGGCAAAGACCGAATCATTGAAATGCTGATGCAAACCTGCCAATTAAAAACCCCCAAACAAATAAGCAGAAAGCAATGTCTTGACTTAACAGTGGTACAATTTGGTCAGACTGTGGTGTGGCTGGTAAGACAGTCTTTCTGCAGCAGCGAGGTGGCAGTTAAAAGCATAAGAAACAGAAGCTGCAATTGCTATCTCTGTTCTTCTCTTCCCTCTCCTTCTGTGTATTTGTTATTTGTTTTCAAGCAAAGAGGATTCCACACCAGCAGTTCCAGACCCATCTCAACTAATTTTATCTCTTTTGCTCAAAAAGACAGTTAGCACTGCCTTCAGTGTAACACAACAGCTTGTCAAACAGGGTGGTTTCCTTTAAAAGTAAATAAATACTCAGGATATCCTCTAGCATAAGCGAATAGATTGGATGTTGTTAAAAGTCCTTCCTCAACGCTTTACATTTCAGGTTTTTTTACTCTTTCCCCTTTCTTCTCTCTCTAAACAATAAAAAATATCCTTTAAAAGATCTTGGCAGTGGTGGTATTAAGCAGGCTGTCAGATCTTGGTAGTTGAATCCCCAGATGTAACTATTTACTGATATATTGCAACATGTTAATATTTTTGATTCTCTGAGTCATTTTTTCCATTAAAATAACAGTCCTTTGCAAAGAAAGAGTATAAGACATTTATTTTATCACCGAAATTGCTCTCCCCAAACGGGCAATTTCTCAAACCACAACAATAAAACTCCGCAAATATTCTTCTTGAGAAAACCCACCATAAACCAATTGATCTCAGGGAACTTTATTTTTGACAAATTTCAAACCAGCTAAAATAAAGCTGGGCAATCTTAATGACAAGTAGCAGTGCTGTCTCTCCTGATCCAGAATACTTGCTAATTTTCTTTCCAAGGAGGTGTCACAGTGGCAAGATTATAAGCCTGGTTGCAGCAGGAGCAGTTTGGAGTGTAGAAATGAGGTGCAGAGGCTCCTGGTACTGCCAATGAGGGAGTCAGGCAACTCGAAGACTGATCCAGATCTTCTCAAAAATTGCCAGGCACTGAATCTGAGCCTCCACATGTGAAGCAGCTCCATGCACTCAGCATCAGAAGGACAGACGATGGTCTCCCCTGGAGGGAAGTGCTCAGTTTATCGGAATTTATGACTCAGTGAATCAGATAAGCTAGTGGTAATTTCCCTTCGAGCCTAAGAAAACTCAAAACATGCCTGTTGAAGAGCCTAATCTGAGGCTATTAAATGTGGGCCATCCCCAGCTCTCTTGTTCAAATTAGATCAGCATAAATTAAGCATAAATGAATCTGGATTCTTCCTGAACAATTAGTTATTCCAAAGCCTATTGAAGCTACTGGGTGTCCTTTTACTGACAGATTCAACAAGTTTGGATTGTGCCCTAGTGCTGAGGCAGAAGAACATTTCCAGTTAACTCATCTGTGTCTCATCCTTTCAAGTGCTTCCTTCTCTCTCTCTTTCATAGCAAGTCCAAATAAAGGAGTGCTTTTTAGCAGTGTGGTATTTTTCACACTGGGTAATGCCAGAGAATGAAACTGAATTTTACTGCCATTGGCAACATTATATATGAAACCGGTGGAATTCACTGCCGCAGGAGGTCAGCGAGTCAAATACTGTGGCGAGATAATTTTATAGCCATCAGTAAATTCTGTAGATGTGCAAGCGTAGATAATAGCATAAGGTTAATTAGATTTCATGCCTCTAAGGATAAAATATACTTTTGCAGAGATCAGTAAGGTTTTCTGCCTCCATTTACAGAATCACATTAGTCTCAGTGAAGTTTTCACCTCTGAAGCATCAGAGATGCTTTGACCACCAGGGGAAAGAAGGCATAAATTCTGGGGCTTAATTTGCAATGCACTTGGTCCTAGCTGAGTAGACGGTCTCCCTCTTCTTCTGGAGTGGATTTAAGCAGCTGAAGAAGGCACCTAGTGAACTCAGATGGAGCTCAACATTACCTAGCAATGGACACTAGGTAGCTCTGTTTTCAATTCACTTTCGTGCACTGCATATTCACCCAGTATTTTGTCACAATTTTGAACTCAGCTAATATTTTCCATCATTTAAAAATGGACACTAATAGAGCATTAGCACTGGCAAGCTGCCTACCAGCTTCTGGAAATCTTGAAGTCTTGTTTCATTCATTCTTTTGAAACAGCTTTTTTTATCCTGTCTTTGTGTAGCACCTACCAGAGCAATCCCAGGCCATTTTGAAGGTGACAGAAACCGCAGTGTCAGTGCAGGTAGCACTACTGTTGCACTGTCAATAACCAGTCAAAACTCAGCCTGGTCAAAAGTGCCAAATACTCTTTGATTTCCTCTGCTGGATTTTCTACTGCTCTCCAGGAAATCACTTGCAGAGAAAACCCACTTATTTAGCACATTCAGCTCCAGAAAATACTGGCTAATTAGCATAGTTAAAATTCTGAAACCCTGAAGCAATCTTTCAAGTGAAATAGTATTCAAAACTTGACGAGCTACTCTGCAGGCTCATACTTAATTTTAACTACCACTGTAGCACATTAATTGCTTGCTCATAAATTTAGAAAAGATGATATATAAATACATCATGACTGTTTTGCTGAAACTAGAGGTCAACACACAGATGCACACAGACAAAAATGAGCTACTGTAATGACATTTTTACTGGATGCTGTTTTATTTCTTCTCTGAAAATAAGTGTCAATGTGCTTAGAATACAAATGGACAGATGGAAATACTTTGACACGGACGACCTGTGACTCTATTTTCTTACTCTCTTCTCCAAAGGGGAGGAAAGAACAATGAAAACCACTACTAGAATAGAGAGTCTTTCTGTCTTTCTGTACATGAGTAGACACTAAAAGAAAACCCCAGCCAAACCCCTCAAAACCCAAACCAAAACAGAAATCTGACCCTTGAAGCAAAACCTCAGAAAATCATAGCCCATTTATAATTAAGAGAGCAGCTACTTAATGACTTACCTATCCAAGCTCCCAACTCTGGCAACTAGATATAGGAGACTTCCAATAGCAAGGCTGCCTAGCACGAAGAGCTTCTGTCTCAGCAACGCCTGCTGTTTGAATAGCATGGCCCTCCATCAATCTTCAGGACTTCTTCAGTCTGCAGAGAGAACACATAAAACACTCATCAGAAAGCAATGTGCAGGGTAATGTTTAATCAGTTGTTGCAAGTGATTAAGCCACACTTGCAAAATCTTTTCAAACTGCAAAATAAGTAGTTAAAAATTTTTTGTTTGCTACTGTTTTTCTGTCCCACGTGGTAACACCAGGCAATGTATCTGGGATAGAGTGATAATTCTGGAAGTGACAGTTCAGCTATACCCATCATCACTAGGGCTGTCTGATAACACGCTGTGGGTCTTGACTACGTAGAAGCTTGTATTGTAATAGAATCTCTTGTTAGGTAAACATGTTTAGACTTTAAGCCCTTCAGAATCAGCCTGGGCTAGATTTCAACAGAGATTTAAATGCTCTGCTGCCAAGCGAGGCAGCAGTAACCAGGAGTTAGGCTTGCAGGTCCTGTACACACAGTGTATGGGGGCACATTTACTGTGTCTCTATTATTATTAGAGTGTAAGCTGGAGACAAATCTAAACCACTGTATTTCCTGATCTGTGCCAGCAAGCCCATGATGACAGACCTGAGAAGCACGTAGCTGGGGTAGGCACAATGATGATTTTTCGACACCAGCGCATCCTTCAGCTCTTCCTGTGCTGGGTGTCAGCTTGGGCTGTTCTGTGGAGAACCTCTTAAGCACCTCATCTGCCTGACACCAGCCTCGGCTGTCACATCAAGACCTGATGGGTATACAAACTGGCATCCTTGAACTGAGCAAGCCTATATACTGAGAT
This sequence comes from Aquila chrysaetos chrysaetos, assembly GCF_900496995.4. Classification (NCBI taxonomy): domain Eukaryota; kingdom Metazoa; phylum Chordata; class Aves; order Accipitriformes; family Accipitridae; genus Aquila; species Aquila chrysaetos. The sequence goes on from NC_044005.1 coordinate 59,027,114, forward strand.
TTCAGCAACACCAAAGCATAGACTTAAATTTCCTTTTCTGATGTGCTCCAGAGACCATCTAAAGCCCACAAATGAGCTTTGCTTCAAATACTTTAGATATGAGGCAGGCAGGAGTCAAAAGATGTGACCTTGTGCCAAGAAGATTCAACCAGAATAACCAGGAGGTCCCTAGGAAGGTAGAAGGAAATGCTGAGTACAACTGTTTGTCTTTAGCCTGACTCTTCCCTAGCCATGAGGTTCGTGTTCAGGACTGTAGACCTGTTTAGGAGACTCAGAGCTGCATGCCTAATGCCTTCTTACAAGAACTGAGGGGAAAGATCAGCTCCTCCTTTCAGAGCACAGCCAAAGATGTGGTTCTTCACTCTGTACCAATCCTGGGCCTTCTACAAATACACAGGATAATTAAGTTCAAATCCTCTCACTGGCTCAGGGGGTGTAAAGCCACATTGTCTACCTACCAAATGAATGCTTTAATCACCACATTGAACCTCTTGATACAAAACCCATAAATATAAACTGGAATTGCCTGAACCACTCAACCATAGTCTCACTGCCTCAACCAGGGAATGTTTAATGTATTATGGAGTAGCTTCAACAAAAACTGCTTTTTTCTTCCTGAATTTTGACTGGACTTACTTTGAACAATTTTTGATGTCAAGTTTCTTATGTTTTACTACTAGAAAAGCTCCTTTTGCAGCTCACTTTCTTCTTTTCCAGCCTTAGGATTTGCATCAGGCAAGACTGGGATAGATTATTATAAGCATATAACTATACACAGAAGCAGAATGGGTAGGGAGAGTGCAAGGTTTGACGGGCCACTGTTAAACAGAGCCTGCTCATTTCTGCCAAATTTTTGGCCCAGAAAGCTCTCACAAGACTCCAGTATACAGTTTGGGAGCTACTACAAGCCAGGGGCCATTCCCAATAGACAGCATGCATGCAGCCTGCCTGCCTTAGTGCTGGTTGACTTTAATGGTATGGATGCGGTTCACTCCATACTGGTTGTCTTCAAGGGTGGTAGAACCGTCATTCCCAAGCACATTTATTTTACTGCTATAGAGAAAACCTTTGTAAAACAGCCCATCATCTCTTCATAAAAAAGCCATGCAACATTGAAGCTCTGGGTCTGACTGAGCCTCTAACACACTTTTGGTGTGCTAATAATAATAGTAACTCTTTATACAGCCAGGTCATAGCTCAGGATAACCTATCATACAGGATAACCTATCATACAGAATATATTGCTTTTTACATAGATAAAAGCAAGTCTATAATAAGAATTCTTAGATAAGACAAGAATCATATAGAACACAGAATAAAAGGAGTTTGCAATGTAAATACAGAGACAGAAGAAGTATTACCATCCTTTAAAAAATAAATGAGGAGCAGAGGTACAGAGGGATTAAGTGATTTGCTCAAGGTCACAGAGAAAACCTGTAGCACCAGTGGGATTCAGTGTGAAATGTCTGAATTCCTATCTAGTGCCTTAACTACACAATAAACTTTTGTCTTTTTCTTAACATTGAAAAATAAACATAAAAATGACATATAAATGAGGAATTGTAGACATTGAAAAGACATTTCTGAAGGCAGAAAGCCCATAGCTGAAGCTTAAGTATTAAGAAAAATGCATAGATGCTATACCTCTATGTTGATATGGTACTGCTAATTACTCTTTTAATTAAGTTATTTAATTAAAAAAGAGGAAAGAGAAGGACATGGTGGTGGTGATGAAGATGATAACAGCAAATTTTCATAGGTTTGCAGTTTTAAATTCTTCAGTGCTGCTCTGTCTGAATAAAAGTACCACTTCAGTGTTACAACAATTGGTTCTGAACTTCCATCTCTCAGAAAACATGCACATATGAAGCTCTCTGTACATGAAGCTAAAGTGCTGTCCACATGTTCTCCCTTACACTGGCTCTTGGACCCCAGTTAAGTCCTACCTGCAGGCCTCACTAAGGCTGTGGAGGTCATCAGGTCATAATGAAATCAAATTAATGACAAGCTGGTTCCTGAAATAGATTCCACAAGGTCTCACAACCTCAATATTAATGTTTACAATAAGATTCAATGCAAAAAACCCAACCCAAACCAACCAACCAAACAAACCAGTTCCATTTGCTCTGTGTCTGCCTGTACTGGAGTACAGAAAACTTTTCCACAGAATGACAAGTACTAAACACTCACTAGAAATGCAAATATAACATTATTTATTTGCTTGTTTCATTTTTGTTATCACTTTCAGCATCTAATTTAAAGTCCATGGAAGGAGTTTTATTCCAGAGAAGTTGTGACCTCTACAATACTTTCCTCAAATGTTGGTTTTTTTCATGAAAAAAAAAAGTAGAGAAATAATATCTCGGCTTCAGAAAAGGCTACATCTTGCAATGGATGTACTGAGATAGCTCTACGTGACAGAGGACTGAAGAAACATTTCTATTTAAGCCACGGAGTTAATACAACCAGAATGAGATTAAGGTGAAGGTCCCTAAGGCAGAAATGCTGCTGGAGACTAACATGGCAACCCTTAAATGAAATGGAAAGAAGAAATGAAAAGGAAAAATGAAAATTCTGGGACATATTATAAGCTGTACAAAGTTTTCTATAACGAATGCATACTTTTAAACTTAACAAGAAGCTGGAAGGCAAGATAAAATGTAAACCAAAGTGACAAGATTTTAGCAGTTATTTGAGGCAAAGAAGGGGTTTAAAAAAAAAATAAATTTTGCTCTCTGTTAGGTATGACAGCTGAACTGGCACACAAGCTACTGACCAGTAGGAGGGGGGTTGGGAAAGCCGCAGGCAGAACTTTCCCAGTAGCTGGATGCTGAACGTGGAACCTCCCACCAAAAGAGATGACAGTATACTGTTGCACACCTCCAGTGGGTTTACATCAGAACTATCTATCTTGACCAATCTAGTTAAATATGCATGTGAGGAAAGTCCCTTCCTGGCTATTCAAGAGAGTCACAATGCACAAAGAACACCACAAAGCATTCACAATGTGGAATGTATAATTTCAAGAAATGAAAGTGTGTGCAACATTATGTAGAGAAAAAAATGTAATGTGCTTTGTGATTTCAGATGCACAGCTGACCTAACTTGTTAGATTGACATGCTAAAGTTAAATAAAAAAGTTTCATTTAGCACTAGAAAGTAGCCTTATCAGTGTATTGATGTGAATGCCTTATCCAACCCCATTCCCCATGTTCCCATTCTTGCTGGGGAGAGGACTAGGGTTATTAAGTGAATTGCCAAGAGAAGACAGTACAACTGTGTAGAACTGTGATGATAATACCAATTGAAAAACAGATGGAGTGTTCCTGACAAGATGAAGTGATCATGAATAAAGGAAGATATTGCATGTGCTGGCCAAATAATGTGAATTGTTGGTGAACTCTTGTAAAAGTTAGTTTTAGGTTCAAGTTAGGTCAAAGTCAAATGAGTAGGAGAAAACAGAAAAAAAGCATACCAATAATGACGGTATTATTGATAAAAGTCTGAATCTGATAACACCACAATTTGTGCAGAAGTACTGAAAACAGAAGCTGTTGATGTAATCACCTATTCCAAATAAACAGACAACGAGACAAGAAAATCACCAGGAGCTTGTTTGAAAACGATCAGAGGGCAATTTTTGGACACACGGAGCAGAGATCAGAAGATGCAATTGATAAATGAATAGCATGTGGTTGATTATGGAGAGAAGTGTAAGAAAGAAAGGCAACATATAATCCTTTGGTAAACAGACTGAAGAGATACAGTCTTGATGGAGTGATGTGATTAATCAAAGTGAAGTAAAAACCACAGGCAAATATGCACAAAGGAGGCTGGAAAAAATAATAAACAGGAGGTGTTTTTTTAGTTGAATTTATCAATCAGTTGACATAGATTTTTTTGATTTTGCACACCAGCAGGGGTCATCTGTTGACCAACAAATATTTGTCTTCATACACTGCAAAAAGATCTTTGAGTTTATGTGGGACTTAAATACGGTGACTGAGAAAACAAGTCAGGGAACTGATCACTTGGCATGTTTCCATTTCTCTTGATTTTGCATTACGTTTCTTGAATGTTAAGTGCAGCTTCTTGCATTTGTCACTGTGAGTAAAATTCATACAAGTCAAACACTTAGACTTTTTCTGGGGTAGGAAATCACATGGTGTTTGGGAAAGGAGGGAACTTATCCCTCAAATTGTGTGCATTATCTCATCAGATCAAGATCTTCTTCACGGTCTGGATGGAATAGCTGGTCATGCTCCTGCTCCTTCTTTAGCCTCCTCCAGGTCCTCCCCTTCTGCTTGTGCTATCTCATCACTGATGAAGGCCGAGGCTAATGGCAAGGAAAAGATAACAGTCCTGCTGTACTTTTTCCACAGTACCCTTCGCTTTGATGGCTTAATTGCAACAGTCCTACTGCACCATGTGGACTGTGTTAAAGAGCTAGAATAATCATGACAAAGCAGAACACGATTTTTCATTCGAGAGAGCATTGAATAGCCTAAGAACAGACAAAATTCTTCCCCTTTTTGACACAGTAAAATGAAATGGATAATGGGAACAGAAGGCTTTGAAAATGCCATTTTTTTGAGAGAATGGCAAAGTGCTGAGCCTGCAGAAATGGAATTTGGATTTTTTTTTTTTTAATTTTCCTTAATGGTTCATATTTTCAATATCAAAAAGAAGTTTAATTCTGATGAGTAATTACAGTGTTTCAATTTTTTCTCTCTAGCATAAGAGTGAGATGGGATGAAATAAGATTAATGCACAGTTGCTCAATTCAGGTTATGAAGGAAGAAAAGAAGGAAATATGTTCACAACATGAAACAAGTTCACAGACTCAGGTAAATGTCCCTGTGTACTAAACATGTCCTTTTCTCCTCGCGACTCATATCGACTGAAACAGTGGAGAAGAAAATGTCAGCAAAGCTAACAGAAAACAGTAAATGATGCAGATAAACTCCATCATAAAGATTTCCTATAATCTTATGCCTCAGCTGTGACAATAACTTAAAAATACCTTTTTTTTGTCTGCTATTGTAGAGTTTTGACATTCAGGACTGCTTTTAAGCTGCCCTTGAAGCAGGTTCTTTGTGTAAAGATGTGGTAAGACCCTTTCTCCAGAAAGGCTGCTTTACTCTGGGAGACCATCCACATAATCAGCATCTGTATGTGGATACTAGATAAGAAAACATATGTTCATTTCACAGAAGTTAGCACACTATCGGTGCTGAAAGACCATTTGATTCATAATCCCAAACCCATTACGGCTAGTTTGGGTGGTACACCCAGATATCTGGGTTCTGTCAAGCCTGTAGAGAGGGGTAATAGCTATTTATTTAGTCCACTGCCCACAGGACATTTAACTCCAGACACCCTCAAGACTCATCTATCCATAGTTTTACTATCTCTAGGTAGCTGCTGTGTCAAGTGACAACAGTACAGAAGGCCATAACCAGCTCTTTATCACATTCCTTTCTCAGCCTGACCCCTTCTTTTTTTTTGCATCTTACTGAAAGACATTGAGCAAGATGGTGTTGGGAAGAGAGAAACAACTCCAAAGCTTGCTGTTGCCTTTGCGGTGCCCTGTGCCAAACAGATCTGCTGCCAGATTGTCAGAGTAGTTAGGAATCTCAGACGCTTTGATGCCCTTGAGGTCTCAGACACATCTGCTTAGGAAAACTGCCTTATTGCATCTGAGCTGGCGAGGCAGGCAGCCGCGTTCTGCTGAATGATGACTAGGTTGCCATGATCCACGCTTAGCTACAGTGCTCCAGGAACACTTCCAAGCACATAGATCTTAATAGGACTTCATTAGTCCAAAATACAGATGCCTGTCTCCTTGCCAGCATCCTGAGTACATTATCCTGCACTGCTCTTCATAGAGCATGAGATTAATCTCATAGGGTTGGCCCTTTTCTTCAAATTAATGGTGTTTCCCCAGCTACGTCCCTCCTTTTCTTCTGAAATGATCATCTTCCTTGTCTGCTCCGTTTCTCAGAAACGTGGAGCTGATGACACTGAGATAGAAAACCTGTGGAACTGCAATTCTGTCTGTAGAAAGTTTATAATAGATACTAATTTCACAGTCTTCAAAAGAGAATACCAGCCGCGTTTCTTCCAGCTGGCATTACAACAGCTGCAACCAAAAATAGCAATCAAAAAGGAAAAAGGACGTTGAGGAGCAAAATACAGTGAAATGGAAGAAAGGGGAGGAATAACTGCAAAAGTCAAAAGAGAAATCATAAAGGGATGCCAATAGCACTGTCACATTAGGAGTAAGCAGTTTGTTTTTCAGCTCAGGGAAAGACTTAAACAAGAAGATTATGAGTCTTCAGAGAGAAAGGTAAACAGGTAGATATCCAGAGCTTTCTTCTTCTGTCCTTCATTTAGAGTCCAATCTTTGTTGTAGTTTCACTGCATTGAGTAGGATATGAAGGCAGAGAGGTATTGCTTAATATGATTCAGCGTGAAATGAAATTACATCTTTTCACATACTTGTAATTTTAAAATGTTCTTTTCCATTACTTTGAGTCATGCTTGCAGACTACTGCTCCCTTTTTTTTTTCCTGGAAAAAGCTGCCCTTTCCCAAATAATAACATACCTGAAATAAGACATATGAAAGACTGTTTGAAGGTTCTTTAATTAATTAAAACTGGCAAACAATTTAAGTTAATTCTCCTCTTAGCTATTATGGTGGCAAAATCTAGATGGCCTCCTGCAGCTCCTTACAGCTCTGTTTTCTGTGACTTTCCTTTAGAAAAGTAGCAAAACTGACTTAAACACAAAACATTACTAGCAGTCAAAAGCATTGATGGGAAAACTAACAGCAAAAACTTAACCAAACTGCAAATACATTTTGCTGGTACACTGCATTTACAGTAAAAAACACCCAAGTAGATTTTTGCTCATGGCTTTTACTCCCCAGCGAGAAAAAATTCCAATGTATGAGATAACACCCCTCCCCCGTGCATATATGGACATGTTATAAAAAACTAATTTTGGGTGAGTCTGAACATGTTTTTGCAGCCTAATCTTTGTCCTTGCTCCTCAGGCCAGATGCATTGGCCTAGCTACACTGCTGCCAACCCCCATGCTATGTGTGCTGCAGTAATACCTACTGCCTGCACAGCTGTGTCTTGCTCTGGCTGCTAAACCGGAGTAAGCAGCAGTGGCAAAAGTCCTTTTTCCTATTATTGATGCAAATGACCAGGTGCAGTGAGATGACATTGCAAAATACTGCAAGACAATTAAATATGATGACGTCTTCTTGTGACTTCTTCAGCTTCTGTGACTCTGTGATCTGCTTCTTATGCAGCCTCAGCTTCCCCCGAGTGTCCTGTGGAGCAGGCAGCTCTCTCTTGCCCACCTGCGTATCTTTATGTAGTACACTTGCCCATCTCTTTTCTCGTGTCCAAACTCATATTCTGGACTGCCCTGTTACTGATGAATAGATGTCATACTACCTAATATAGAGCACCTACATTTGTTCTGGATCAGTAGCATCTCTGTCTTTTACTCAGACCCTTCATCTGAGACATACTCAGCTCTGACTACTCTCTGAAACCTCAAATGCAGGCTAAATTTCATAGCTTCTTTCTGCATAAATGTCCCAAAAATACAGTCTGTTACCTACCAATGTATCTAAAATTTTCCCATGGGCTCCCTTCACCATTTTATCCTAACTGCTGCCGTGGTTTTTCCTCTGGCCTTGACCAATATAACTGTGCTCCATTCGCATCCATTCTGAACAGCGCTGCAAAAAGCATTCTTCCAGCCCATCTCTCTGACTACACTCCATCTTTCTAGGCACCCTTTTATTACCTTCCCACTTTCTCTGTCATACCTTTCTGTACATTTCTGTGTCTGGGTATTCCATGGGATTTCTCCTGGGGGAACAGGGTGAAAGGGAGTTTAAAAACTTGACCCTAAAGACCACTCAGTTATTTTTCAGAACGCAAAGTCTAGGTGCTTCCCCTGTAAGTCCCGACCACAACACTTCCCTAAGTAGTGCTGCCTATTTTAATATGGAAATCTAAGTGAAAGTACCGATGCCAGTTTAACCAGGAACGTGTTACAATGCCTCCATGAGAGAGGGAGACCTGTTAACAGTTTTCTCTGAAAATGAGCGAGCTGTGATTTTCTGCTATGCATGTGTTCTAAAGGCCAATATTACACTGCTATACTGGCCCGAGAGACAGCTCACAGCCCCATCTGGGTGGAAAAGAAAGGGGAAACAAGGAGAGACAGCTCATGTCTGCAGCAGCCAGGTGTTAGAGAGCTGCGCGGTGCCGGAGAGTTCCCCATAAATGAGCTCTCCGCTCACTAAGCAGTCCTGCTTCCCTTGCACAGCCCATTCATCTTCCTCCCATTGGGCAGCGGGAGCTGTAGAAGTAACTGCTGTCTTGGGGCTGTGTTCACTCTCTTACATGTACCCAGCCTGGCAAATACGCCTGCTCCGTGGCTTTAAATTAAAAAAAGAAAAACATAAAAATCAACCGAAACCTCTTTGCACATAGTGGGTCTCTGAGGCAAGGAAGATGGCAGCAGAGAGACGTATGTGCTTCTGAGCGTCCCTGGCAGTCACACCTGAAAAGCTACAGAAGGCATGAGATGCCTTCTCTTTCTGTCTCTTTTAGAGCAACTTTTAAGAGAATACGTTTCAGTGTACTATTCACGGTCCTTATACTGATTTCATGCTAATGCAGCTTGATTGACTTGGTGGACTTTATCTAACTTTAGCTCCATGAAATAGAGAGGATCTAATCCTTTCTCTATGGGTGCTTAGGACTTCGTATCACTTTCCTAGAGATGTATTTATTTATTATTTTTTTTTTCCAGACCCATCATAATGACAGTCACCACATGGACTGTCCATATTTTTGGATATAGACACATTCTGTCTGCATGATAAATTACACTAGAAATGATGCCACTAGAAGACGCTATCACTCGTCTGCCACATAGTTAGTGGTGAATCAGTGAAAGAAGAGAGAGAAGCAATGGATCTAGCTAGATGTAAAGCTCATGTAATTTATCCAGGAACTTGAAATAACCTCTGGCCTATGCAGTTCACGTTTGTAGTGGCCATTAGTCAAGGTATCTGTCCGGTTTGGCTTTGCTCCTGATGCTCATTTACAGAACCTACATCCTAATACCTTTTGGGATCATGGGCTGGCTGCAGCCTCAACACTGACTATTTTGTACAAATACAGAAAACTGTAAAATAATCTGCACAATTCTCACCCAACAATATATTGGTTGGGTGAGAATTAACCCCAGAATATATCAGTGTTTTGTTTAATTGCTTTGAAATATACAAAAACACCTCCTCATGTTTTAAAGGATCTCATATTTAAAGCGACTGCCGTATAAGTATACAATAAAGTTAAACTAGTTCTGTTTGTCTATGAAAATATAGGTCCTAAAAAGTCCTGCTTACAAATTGTGTAGTTATCAGAGTGAGTGACATCTTATAAATGTCTCAAAAGATGGAAGAGTTGATCTAATACTGAAAAAAAAAAAATACTCACAAATAATTTATTTGCCATTTGGTGGGGGAAAAGAAGAGTGAATAATTTATTTGGTCAATATTATTCAATCATCAATAGAACTGGTAGAATAATTTATAAATTTACTTATGAATAATTAATTCATCAGTTGGTGGTAGGAGGAAATTAATGAAGTAAACAATATTGGAGTAACACTCAACAGGCTCTCAGAGGCAAGCAGGACAGCCAGGGACGAATTGAGGGAGTGGATCCCTTTTGTCAGCCTGGGCACGAGCACAGCGGATCACCAAAGGGCAGCTGCCCTGTAGCCACTTCTGCAGCTTGCTGGTAGTCGTCACCTGCTTTCCCACCTACCCACCCAGGACAACAGATTTGCAAAGTGCCCTGAGAGCACTGCGTGGTTTCTTTGTGTCTTTGATGACCGTGGGAAGCTGTTTGGAGATCCCTCCTCTGGTGTTCCACCAGCTTCTGCTGGGATCGCTCCAGCCAGATGCTGCTCGCTCCGAGACGTGGCAGCAGAGGCTGCGGGTGCCATCGCAGCCTTTCAGCAGCTTGAAAGCTGTCACGCAGCTGAGAATTGCTGTGCTCTGCTTGGGTACTTAAGGTAGGAAACAGAGGGTTTCCCTCAGAAAGCCGCGGGACACTGTCCCCTGTTTCGAGGTAGACTGCAAAAATAAAAATCAAAACTCCAAGGCATCTTAGAGAAAAAAAATCTTAACTGCTTAAAATATTTCATGTTGCATGCTTAAAGGGCAAGCTACTCAGATCCACACTAGATGACAAAAGTCTGGTTGTGCGACCGAATTGGGCTGTGCCTGAAGTCAAACAACAAATTGCTGATGTGCAAAGAGTTAAAAATAACCCTCTTGCCCACCATGTCTTTTCAGAATATGACTTCATGGGCTTGTTACTGTGGCCATTAAAATCATTTCAAGGCAAAGCTTATCTGAACATAATTTTTAGATTTGTTTAATTTACTAGTATCTTTCCAACGTGGGTGTGTGAGGGGGAAGTTTCTTGCTATGTAATGCATTGAGAAACACCCCACTGCCTTCAGATAGCATCCACTGGTTTGCTCTGAGTTTGCTTTACTGTCATTGAATGAATGAATCCACAACAAACCCAGTCTGAACGTTAACCAAGAGCCGGGACAGAATACTGTTAATAAAAATCATCCCGAAATGGTTTTTGCTGTGTTATAATCTCACATTGTAATAGCTGTCATAAAAATACAAAGTAGGCATGAGGATGTGAGCAGAAGGGTTTTTTTCTGTTTTCGATGCGCTAAGTTTAATGGTGGATATATGTGCAGTTTGGGACGAAAACAGATGCCCTTTATGAATAGACTAAGTGAAGGAATCAGCTGGCTTATATTCTCCTCTCAACTGCTACCAGGATTTTTCCTCTCTTTGTTCCTTTGTTAACTATAAACTGTAAGCACTGAAAATCAAAAAATGAGGGAAAGTTTATGAATTATACACAGTCACAGAGTTTATTAGTGGTCCGTGCTCATCCTCTTGGGAGTCACTGGAGGAACAGCTTTGAGCAATTTCCAAATTTTCAAATGGGTTCTCCATATCTTTATCTCATTCAGCTTTTGATATGGTGCATAAATTATTTATCAGGGCTACCATTATTTCGTTAGCTTGCGTTGTCCTCTGGCACCATGTCTGCAGAATGATATTCATTTTGCATTTGCAATTACTAAACTTAAAAGAAATCAGTTAATTCTTCCTCTGTTCAGCTCTCTCGTTTCGCAGAATGATGTGTGAAGGACTGGGATGTGAACAGAATTTCATTTTGACCTTGAACCCAAATTACTCTTTTCATCCTGCCATTTCACCAGAAGATGTAACTAAAGCTTATGTAAGAAATATTTCTATTTTTCTTTCTCTCTCTCTCTCTCTCTCTTTTTTTTTTTATTTTTTAGGTAGGAAGATGGGATAGGAAATAAATTTGTCCACATCATAAATTCACCATTAAAGCTTAGTGAATTATGTGCTATGCTGGTTAAGTTCAGAGAGGGATCCTCTTTTATATACTTTAAGTCTGTCTCCTTGAAGTTAATTTTTGAGGCAGTTCATCTCGTAGCTTCCCAGTTACAAGAGCATCTGAATGGAATAGCTTCTCAATTACTTCACCTTACAGACTGTAAAGGAGACGCTAGTTTTTTTCCATGGCAGAACGTACAATATATTCTTAAGCAAATGTTTATTATAATTGACTTCCTCCTGTTTTACTCCCACAACGTGATTCCATCCCTTCCTTCCATCCCTCACTCTGCTCTGCTAATGGAATTACCAGGTAGCAGCCTACCAGGCAGATTTCCATTAAAAAAAAAAACCATATATAGGTAGCTTTACACCTAAAACAATGTGCTAATGGACTGGAGCCAGATCATAGCTTAGCCTGGAGGAAAACTTTATTCTCACTGTTTGGTACAAGAGCAGACTCAATTACACTGGTCCAAAATAATTTCCCCTCGTGCCCACGTGGCACATCGGTTTCCTGCCCCTTCCTTCCCAGGGCTCCTTGGCTGAAGCTCTCTGGTGAAAGAGGAGGAAGAATGGAACTGGGGTTGTTCAGCCTGGAGAAAAGGAGGCTGAGGGGAGACCTTATCGCCCTCTACAACTGCCTGAAAGGGGGGTTGTGGTGAGGTGGGTGCTGGTCTCTTCTGTCAGGTGGCTGGAGATAGGACAAGAGGAAATGGCCTCAAGTTGCGGCAAGGGAGGTTTAGGTTGGTTATTAGGAAAAATTTCTTCACTGAAAGGGTTGTCAGGCATTGGAACAGGCTGCCCAGGGAAGTGGTTGAGTCGCCATCCCTGGAGGTATTCAAAAAGCACATAGACAAGGCATTTCAGAGCATGGTTTAGCGGGCATGGTTGACGGTTGGACTTGATGATCTTGAAGGCCTTTTCCAACCTAAATGATTCTATGATTCTAAAGAGAAGCTCTAGCGGGAGAGGGCTTGTGGCCACTTCTGTCCAGCTGTGGTTCCCCTTATGCAAAGAAGGCCCGGTGATAGCTGCTTAAAAATCCTGTGAGGTGGTAACCGTACGGAGCAGCTGGCTGTGAGAGACTGTGACGGAGCTGCCTGTGCTGCAGAGCAGCGGCACGTCCCCGCCTGAGGCCCCTGTCAGGACGGAGGATGGATGGCAGTGCCACGCTCCTTCCCCCGTGCTGACAGCCACGCGGGCGAGCGACTCGCCTCCTGGCACCTCTGCAACAGGCCCCGTTTTCTGCAAATGCAAGATCACAACCTAGAATAAGGAAACAATAGTACGGTCTTACCTAAGATTATTTTTCTAGTACCAGCTATGGCTTAATTCACCGATTTCTTTCAAGTAGCACTCTGTCTTATCTGCAGGCTCACCTTAATCCTTTGGTCTTTGAAGATGCTTCTCTCATGACTCTGTGAACATTCTTGCTGCTAATTAACCACCCTATTTGTCTCTAGAAATATTTGTGGGTTTTGTGGGCATTAATATGCTAATGTCCTGTACTACTTCCTTAGGCAATTCTCATTCTTGAGAATGGCAGGCACTTTTACTCTTCTAGCAGCATTAAATGTATTGCGTTTGATTAAATTTAATGCTTTTAGTAGTTCCATGGGAGTGATCACAAATAAGAATCCAAACAGGTGGGATGATGTCAGTAGCCACAATGTTATAATCAAAAGAATCAGAGTTCTGGAGAGTGGGGTATGAGATAGGGCACCTCTTACCTCCAAGTTAATAGTCCTAATGCTGTCTGTTTAATAGTTACCTCACAGACTATGCTTCTGTTTTGTAAAACTCAGGTATGTAGTAGGTACAAAGGTACCATGGAGTGCAAGTTTTACATATGCAGAGAACCTTGCTTTCCATTGCAAAGGTTTGTTGTTACATTTACACATGCTTCTGTCCTTCCCCTTTGTGTTTGTAGGTATATTTTCTTTGTCTCTGAAAGGTGCAGTTTCAGTGCCCTCACCAGCTAAATCTACCTGCAGAAAAGATGGCTCAGCAATAGTAGGTTTCTCCAACTCCCCCATGTCAGAGGAACCATTCCCGTGGTCCTGCTGGGATTCCAGGAGCAAAGTTTTTATGCAAGTACATGTATCCTAGTCAAACAGCGATTCCCTGATGTGGGGTGACTGCTCCCCCCTGCTCTCTGCTTCTCCCAGGCCCCCAGGGACAAGCCACGCAGCCGGTCCCCCCTGCTGCCAAGTCCAGCCTGGTAAGACCCAGTGAGAGGGCATTTCCCTGCACCTGGCCACCTTCAGATCCCTGTGCTATTTGTATGTGCAGGTCATGGATCTCTGCGTGGATCCGTAGTCTAGTACGACATAATAACCGGCACTAAGCATCATTCTGCTTAGCTTACCACCAAAGGTGCCGATCCACGTCAGTTTTCACAGTGCCCAGCTTCAGGCTTTATTCACACTGCTGTGTGAAGAACAGGGCTGATTAAAAAGAAGCCAACTCTCCATGTACATTCTCGCTCCTTGTCCTAAATCCTCGCAGCTCTACCAGGATACGTTGGAGAAACCAGCTCTAGAACTATGAACGTATTTGTACCCTTTGATGCACCAGGAAAAAAAAAAATCTTTTATCTCTTAGAATACTAACAGCTTCTTTCCATCTATGAAAATAACGAACACTTGCTTTGAAATTAAGCCTGTCACCTGAATATTAATGGAAAGCACTTCTGCAGACTAGTATTTAGTCTGCAGTGTAAAGGTAAAAAAAAGAAAATTGAGCCATCCACCCAATTGCCTCCTGTCAGCGAGAGACTGCTCTGCACAGGGCTGTGCATCCCGCTCCTTCTGAGGTTACTGAAGGGGCCAGCCCCACACATGGTGTTTCCCTTGTTACTGCAGCCTCTGTAAAGATATAAATGTTACACAACAAGAACAGCCGCTAGGCTTATCCCTTGAACAAACAGAAGATAACGCAACTGAGTTTGCTTTTGGCCAAGGAAGGTCTGTTCAGAGGGGCGCAGAATGCTTCAGATAAAAATGTGGATCAGATTGTTTGACACCAGTTTAATACCTGGAATTCTAGAGCAGGCTCTAGCCACTACCTCGCTGCATTCCTATACATTCCCCTGCAGAGTCCCAGCATCCAAGCCTTGATGGCTGCAACGCTGTGAGAATGTCTCAGCCCCTCCTGCCTGTAGCTGTCTCTCTCAGGTTGCAGCTTGGAAAAGATAAACTTGTTCCACTGACAACTTCTTCTGTTCAGGGTTACCAGTTTTTTCCACCAAAGCCTTCCCTTGCCAGCAAACAGAAGTAATGGAGCTGAGACCTCTGCTGCAACTGAGAGTGCTTTGAGCTATACCAACCATCTGCCTTATAGGAAGGCAGATCTGTTTGAAATTCCCGTAGAAGAACAATACTATTATTATTGCTAATTAATAGTAGGCAAGGACACAAACCCATTCCAAATCAAATTAAGTTCCAATCAAAAAAGCCAACTGTGATTTCTAATTGATTGCATTTTACAATCAATCAGTCAGGTTGTGTATGTTTTTTCACAAGATCCAACAGCTTACTGATACTTGTCTTTCTAGTGAGACTGAGATTGAAGCAGAACTGTGGAGGGTTTTTTTAATGGAATCGACTTTTTTAAAGGACGATCTATTTTAATTAGTATTGTACAGTGAGATTTGTCAAGCTCATGTTCCTCTGGAAGTTTATTATGAAGCTATGTGGAAAGAAAGATGCTCTATGTGTTTACTCTCTCCCAAAGGGCCAGCTGAAGTTAAAATGAACCTCTGTGCCTGCTGGCACATACAGACCCCACGGGCCTCCTAAATTCCTGCTCAGCAAAGTCTGCTTCACACTGAGAAAAGGAAATATCATTGCCTTTCTTCAGAATGGCAGATTAAGTTTTCCCTGGTTCCCCCTTTCTGAGGATCAGACGCCAACATAACATATATGGATGCTAAAGAGCCCAGATGGCTGGTTCAACTTTAAATTAATAACATCAGTACTCCAGTCAGATGGGGCATGATACAGTTGTTAAGTTTGTTCACACACACCCCCCTTCTGTGCATTACACTAATAGTTTAATTTAGTGATTCTGGCTTTCCTCTTGCCCAAGTTTCAGGAAATTGGTGTTGAATAGCAGGTGCCTGCGTTTGGCCCTAAACATTCACAATTAGAAGAAGGGACATTCTGCACTGCACCTGGATTCAGACTGTGACACTTACTTAAACTCTTGGGAAGTTGTAACAGTATAACCAAAAATACTGGAGTTAAGTCTTTTGATGCTACAGGGGAGAGCTATCGCAAAAGTCTGAGTCTCCAAATTCCGGCGCTCTGAGTAGCTCATGACTGTGTCTCAAAGAGATTAGTAAAGAAAAAACACAGTATGGACCAAGCGCTCCATATTATGCAGCATGAATGCAGGAATCCCAAATAATAACGATCATGGACCAGTGGAAATCAATATAATAGGACATGCAACAGTGATGCAGGTAAATCTGTAGCTGAGTAAGTCTCTGGAAAAACAAATCAGCATTCAACCAGTCATTCATCAGTAAGGAATGACCATCAAAATGATGGGGCATCAGCATCAGAATATAAAAACTTTGGATAAAGACACACTATATTCTCAGTAAAAAAACCAAGTCTATATTTCATTGAGACTGACCAATCCAATTTACGTCTTGGGCAGAACCACCATAAAACCCTTTGGGACTTACCTAATAGAAAGAATGACTTATACTGGTACGTACAATAACAGAGAGGTCTTCCTCTTACCTGGGACCCCGGACAGTTGTCCCTGTTTACAATACACATTATTTTTTCTCCCATTATTTCATCATGTTCCCAAAAGACAGTTAAATTTGCTGGGGAATTAATATACATCTCTTCCTTGCTATTTCCTTCTATATATGAGGAAAGACAGAAACTGGCTTTGGTGTGTGCTATGTTCCAGTGTTCCTGGTCAGGTGACATCTCTCTGCTGTGAGTTGAAGGCTGTGCTCCCGTGGGACAGTACGGTGCAGGGGGGTCTGTAACTTCAGCACAGCTCCGAGATCCACCCTCCAGAGCATGCTTTTCCTCTCTGAACAACATACCTGTCAGTCAATGACTGCTCTTCTCAATCCTTGCTTTTAGGAGAGGTGGAAAACTCATTACATTCTTCTTGCACTCTCTGTGTTTTCTTTAACTAAATTATATTTGCCACTGTAAAAGACCTATTGATTAATTTAATAGATCTTTTGTTCTTTCTACAGATTAATGTCTTACTTTTTACCTTACTTTCTCGTGCAATCTTCACCTCAGTCTATTTAAACATCCCGAAAGCTTTATAGCGTGTTTTAAACTCTTCATTCTTTTGTTCCTTATGTATCAGCCTGGGCAGGGGTGAAATCACACAAGAACTCAGCAACTACCAGCCACGAACAGGTCCTTTCCCCCCTAGGGTGACGTCTGGTACAAAGATGACAAGTGCCAACAGGATTTGTCACTCAGAAAGCTGACATCAGGATCGCTGGGCTAAAAGTTGACTCCAATCCCCAACAGGGCTGGGTAGGAATATTTATAATTTTCCTCTGTCTTTAGCAGAAAAAAATCTGACGCCACTCCTTGATTCTCATCTCTCCTCCGGCTAGAGCCTTGGGAAGTTAGTCTGGGTGTGAAGTTGCAATAAATCCTGAGGACTCCAGAAGAAGCAACAAGAAGACAACTAATATACCAGTGTGATAATGTGGCGGGTAAAGTGACAGGGTAGGAGAAGCGGGACGTAATGCTTAATGATACAAGTTCTCCTCGGTCAGTGCCCTAAATGTCAAAAGTCTCACCAGACAATTTAATAGACAGCAATCCGGCTTCAGAGCCACACGGTGGAAAGTCACATGCCCCCAGATATTAGTCTTAAATCGTGATCTTGCAATGTGCACTGTTCACACTGTACTGAATATCTCGGCTTTTTTACAAATTTCCCATCTGCATACAGCAATTTTCTTGTTGATGTTTAGACATGATTGACATAATTCAACAATCTGGCTTATTAGTTAGCTTTGTAACTATGTAAAACTCTGACAATGATTATCCCAGTTGACTGAGGACATGCTTGCTGTGACACAGTAAACAAATGTAGCAAAGGAGGCTTTTTCCAAATGATTGCTCCAACCCCCTAATGAGAATGTTAACTTATTGCATCAGGGCTGTGCTACACCAAACGTCTTAATGAATCCTCAAGTCACACAGCTCCGTTTCTTGAGCCTGGGGTACAGTAGCTAGAATTGTAGGCCTATGGACTTTTCTCCCACCTTTAGCTGCATGCTGCATTATAATGAACCCATTTATTATACTGCCTGCAAAAAGACATTTCTTTGAAAAAGAAAGTATTTCCGAGATTTGGTTTCAAAACCTACCAAACTCCTTAGAGGAGCGCTTCTTCCTATAAATCAGTGCCTCTTAATGGAAAGAACCTGATGAAAGAATGAGTAATGATAGGTAAAAAAATAAGAATAAATCAACCTGCTCATTAACCTGCTTGCACAGTAAATTCTCTGTGCTCTGAAGGCTGGGATTTAAGACAGTTCCTCTAAATCAAAGGACTCTTATGAATCCTGTTCTCCAGCTCCCTTCTATAAGTTATGTTTGGGCAGTCAGTGACCATTTGTAGGGGTTGTTTTTCAGGTATTCACAAGCATCGGCACTGATTTATTTGGAGAAAATAACACACGGTGTTCCTAGGGGAAAAAATCATTACCTTAGTTTTGGTGCATCTGATTACAATAAGTCTCTATCATACTCACCATCTACCCTAATTATCTGGGGAATTGGCAGTGTTTAACAATGAAGGAAAGAGTGCTCCAGTGTCCAATTAAGGTTTTCTTTGAGGATTAATAAATCATGTCTCATCAGCCCTGCTGACCCAGAGGTGTTAATCTTCACCTTATCACTCTAATCTTAAAGCAAAATTCTGCAGATCAAGAGCAGCAGAATGGTTGAGTTAATTGTTCCATTAGGCTGATGAAGTCTTTATACCCATGTCCAATAATACACTATTCCCTGAGCAGCTTTACACGCTCTGCTACAGAGCAGAAAACAAACAGTAAAAAGACTGCCACAGCTATTCGATGCAGGTGACCGGTAGCTTGGACTCTGCTCCATACTCAGCTGGTTTGATATAACTGTGCTGCATTCACATACTGGAGCAAGGCACTGAGAAGATTATAAACAGTCAAGAGAGGTTTTAGCACATCTAAACGCAGTTGCAAAAGGAAATAAATCATGTAGTCAATAATGGAAAGAAGATTTAGCAGTTATCTGCCCTGTAAACAATATCCTTGATTGGAATGCATAAACAATGCTGTTTTATTTAGGGGCAAGAATCCAGATATTTCACTGGGAAGAGTTTTTCTCATTGACAAGCCTACAGTAATCACAGAGAGCATGGCAAATTGAGTTAAAATATGCTCCTAACCACTACAATAAATTAGAAATCACATTTTAACTGTGTTCCCAGTCTATTTGTATTTGCTTTTGTTTCTAAGTAATCAGGCAGGTTAAATTCTTCTGGCACAAACGTTCACAAAAAGTACTGAGCTCACATTAAAAATCCATTTCATAACCATTGCTTTTCAAACAGTTCCTCCTCCTGATCTGAGTTAAGCAGGAAAGGAAATGGGGATTGATACCTTTCAGGGCATGGGTCACATACTTGTGTGTCACTGAACAAAAGGAGAGAGAGAGAGATGGGATCAAAGCCAGAATAATTTCATGGGGTGGGTAGAGGGAAAAGGGAGGAGGGCTGGATTTCTGAAAGGCTTTTGAATGCATGATCTTTATTCCTATTCACACAATATTTCCTTCCCCATGTCTGTCTCCTTTTCTTCTTAACAGAACACAAACCTCTGCTTTCCCTCTCCCCACTCTGTCACACCCCCAAAGCAATGGGACTCGGACAGACTCTTCCCTCTTCCCGGGGTGAGAGACTAAGGACTCTGCGTTGGATTCAAGAGGACAGAAGCATGTACTTGAGATAAGGCAAGTGTTAAAAAGAAGGTTAAAGAGTTGGGTTAGAGGAGAGAAAAATGAGTAAAGTTTTTTCCCCCTTCTCTTTTCTCCAAAATGTGAGCTCCATATTGTTATTTTCTGAAACTCAGGCACAGGCTCTTCTTTTACACTCTGAATTCGCTCCTGAATGGAACACCTGAACAAGCAAAGAAAACATTAAACAACACAATTGTTTATGTTGTTTTTCATAAAGATTTCTCAGAGAAAGTGGAGCTCTTGGACAGCTGCTATTTCATCCATATTATTATTTCTTTTTTTGCATCTTGAAGATATTTCAAATAGATTCCTTTTAAAATAAAAACAGATAAGCTATTATCATGTCTACCCTCTGTGTCCTGTGCTGAGAAATGGGACATATCATTATACTGACTTCAATGTATTTCATCTCTAAAGAAGACAAGTGACTCACATATAAATGTGTGCATCTTATAAAGCACCCAGATTGGATCATTTAAATGATTAATTTATCCAATACAGTTTTGAGATAAATTGATTTGCCTTTTTTCCCCTACTTATCATCCTCTCTCCCCTTCAACAATTTAGCATTCAACCAAATACTACCAGGCATACAACATTCCCAAGGTCACTCTACTATCCTCCTTCAAGGCCCCTATTAAAACCCTCTTCTAGCATAAGACTATGCAGGAAACAAAATTAATCCTCCCTTGCCCTCCAGCCTAAGAGGATTCAAACTCACATATCTCACCTCCCAAGAGAATTGCAACCTCTCCATCTATGGACTGGTGTCTTTATGTATGCACACGCGTACGCGAATACCCAGAGACAGAGAGATGGACAGAGCACTCTGTGCTGCTCCTAAGAAAGCTGGTTTATTTTACATTAAATAATTAAGGAGTCCTTGGGCCAGAGAGCAGGACAGAGCAGGACCATAGGGCAGCAATTAGGGCACTCAGCTGGGAAAGAGACCTGTTTTCTGCATTTTGCTTCAAAGACTGCTTGCTATTTAAACCAGGGACTGCTCTGAATGAAGGACATGACGGAGTCCTTCCCTCTGCCCTGGCTGGTGACGCGTGTGAGCCCTCACCTTCCAGGTGACTGGTTAGGTGCAGCGGGAGGACTCCCAGGAAAAGAGGTCTTCCCTCGTTTGCCGCAGCTTGTGTCTGCGCTGGGGCAGCTTCTGGCACTGAGTGTCTACTAGGTCATCATCTGGTCAGACCACTGCCTCGCCAGGTACCCCCAAAAGTCAAACAGCGTCTCAGAAAGCTCAGAACTCAGCTACAACTGTGTTGCATTTATGCTGTTCTGGCGTTGGATTGGTTTCTCTTCCCGTGGGGTGGATATGATGCTAGAACTGTGTTGGAATCTTTTTTGGGGGAGGCTTAAAGAAAAGTGATGGCATCCCAGGTAAGAGTCCTAGTGCAAACAAAAGATCCCGAGTCCCTAAAGCTGAATTCTTAAACAAGGCAATTCTCCACCCATTTTTCTAGTCATGCTGGATCACAGAGGTGCCTTCAGAACATGTCTAAGGCTGGTGTTAAGAGTTACAGGATTAAGTATTGCCAACAACTAGGTCACTCAGTTGGGTTATCAAGATACAAGTCCTCACTCCAGTACAAACAATTAATCACAGGTCTCCATTCACACTGGGTGAATGAACGAATGAATGGATGAAAGAAATATCAAGGAAAAATGTGAAATATCATTGTGTCTGTTTCATCAAATACAGAAAGAAGGCTTTGGCACCTAGCTGTAGGGCAGAGTTTGCAGCCAAGAATATCAAGAGAAAGGAGATGTCTGTCTGGCCAGAGGCAGATGTTTCTTTCCCCTTCATTTCATTCCCGGTTAGTTCAGGTGGCTTCCTGTGCAGTTCCAAGGTGGGGCACTGCACCAGGGCTTGAGGAGGCCAGGAGATACTAGTTAAATCCTCTACATGTCAGTAGGTGTCTGCCACATGTCGGAGCATCTAAGTGGGTCTAATGTACAGCCCTTCTCCTATTCAGTTCTTAAGATGTACAGAAGAAATAGGTGTTTCTAAAGTTGGCTGAAATCACTCATACTATATTCAGTTGTTGTGCCCAGAAAAGAAAAGTGTGAGACAGCACTGGAAATTGTGGTGCTCACAAAATAAAATCATTTACACAAAGAACGTTATTATGAGACAAGTAAAATGTTTGGAAAGTAGTTAATGTCAGATCGTTTCCGTTCGTACATTTTTAAAACAGATTTATAAAATGCATCCAATTCATAAGTGTTTTGCCTTTCATATTTCTTGTTAATTTCTTCTATTGTAGAATTCCACTGAGTGAATATCTCTGCGCATTATGTACAGAACATAGCAGTGGAATAATTTTATATCTTCTTCTGTCTACCTCTGCCTGAATTTTAATAATAATAAGTCTGAATAGCTGTAACACAAAATTGAAGGCAACCGGCCTGACAAACCAAGCAGAATGCATGAACAACCTCAGTATTGCCTTGCTTTCCAGTTTTGTGACATATTACATCTAGTTTATACAGAAGATGTTATTATCCTCATGTTTCTTCTCTTTAAAAAAAAAAAAAAGTTACTACATTTATGGTTTTCATTCTGTTTGGCAAAAAAAAAGTTTAAAAAAAAAAAAGGAAAAAGAAAATAAAAGGATCAAAACCCTGTATGAGATGATGAAAAATAAAAAGGGAGCCATGTGTACATCCCTCATTCAACTACTTTCAGCTCACCAGCCCAAATAACCAGGCATCCTTTTATAACTCAGCTGCAGCCTTTAATAGAAGGCCAAATTAAATTTGCTGGAGTCTTAAAAATGAACTTTTATTTTAATCAGCTGGAACCTGAACCTCATCAACATGAAATCGATAGGAGTATTTCCACACACTTAATATGTTTGGGGTTGCACTTTTGATTTGCCACAGCATTTTTGTAGTTTGGGGCGCCTTTTTCTGCCAGTAGCTGGAAGACTGCCAGTTTGCTGCTGTGGTACTTGGTCTGGTTCCCTATACAATTTAGAATTTCATTTCTCCATTTATTTATTTTCAGTTTGAAATAGTTCTTTTGTCACCCCAGGAAAACTACAGCTGAGGTGAGGATTTCCTGGGGGTAGACAGAGTCAGGAGAAATGTTTTTCTTTCGTGGAGAGAGGCCAGTAGAGATGCATGAATGGAGAGAAGGAAGCCACCACCACAGATGGAGCAGTGTTTCTTCTGTCCAGGAGGCAAAGCTAGGAGCTGTGGAAGTATCCAAAGCCTTAAGAAGTGCCAATAAAGTAAAAAGCATCTCTCACAAGGCTGCCTCCACACTAAATACAACCCTCCTTTGTGGGTCTTTGTTCATTCTTAGAAGATCAGAGCTGCAGTGGGCTTTCTGCCACATCCTGCTGTCACCTCTAAGTGAGGTGTAGACGATTAGTTGCCAGATTTGATGGCACAGGTTGATAAGAGCTTATTTTGGCTACAGAGAAGGAGTCTTTGTCAAAGACCTGGAAGAATATTACTTGCTAGGAGGTAGCAGGGTAGAAATTTTGGTTAAAAGAGCCTGGTTGTAGTTTGTAATCTAATAGAAAAAGCTATAACATTGATTTTGAGAACAGTGGTTATTGCAGTTTGCATCTGATTCTTCAGGGGAAGAAAATAGGCAACTGCTAGCTGTATTTTCCTAAACTGCTTTGTATATCCCTAGCTGAGGATGGTGCAAACTCGAAAAATAATATATTTGGATTACCCTTCAGGGATCACCCGTTTCTCTTCTGCTAGCCTTCACTCAAAAGAGAGACTCTTGTAGGTCTTCTTGCTGCAGCCTCCATCTTTCTGAAGGGAAACTCTCGCCAGGTCTACTCCAGCTGAGTGCACACCTCTCTACAGACAGCAGGACTCCCTTTCTACCCTTTTCTTGTCCTTGGCTTTTGCTGAGTATAATTTATATTGTTACACAAATCTATTGCAAGCAAAGATTTTTTTAAAAATTTGGTTTACTCTGCAAGTATTAGAATGCAAGCTCAGCCCAGCAAATTTATCTTCTCTAACATTTGATTTCTTCTCTTTGCCATTTCTTTTTCTTCACCTAGGAATTTTCTCAAAAAAAGAAATTTTGTCAACATAGCTGCTCTCAGCATGCTGTCCATATTACCTCAGTAAAAGAAGGAAATTTGATGTCTGGACATATGTAGTCTTGTGGAAAAGGGTCTTACTTCACTCGCTGACAAGCCTAGCAGTATAGCTAACAGTATTTCCCAAAGGGGGTGGCCTTGCTTTAAAAAAAGAGAAGAAAAAAAAGAAAAAAAATCAATATTGACTCTTGACACATTTTCATTTACATCACTGCATGGCTTTCAGTCTGGGCACAAATCAATAAGCAGCTTTTAACACTGCTCAACTGGTTTGTTCTATGTAAAAGAAGAGAGATTTGCCTCAAGTGGCTTGTTTTTCCCTTCGGGCTCCAGGCAGACTCTTCACCATTAACAGTGTGTGATTCTTCGAAATGAAGTTGAGTTTATTTGACTGCTCTTTCTGTGACTGATCAGAAGAGCTTGAACTGTAATATTAATCACACGACGCTTTCTTCATCGCCACTTAGAGTCAATTGACTTTGTACTTAGTGAAAGCGTCTCAAGCAGCCAACTCGATGTACCAGAGGGCAAGAAGTCAATAGGAGGAAGAAAGATTTAGTTTCAAAACACACAGTACACAGCCTATGGAGCTGCTGCCACACACACACCGGGCACTTTATCACACTGCAGGTGCGCTGCTATTACATGTTTTTATTTGCATGATGAAGGCATCCGCATCACCTGAGTTGTTTTTGTTGAATAAGCCTCCTCGGTCAACTGCAGCTTTTCCTTCAGTCTCGGGTTTACATGGGAGATGTAGAGACCATGTAGTTTCTCCAAATTGCACTGTGTTCAGCAGCTATTTAGTTTCAATTCCACTTTCTACAGATTTCAGCAGAGAACTGACCCATGAAGCAGGCACCTTCTGTTTCAGATATACTGATGACTGTTACTCAAATGCCAGGCATATGTCATGCTAATAATACTACCCATATGCTTAACAAATGCCAATTTGCCTAAGATGCCATTAATACCATTTTAATAGTCACTTGCGTACAGTGGGCCTTCCAAAACCACGTCTTTGTCATACATTGATTTTTTAATATAGAAGAGCGGGAATACAGATGCCTAGAGGTACAACATTATCAGTTTTGTTTTGTACAGTGTCAGCACCTCACCTCAGAGAATTTTTAGCTCATGAAGCCTCCACAGAAGTTTTCACACTAAAGTAGTGCATGCAACATTGAAAACAAGAGCCTAGAGGATTCATTTATTGCATGCAATACCTTAGAAATGTTCTTTGCTAGAAGCAGACTCCGTGTGAAGTCCAACACACCATAAAATGGGCAGTCATGTCTTTTTCTGTGGCACATTTTAGACATGCATGACCAGAGTCTTCCCACTTGTGTAAAGCAGGTCATTGGCTGCCTTCATTGCTTTCAGGGGGGTTCTCCATAAAGAAAACAGATTCCTCAGTGGTGCAGAACTGATGTAACACCCAACACAATGTTGACTCTCCCTCTCTGGGCTTTTCTGGATTAGGCTTCTAATTATCTACATACATAGGCATATGTAATAATAAAAAAATGTATGGTAAATGAGTACATGCTCATACTAAACAAGTTTTCTGTCACTTTATTAAGTAAAACCATTGGTTTCTTTTCTGTGAATGAACCACAGTTTATTCAAGACTGTTTTCTGGGGATAAAATTAGTATCATTTGGATGGAACACTCTGAGCATATTTTACTTGAGACAGATTTTGCTGGTTATTAATTTTTCAAAATTTCCATAGA
This sequence comes from Aquila chrysaetos chrysaetos, assembly GCF_900496995.4. Lineage (NCBI taxonomy): Eukaryota > Metazoa > Chordata > Aves > Accipitriformes > Accipitridae > Aquila > Aquila chrysaetos. Next base: position 59,052,444 of record NC_044005.1, read on the forward strand.
CTGGCCCAAACTGTATGAAACAGCTGTCAGTCTCAGACCGTGCAAATCAATTTTTATTTAACCATCCAAGTTTTCTTGACATTTGTCTCTTATGAGTTTAGAGTTACAGGACAACATGTGTTTCCCAGTGGAAAAGAACAGAGTCGTAATAAGAATAAAGAAGGACTTTCAAGGACACTCACAGAGATCAGTCAGCCAAGTCGTTCTTTAAATCTGTATTCTTATTCTGTTGGGGGGATTCAAACTAGGTTATATCAAATCAGTGAAGAAAAAAGTAAAATTAACTATCTGTTCAAATGCATCCAAACATTAATCTGGAAATCAACTTCGCATACTATCAGTTTTGCACAAGTCTTTAGCCCTCAGTTCCTGATGCAAATACAGCATGCACTTGTTCTCAGCTTTGTCCCCTGGCATTTGCAAAATAGTAGGCAAAACTCAAATTAATTGCTCAATTAGGAAGCATAAAATCGTATTTCCTGCGGAACGGATCCGTTTCAATACGGCTTGTGCACCGTGTACCGGCACCAGGTACGTAAGGCTCGTACCGCTACTCACCCAAAAGCCCGTTAAACGCCAAGTCCATAAGCGCACTCCAGCTGTTCCATACCGCTCCACCAAGAGGAGTCGAGGTAAAGGATGCCTGCGTAGCCTGGCGGGCTATCACCCAGGGGCTGCGGACGCCGGCAGGGCGCAGCCACCGCGGCCGGTGCCGGGAGGGTGAGGGATGAGGGACGAGGGCAGGACGCTGGGCAGCCGCCTCTGCCCCTATCAGGTGACAAACAGCGGGCACGCCAGAAAGGTGGCAGCCAGGCTGCCCACCTCCCCTCACCCCCCTTCCGAAATTCGCTTAGCTGCGAAATGGGAGCGGGACTTTCGTCCCAAACTTACAGCAGGTGTAAAATTTGACACCCGCTGTAAGAATACTTGCAGCTCCTGTGATTTCTTTTATAGATCTCTGATGCTATATACTTTCAAAATTCATTCTGAATGAATACCTGTTATACAAAGTAACAAATGGGCACTATATGCCTGTTGAGGCAAACAGAAGAAAATCTGAGGTCTAAGATATATAACATCACCTCAGTAATTTTAAATTTGGCTTTCCTGTCAGTTAAATAGGCTCACCCTAATTACTGAGAAATAGACTGTCATTGAAGACCTTTCACCAGGATAGAAACCAATTACAGGGACCTCACCACTATCATTTCCCTATTTTTATCAAGGCATAAGCGGGAGGGAGAGGGAGCTGACGCATCTTGTCTGAGGTCATCCATCAGACCAATGACCAAGAGATCGCGCAGCCAGCCACACATCATTTTCCACTGGATCAGCAAGCAGATCCCGCTAACTCTGCAGCTGAAGGATCACCGGGGAGAGCTGAGGGAAGTGACGGGCACATGGAGCTGGGTGTAGAAGACAGGGAGAGACGGGAATGGACTTTTCGAAGCTTGCAGCTCTACTGGGTTAGGCACAGCATGACGGACTGTGTTTCAACTCTGTTCTAGTTTAGCAGTATAGTCTAGCCAAGATAATACTAGGCAAGGTTTCAGTGGCCTTGGGGTGAAAATAAATTGTTCTAAACCTCCTGAACCAGAGCCTAACACTCTCTCCTGGAGACCACAACACTGAAGTGCAACATACGTTTAAGTGGACAGTCAGAGTTCAAACATATGCAGTCATGCTGGTATTTCACAAAAGACTCCATTTGGAATTAAAAAGAACATGAGGATAAGGCCATGGGAATTTTTCACCATCTGTGAAAATAATTCAGAAAAAGCCTGGCACGCAATCTGCAAAAGAAAATTCCCTCCTGGGGTTGCAATTCTGGGATTTACTTCCAGGATTCAAGTATTACATTTTTTTTAATGCCTTATGATTGTTCACAGAGGCAGATGATTTCTGCGCGTGGCACAACTCTTGGAACGAGTTGCCGTTTGGTATAAAACATTTGACACAATGTATTTGGCACAATACTTGCAAATGACCAAAACCAATGCCATACTTAGGCCAATTTCCAATACAATACTCCACTATAGGTTGTCCGGTTCTTTCACATTACATTTCCTGAAATGAGAGATTAAAGGCTGCTGTAACACAACAAAATTTACATCAGTTGGTTTTCTTAGCAATTTGGTTTTTTTACACCTGTTTACATGCACGAAAGTTTAATAATTGTTAAGTAACAAATCTGTACAGGTACACATGAATTAGGATTATAAAAATTGATTACATTGTTAAAAATCCCAGAAGCTGCCATTCAGAAAAGAGATATTACCCAAGTCAAACTGACAGCTTGCCTAGGTAGTGGTTCCCTTTCTGCGGTCAGGGTAGGGCTGGGCTGTGGGCAGGTTGGAAAGTTCAGCCCAAGCAGCTGCCAGCACCCCAACCAGTGTCCAAACTGCCCGATAAAACCTGCCCCTGATGGGGTTGCCCCTTCACAGGTCATTCCTGACGCAGCGCTGGCTCTGCTGCCTCCGGGCACGCAGGGCCAGACCCCTGTTTTCAGGACTATTATTTCTCCCTATACTGAGGGAATGTAAGCAAGTTATTCCTAGCAGTTTCCAATGGAGTCCAAAGCCTGCTTTTTCCTTTATACTCCTTCTCCCTCTTCCTGGAACTGAATGGTACCAAATGAAAAAGAAACAACATGGTGGAATATAATCGAAGTGTACATTTGTAGAAGAACCTGCTTAATGGGGAAGTCAGTTTCTAACCCTCTCGGTCAGTGATTGGGCTATGCTTAGCATATGGCACCTTTCTGCTTACATGCTTTAAAATTCTGATGTCAAATGTATTTAATCCTCTTCAGTTCATGTCCTCAATCATTTCTTTTGACAGCAAGCTCCATTGGCTAATCATTTATTCCTGAGTCAGTTGGGGCTTGCAACACACTGGTTATTAATCAGATCAGGTTTTGCATTCATTAATGAAGTGCAACTGAAAAAAAAGTCACCCCGTCTCAACCAGTACAAATGTGAATGTGGATTGAACTGAAATCTCCACAGAGCTGAACACTTCTGCCCTCAGCAGGAACATCAGAGAACCCAGGACAAAACCCTGCTCATGACTTGTTCTCTGGTTTGGCTTTGTCTGAAGTTCAGAATTGCAACAACTCTGATCCCGAGACCATGGAATCCAAAGGCAATCAAGACACAGCTAGAAGAAAAGCATTTGGGGAGCATCGTCTTTTTCCTTTCTTTACTATTATTAAAGAAATCTCACCTTTCAAACTTTTGCAGTTGGCTATATTATATTGGTGTTAGAAACAGGAGTATTTTGCATGAATCCATGGGCCCTTTAGGCAATTTTGGACTTTTGACAGTTGTATTGGCCTGAGTGTCTGGTTGCCATCCCTGACGTCTGCCACTTGTTCCTCCCCAGCCAGGCTGGCACGTCCCCCTTTCGCAGCACGGTGCTACAGCCCCTTTCCCTGCTTTGTGGCCCCGTGTGTCAGGGTCAGCCTGAGGTACCAACAACCTCAAATGTTTGACACGTAGCGTCCTGGAGCAGCAGAAAGGCTGCCGTCCGTCGCGGCTGCCCAGAGGTGCACGCTCGCCCGTCAGCTCCCTCTTCCACCTGTGAGCGGTGTGGCCCTCCGCTGAGACGTTGCTGCCTTGTGCATGGAAAAGGCAGAGAGGAGAGATCTGCGTTTGAAAAGCCAAGCAAGCGCCTGCCTATTTATATTTATAATCCTGGCCCAGACGCAGGCTGATAAGCAGGGCTATATGAGTGTTATAGGTAGGGACATAAATAGGTAAGTAGATGCAAAGGTAGAAATGGATGTTGCATATCCTGTGTCTGCTGAGATATCTATGTCCTTTTATCTGAAGTAAAACTTAAAAGCAAAATAAAGATAGCAGACGTGAATGCCCGGCAATGTGAACATCTATAAGGGGAACATATTAAGGTAATATTTTAACCTACTTTTATGCAGAAAGGGAGTTTTTAGAAGACATAAAATTAACTGAATTCTGCATTGGTTTGGAACAATTAAAAATCTGATGCTGATGAACAGGTCTCTGTAGAGTAGTGACAAAATTGCAATGGCATTTCTTCACAGTCCAGGCACTAATAGCAATGGTTTTATTTCCCTTATGCTTCTCAGGAGTAAGAGATTAGGAGAACACTTTTCCTGCCACAAACAGTCCTAAGAATTAGTGAGCACAATATTGCAACTTTATACTGCTAAAGAACATTTTAAATAGCCCTCTGGAGATACAAGATTAGAGAGATGGATTTTCCGCTATAAGGTGCGCATGCTTACTTGTCCTAACATGAGCATTTCTCCCAGCATATCCCTAGCAGTCACACACACAACCACACGTGTGGCTGGATGCACAATTCCTTCACGTTAAAGGCAGATATTCCACCATGTAGTAGCACTAGAAAGCTGAATGTGCGTGGTAGCAAAAGCTGTTAAAGCCATGAAGTGTCATCACTGTTGTGGTATCCATCACTACATTTGGACAAGTAAATAAAGCAGTCCATAGCCTGCTCTCTGGCCTTAGAAGCAGTTTGCACCTAGACAGCTAAATACTCTTTAAGTAAGGGTGACCGCATCTATTTTGCTTACAGCCCCCTGAATGGTGCTGGAGTATTGGCTTAGGGAGTGCTAGCTGGCATGAACCCAAGTGCGTGTCAGAGAGCACGCTGCCATTAATGAACAGCCGCAGGATGGTGTTTGAGCCCATACCCTGGCACTGTCTTACTGGTGCAGGTGCAGCCCATGGTACTTGTGTGCCTGGGGCTGTTCTGCTCCGTACAGCCCAGTGCTCCCAGCGGTGCTGCCTGCTCTCGGGGCAGCTCTGGCTTCAGCCCCAGGGCTTCCTCGCAAGGCTGGGATGCTGCAAAAGAGTTCTTCCCAGCCAGAAGCTTTCTTTTCTCTCCCCAACAAAGCTGGTCTTGGAGCAGGAATACTGGGGGTGTGCGGGTCCTGGGAGAGGGGTAGGAACTACACTGAGGTAGGAAGGCTCATATGCTGGAGGCAAGCATTCCCACAACCGTATTGTGCTAAAGATCTCCCAATGAGCTAAAACATCCAGCCACCAGTCCAAGTCCTTCACTGAGATCTTGGACCTTTACTGAGATCAGATTATCTAGGGGCTGGGGCAGGTAGGAGGGAGAAAAAGAAATAGACTCTCCACCCACCTCTCCACTCATTTCTTGCCTGATAAAGTTACACCACAACTACCAAGTACTACAATACTTGTTTTATCACTTTTCGGCATTGATTTAGTGAAGACTCGCACTGTGTTGCCTGCCACTAACTTTTACACAGATGGTTGCTTGGTGTATGGGCATCAGGTATTTATAGTCATCAGCTAAGCATAAATATATGTGAAACAGATCGTTTTGAAAAAACAAGGCTACGGTTTTGCAGTATTACTGCTCCACAAAATAAAAATTCTCCTGTGTTTTCCAGGCCTAGAAACAAACTTGTTGAGGATCATCAAATATGTTCCTATAATAAATACCTTTGTGAAAGTCAGGCATAATTTTAATTCAGTCACTGAGCTATTCTCTAGGAGGGAAAGATTAAAGTGACGTGTTAGTTTGTGTTTTTCCCATGCAGGCTTTCTCCTAACAATCACTTTTTGATGAAGTGTCTAATCTAGTTTTGAATAGCTCTGGACAGATTTACCTAGCTGTTTCTGAGGAAGGTAGAGTAGCATGAGAATTAACAGTTGTTCTTAACTTCTTGCTACTGTCTTGATCCAGAGATGGATCGTTTTTAAAAGTAAGGTGCACGTAAACTAGCTGGTTTATTTTCTATACCCTAGTGCTTGTACAACTACTGTTGTACCTGCAGTTGTGACTGTTGATGCAGCCCCTGGCCATTTTAGACAAAGATTTTGTTGTTGTTGTTATTATGATTAGCTACTTACAGAGGTCTCTGAATGTAGCCTGGTTGTAGAAAACATGCAGGATATGGTCCTTGCCTGCAGAAAGATACAAAGGAGGCATCGTTCCCTTCGTATTGGTATAAACCTTGCAAACTGATCTCACTATCCTGAAGTTACCCAACTACCAGACACGCGTAGAAGGGACCGAGGTGTGCGGGGCCGTCGGGATAAAGTGCTGCGGAGGCTGCTGAGCGGAGGCTGGTTGCAGGGGTGCCCAGGAGCGCCCCGGCTGCAGAGCTCCAGCGCTGCCGGCACTGTTTCAGCAGCAGCCCCCATTTCTCTCGACATTCCTCTTTGTCAAGAGCCGAGCGCGTGCGCTCCGAGCCAGGAGAAGGAGCTCCGCCGGCAGCACCCTGGGGTCTGTAGTTTCATACTTTGCTTTTCCCTCGGTGCGCAGGGGTGCCGCTTTCTTTTATTTCTCGCAAGGAAAACAACTCTTCCAGACCTGCCATGCTGCTTTTCCACAATAGTGTCTGCTATTTCTGTTTCCCCCAGCTCCCGAACTTACAACTGGGGCCAGAATTGGGAAATTTGCTGGAAGTAAATCAGGTATCCAGTTTCTACTGTCCTTTCTTTGTGTGTTCTTTAAGGCTCTGTCTCTCTCTGAGAGAGCAAATGCTGCCCTGTCCCACTACGGTCAGGGTCTCTGTGAGTCCCACGCTATGCTTGCCTTGCAGCCCACCCTTAAAGGCAACTGGAATAGATAGACCGATGTGTGCGAGTGCAGAATGTAGTCCACAGCTTTGAATTTTCACAAGACAGCTGTTTTCCAGGAGCAGTGTTTTGATAAACTAGGGAGTGGTGGGAGGGTGAGATTAGGATTTGTAACGGGTCCAATTCCCAGCATTTTTCCTCTGTGAAAAGTAGGGAGGTCACAAAGGACTTCATATATGTACATGTATATGTAAAGAAAGATTTGTATATATTTAAAAAAATATTTGCTTGGAAAATTGTATCTGTTTCTGTTGAATTCTGGAGACACCTCATTCCTATTTCATAGCAAGATCTGTTGCAACAGTATAATTAAATCTGGATATTTAATAACATTTTTTAGCAGGTAGCAGTACTTAGGAACATAAGAGAAGGGCTCCTACATTTAGTTTTAAATGAATAGCTCTGCTGAATTCCTGCTCAAAGATTCCAACCTGTGCTATTTTCCTCTTAATCTCTCATGTCATTTGAAATGGTACATTTTAAAAAAATATATCTTACTAGAAAATAATGCAGCAGAGTTAGCTTCTGCTAACACAAAGACAAGACAGGTATTCTGTTTTCTCCTATCAGTCTTAAGGTTCACGCTTATGCCCACTTTTTTTTCTTCTGCCCCCCCCCTTGTAATTATTTTCCCCTGTACGTCCTGACACGACATGTGCTTACACTAATTGGACATCTAAATCACAGTGAAAAATCTGCATGCTGTAGGCTCTAGCTTTAAAAAATGCCAAATGTTACTACTTGAAATGACAAAAGATGTGCACACAAGGGAGAAAAAAGGTGTTTTAATAACAAGACATGGAAACCTTGTTCTGGTCTGTTAGTATTGTGACCATTTGGATGGAACAGATTAATGGTATTTGAGTAAAACATAGCTGGGAAATAAGGTCTTTCAAAAATTCTGCAGGGAAAAAATGTTCTTGAAGGTACAGCTCCATTTGAATCACACCTGCTGCTCTTACAAGCATAAAATTCCTGTTTCTCTCAGTAAGGGCTGTTTTTTCTCTCTCTATCCCACATTCATCTTTTTATGGTGCATCTGATAATATTCAGTGAGTTGGTTTTTTTTTTTTAAATGAAGCCTCATTTCCTAGATCCGTGTGATTAAAGAGGAGAAACAGAGTAAAAGAAACCCCCTCAATGTATCAGCAGCTGATTAACCAGCTTTAATGGCCATGGAGAATAGCCTGCAAACATTATTGAAGTGTTGTCCAAAAGCTAAGCTCAAGGCTGAGAGAAAGCCAATTTTTTTAATAATTTTTAGCTATATCATAATTTTTGATGGCCTAACTAGATATTCTGGCTGACCAGGCTGAGTCTGAGTAAATCCGATGTCAGAAGGCAGCTATTCAGCCGGGCATGACTGTGAAAGGCTTGTGGCGGTGCTGTTCTGGGCAAAGGAGAACGCTGAAAAGCCTCTTCCTTGGTCCTGGTGCCCGAGGACACCACTCCAGTGCACATCCCGGACACCAGCTGGACAGGGGAGAGAGAGCAGACCTTTGGGGGGGATCCCACTAAAGACAAACCTGCAGAGCACGGGGCCGTGAAGATGCTGAGCAACAGCTCTTTAGTCTTTGTGTAACACCAGTCCAGCTTGATGCCCTTGGCTTAGTTGTTAAATCTTTTGGGGATGACTCAGGGAAATATAGGTTCCCTCTTAGTTTTCTGTTAACAGATAGGCAGTTTTAAATAAATAAATTGGTAACAGCTTCTGACATCATCAGCTTGTTAATGGAAGTTTTATCCTCTGGCACCATTATTATCTTTGACCATTATATACTCTGGCTGAAAAAGGAAGCACAGCACTGTGTAAAATAAGATAAAAAGGGGAATAACAGAACAGGATGGACATTAGCAGAGAAGGATGGTCACTGAATTTAAGATACTTCTTTAGGATTCAGGACATCCAAGTCCAGTTTCCCCTTCACCTAATGGCTATCAACTGACTGGGGAAGTGATTAAGTATATCTGTGCCTCAGCACCATATCCTAAAATATTTCCTTTCTTCATTTCGTCTGATTAGATTAAAACTGTTCAAGTTAGGGACTTTTTCTAGCTATGTACAGCGACTAACATAAAAAGAGGTGTTGTACTGAGTGTGTATGCACTAGTAAATTAAATAGTGACATCTATATCTTTAATAGTATTAACCTCTAATAGTGGTCACCTATACCTTTAAATAATGCTTAACATAGAACAATATTGTCACAGTGTACATAGATCATATATAAGATGAAATAGTGTCATAAGCCTGTATACTAATACTTTTTTGTGCATTGCATATAACTGCATATTATACCCATGTATAAAATTGTATATTAAATGAAGAATATGAAACAATAAACCTTACATATAGCCTCTTTTTTCTGTCTCAAGATACAGAACTAGCTGTTTAGCCATAATGCTTTAAGTTTTGTAAGACAGTGCCAATTTATCTCACTCCAGAATATAAGCCAGGGTAGTTAATTGCATGTTATTTTCATTTATATTGTTTGATTAATACTGTATTTTACCTTTTAATATTTATTAATTTAGTGAAAAACTTTCTATCAATAAGGTAGTGTTGGACATAAAAAAAAATACGTTTCTCCTTTTTGTTAAATAAGGCTTTGACTTACACACAATTATATGAATTCTCTCTTCGATGTAAACCAACCCACAGTGGTTTCAAGGAGGATATTGTAGGAGCTCCACATCGAATTTTGGGCAGTCATTTGGGGAAAGAATTGAAGTGATTTTCTGCCCTGTGAAAGCAACTTGTTACTTCTAGCTACTTCTGGAAAAGACTGGGTAGCGGTATGGATTTGATTAGCTGATCTTTCTTTTGACTCAGGGACAGGGAAAATAATGAATGACTAATCACTTCAGGTTACTGTTTTTTACACTGAGGCTATTACAGAACCAATTAAAAAAGTCATACAGAAAGCTATATAGATGTGATTAGGTTATAATGCTAATGCAGGGAATTGTGTATAGATAATTATTCTGCAGTACAGATAATTCCAACAAAGACTAATCAGAAGACATATCAAACACCTAAGAATCACAATTCTGTCTGAATTCCTTTCAAATGTCATTTAAAAAACTGCAGATATATTGTGACTTTTTAAACAATAGAAGGGAAAAATTACCCCAGGCTCTTTCCTTCCTTGCCTTGCACAACATAGCCCTGCAGTTTTTACAGAAGCTCAGTCTGCACTACGTTCCTGCATTAATCATAGCTGGGGTGTAATTCAAAGCAGCTTTGGACCTTCTCTAAATTCCACTGGCTGGTAATAGTTTCCTAGGGACTAACCCACAACTGCGGACTATGACAGCACGGCACACGCCGTAGCTCAGCTGACAGAGGGGATTACACCTCTGCACCAGGAGCTGCTGAACGAGACTCAGAGGCCAGCAGTAATAACACACTTGGAGCAGCCCAGGTGCAGAAGGGAATACGACAGACAGTAAATTGAGGTAGTGCTGTGCCACCCTTTCTGTCCGATTTGTAGGAATGCAGAGAGGGCAGGAACAAACTTGTTTATATTTTTATTTCCAAATATCTCCACTGTGTTAATATCACGTTTTGAAATGCAGAAGAAAAGTGCTTGTCGTGTGTGCAACTCCTCCTGACCTCCTGCACCGTATCTCCTTCTCCCCTCCCTCGTCACCTCTCTTGTCTGAGTCCTCTCCTCTGCAGCTGTGCTCAGAATAGGTCCTGCATCTCCCTGCCAGCAACTCGTATCTTATCTCAAAACATATGACTCAGTACCATGTCTCCTTCTCTTTCTCATTATTTATACCACGGGCCTTACACAAAGTCGTGTTACTCAGTTCTGAAAACCCGGTGCAATTCAATTCACATCAAAGCAGCCAGTTTGTCAGCTTCTCCATCACCTAAAAGCTCTTTAGTCACTGCCCGACCTCCCTGAACATATCTGCTACTTTCCTGCCTTCTGCCACATAAAAAAACCCAACACTTCTACCATGCTACTTGCAGGGAATTGACTGATTTGATATATAAATTGTCATTTGTCTTCCCTTTTTCAAGTGTCTGCTGACTATTTAGCTGTCTCCTCTCAGTATGTTTGTTCCTCAGGGCAGAAACACTGCTCAGAAACAGTTTAGGATGCAGGGAGCAGTGCTTAAGTAATAATTGCTAACTTCATTGTGTACCTAAGTGCACAAGCCACCACCTATAGTTCCTGCTTTATTCCAAAACGAATTTTTATATCAGTCTTTGAAATGTTTCCGATAACAACATTTTCCCAGCAAATGACGCCTTGTATGTGAAATAAAACCTTAGAAACAAAACCTTTTAAGAACTGCTCATTGAGATCCATTAACCAAACTACTTAAGGAGAATTTGAAAAGCTTCTCAGCACCAGCCAAGCCCCTGTGAGCTCAGCCATGTTACCACATCCTGCTTCTTGGAGCGTTCAACTGGGAATCCAGTTCTGGATGAGCACAAATGGTAGTCTGAATGGGTTCTGGGGGTGATATGAGTTGCAGCATGAAGTGCAGTAGCAACTTAATAAACTCTTAGAAAATTGCAGTCTTATATCTTCCTAAGGTCACCTAAAAAGATAAATTCTAAATATAATTAAGCCTTGATTTGACCTGTTTCATGGACTTTATCTTTCACTGATTTTTTTTACTCTTAATTAGTATTTAGCATTTATGCAAGTCTGTGTGATTTAAGATGCTGAATGATATACGAGTTCAACAGAGTCCTCAGCTGAAGGACAAGTATTTTAGTGAATGTGAGACCTGACCCAAAGGCTATTTCCAGCAGTTTGTCATTTAGTACAGGGAAGGTTAGGTAGGTTACAATGATATATGATCTTTCATGCTCTGAACCTAACAGCACAGTTAAACTGCTCCTATGACTTTCATTAACTGTGCGCAGCTCTTTTCTTCTATAGAGTAAACTGAAAATGTGACAACCTTTCTACCTGTGACCGAAAGAAAAGTGAAAACTTGTGATAAGTTTGGTCAGTCCATCAAAACTCCATGCTCAGTCCATGTAAGCCTGAATGCAAATTTCGGCTGAGTTTATTTTGCACTCATTCATCCACCAAGGGGGAGAGGGGGGAAGTCTTGGCGAGGGCTCCACGTGGAGCCTTGCCAGCACGCTGCATTAAGCAGTCACCCTGCTGTAGGAGCAGCCTGGGGAACGGCAGTGAAAAACAGCACCTGCAAGTGTTCTGCAAATGGCACGGGGCTACGGAGGGGGTGGAGAAAGGATGTAAATGGGCAAAATATGATGAAAAATGGCTAAGAGCCACGAGCAAGCAAGACATATGGGCAAGCTTTTCTGCTTAAGGGGACAAGTTAGTGGAACAATTCTTCTCTTCCTTTCATGTATACACAAGAATTAGAGCTGTTAGAATTTCAAGGAGTGAGAAATGGGCATTTTTTCTAGACAAACAGTGTTTTGAAAAATGCTGCTTTGTTTCACATTGTTGCCATTTCCCCCCTCAACATTTTCCATCAGAAGACTGACAAAAAAATAGAAAGACAATCTGGAAGATACTTATTTTTCTCTAGCCAGCTGGACAGATACCAGCAAAAACAAATAAACAATCATTTCAAGAGGCAGTTCATAATGCAGTTTATAATCACAAACATTTTCATCAATAATGCTCCTGGTTTTTGTTGAAAATCTTTTCAGGTGAAAAATTTCCAGCAAACTCTAAATATAATATGGACGGCCTGATTCTGCCTGTAGGCTGGTAAAACAATTCTGTTGAACTCAAAGTGGCCTTACATACAACTAAGCTGAATGGAGAGCTGGGAGTCTGTTGTGTGCTCCTATGTCAGCTTCAGTATATGAAATTCCTCAATAGTGACAGCCCTTTTAAAAAGCCTTCAAATGTATAGCTACGAGTCAAATAAAAGTTCAGGTATGTATGGATATGAGTGAAAAAGGAAGCAAACTTATACTAATCTTTCTTTCAAGGTAATTTTACAACTCTGCCCCGGTAACAGCTGAAGAGAGTTTTCAGTAAAAAACAAACCCAGTCCCCAGGGCAGAAAACTTTTAAGAGCTAGAAATTATGACAATCAAGAACTGTTTTATAGAAAGCCAAGATACGTGCAAACAAAACTTTCGTCCTCGTTTTCCATTCAGTCCATGGAGGGAGCGGGCTGCCCCTATCTGTCCCTTGCCCAGCTAATTTCCATTTCCATAGGGGGGCTGGGCGGAATTAAGGAGGAACCACATAAGGCTTCTCCCATCCATGCCTACCGTAATGCCCTCACCAAGGCAAGACTGAGAGTAGCACGCTAAGAACAAGTGGTGGGAGATGCCTTTCTCTCCTACGTGAACGCACAGGCAGTTCACCAGCGAGCACACCGTCTTTGGTACACTCATCACAGTCTGGTATTGCCACCGGCATGGATGTGTGTGGTGGAAGCCTGGAAGGCATCCACAAGGCAGCACTGCTTGTCTCATTCAGGCAAGCCACGGCATTGAGAGAACGATTCAGGCACAATGCTGAGGAATACGTCTCAGCTTACGACCTCTTCCCATTGCATGACATTAATTTAGTAATGGAAGAGTGTTTAGAATACCTTTAGTTCTGGGTAACCTTTTCCCATAACGATTTTACTAAAGTGACTGAAATAAGCTGGGCTTGCTTCTTAGTACCGTAAGGCTGATGATTGTCACTAGTTGCGTATGACCTTGCTGCACGCAATCCCTCCTTTGCTCTAAGACGCTGACTCAGTGCCACGTACAGGATGAGTCAAGTGCACTATTGCAGGCGTCTTAACTTCTGTAGCTTTGGAAAGCAACGATTCTGCAGTGCCTTCCACCCCCTCACAACAGACATCTGCATTTCTTCTATATATAGACCAAAAAAGAAAGCCTTTGAAGGAAGGAAGAGCCCCAGCATAGCGAGCAGGTGCGGGAACTCATGCTGGGAAGCTCCCCTTTGCTTCACCGACTGCTCCCAACATCTGCAGAGAGTTCTTGACTGGCTGCACTTTTCTGATGGCAGTGGGGATTACAGAGGCACTGACCGTGCCTCTTGTTTTCCAAGAAGTTGATATTTGTAGCCAGCAGTGGCCTGAGGCGTATTGCCTTTCACTTGCCTTGCATCAAGGTAAAGTTTGTGGAGGTCTGTGGGATTTTTCTGGTTTGTGGGTTTTTTTTAAGCCTTAAGGTTAGAGTACCTTAGACAGCATGATTTATAGCTTCCTTTCCTAGCTCTGCTAATTATGTTATTGCTACTTGGGGTATATGATGCCCTGCTTATAAAGGGCGGATAGAATTCTTTTCTTTCATCCCAGGCAAGCCTAGATCCTATAAAGACTTCAGCATGAGACTTTCCATGAGAAAAACCCCACATGCAATTCCCTGCATACTGGACCAGCATCTTAGACGAGAAACGACACTGGGCAGAACAACCAGTAACTGTGGTTATCTGCATCGTTTCATGCAACGTGCCGTTCAGCAGGGTCGGGGCCTGCCTGCGGTGCTCAGCGCAGCAGAGAAACGCGAGAGCCCTCCCGCCCTGCCCGCTGTGCGGAGGGCTGGGGTGCTGCAGGGTGAAGGGGAACCCCTCCACAGCATCCTTCTGGGGAGCCCGAGACGCTTTGTTAAGGGAAAAAGCAATTACGCTCATGGAAATCTGGAATATAACTGGGATGTTGCTTATTAGATTTTGTGCAGAAAGATGTGTGAAGATTTAAAGGGCCATGGCCTTAGCAGTCTATCTAAGGAAGTTTTAAAAATTAACGCTTGATTGACAAGGCACTCCTTTAAGAATGATACCAGTAACCCAAACCAGTGAAAACCACTTTTGAAGTCTCTGGAAATTAAAATCTATCTCTGCTTTACTGCATCAGTCCTCCACATTGCTTTTAACATTTAAGAATCCTCTGAATTTCCTCTACCAATTTCTGACATTTTTACTATTTGTATGATACATTTGTTATTTTTAACCTAAATCGCTGAGAAATTCTAGCAAACAGAACAGCATCATGAAATTGGAATGGCCTTCAGGAAATAACAAATCTACAAGGCTTTAAATGATGTATGAAACTTTCTGTTTCAAATTGCCTTTTACAGCTGAGTGATAAGACAGACCATTTGGGGATTTAAGCTACTAAATATTTTTCAAAATTTCAGCTACTGGAGAACATGCAAACCTAAAGTATTTTCTTTCCTTTTTTTTTTTTTCCTTCACCAAAAGAAAGTGATTTAGCGTTTGCCAGAACAAAAAATAGCTTATGTTTCCTGCTAGATATAAGGAAAAAAAATAGTCTGAATCGATCAGAGAAATTAATCCGGTGAATTATGTCGCAGAGAGAGCACGTGTTGTCTAAGGCCTTCTCAGGCGCACACGCCAGGTGACGCACCTGCGTCCCTCAGCCCTGCCGAGCTGCACTCACTCATGACACCGGCGAGCGAAGCCCGGTGTCTCCGTCCTGTCCCACGGCACACGCTCCTGCGGAGCGTCACGGCCACCCGGGGCCACCCAGGCGGTCCGTCGCGGGCTGTGCCGAGCGCTGCGAAAGGGGATGGGGTTGTGGTGCTCCAGCACAGACCAGGGATGTCTTCTGGGGAAACACACCGCCCAGCCTCGGGCAAGGGACCCTGTCTTTTCTCCTCCAGAAGCACGTCTCTCCTCCCGCCTGGTGGTGTGGGATTTCACAGTACCCCACGAAGAGGCCGGACTGGTTTTGTCCTTTCTTGAGTTTTGGGGAGCGGGAGCCGGAGGGGTGTGCAGCAGGATCCAGAGGAGCTGAAGGCAGCCCTCAGCAGCGAGGGCGACTGCTGGTGAGGGTAAAGCTACCCCGAGCCTCACGGCCGGCCCGATGCCAACACTTGTGCTTACAAAGGAGTTTTCAGTTTTCCAAGGCAGCTGCTTTCCAGGGTGCCAACCCCGAGGCAAACCTCTCTTCTCCAGCAAGTTGGATGCGTTGTCTAGAGGGATTTCTCCTGTAGGTCCTATCTCTGCCTGGCCAGCTTATTTGTTAGTGCTCACTTGTGGAAGGGGCTGAAAGTCATTAGCTCCCTTTGAACTCAGTATGAATAAAATTAATTCAGCATCACAAGCCTGAAATGATTTTGAGTGAAATCCTGGCATTAGTCAGGAAATTAAATGAATGGGTTGTTATTTGGTCTTTTGTCCGACAGATGCACATTTTTACCACCTGAACATGACCCTTCTCTTTTCTCACCTCTTTAGGCACATCCCCTGCTCCACTAGAAAGGAAAGACTTAAAGGTGAGGTAGATATTGCTGACCTTAGTAAAAATTTCCTCACATTTCTTAACACCAGAGTATACTTTGTGTGGCTTCAACCTTTCTCGGATTTTGAAGCAGCAGGTTTGAGTTTTCTATGTCTGGTGTCTTTTTCAGCCTCAGTTTTGGGCATGGAAATTTCATAGTCAAAATAATTCAGCTGTTTCAGAGAACAAGAAGAGAACCGGTATTGAACTGTGCCTCTTAAAAAAAAAAAATAAATTGGAAAAAGCACAGAGCAATTCTGATGGAGAGAGCAAAGAAAGGGGCAGAAGTATAGAAACCAGCAAGGAGAGTAAGTGAAAGAGTGAGTATGAAAGAAATAGGTATGCGCAGAGGACAGGATCTGAATTGAGTGCGAGGATGCTCATAAAATGAAAATTAATCGTGTTGCCATTTTCAGAGTGTAGTATATGTCTAGGAGTTATTTCATGAACCTTTTATCAAACTTGTGCAAGGTGACTTGTAGGCGCAAAGGGGTAGGCAATAAGGCAGCGTTGTCTCATTGTCATCTCTTCCTGATTACATTTGAGAGAACATTAAAGAATTGTTTCTTTTGCTACTAAAACACGTCTCTGCTCTAAATCTATTCAATTTATCAAGTCTGTTGAAGTGGGAATGATTACCTGCTTTTCAAAAGTAAAAATCATTATAGGTGTGCAAACCATTCATTTGGTTTCAGCGTGACTTCAGACATCTTGGGGAGAACTCCAAATACACAGACTATCCCCAACCGCCATACCATGAACTGACTTTCTGGCATTAAGGTTTGAAAAATAGGGAACAATCACATGGAAGACTGAAATATTCTGTTTAAAAAGTGTTAAAGAGAATTTCCTTTTTTTTTTTTTTTTTAAATGATTGGAAAAAACTTATGTATGTTAATTTTTGAATTATTTGCAGTTACCCCAAGTATTAAGCTCCAAATTTTCGCCCGAAACCTCTTACCCAATTTTAGTCTACAATGTAATCTTGTCAACTGTCAATAGTGGTTTTTAGATGAATATTTTCACTTTAAACCTTTTTTTTTCCCTTACTGCTATATTTTATGTGTAACCTACAAATTAAAAAGGTGTTTGCACTTGTACGGGTAGGGGAAACTGAGTCCCTCCTCTCATCACAGAGTAATTCCCATTGTTTATCTCCATCATATTTTACTTGCATTGGAGTATTTTCCAGACTTCACCCCTTAGCTCAAAGGCCTTTCTCTTAGCATGAAGCAAACTCCTTTTTTTTTTTAATCCCTCATGGCATTGAGCAAAGTCATTTCCCTCAGCATGGGCTTTCTGAGAAAGAAAATTATCTGAATATTTGCTTTCAAGGAAAAGCATTTTAAAAGAATGAAGGTTATCTGAAAGGATATCTGAAAGGATTGCTGTGAAAGCATCTGTAAAAACACCTGTGAAAGCAGAGTAATTAAGTAGTTGTTAACTATGTTGTTAATGTGCTCCGTTGTTGTGGGCAGCACACATACATACCTATCACAAGAGACTCTCTTTCCTTCACCTTTCACTGTTTCTATGTTAGTCAGTCATCCTACACTTATAAATTTGCCTTTCTTGTGTAAAGCACGTAGTGACAACACTTTCAGGATTTCTGTCGATATGAAGCTACATCAAAGAGATTAGAAGAAACACAGGGGCATAGGAATTGCCAAGGTAGATTAAATCAGAAGTCTATGTAATTCATTGCCTGCAAGAAAACTACCAGTAGTAGATAATCTACAATCCTTAGGTAACTTTTCCTCCATGGAAAGTTGATGTCTGAGATCTAGCTTGTGAAACGAATTGAATCATGAGAATTGTGACCTCTTTTCTTGAAATAACAACCAACATGTGAACAATGAGTATTCTTTGGGGGGGTATTATAAGGTATTTTAAAATATGCCAATACCTAGCCTCTTGAAAGAAAGTTTTCATTTTTAAAACACAAACTCACACACATCGTGCCACATACTATCAAGAAAATGACAGCTGTTTTCACTGACAGGTAGTATGTTAGTTGTGTTTCATACTTTACATGAAAGGAAATTCAAAATATGTCCTGATCTACCAGGAAATAATAGTATTCAGTTGATAGTATTTCAGTATTACTAACACAGAAAATATGTGGAAGCCTTTAATAAAGGCTGTTCTTAAAATGCAGGCTCCATTACAGTCTTACCAGTTTGAAACATTTTTCTTCTAATTTTTTTGTGGCTGTTGCTGCTTGCACCTACGAGGTGGAGTACACTGTACAATCTTGTAATTTGTTGGAGAGAAGGATAAACTAGCCCAGAGGAAATGCTACAACACACCTGGGACATCTAGCTGTTCTTTAGATGTAAAAATTTTACTGAGACACTACAGAACATGCAGCCTGCACTGTGCTTTCCATGTTCACCTCCAAGTACAGAGAAACTTGTTTTGAAAAAAATTCTAAATTTTTGTTTGTTTGTCTGTTTGCTTTTTTTTTTTTTTTAATACAGCACTCTAAATATCATTCTAAAGCAGATAATGAAGCAGATAACAAGATTCAATTAAACCTTGATATTTTCATTATAACTATGACTTCTAATACTTTCCATTTTAATCCAGGCACACAACCCTTCCACATAGTAAAAGGAACTATTCTAATAATGAAAATAACCACTTTATATGCCCAAATAATACCTGTAACAAAAAATTAATTCAAGTATTAATTTTCTCTTTATAGCTATCACTGAGACTTCTACCTTCATCAAGTTTGGTCAATGGGTTCAAAAATTAATAGGAAGGCATAAGAGCCTGCCAGACAAATATGGACAGCATATTTAAGTAAATCACATTTTCTTCATTAAAAAAAAAAGGATAAAAACCCAGATGATTTCTTTCATCTCATCAAGTAATTCACATATGCTGACATGTTTGGTATCCATTCTCGCTCAGGAGACATACTAAAATATATAATGTTTTTTTCACTTAAGAAGTGTGCCACTCCCAAATTTCACATGCATATATAAGGTAAAAAAAGCCTCACAACTTTTTGACTTTGGTCCATCCCTGGGAAAGAGATGTTTCTCATCTGCTGGCAAGGCATATTTGTCACATTTCAGGCAAGAGCATCTGAGCATGTTTTAGTTATCTATTTATTTGCTTGCCAGAAAGAACAGATGATGTTAATCACAGCAATGATGGAAGAGAGCATCCAAAAGGTCCACATGGCTTTTGATTAAAGCATGTTACATAGTATTTTAACTTCAAGGGTTTTGTTGTTGTCACAGCTCCCTGCAGGGATGCACCTAATATATCTTGTGCTTTTTCACCAAGTAATGTATACGATATGCTAGCTCTCTTGCTGTTACTTTTCATATATCTTTTTCTATTTAAATCCCTTGATGATTTGGTATTCACATCTAAAGATTTATCCAAAGCTTTAAAATATTTTGGAAAGCCCCAGAACTGAGTTTGCCTACTGCTTATTCCACAACTCTTTAACTCAAGAGATTCAGCTCCACAGTTCCTCCTGGAACATGGAGAAATCCTTCATGCGCAGCAAGATTTGGCCTTACCTTACCCTCTCATTGCTACTCCCTGTACTCACATATGCTGTTTTCCTTTACAGACTATATTACTGCATGGGCTTCCACGTGGCCTGTATTAGGAGCTATTTGGACAGTTCTGCAGATGCAGAAAAATTGTTGTGCCTTGGCTATGCATCTACCTTTTAAGTGTACCTACGCAAGGAAAATGTTCTTGTATAATCCAAGTTTTGATCTGAAACTAATACCCTTGTATACTAACTCATATGAGCACTTACAGATCTGGTACAGGAGATGCTTTTGTTCAAAAAGGTTACCAGAAAGAGTTTTGCACAAACCCCGAAATGTACCACCCAGACTAGAATGTGCCAAATGCCTTGCTCAGACAAGCTCTGTTGCCAGAACTACTAGGGCTCTCAGAGGCACGAAAATCTGCATGCTCAGCGCAGAGAACAGAGTCCAGCTTTGCTGGAGGATGGGGCTGTGGCCACTTGGAAGCCTTGGAGTAAGGGTGGTTGGACTGGCTGAGGGCATCACCCTTGAATGCTCATGATGGCCACTGAAGGAAGTAAACACTGGTTTAATCCCACGTTAAAAATGCGAGGGCATATTCACCTGCCTGGGGTGAGGGAATGGGTGAGAATGCATCAGAGAAAGGAAACTTTGAGGAGTTAGTTGGGACTCACACGGAGAACCATGTCCAGGAATGCATTTCCACAGACAGGTGGGAAGCTAGGACACTGTAAAACTTCAGCTCAAGGACTACATCAAGATTCTGGTTCTTTCTAATGAACAGATTTAATCACTAATGAGCAATAACCATCTCTAAAGAGTTTCTGTTGTGATTTGTCATTACACATAGACAAAAGTGACTTGGAAACTGAGCTGAATAGTAAGCTGAATAGTGAAGCAGTTGGTATGACAAAAATTTTATGTTAGTCCAAAAAAACCCTGACTAAGAAGAGTTACAGAAGGAATTTCATGGTACCAAATGACAGGAAAATGAGATGGCAGAGAAAATTCAATGTTGAAAAAGGCAAACTAATATACGTTGGTAGGAACAACCTTAAGTATACATGTACACTAAAGCATGGTCATGAAAATCAGCTCTTGCCCATCAGAAGAAATGGATGCAAATAGCTCTGTGCAAAATGTCAGCTTAGTGCTCAGAGCAGTTGAAATAACAAAGAAATGGTAGAAAAGGAAGGGATAATAAGAGAGGAAACATCACCATGTCACTGTGTGCATTCCTGGTGTGCCTACATCTTGAATCCTGCAGACAGTCCTTGTTGTGTCACTTCAAAAGGGACAAAGTAGAATTATAAATTCTTCAAAGAAGAATGATAAGGCTGGACAATGATCTCCCTGTGAGGGATAATTACATAAACTGGAACTCTTCAGGTTAAAAAAGTAATATTGGTAGAAGGAAAATATGATTTAAGTCTATAAAATTACAAATTGCATGGAGATACTGAACAAAAGACTGATTATCCATTATTTTTCAGGATGTAAGAACTAGGAAGAACCAAATGAGATTATCATTAGGAGGTTTAAAATAAACAAAAGGAAGTACTTTTTCAAATAAGGCATAATTCAGTTGTGGAACTGTTTGTGAATGTCAAAAGTATAAGTGGATTCAAAGGCAGATTGAAGACTTTCAATGAAAAATCCATCAAAAGCTATTAAACACAGTGATTGCAACATACAGCTCACAAAGTCTCTGAAATGCAAATTACTGGGTACAAGGGTACAAGTTAAAGTATCATTCTGTATTTGCCCTGTTTCTTAGGCTCCTTCCATAAGCACACTTTATTTATTCTAGTCTGAAATGGGGTACTGGAGTAAATGCACTTTGAGCTGATCCTGCACAGCTGTTCTTTGCGTAGTATATAACTCAGCTTTCACTTAAGCCAAGGTAATTTCATTGACTTTAACGGGAGCTGAATTAGGCCATCTGAGAGAATGAGCCTCCCAATATGATGTTTTGTGAAGGAAAATGACAAAGTTGCCCAAACCACAGAGTGCCTGCAATGTAGCTGCAAAGCAAAAACACTGTAGGGATTTGTTTTAAAACCATATGCAAGCTCTATAGGTTTATGATTTATATCTTCTTGAATTTAAGTGACTGGTCATCTGGCTGCTTTTGCTCTCTTGAGTGGTAGCTGATCTGGTTGCGCAACTGTTCATCCGAGCTTATAAAATGCATGGTCAATTCAAGGTCAGTCTATAGTTTTAGGTATGAAATTAAGATGATAATAGATATGGGCAAACTACAATCTTGTCACCTCCTTTTCCTGAATTATTTGCTTTCCTGAGACACTTGTTAGTAAGTGCACAATTAGATCAATATTATTTGATTTTCTTTTCTTTTAGAGAAAGAACTCTTTTAGAAAACGAGTCGTGTATTTGCAGACAGAACATGTTCTTGAAAAAGAAAGAAAATAAAATCAGACCGGTACAAATATTTTAAGAGTGTAAACCACAGAGTTACTGCTTTAGTCCTACTACCATGATTAAGTTTGTTACCTAAGGCAGGCTAAATACCAGGGGCGTATTAGGGTGGATAAACGTAAAATTAACTGACAAAAAATATTTCTTTACATGAAAGAACAATATTTTTAATTTTGAGGAAATATTGCTTTTGCATGTGAAAGTATGTTCTCAAGATATCTCTTGTCCGAGCACTGTAACATTGTGCCTATGTGTAAGACTCACTGTGTGCTATGTGGGGACAAAGAAGAATTCCTTCAACTGCAGTGCCCTAAAAACATAAGGAGTAATTCAGGTACCTAGACATAGGCATTTAATGCCAGTTGAGATGCTCTGTGGTAATTCGAGGTACGTGCATGGTACTAACAGATATGACACAGGAACGAAGGAGAGCTCCCACCTTTCAGAGTTGTGACACTCTGGGGCACCTCAAAATGTATTAGGGACACATATTTAGATACTTGATTAATTCCCTAGGTTTCAAATTTAAGCAAGCTATGGGGGCTCTCTCAATGGAGAGTAACAGGTAGGTCCCAAAGGCAGCTCATCTCAGCCTGTGATGCCATTTTGAGATAGCTATAGTACCTGTCACTTGTGGAAGGTTGCCTTTCTCTGTAGAAAGCAGCTCTTCATGGGTAACCAACCAACTCAGGCTTAACTCCGAATACTTCTTCAGCCAGTGTCAAGTGAGGTGAATCCCACACAGTGATTCTACTGGGGGACCATTACACTATTGCAACACAAATATTAATAATGCATAGGGGGTTTGTTCCCCAGAGCTCATAGCAAGCTCTAAGGACTTAAATGTTTCTCTTTGTTGATGAGGGAATAGAGTAAGGGGAGTGAAGTGACTTAACCCAGTTCACTTGGCAGGCTATCAGCAGAGCTAGCAATGCAGTCCTTCCTTGTGGATGGCTAAATATGGCACATAAAAGCTACTTTATCCTAATAATGAGCTGTTAATAACCTGGCTGGAAACAAAGATGGAACTAATTAGATTTGTTTAATGTTTCATGGTGAGTCAAATATTAAATATAACTAATATAGGTGAATGAATTAATATGGTAAGAACATTAAGCTTCACAAGGATGTTTATTGATAGACAAATGTAGGAAATTGAATGGGAAATAAGAGCAATAGGTTTTACCCTTAGTGTCTGGACTTAGTGGGGAGGTGTGAATATGTATCACCTCAACCAAATATCACAATGAAGAGAGAGGAAATTCGTTACGGTCAAAGCGGAATATATTAACTTTACTGCCATCTTCCACTACTCAGTAGAATATCTCTCTAGGGAGGTACTGCAGGGTTTCTGCACACTGGGAACACCTTGATGCCCTAGGTACAAAGAAAACAGTTTTTTTTAAAAAAATATGACCTGTTAAAAGGAAGGCTAGGAGCATTAGAACTTATAAATAAGTGAGAAGGGTATTTCCATCTTTCCCTGGGTAATAAAAATATATTCTTCAGTTTTACATTGATTAATGGTTGCTTTGTCTTTAACTTTTATATTTTAGCACATAGTAAGAATGCTGTTTTCAAAAAAATCTTTTTTTTTTTAGAATTAAAGAAAGAGAAGGATGTGTTGGAAAATGTCATTTTTTAAACAGTGGATACACATACAAAACCATACAGTGTCTGTTAGAGAAAAAAATTACTTGCTATGCATAGAAGTCTCAATATGAATATGCATGGAGGTGATTTGTACATGACAGAAGTGTTAATACTTCCATCTGAAGTTCCAAGAGGTGCCAATATGATATCTAAAAGCAGTATGTGCCATATTTTTACCAATTTGGGGTTCACTAAATGTATGCTTTGAATATATTTATATATTGCTCAAAATGAGCCAGTATAATCTAGTTTCTCATATCTCTATGCATGTTTATTTACCTACACACATACACATGCAAGCTTATACCTTACATATCCTCAAAAAGAAATTATATAGCAAAATTAAAACACAAAGAAAGGAAAATATGTGGCTTTTCTTTCCCTATTGTCTCTTCTGTTCAGGAAAAAAAGAATTTGAAAGAAATCCTGTCTATAAACTTTATCATTTTGAATAAAAAGACCAGTTAACACAAAATATTTTAGACACAAAGCTTTGAAAAACTGTTGCAGAAACCAAACTATGTCTTATTTTCTCTAAACTTAATGAAAATCAAAACCAACAGCAATTTCTCCAGTTCTAAAAGCTGAGTTCAAATATGACCTGACACGGTCCCTTTGAATTCGAAACCTGAAGGCTAGAATCACTGCAGAGTTCTCAACAGGCTGGGGAAACCTGGACAGCAAAACTATTGGCTTTCCTTCTTTAATTCTTGAGTTTTCCAGCTGTTGAGCTCTTCTGGATCCATCTATCCTTCTTGGCAAATTTCTGACATTTAGATGCCTCCCTGGGCAGTAGATCAGACATGGTCTCTTAGGTATTTGCTCTGGAGTCTCACTGAGATGATGATGCAGTATCTCTCTATTTGTTGAGCAACTTTGTGTTTGAACATGTGCATCTGTATAAACAAGCAGTTCTTCAACTCAGATTTTCTGCAAGCCTGGAAACCCGTACTGCTTCACACCAATACTGCTTCACACCAATAATGGGCTTTGCCAGCTCTGAAGACAGAGTGGAGCTCCTCTGCTGTTCTGATGCATCAATATGTAAGTACTCAATTGGCAGCTGGATTAGTGCACAGCATGCATTTTCTTCTTTGTGAGTATTTTTTTTTTAAATTCAAGGGTAAATGTCAAAACAATGCTGTAAAACCAATTAAGGAGAAAGAAAACAAGATTAGAGGTGCTACTTGAATTATTTATTGTTGTTCACTGTTGCCAAGTCTTTAAATAAGTATTTAATAGACCTTACTGTAACTCTCTGAGCAATACAGTAATTTATGTAATGCACAGTTCAGCAGTTTCTTAACATTAAACTGAAATAGTCCATATAGTATGTTGTGAGCCTTTTTGAAGCCTCCTAAATTTGGACTGTTCACCACTTCTGAAAATCTTCATGTGGAGCTAAATTTATTAATTTCATTCAATAATCTGATATACTAAACAGATATTGATTTCTGTGGAAGGGAATACCAAGATTTATTGAGCAGAAAGATTAATTCTGACCAATTTAAAGCCAAGGTCAATATTTATCTTGAGGGGAAATAAATCTTGATATTCAGAAAAACAAGAGGCTGCTATGTAGATATTGTTATTTATAGTGTCAGTGTTTTAATCAGAAATATCTGGAAAGCGCTCCTCCACGGATTCGAATTTCAGGTATGTGACCTTTTTCATTGTTATTAATATGATAAAGTGGGAAAAATATTTATAGGACTAGGGAAAGCAATTTTTCCTAACTCATCTCCACCAGCATTTCTAGGGAATGTACCGAACAGAGTCAGGAAGCATTTACTTTTAAGAATGAACAGACTGGTCGACGTAGCCACAGATTTACTGATTTGTGGTCTGGTAAAACCAGGAACCTCACGATGTACACACAGTTCGGCACTGTTCAGCAACATCGTGTGGGAATATTCACAAAGGCCCTAGCGGAACCGTGTGGAGGGTGAAGTGAGGGGGTGGCACGGGGTCTGGGTAAGGCTGGGGCACGCACCTCGCGGTGGGATCCAGAGGCAGACCAGCTCCACGGTCTCACACGCAGCACCACCGCCTCGTCCCAGCTAAGCCAGGAACCGTGCCCTCTTCTCCTGCAATATAATCTCTTTCTCATCCGTAAAACCATACTGCCTTTTGTGAACTGTTGCGTTACATAGGACCTGTGGCTAGGGCACGAAGCAGGAATCCAAACGTTACATATTATAAACTTAAATTATTTCTCTACGTCGCACAGAAGATAAATTCATCAGAGCCTTACCCTCCATGCTGCCATGCAAATCACCCTAATGAAATGGAAGACGAAAATCAGTAATACCCGTGAAGTGCTCAGACTGTACTAAAGGTTGCCCTTCACACACCCAACAGACGAAGGGTTTCTGACAGTGAAGGGGATGAAGTTCTGGTTTTGAGGGAAGATTATTTTTGATGCCCTTATCTGACTATGTGAGCTGTACGTGTCTTACTCTCTAAATATTCGGGCTGAGTTCCAAATCTTTATCTATAGATGCGCTTGCTTGAAAAATAGTGTCAGACACTCATTAGCAGTAACCTGCAACTTTTGAAATCGACACCGTTTAGCTACAGGAAATTGTCTTTTTGAAATAGTACTTTGTACTAAACCATTCTGAGATAATTGTTCCAATTAAAAAATACATGGGGCGTTGCTGTGCACCTCAGGATGGAAACTTTACTGTGCTGTGAAAGAAGTCAATGGGAGTTCAAACTATTCAGCCACCTGCAGAACTGATCATAGAAAGCCAAAAATTTGTAATTCATGCTGGAAAAAGAAACTATTCTACATGCAGGTACGGTGTCAAAAAGGATGGTAATTTTTGCTCTGCACCTTCTCCTCCCCCACCTTCTCCCCGCCTCTGCTGGCTTCCAAAAAAAAAAAAAAGAAAATGAAACGATGAATTTCTTACGTCTTTGAGTATTGCTGAGCTCTACATAAATAAGAATATGCTCACTGTAGGGAAACAGTGAGATTCAACCATTCCCATTAAAATGCTAATTACTGTCCTTTTATAGATCAGTTGGAGAGGATTTGGGGAACAAAAATAGCACCCAGAGATTATCACAGAAAGAAAAAAATCAAAGAAGAAAACATGACATTAAAAAAACTTGCTTCTAAATTTAGAAGCCCACTAAAGTGAGGCTAACCATTTATTCCCCCTGGAGCTGCTCCATATATTAAACTGATACTGAGAAGTCATGAATTGCTATGCTTCCAAGCACAGTTCACAATTTGGATTATTGTACTTTCATATATTTTGTGTCCTGTCCAAGCTATCACTGACATCTTAAAAGAAAGTCCTCCAGTCCTTACTACATAGAAATAAATAATGTGGGACAACAGCATTAAGCAATATAATCATAAAATTACCTGTTATTAAAAACAGAGCACATTTTTTTAGGGGAAATATATTACTCAGCTGTAAAATAATATGTTTGCCATTCACTCTAATGTTTCAACATTATGATTCAATCTTCTAAAAAGCTGACATGGAAAATAACGGTGTAATAAACCAATTCATCATAATGTGTAAAAGAAACTACTGGAATAAATTGTAATAACCTTTCAAAAACTAGCAGCTTTTAAAAGTATTAATTTCTACTCCAGATAATTGGAAAAGACACCTGGGTGGCCAGGCAATATTTTTTATGGGATTGCCCTGTCAGGGACTCAGATTGTCTTCTGAGTCAGGAGCGATCGTTTAGCACTAAGTGACAGTGAATCTTGCAAATGGGTCTTCCTGGATGCTGTTTGCCATAAATTACCAAACTGAACTCTCCTTCAAGGTCAACCATAAAAGAAGGCAGTTATCAAATGGCCTTCACAGAGATCCAAAGTAGTCTTCAGGCCTCACGTAAGCAGGCGCTGGTTGTGTTGGATCCCGTAAAATTGACTTAATAGATTGACAACATAAATTATTATCAAACTTTGAAGATATTCTTGGGAACTAAATAGCTGAAGAACATAATTGGGAGTTGTAGTTCACAGGAATGAGGACTAAGACAAGTTGTTCCCCATTACGGAGCAGTATGTGCAGTGATACTAAATTAATAGCATTAGAATTGAGGATACCAGTATGTTTCAAGCACACATGCAAAACAACTTCCTAAAGAAAAGTAAGACATCCTAAGTCTGTCAACTTATTTTACCTTTTGCCTTTCACAAAATCTCTTGGCATTTTTCTCCAAATGAATACCAAGGCCATCTGTGTTTACGTAAGCACAGTTAGTTCTAGTGTTTCTGCTTTGAAATCATAGTTCTGGATTAATGAAAGTTTAGTCAGTGGTGTTTATAAAAGCAGCCAGCAGTGACATAAACCTGTGCTACAAAAGTGATTTTAGTACTTTTTTATATGAGACACAAGAAAGGGTTATAAACAATCTGAACCCTGATGTCTTGAAATGGCAGAAAGTTCTTTATTGCCATCCCTTTTTCTCTAGTATGGAAGCTGTGTTCCAAAGGTAACAAATGTTAGTTCACTTTAAAAAAAAAAAAAAAAAAAAAGAAGAAAAAACCAAAAAAGCGTAGGCAAATTTTGTGACCTGGCCTGTTTTGTGGCATCCGCATTTAAGCAGAGCTCCCTGTCACTTCCCATTGGAAAGTCTGCGTACAGACCGACGGTGTGTTACGGAGCGCTGTCCCAAAGGCTGCTGCTCACTTGAGCTTCCATCGCCATAAAGGCGGAGTGAAAATCATGCTCAGGACGGTGTGTGTCTGCAAAGGAAGGGAAAGCGGGAGGGTGCGAGGAGGCTGAATGAGCGGCACAGTGCGGACAGCACCCGCTGCAGGGACACCAGCGAGCCCACGGGACTGTGGTGTCAGAGGGAGCGCTGAGGGTGCTTCAACCTTCGATGCGTGTTGGTTCAGGTCGTGCACGGGGATGTCACAATCCCATTGTAACCCCTCCTGGCCCCTTCCCACTCCACTGAAACGTATCCTCATGCTAATGTGCTTTTAAACAATTCTGTAGTGGAGTATTGGCATGCAACGGCCTATTGGAAATCTTTAAGGAGCTGCTGCAGTGCACAGAGCAAAGCTTCAGCTAAAGCAAAGTGCTGACATGTTTTTCAGAAGCCTCT